>NW_024609879.1:43397261-44011761 GCF_016920785.2 Ixodes scapularis | reverse complement strand
TATATGTGAAAAGCTTTCATGGAACAATTTGTATGTCATTATTAGTATTTGATCTGTACAGCAATAATGGACCTCCTTTCTTAATGCATATTCCAAAGCTGAAATTCCTTCTCTTAAAGGGGCGCTCGGGAGCTTTTTAAGATGGCCTATTTATGGCCGTAACACACTGTATGTGCTCTAGGCATCCCAAAATTTTAGAGTCACAATCATGTGCAGCTTATTTCACTAATAAACATGTGATAAAAGATAGTGAATCTCAGACGTAAAAATGGCGCCACTGAACCCGGCCGAATGTAGGCGAACTACGATCGGAGATCATCAGACAATCACAAGCGATGGCTTCACGTCCGGACAAGCAGCCGACCAGTGTCTGCGCTTCTGCACAGGAAGTTCTCGCTTGCAATTGACTGACTAGTGTCTCTTGCCGTTGCACCCTATTCGCCCTTCATTCGGTTCAACCACATTCACAATCTTTGATCACGTTTTCTCAATAGTGAAATCAACCGCACATGATTGTAAGTTTTGGACTTTTGGGATACTTAGAGAACATAGGTAGAGTTAGGAACATAAATAGGCTAGACTGGAATACTAGGGAGTGCCCCATTAATTTATTTTATTTATTTATTTATATATATGTCCAATTCAGCGTTTTAGTGAAACAAAGCAGGCACATGACTGAAGACGAAAGTGGAGAGCCGATTTGTGTTGCCTGTATTTCTCCACTTTTAGTGAATTTGCTTGAGAATGTTTCTGAATGCAGATTCATCTTAGACCTGACATCAAAATGCGAGGGGCAGCATTTACACACACCGTGGAAAAGGCTGCCACCCCTGGCCGCTTCCTCAGAATGGTCAGCTGATCACTATGGGAGCCTCTTTGACAGGAGTGTGTCAGGGCAAACCTGCAGGGTCTCCTCTAGAAGGTTGGGGTGGGGAAGAAGCCCCTAACACACGAAAAAGTTGACGCTCTGACAGGTAGGTATTTCTGATCCACCTAGAAGGGCACAGAATCTGTTGTGGCTGTGCTGTGCTTAGCTCTGCACATAATGTGTTTAGAGTGTGAAGTATAATTTACTATGATTTGAGATATTTTTATGAAACTATTATTGATTTTGCCTTGTGCAGCACACATGTTCATTTAGAGGAACTATGAGATCAGACAAGGTGAATGCGGACAGACTAGGAGAAATTCCGCGTGGAATGCAGCGCTTTCTTTGCACACTGGGAGCGAGGCCACGATGTTCGATCTACGCTCGAACCCAATAATATCGAACCCGATTAATTTAAACTATTTGTAAATGAAATGGTAGCAGCAATAAAATAGCATAGCGAAAAATTCAATTACATGGAACGAAAATTGCAGCGTCTCCCCATAGATCGAACTGCCAAGAGAGCCGTTTAGCTCTGCAAGTTGCCTTTCCGCCACCGAAGTTTTATACTTGGGGAAGCCAGCTTGCAGAGAAAGCTGGCTTTTTTTTTAGGGGCGAAGCTCCTTAGGGGCTAGCCATGTCCGTATGTCCACCCAATGTCCGGTGTCGGGTGCTCGTGCTCACCAGCACGTGAGCACGTGCTCCCGAGCTTGTGTAGTGCAAAAGAAAAACAACCACATCTAAACGTGGTGAATGATGTTGATTGGGACAAAGCTCCGGTGGTGCTTGTCTGCGTAGTCGGTGAGGCGCAGCATGCCGAGCCTTTCGTTCGTTTTCATCCATGTCAGAAAGAGAATGTGTGGTATGGAACGTGGTTATATACGCATTTGAGCATTTGACCGCAGCGTGACATGAATGAAAACGAACGGAAGGCTCGGCTGGCTGTGGCTCAGCGTCTACGCAGACAAGCACCACCAGAGCTTTGCCTTAATGAACGTCATTCACCACGTAAAGATGCGGTTGTTTTTTTTTTTTGTTTTTTTTTGGGGGGCGGCCGCGTCGACCACCCAGAAGAAAAAAAAAGAAAAATCTTGTCTGCGAGGGGAGAGGGTGAGCCGGTAAACAAAGAGGTGGCCACTAAATAGCTGCGGTGAGCGTCCCTCATGACGTACAGATGCCCCTTCGAGAGTAAACTACTTTTTTTAATGTGGCGTGCTTGTTCGTTGTCAAATTCATTAAACATTTATAGAGAATTGCCCGCTATATCGAAGTGGTAGACGGTATTTTGAGAGTTTGATATAGCCGAGTTTGACTTTATTATGCTGCCGACAGGTAGGGGAAGCAGATTGAACGCGGGTGGGCGGGCCGACCGCAGGAAATTTCTATCTAACGTAGCGGAGGAAAGGTTGCCTTTTCGATATCTCTTGAAAGGGGAAATGAGCTGCCTTGGGAGTGAAGCCTTAGAACAAGCATTTCAAAGGACCTAATACTTGTTAGAAAGGACTCCAATCATCATGTTCTTTTGCCCAAATGCGCACCGGACACCATCAGCCGATGTTTCATCGCATGGCCATGGAGCTGTGATTACACCAGGAGGACGAAGACGGCATCAGGCGTCCAGTAGCTTACGCTTTGAGAGCACTGGCCCCAGACCGAGCAGAAGTACGTGCGAGTTGAAAAAAAAAAAGCCTTGGCGATCGTTTGGGGTTTCAAGCATTTCCGCACCTATTTGGGCTTCCTGCAGAACTGAGCACTACACAAGGCCTATTAATGCACAATGATAGGCTGATTATCCCACGCAGCCTACACAAAGAAATATTAGAGCGACTTGGCTGTCGATATCAGGGGGTCCTTCGGTGCAGAGCAGAAGCGAGAGATTCAGCGTGGCGGCCCACAATCAGAAAACAGATACAGGACTACGTCAGCCGGTGTAAGAGATGGATTCAGCATCGACGACCACTCAGAGCCTCGGCTTCGGGCTCCTTTACCCAGTTGCCGGTGGCAGGAACTCAAAGGAGACATTTTCGAGCTCAGTGGAAAGAAGAACATAGTAGTCATCGACTACTACTCGAAGCTTATAGAGCTGGAAGATTTGTCATGAACAAACACAAAACACATACCAAAAGTGTTCAGCCAGATATTCGCGAGATAGGGATGCCCAGAAGTATTACACGCAGACAATAGCCCTCTGTTTTGATTGAACGACTATCGGCAGTTCGCGAACGAATCGGGAGTTAGATTGGTGACTTCAAGCCTTCACTACGCTCACAGTAACAAAGATGCTTAGGTACCACTACAAACAGCGAATAATCTGCTGATAAAATCACCCAATGTAGCGCAGTCTCTTCTAGCCCACAAAACAACTCGAAGCCCAGAAGGTCTCTTTCCAGCGGAACTCATCAGGAGAAGGAATATACGCTCAACAGTTCCGTCTGCGTCAATTACGCTGACGCCTTGGTGCCACCATGTACGCAAGTATAGGCAAAAGTACAGCAAACGAAAAACAAGGGAAGCGTCGCACTACGATTGAGGCCACCGTAGAAGAGATCGCAGTACGATACCTCCTCACTCAGAAGACTGGACACGCCACCCGGCGCGAATGCCGTGGTCATACGTGGTGGAAACAAGTTAAGGTACAGTGAGACGCACAAGCCGTCGTTCGCAGCCCGGGACTTTGGAAGTGTACAACCAGACGGTAGAGAAACAGCAGCCCGCGACTTCGGATATACACAACCAGACCGCCGGGCAACAAATCACTGACATCTCGATAAGTGTAACATGAAGCGGAAGGGTATCACGCCCACCAGACCGCTACGAACAATAATGCTTCTAAAGTAAGATGTGTCATATAAAGTGCCTCGCGGTCTGGGATGGGTGTGGTAAGAAAACCAAGAAGACGAGTGTGTGGGTGAGCAAGAGATAAACCCGGCGGTGTTCTAGTTACTATTGCCACGGTTCTTCTTTACATAGCACTCGTTAATACGACACCTGGTTCCGCCTAGGTGGCATCCGCGGCGTCTTTTTCGCTCGCTGCATGCTTCTGAAGCCGGACGCACGGAGTTGCAACAGGGCACTTCTTGATGCGCCCCCCAGTTGCTCTGAGATAGATCCCACGCATGGGCCGTGCGCAAAGACTGAGCGTTTGCTCGTTGTTACGCATTTAGTTTGCGCTCGTTAACGAAGTAAATGAGGGTGACCAGCTTCTGACGAAGGCTGTATTTCGACTGACAAAAACAGTTTATCTTCAAACAAACCGCAAAAACTTCCCCTCCCATTTACACCACGCACTCTTTTTTCCTCTTGAAAAAGGAGAAGGGGTTCGTGGGGAGACGTCCTTGGGCGTCCCTAGTCCAGACTGTGAAACATACAGAAAATGCACAGACACAGCAATAGGCCGCGTTATTCAAGGCCACGACAGGATAGACATGAAAGAACGTCTCCTGGATTTCAAACACCCGGGGCGGCCACCCGATACATAATGGCCAAGCGGCTCCCCCAACGCATATATCCACAGGTGCGACGTGACTTCTTCTACATACCCATTAAAACGATTTTCATGGGTTTCATTGTTTCACAGAATAGATTGGGACCGACCGAACAGGCCTCTCGAAAGCTATGGCGGGTCTCTGACACCCCTTAGGAGTTATTGAAGGGAAGGTCAGGCCCCTTAGAAGGACTTAGAAGAACACGTCAAACACTGAAACATTTTTTAAAAATATGTCAAAACATTCCCGACATCCTGGTGAGCCCCATAGGCGGTTTTTCAAAAAGTAAGACTATTTTTTGTTGTTTTTTTTGTAGGTAGAGAACTAAAAATTAAGGTGATTTATATCACAGATAAGACGCGATATGTCTTATAAGATCATAAGCATCCTGATACATTTAGAGAGTTAAAGCGCAATCGTTGCTATAATACATAAATAAAAAGAATTCTGAACCACCTGTGGGTTTTAATAACGGAAAACCCCGTGCAAAGAGTTCGGACAAGTCCTTTTGTCCTTTTTCTTGAAAGCAACCAGACGTATTCGTTTTAATAAGCTTCAGACACACATGCCTTGTATAATTGCAAAATACAAGCCCTTACGGAACCGCGAGATTGACACCAGCGAACATTAAGAACATTAACATTTCGCTCTTTCTTCACTCTGAGTGGCATTATTCGTGCTCTAAATGTAAGCTTAATGTTAAACGTCAAGCTTAGAAACGTGTGTTCTCTTTTTACAAGGATTGGTGTACCCTTGGTGTGCTGTGATAGGTCGGGAGCCACTCGCTGTTTTCATGTAAACATTCGAACCGCTGTCTTCCCAGCAGCAAACTTGAAACCTTTGTTATCAACCCATCGGCTCTTCTTGGGTGTCTGTCAGTGGCAACTGGCAATCACAACTAGCCAAAGCACAAAGGAAGATGATATTTGGACATTAGCAACATAGATAAAGTAAAACCAAAGGTGGAATAACAGAAGATATGGAGTTATATTTTTACGATCTTCAGAGTGACACTCAGCAAACGTCCCTGTGGAACACAAATCTTCTGGAGAACAATGTCAGAGAGGCACCAATTGAAGCTAAAAAATTTGATTCCGGAGAGGTCTATGATATATTTGATCAATTTCACTCCGACACTCATGTTCCCAATCTCCCGAGGGATGCCATACGGCAATCCGTGTCATTTGCTTTGTTAAGGTCCAATTATGCGGAGGGACATAGCTGTTTGTTAACGAACGGAAAACAGACGGCAGTTTCAAAGCGTGCTATATGATCTACGGTAGATTTGGACGCGCAGAATTTATATTGAGCGTTATGCGAAAGATTCCTCCTTTACACGATGTACATTATTCTATTGTTCACCAATCGTTTAAACGGCTTGTCGAAGCAACTGGTCAGAAAAGTGGGCATGTAGCTCGTGGCTTTAATTTCTTTTCGTTATCGCTAAAGCGCTAAGGAGCTCGTTTCGCAGAAAAGCCGATATCGGTGGTGTGACGGAAAAATTCTGATTGGTTAATAGGGTCATGACGTTAAAGCTACATGACCTCGCGCGAGAATTTCAAACAACCCACAACGCATACCTGAAACGTGACTTCACAGGCGAATGCAAGTGATGAATAAAAACGTGACATGTAATATGAATTTAGGGATGCATCATGACTAAAATAATTTTACATTATAAAGTAAATCATTTGCTTTGAAAATAAAACTTTTAGGTGGGATTCGAACCCACAACCCTTCGGGTGCGAGCGAGACACGCTACTAAAAATGCAATTTATTTTTTTTTCTTTGTTGCATGGTAGTTACAGAAACATTTATGTCATTCTAAAAGCGCTTTACACCTCTTTTGCACAGCGGATTAAAAATCACGGATTTCGAGGAGTGATTTTAGAATACTAGTCCGCTCCAGTTCAGGTTCACAGTTCAAATACACGGTCTGAGCTTGTTTTACAAGGTTAAAAAATGTATCCGCACGTCTTTCGCATCGAGGTCAGCATGTCGAAGAGGTATACGTGATCTCCAAATGCTGCACAAATCTAACAACAGGATCATGTCATAAGATATTCATTATCATTGTCCACACTAAGGAAACGTATCCTTGTTGGGGTTACACCTAGTTCTTTCTTTAAACTGCGTTGGAGGACATCCTAATGAAATACCGCGTCACAACAGAAAATAAACACATGTGCAATAGTCTCAGGTTTCTTACATAAAAATCAATTTACCGACCATGATAACATAAATCATGGATGAAGAAAGAATAAAACAATTAAAACAGGGACAACACAACCACATCTTTCAAGATGTGGTTGTGTTGTCCCTGTTTTAATTGTTTTATTCTTTCTTCATCCATGACTTAAACCAACACGCTCTTCTCCCAAGCATAACATAAATCCCTGTTTCTTTAAGCCAAACCTGAACTGGCAAGGTATTCGTGTTTAATATATAAAACATTGTCTTCACAGCGGCGGGAACGCACATTCTTTTTACACGTATAAGCACAGGGTGGGCGCGCTGGGACGCACCTCGAGAAAAGGACATCGAGAAAACACTCACAACTAAATCGCGGCAAAGCGTTTTCTTACTGACATCACAGAGGTAATTAAAAAAAAAAAAGTGCTGCCAAAACCCCCATCGTGTCAACAGCCTCGTTTAGAAAACCAACGATTCTTTTTGGCCCGCCGCCATGAGAAGAAACAAGAAACGATAAACAATGTGGTGACATTTTTCTTTTAATCAGCGTGCGAATAGACGGGTGCTCTTGGTCTCTCAAATAAAAAAGAGTGACCCAAGCTGGTTGAAAAACAGGTGGGAAAGCCCTACACCACCGTTACAAACTCGATGAAAAAGATTGTCTCGTCTCATGGGATCATATTTCGAGCTACAAATAAACGTGGCAAAAATTCGATGAAATTTTTTATCATTACCTCGCGCACAATAAATTACTTGAAGAGCATACCAGAACTTCGCAATAATGAAGACGTTACAGACAGTCGCTTGGGCAAAAATGGACAGCCCACGTTGCTTTCAACGAGAAGCACGCCTGTCCAGGTCGGTAGCGACGCCCGATCAGTATGTTTGGCTATTCCGGAAAATTTGCAATGGCACCCCGAGGTACTGACACGGCACTGTGTCCCAGCATACACCCTCAAATTTTGTGGGTGTAGCGGCCCAAGCGATATGTCAGAAACCACGACACTTATCCCAGTTTATAACAGCAACAGCGGCGTGGAAGAACCTTTTTGCCAAAGTTATGACTTAGGTGACACTTTCTTTGTCCCTACAAAAAGCAGCAGTGTCATCACTGTAACTCATTATTTTACTTCTGCAATATAAAATTGGAAACCTCGGACACGTTGACTATTTTCACACTTAAACAAAAAAAGCCCTAAATACAAATCGAACAAAAGGGGAGACATAGGGCAACCTTGTCGTACCGACTCTCGTACGTTAATAACAGAACTGAGCTCTTTGTACGCAATAAGCCTTGTTGTACAGTCCTTATAGGCCATCCTTACACCTCCAAGAATGGCGTCACCAACAGTGAGAGGACTCAAAATATCAAAAAGAACATCACGGCTCACACGATCGAATGTCTTATCTAGATCTACCTGTAGCACTGCAACCTGCCCGGTGCTATCACTACGGGCCTCCAGGACACCGCGGGCCAGATGCACATTTGTCAAGATAGTCTTCCCTTGTATCCCACACGTTTGATGTTCACTTATCTCGCATGCGACCCCTTGAAGGCGACGCGGAAGAAGTTTAGCGAAGATCTTGTCATCGGTATTGCATAACGTTACTGGGCGATAATCGGTGACGATGCGCAGTTTCACGATGTCATCAGATTTTGGTTTTAAGACAGTGTAGGCATGGGAAAACGAAAACGTCAAACATTCTCTTTCATAGGCAGTATAAATGACATTAAAAAAACACTAGCTATTAGGCTCTTAAAGTTCTTGTAAAATTCTGCGCCCAATCCATCCGGTCCCGGCGTCTTAGAGTTGGGAAAGTTGTCGAGTGCGCGCTCCACTTCTTGGATCGTAATTTCTTGCTCAAGCTTTTCGCGTTCATCATTCCGTAGCCTTGGCAGTTTTTCTAAAAGCTGGGCAGAAATTTCCGTATGACGCCTTTGCACTTTGTTCGCAAAAAGCTGTGTGTAATGCTCGAGGAAGGCGTGTGCTATTTTCTCGGGATCCCTACTAATCATTTGCTTGAATTTAATTTCCGCTATTTCTTTCCGAAATGCGCAACACTTCTCGTCCGCCAAGGCACGCTTAGTGGGCTGCTCGCCCGTCGTGTATTTTTCTGCACGGGCGTGCACTACTGCACCACGGTAGTGCTCGCGGTGGAGCTGTTCTAACTTTTCTCTGAAATACTCTACGCCTTTTAATCCATTCCCGGGTCTTTCGCACTCTGCTTTACACAGCTCTATCAAATCTAAGTTAAACTGCACTCCTAACACCGGGCGTTGTACGAAACTATTGAGGACCTCTCAATGAAACTTGCCTTGATTTCTTGTTTTGTCATTTCCCATTTGTCGAAAATGTCCCCTACCGATTCTTCAAAAGCATGTCTCAAAAACTGTTCTACATTTTTTAAAAGGACGTTGTCTTTCAGAAGCTTTATATCTAGTTTCCATAGGTTTTAATAAACGTTTCTCTTTTCGGGTGCTCTATTGCCTTTCGTCGCCAAAACCAAAGTGTGGTCTAAAAAAAAAAAAAGAAAGGCTGGAGTGACACGGTACTTTCATAAATCTAGGGGGGCAGAAACATACACACTGTCCAAACGCGCACGGGATGACGCTTGAAAATGAGTAAAAAACATCTCCTTTTTCGGGTTACTTACAGTGCCCACATCAACCAAGTCGAAATCCTCCAACATTTTGCCCAAAAGTAGTTGACTCTTATCAACGACCGTCTTATTAGCGATCTATTCAACTGTCGTAGAACGCACTTAAAGTCACTCACAAGGACTAGGGCTCTATCGCAATCAAGATACCGCCGTAAACCACCAAAAAATAAAGCGCGGTCAGTGGTCAAATTTGGGGCATAAATGCAAATAAGCGTAAATTGATTAGACGCTATCACAAAATGACAGATAATGAAACGTCCTTCAGTGTCAGTAGTAACGCATAACTGCGACAACGTTACAGACTTCTTCAGAAGCAGGAAACGCCATGACGAATAAATAACTGCGTGCGTCACACATATTTTGTAGTTAGACATGAAAGGCCTAACTGCTTCCTCTTCCTGTTCCACCTCCGCCAATTCAGTTTCTTGCAACGTAAAGAAATCGGGTTGCTCTTTCAACTATAGTCGCTGTATTTGGTACTGCTTTTTCCTAGAGCATAAACCACGAACATTTAGCGTTGTAACTGTAATGGCGAATTGGGACTCACAAATCATATGCTCTGGTTCGGTGCAAACACTGAAAACCTAAGCAGTCAGGTTCGAACCTGCCTTGGTGTCTTAAACCAGGAAACCAGGCAAAGAACGCCTTACTTTCTTTCGCTGCGCCGTCGTTCCTCTGTAGGGTCGTTGGACGCGGCCTGGTAACGTCCCTTCTTCGTGCGTTCCATCCAGGAGTGTGGCGGGCGTGCTCCGTTTCCTGCTGTCGTACCGTCGTCGAAGGCTCGTTTAGTCGACTCGCTGTTGTCGTTCATATCTGAAGGTCCATCGGTGCTCGCGACGTTCAATTCCTTGTCTGTTCCGGCATCAAAGGGCTTTACGCCGGCACTGCTGGAAGCTGCGCCTTCCGGTTGACCTCCCTTCTCTCTAGCTGCCTCCAAGGAGCTGCTTCCCTCACTCTTGCGTTCTTTGGCAGGAGTTGAAACTTCTGGCGCCAAGCGCTGAATAGTACGCTGGACATCCTCGGCATCCATGGCGTGTTCATTTGTTTCGCCCGGCCCCGGACCCGCTGGCCAACCTGGCGTACGACCTGACATACTCGGTGCCGTCATGCCCGAAGCGAAAACATTCCGAGCAATTCGGCGCCCTGCATTCCCGTCGAATACGACCTGTGCGCTTACAGCGTGAGCACAGGGGAACCCGTCCAGGGATCACAAGAAGTACGTTACTACCTTGGATCCGAAGCTGGTGTGGCATGGTATCGGCCGTACCACCTTTGTTCAGTGTCATCCGCGCCACCTGGTCGTTGATTCGATCCCTTGGAAGCCTTCAACCCTCCACTTTTCCCGGCTCACTTCCAGGACCTTGCCATACGGCTCCAGTCCCTTACGAACAACGTCGTCTGGCACATCATACGGGATCCTGTGGAGACGAAGCCGTACATTCGTGATGCTGGGATCCACGGCAAGGCATCGAGTTCTTTTCACCTGCCGTTCTTTGGCGTCCACAAGTCATCTTTGTGCATATGCCGTTCGCAGGGTAGCCATCCAAACATGATCGATTCGGTACGGACCAAGTGCTGCTATGTCGCCGAGTACACCGAACCTGTCCATCTCTTGTCGAAAATCGTAGGTACGGTAGGAACGTCCTTTCAAATCGCAATGCAGAATCACCGGTATTTTTGCACCTAATTCCTGTAGGCATCTGTGGCAAAACAACTTTATATCCATCGTTCGTCGATTCACCGGTGTGGTTAGAACCGCGGCCAGCAAGGGCCGGTGTAGCGATAACCGCTATTCCAGAGCTCATCATTCTGCGACCGTCTCGGTGGAGCGCTGGGAGCAGAATCCTGCCATATATTTCTTTCTTCTTCATACAGGGCATACAAACAGGCTACACATATATTTTGGGCAGTTTACGAAGTTAAATTTTTTCATACACAACAACTCGTCCGACAGTTTTCAGCAGTCAGGCATTACGTATCTAGGTTCAAAAACACGTTTCACAGGAGAATGAATGCAGTAAAATATTAGGGGGATTTATGATTTTCAGTTCCATGGGCGTACATCCATGCGGTATTTCCACAGCCCATAAATCTAACCCCCAAATCATTTCAAGGGAACCCTTTCATGGTTTTAATAGAAAGAAATTGTATTGAATAAATGTGTATCCATAGGTCTTTTCTAACGATTCGCTTTAGAAAATCACATAACATAAGTGCATCCAATGAGTGTATAAACACATGCTGAATCGTCTTGAGTGGCTTGCACAGTAAGCAGTTTACTCACCACATTAAAACACGTATGTCTGCTCCATCCACCCCTTAACAGGCAACTTCGCACTAAACAGCCTAAAAAGAAAGATTTTGCGGCGGCGGATAGGCACATTTTTTATGCGGACTAGAACATCTTCCCAAGGCATAATTGTTTCCCTATACAGCGGAACAAGAAAAAGTGAAAGCCGTTTACAACACCCTGTAACACCAAATTAGAGCGCAGCTCTTGAGGAGGAGGAGGGAAGGGTACTGGGGGCGGGGGGGGGGGGGGGGGGTGAAGTGACCTTGGGGGGTCACGTGAACTTGGGGGGTCACGTGACGATGCCGATGATGTCATCAGTGACGTGACTGATGACGTCATCAGTGACGATGACGATGCGGACCCCGATGACGTCATCAGTGATGATGACGATGACGATGCGGATGCCGGTGACGTCATCGGGCAGGTCACGTGACCTCGGCGGGGGGGGGGGGGGGGTCACGTGACCCTGGGGGAGGGGTCACGTGACCTCTGGGGGTCACGGGACCCTGGGGTGACCTTGGGGGGGTCGCGTGACCTTGGGGTGACTTTGGATACGCCGACGCCGCTCAAGCCGGGAACGGGCCCCTAAGAGCTGCGCTCTAAAATGGCTGTCAACCAAATATTTCAGTGATTTTTCTCACGTTACAGTGAAGTAATTATCCCGCGAATAACGCACCATCAAAAATCCAAAGCATTCACTACTTCTTTCGTGAACCAAGTCGTTTTAGCGGATAGACCAATGAACGATGATACAAAAATATACGGAATGTGATGTGTTATTCTGGGTCTGCATTGTGGCCTCAAGAAGGGAGTGCTTTTGAAATTTAAAAAAATGCAAGCGCGAAGCAATTTGTCTGAAAAACAAGTGGCATAGACCAAGTCAACTTGGACTCTTCAATTTGCAACTCTTCAAAAAAGGTTATGACGTCTCATTAACTCCGAGTTAGAGCGCAACTCTTGAAGTGGGCGAGGGGAAGGTACGGAGAAGGAAATATACCCCTCCTCCTCTCCTGCTCGCCTCCCATTTAGGGGATATTTTTCCGCTAGATTTAGCGGGAAAATATTTCCGCTATATTTAGGGGTAATTTTTTTTGCTAAATTTTCCGGGAAAAAGTTTTGCGCAATTTGGCGGGAAAATCTTTCCGGAGAAATTTACCCATCATGCACCGTACGGTTACATCGACCCCTGGGGCGACGGCGACGGCGACGCCGACGCCGCTCAAGCCAGAAACGGGCGCCCTAAGTGCTGCGCTCTAAAACAATAAAAACTCTTTTCATTTCTTTGAATAATGGTTCGCGGACATTCTAAGATTTGCAGCACATATCATAATTTAGCTATTAGAAGAAAAAAAAACAACATTGCACATAGTGGGTTTTACGAAAATGGACAACTGTCGAGAATACAATTTATTTGCCCGCACTTTCATATCTACGGCCACGCCTGCCAAGTACTATGCATTATACCGAAAGGTCTTTAATGGGACCCAGATATAATTATATGGCGAACATGTCCATCTAAGTACTGAGGGGCTGTTTTCCGCTCGCTGCACATGATACCATTGCACTTTATGAACAACGGCTCGTGTTGCTTTGGAGAAGCTGGAACAGAGTTCTAACACCGTAGTGACACTTTCTTTGATGATACAAAACACAGGGTTTTCGTATGCATATGCTAACACTTCTTCGGAACCCATCCATATCCTTGCACTCATTACGACTTGATAATGCTTCAAAAGTGGTTCTCAATGAACTGAATACAAAAGAGCGACCATAAGGCATCCTTTGCTTACGGAAGAAAAACCATTAATGACGTCACTTGGTTCTAAACCACTTTTGTAACCTCTTATACCTTTTTTCCTTTTTTGCAAATTTGGAGCTTCTGAATTAGCACTCTGGTGGCCTGACGCAATCGAGTCTACTGCACTATTTCAGAATGTACAGCAAGAAATCGATGTGGGCAGTCTCCGGAACTTTCGATGCGAGAATAGACCCAAAATTCAGAAAGAAACCGATGTCGGCCGGTAGACAAAACATTCACTGCTATGCTGGTCAGATAATACAGCAAAAAGCTTATGTCGTTCAGTAGCTAACACTTTCTCTTCGAGACTGTTCAGCCAGGCCAGCGAAGCCCAGATGCCGGTAGGGACTGGCCGCAGAATGGCGCAACTAGCCAGGCCCCACCGTCCAGTTCGCGGACTGTCCGACGTGGGCTCAGTGCTGGCTGACAGTTGTGCTAGCTGGGATGATGTATGATGGAACGGTATGGCTATACGTTAAAATGTTTAAAAAAAATATTTAAGGTTGTTGTATCGATCACAAGTGTTTTTTTTTTTTGTTTTTTTTTTAATGCTCGTCTATTGGCGACGTGCGCGACCGAAAGCGTTGCTGTGGTCGGCTATCCACGATTGGCCGAACGCTGACTATGACGTCAGAAAAGGGTTTATCATCGACGGAAGTAAGAGGAATGAAAGAGCTTTAATTTTGACGGTGTTGGCAGTGTTCCTTTCAGGGCGCAATGATTTCAAGCTTCCACCATGCTATTTACAAACACCATCGAACTTGTTGTTTGCAAGGTAGTGACGTCACAAGGGGGAACCATAGGAGGGCGCCACCAAAACATCTCGCCGGTAAGAATTATCTTTATTATTCACCATAACCACTATTTTTATTTTAAAGAATTTGACATACACAAATCTTAAACATCTTAATTCTGCCAAAAATGCAATTCATATTGCACGCTTCGCTCTTTGCGACAGTAAGTGGAAGTTTTTAATAAATTTAATTTGGTGCAAATTCTGAGTCATTGCGTCTACAAACTTGCCCTTTATTACAATAACTTTTTTTCAAAACAATGAAAATGTCTACTTAAGAATAGGCGACCTTGCGCGAAGGAAAATAGTTCAAGATCCCCGCTGTTTAGAAAAGTAGGTAGTTTCGCACTCCAGAACAAACTTCGGAGTTCAAAGTCTGAGATATACGCTGCCGTATCCTTAAACCTGATTAGACATACTGAATATAGAAATTCATTTCTGTGACTAGGAAAAATATACACAGGATATTTATCTAGGGATCGGTCAGTGTTGAAAATGCTTGTATGGGAACTAAATGTACGTTTCTATTATCAAGGGGTAAACCTTACTTGTCTCGTTCACCAACCCAACGTGTCCCATTATGTAATGGACGACACTTCTTGCCCATTACCTAGGTGTTGTCCTCGCGCTCGTCGTAGATGTCGCCCTAGACCTATAGGACGACCTCACTTGTCACAGTACCTGAAAAACAAGCATCTTCGTTGTTGTGCCAGAAAGAGGGCCATACATATACGTCATCAAGCGTCATGAGCATGATGTCATCAAGCATCATCATACGATATGAACGTGATGTCACCGCCGGGGCGCCGTTTGCAAAATGTGCCCTTCGGGCCTTATTTGTGCTTGTTGTGTGCTTCGTGCGATGGACTGCGAGATGACCGCGTCTACATCTACTTCCTCGGCATGGGCAGCAGCGTCAATACCTACAGCGGCTTCCGGAGGCAAACGCGGGCGCCCACGAAAAAATGCTACAGCCTCCTTAATACCCCTGTCAGACGGGCTAGTTTAGTGACACTACAAGCGAGTGCACTTCAACCCATCGAAACACACTCCAAGTGTGTTGGTGCTACACGGGAATACTTAATGTCACTCCAAATTGATGGCAATAACGATGGGTAAGTAATGGGCACGCAAACTATTACAGTGCATACGCATTTTTTCATAAATAACTTCGTCGTCTTTTTACAAACACGTTACCACACATTGTTGCGCTAAGTCACGAGCTTTAATCCAAATTTAAATCCATTTTGATCATTACGATCAGCCACTAAAAGTCAGTGATAGACGTCCGCACGCCGGTACGATGCTCATCTATACTCTGTTTCACCTTATGATGTACCGCAGAAAAGGCTACAAGCGCGAGCTCCTTGCTCTAGGGCACATCAAGGCGGCGCAAGCTCTCGTGCGATAAGAGTAGCTCCCAACGATATTAGCTCGCGCTTCTAGCCTTGTCTGCGGTACAACATAAGGTGAAACGGAGTATAGATCGAAACGAGCAGAAGTAGCGATTGAGCTCAGGATTCCAGGGTTTTGCAGCGCGAGCTTTCGCTCCGTGTGCTCCGAGCTGGTGTGCGCGAGCCCACTCGACCACTCGGCCACTCGCCACTCGCCACAACGAAACATCATGAAGTGTGTGGAGGACGAGCTGGGGGGGCGATTTCCTCGATGTTGGACACTGGAAGAGCGTGGTTGGGGCGCTTTCCTCCGTGAGAGCCCAACTCCTTTCAGTAAGAAGCAGCTGGACCTGAATGCCGACGCACAGGCAAGAATTTCAAGTGACATCGATCAGCAGCTGCAGGCCTGCCTTCACCATAGACGCTCTCATGATCGACAACCTAACTGTGATCAGTCGAGAACGGTGGACTTTCCAGAGGAACCAACGGTGGTTCGAAGACACCTTTCCCCATCGGGCGAATTCCATTTCAAGCAAGCCTTTCGCGTCTCTCCTGCCACTTTCGGACTCCTGGCGGAGTCTTGCAGGTGCCTCGTGGCCGTCGCTGGCCGTCGCGCAGGGGCCAAGGCTCGAAATTAGATTAACCGCTTGTTTTTCTACAATGCACTGCTCTCCTGCCAACAGAAAACAAGTGCGCATCTAATATTACTCCTATCAAGATAATACCAATTTTACGCAGCGTTAATTTCTTCTATTATTTTTCCTCCTTGAACATTAGCTGCTATCGAGATTACACACTTGGCCTACCGGAGCGAGCGTAGCGCGCCCCGAACTCACTTCATTGGAAGTGTGTTCTTCGGGCAGGGCTGGGGATTGAGCTCAGGATCACTGGTTTCTCCAGCGCGAGCTTTCTCTCCACGGACTCCGATCTGGTGGGCGCTAGCCCGCTCGGCCACCGATACCCCTTAATAAAGACACGTTAAAGAAATTAGATGTTTACTATTCTCTGTAATGCCGAATTGGAGCGCAGCTCTTGAGGAGGAAGGGGGAAGGGTACGTAAGGGAGGGTATGCCAGCTGCTCCCCCTCCGTAGCCTCCCATCCTCCTCTCCTGTTGCCATCCTACTTAGCGTAAAAATTTCGCTAAATATCCCGCTAAATTTAGCCGGGAAATTTTCCCGCTGAATTGACGTGTGACGTCACATGACACGTCATCTGAAATTTTAAGTGTGACGTCACACGGGTAAAATTTTCCCTCTAAATTTAGCAGAAAATTTTTGGCCAAACTTAGGAAAAACTTTTACCGCAAAATTTAGCAGAAAATTTTACCCTCGTGACGTCACACGTGATGATACACGTGACATCGTTTTGGGAAAACCGCGTGGTTACGCCGACGCCGCTCAAGTCAGAGTGCCTAGGAGTTGTGCTTTAAGACAACGTTACATTAATGAACGATTTTTACGCCAATGGGATTATTCTGATCGATCATCACAAGCCAAGATAATGACGAAGCGTATCCAACTCTGTCGTTCCGCTTCGTTCCCCGGAAGTCTACGAGGAGGCCCTGACACTGCCTAATCAGATCATAATTATCATGTTGTCTCGAATAGTTACATGCTAAAACGAAAGAAGGCTCTATCATTCTATGCTAACCAAGATAGCCATGAATGACTGACTTCGTCGTCGTCTTTTATCAATTCACCGCTGCGCTAATCTTGATTCAGATCAGCTTAAACTCCAAGTCCACCCCACTATTTTTTTGCAATGCCACTCTTCCACATGTCGTCTCTTTCACGAATTTCTTTTCCTTTATAAAATAAAACTTACGCCACGCTTTTGGTTTGTGTGTTGTTATGTTTTACTGTTGAGACACTCTTACTGATGCCACGCACTCGATCGGGCGAAGTGAGTTCGTCAAACCCACTCCAAGCCAAGTGTGTTCCTCAGGAAGGAGCCGCGTGGCACTCTACGGAAATGACACTAAGAGCGAAGTGCACTCGCTTGTAGTGACACTAAACTAGCCCGTCTGACAGGGGTATAAGTGTCCCCTCTAGGCGTCGTTCTCAACGTCATCCTAGATGTCGTCCTCTAGGCGTCCTTCTCGACGTTGTCCTTATGGTCGTCCCAGAAATTGTCCCTGAAGTAATCCTAGACGTCGTCCCTAAGGTCGTTCAAGACGCCGTTCTTGAGGTCGCCGGAGAGGTCGTCGTCGGCGTCGTCCTAAACGCCGTCCCTGAAGTCGTCCTGTACCTTGTAATAGGGGTCGTACTAGACACCCTACTTGGCGGAAATGTCTAGGACGTCGTCCTCAACGTCGTCCAATACGTCGTCCTACACTTTAACACCTTTAGAATCATTACTCGAAAATATTTCTGCCGCGGGACTATAATGCTTTAGACTTTCTACACATAAGCAATCTTAGGTGTACACCTGTAATTTTTGTGTGTTAATTTGGATTTTCATTTATTTTGTCTCTAATTTTACGCAAGATATGTATATATAGCTCTGCCGGGTGGTCAAAAATGTTTCTATGCAGATTGAATGTGCGTCATTATTGTATATTAAGCTGTCTTCTTTTATTTTCTATCTTTGATTAGGGTGAACTGCGCGTTTTTTTTTATTTATTTTTCAGGTGAAAGCATTATAAATCCCATTCAGCGAAAAATCGTCAAAAAAGCCGATAAAAACGCGATTGCGCCGCTCTCGACTATCGATGGATGACCCTGCTTGTCCCATTACCTTGCATTAGTCCTTGCAGTCGCCCTTGAAATAGCCCTATACTTCTGGGGCGACCTTACTTGTCAAATTTACATAAAACACAAGCGGCGTCGCCGTTCTTGTGTCCGAAAGATGGCCATAAAGATACGTCGTCAAGTGTCATCACCGTGATGTTAGCAAGCCTTATCGTACGTCATCAGTGTAATGTCACCGCAGGAGCGCCCTGTGCAGAAGGTGCACTTTGTACTTCATCTCTACTCGTTCGGTGCTCCGTGCGATGAACACTGACGCGGCCGAGTCTACTCTACGGCCTCAACATCCGCCGCAGCGTCTACATCTATGGTGTCTGCCCCAGGCAAACGTGGCCGCCCACGCAAATACTCCACAGCCTCAATAAGTGTGCTCCGCTAGGCCTCGTTCTTGACGGTTCTGTAGGCGTCGTTTTCGACGACGTCCTAGACGCCGTCCTTGAGGTACGCATAGAGGTGGCGCTAGGAGTCGTGCTAGACGTCGTTCTTCATGTCGGCCTAGAGGTCGTCGTAGGAGACGTCCTCAAGGTATCGTTCTTGATATCGTCCTAAGTGTCGTCCTCTAGCCGTCGTTCTAGGTTTTTACCTAGATGTCTTTAAGTTGGTCCTAGAGGTAGTCCTAGAAATCGTCATAGTGTTCGTTGTCAAAGTCGTCCTAGGCGTCGTCCTTGACTGCGTTTCTCCTTCCTATACGTAAACAGTTTTAAATATCCTGCCCTATTTTTTCTGACCGGCTCTTGCTTTTGTTTGTTGGCAGTAACATTGTCATGCAGCTACTAAATTGCATTTTCTCTCCCTTCCCTCTCCATTCTGGCGGAAAAAAAATGAAATCTTTTTTTTTTCGAAATCTCGGTGGTTTCCACAAGGAAAACGTCCACCTTGAGGTTAGATTAAAAAGTTATGTTTCTGCAACTAGAAGAACGAATTCTGTTCAAGCGAAGAAGTGCACTTGGATTTATAAAGTCCGATCCGACCAACCGAAGTAGGAACGTGTGTGCAAGCAGTTCTTTCCGAGGCTTTATATGATCACGAATGGTGGATTGCAGAGAGCACAAAAAATCACGTGCTCAACGACGGCCGCGGAAAACATGCCGCGCAGTTGATCAAGTTGACCGAGAGACGTGAAGGACCTCATCATAACTTTTCGCAAAAGCCTTCTACACAAACGATACCGCTATAGTCGTCGGGACTCCGACTTGTTCTACTTCAAAAAGAGTGACCTCAATTCGGTAGCACTGTATTCTCTTTTCCATGACTATCTCGAGAGTGTCACGGGCGAAGAGATCTTTGTCTCGCGCTCTAGCTTCTGTGATTATTTCAATCACAAGGTTCCCTTCACTTTTCGACCACCTCGCAGTGACGTATGCGACTTCTGCCTCGAACAAGTTCAGAGTGCTAAAAGCTCACTGGAATACAAGTCGCATCTGAGGGGGCAAAGAAACTCAAAGAACTCAAACAAAACCTTATCGACGACGATACGGCACTTGTTCTTGAATTTGACTACTGCCCAAATCCACCGCTTCCAAAAGTACCAGTCGCGGATCAGTTTTACTGCCGCCCATTTTGGATGTATTTTCGCAATGTCCATGTACATTGAATAGACGCCTCCTACACGTTCTTCTATATGGAAGGAGTGGCCAAGAGAGGAGCCAACAGCGTGTGTGCTTTCTTGAAGCATGCAATTGATCGATGTTTCGACAAGCAGAAACACAGGAAAATTGTCCTGCATTCTGACGCTTGTCGCGGACAAAATCGAAACTACATGGTCCTTCAATTCTGTGCCATCTTTGCAGCATCCGTGCACGTCACTGTCATTCAAGTGTTTCCCGTTCGTGGGCATACAGTTTGAAGGAGTGACCGAAATTTTGGGACGTGCGCGAACCTTTTAAAGCGAATGAAATTTGTAGAGAGCCAAGAGGACTACGTGTCCGCAATTCAGATCTTTAGAAAACCACCATTCACGATGGTTAAAGCAGAGAAGAAGGCCATCATCATTGACTTCTAAACTATTCTACAGAAGAATGTCCTTCGCGACCGAAAAATTAAAATTGCGGAAGCTTGCGTGATTGAGTACCGACGAGGTTATGACAAACTTCACCGGAACTATCCGTTGATGTCAGCCTCCTCTCAGTCTGTTTATTGCAGAACAATGCTGAGGGAGCTTTTTGCTAAAATAAGAAGCCTTTCTCTCTTCCCGAGAATCAGAGCGTCATTGGCCAAAGCGAAGCACATGACGAAGCTGCTTCCTTATGTCTCTGCCGGAAGGCAGCTAGTATTGGAAGAGTATCTCTGGCACATCAACGGCGTCGCTGACAACGAACATTTTCTCGACGTAGACGATTAAGCAGGATATAAATACTCTGGCGAAATTCGAGTAAAAGAAATCACAGTCTGCATATAACGCAATAAAAAGTGGAGTATTATGTTACAAAATCAGTGGTTGCACGCAATAATGGTATAACGTTGCTTTTTCACGTTCACCTTTATAAAACCTAACATTTGGCATTCTTGCACATTCTAAGCTTGTGGTAAATATCACAGAAAATCAGTAAACACACACAAATATTGGTAATATTGTGCACATATTTTAATTTTTTTCTGTTAGTGAAACATTTATTGTTAATTTTTCCAAAACAATATTTTTGAGCTTGTACCACTATTCCACGTTGCCCCTCATTTCATGCCGTGCCCCTTTTGTAGGCCCATATAATTTCCTTGCAAGCACAAGTCTAGTAAGATTTTTTTTTTATTTCTTGCTTAGCTCATTTTAGTTATGACACTTTCGGAGAGAGCAAATTTGACGGTAGTTATGGTACGTATTGTGTATCATAATAAAGTAAACTTGTTAAGAGGCCCTATTTTGTTCAGTAAATATACCTGCAAAAGAGTAGAACCGATGGAAACTATTGAACGCTTCAGGATACAAAACAGATCAGGAGAAAAGAGGTCTTTTCCCCATCAATACAAGATAAGCATATTATTTTTTATTTTTAATACCCCTTGGAACCCCTACTGAATCAGAACTCAATAATATTTCTTTGTTGAACTTGGTAAAACACCAATGTCAACGGACTGGCAAGATGCCTCCTACTGCAAAACGTGTTGTCCTTTCCAGTAACTTCATTTCATCCAGTTTCATTTAGAGAGATTGACTAACGGCCTCACGGCAAAGATTGAAATGTCGATTAGGCTGAGTTTACACTAGGGTTGCAACCGCAGCGGCGGAGCAGATCAGCTCTTTCTCATCATGGACAGCGCGTAAGGTTGTATTGCTTTTTAAAGCAACCCCGCTCGCACCCGCTCTCCGAATGCGGTTGAGTCGGCCGTGTGAAAGCCCTTTAATGCTATTTTTTTTTTTTTTGAGAGGTGCAGGAATAAGTGGAGAATTCTTTACAACTGTATGTTTTATGGTTTGGGTCGGCCAAAAGTTTGTATTCATAACTCAAGGTAAATTATCGATGCCAGTACGGCTTTGCTGGGTTACCTTGCGTCGTACGAATATCCAGATACGCAAGGCGTGACAAACTTTGATGTGGGAACTTGCGTGGCTTTTGACGGAGAGGAAGTTGCTTCCCGTGCCCGTCGAAGGCATACTCTTATGGACGTGTTAGTTATTTTAAATAAATAATTTAATATGTTCGTAGAGAATAAAGATACCTCACAAAAACAATACTGCATAAGGAAACTTGACACCTCTCGCACGGTGTTGGGAAGGAGGTGCTTTCTTGTTAGCTTATGCAAGCTGAGAATTGCGCTGGCTCGTGGGAATAAGTTGCGATTATGGGACATTGTCGCTCAAATTTCCTCGACAGGGGTCGATTACAGATCGTAAACTCTCCAGCTCCAGCGCAAACCAACAAGCATTTAATTCGTTTCCACTAAAATTCATTTGGCCGATTTCCTTTTGGTGGACCTGGCGAATCCCAAACGCGTCGTTAGCTAGGCGTTTCTCACTGATTAAAATGCCACAGCCAATCGGCTTACCTCCTCACAATGTGGCAGTTGCTTAAATACCCACGTGAGACCCCGAAATCTGTATGTATCGCACGGCCAAAGGTAAGGCATGTTTCGAGGCAAGCGCACTAGCCGACCCCGGAGTGGATAGCGCTGACAAGGCTACCCCGTCCCTGATTCAGCCTGGCGCAGTTTGACGTTGCTGTTCTGCCGTGCCCTCCCGCCCCCCCCCCCCCACACACACACACCGAGACACTCATACACACGCGAGTAGAAAAGAGTCCACTGCTCTCTCAAACATTTGCAGGTAGGCCAAAGTAGCCTGGTAAAATGTTCCAGCTCATTTGGGCTATTATTTTTGTTTTGTTTTATACACCAAAGCTTCTAGGTTCAGGCACCTTAAGTGTCCGTGTGCAGAAACGAAATTCAGAAATTGCACGTAATAGCGCTCTATTGTTTGGAAATGCATATACGAACCGTCACCTCGATATGTATTTCGATACGGAAAGACGTCAATACGTGTTATAATTAAGTTAGATCCGAGAACAATGGGCCTTCTCCCGCTCGAGTCGTGTGACGTCACTTCTTAAAATATATAAATGCAGCAGCTTTTACGTATATGTAAAAGCTTTATATGTAAAAATTTAGCTTTAGCAAAGAATCTGACTAAACTTATAATAGAACCCATTTGTGTATATCAAAGTGATCAGAAAAATATCGTCCCTACTGTTTCAAAATGATGGACATATACTGTAAATAAATATTTCTGATAGTCTTTTGCGAGTCTCTTTGTGAATCATTTGGGGTACTGCTCTGCAGCTTCTCTGGCCAACCACCTTGACAGAGTGGAATGGCTCACACTTTTTTCAACAATAAATACATACACATTAACAACATCTGCATTGTTGTACTTTTACGAGTACTAAAGCAAATGCTAGCCAATGGTGATCCTGAGAGATGAAGAATTGAGCACCAAAATTCCTGTTTATGATCTGAAAATGTCTAAATCAATTAAAAAATAACTTTCGACTATTGCACTTGAAGCGTAGCCGCACAATTTCCCAACGGTCAACAAAACACAATTCCAATAAAATGGCAAAGCTGCGTCGTCTATCTTGAAGACGTTGACTCGCTTTCAAGTGACTTCGACGAACACTTAAAACGACTTCAGGCCGTTTCACAAGGTCAAGATCGCAGGAGTGACGTTAAAGCAAACGAAACATGGGTTAGCCTATGACCAATTGACTTTTCTCGGTCACGTCGTCAGCGACGAAGGTGTCCACCCTGACCCAGCAAAAACGGCCGACTTAGCCGAATTCCCCAGATCATCAGACGAGAAAGCCTTTCGAGGGCTCCTTGGAATATGTGCCGTGTATCGACGATTCATTCAAAATTTTGCTAGACATTCCGCGCCCCTCAGGCATCTCACGAAGGACGTCGGATAGACGACCACTTGGGAGAGAAGACCAGGAGCTGGCATTCAAGGAACGCAAGGAAATATTTCAGTTGCCATCCTGTCTCGACCACTTCGATCAGCCCTTGAGAAAGAAATCCAAACGGACGCCAGCAATACAGCGAACGGAGCGGTCCTGGTTCAGCAACAAAAGGGTCCGGAACGAGTAATCGCCTAGGACAGTCGGACGCTGTAAAAGACAATAAGCAATTACTCAAAGACCGGTAAGGAGTGTTTTTCTGCCACCTGGGCCACCACCAAGTTGCGCCCGTACTTGTACCACTGCCAGTCTAAGATTGTAAAGACCAGCCTCCACTCTGAAAGCTGGCCGACCTAAATGGCCTTCCAGACCTTCTCGCTCGGTGGAGTCTGCGGTTGCATGAATTAAATTTTACCATCATATTCAAATCTGGTCGTCGACAAACAGAGCGGCGGTGGCTGTATCTTAAGGGCCCCTCTTGATTCCACTCCCGCCACCGCCAACGAAAATGACGACGAGCGATTTCTAGGCGCAGTTGCCCTCAATTAAAGGGCGGCTCGTCAGTGAGACGATCCTAAGCTACGCACATTGATCGAGTATCTTGAAGGACAAGGGAGCACAGTTCCTCATGTCTTCTCGCGATCCCTGCAAATATTTGCTTTTCGCCTGTTGTGGACAATGAGCCGCACGGCACGTGGAGGGACGGTGCCGTGAGCGAAGAAGAAAAAAGGAGGCTCGTGGCGGACGAGGAGCGTGATGCAGTTCCAAGGCAGAGACAGACCGAAGAGCAGGTGCAATGGAGCCACCCTTACGAGAGACCCGGACCACCACGGCAGCCTTCCAACTTCCAAGACTACTCGGCGTGGCTGCTGGTCATCCCAATCGGCCTTCGAAAGGAGATCTTCCAAGCCTGCCAAGATGACCCGACGGCCGAATACCTTGGCGATAGTAGAAACCTCGCCTGAATTCATGAGAAACATTCGCGTCCCAAGCATTCTAACTCCCTCCATCCCTACACGCGATTGTGTCACGAGTGCAAGCGACGCAAGCAACCGCACCGCGACAAAAGCCGACAGGACTCCTTCATCCGATTGCTTTCTCGACTTCGTCGTTCCAGCAGATTGGGATGGATTTGCTTGGTCCATTTCCAACATCGACGATAGAGAACCGACGAATAAATAAAG
The DNA here is from genome assembly GCF_016920785.2 of Ixodes scapularis. NCBI lineage: Eukaryota > Metazoa > Arthropoda > Arachnida > Ixodida > Ixodidae > Ixodes > Ixodes scapularis. The sequence continues at coordinate 43,986,960 of NW_024609879.1, read as the reverse complement.
AATCCTTGACGCAGATTATCTTGCACAATGCACCGAAAATAAACTTTTCGTATAAAGCTGCTATGTAAGTCGCCAAGATTTTGTTGCGTCTATCGTTATCCTTCACCAAGCGCCGTAAATCTTTGTTACAGACCGAGGAACAGCGTTTTGGAACAGCTGACCTTAGAGATCTTTTGGCTCGGCCGCATCAGATATTGTCAAATCACTGGGTTAACGGAGGCGCTCAAGAATTCTATCGCCGATATAATCTCGATGTACTACGTCGCCATAGAGCACAACGCGTGTGACAAGGTGTTGCCGTATGTCATGTTTTCAAACGACACAGCGGTTCAGGAGACCACTGGCGTGAGGCGATTTCAGCTGGAGTGTGGAAGAAGGGTTACGACAATGCTCGACTCTGTGGTGCCGCATGAGCCTGTTGACGACGGGAGCGATGACGCCCAGATGGCTACTCAACGGGCAGAAGAGGTCCACCAGGTCGCAAGACTTACGATTCGAGATCAACGACGTGTCGACGCTGGCCGGTACAGCCTCCGCAGTCGTAACGTTCACTTGCAGACCGCTCACAAACTGTGGGTGTGGACACGTATTCATTGCCATGGTTTCAACGAGAAACTACTAAAACAATACTTCAGATGCGTCATGGTTATTCGCCGCCATGTGGATTTAAACTACGAGGTGTACCCCGACGTAGCCCGACCATCAGGACGCTGCCGGCTTCGACCCGAAGTACTGCATGTCGTTCGTATCAAGCTGTACTAGGCTCGATAGGACTGATTACTATTCATATTTCAGACGACCCCACAGTTAGCTGTTCGCTGGGATTTTGATTAGCTTTGTGTTTATTTAAGGTTGCATTGGGTCCATGCACTTTTAAAGCTGGGAATAAAGCCGCGTGGTTGGCCAGGAAGAAAAGCTTCTCCGAAGTTCTGGAATATTCCAGCTTAATCTTGTGCCGAGTTTAAAACAAACACACTAGGACTGCCTACGTGGTACTTAGGTGAAAGCTTGTCAAGTATGACGTCTAAAACGACGTCGAGGAGGATGTCTCAGACGACTTTGAGGACGATTTTCAGGAGGATGTTAAGGTGGACGTCGAGCTGAGGGGACGACGTCATGATACACGTCTACCACGACTTCTAGGACGACTCCTAGGACGACGTCTAGAACGACATCCCGGACGAATTCTTGGACGACCTCTAGGAGTACCTTAAGGACGGCGACTAAAACGATGTCGAGAACAATACCTAGAGGAGACGAATAGGACGACCTCAAGAAAGAGGCTTAGAGGAAGGCACTTAACGTGACTGTTTGGTAGTTGCCGTAGATGTATACGGCAGTCGCCTCGCAGTTCATCGGACGAAGCACACAACGAGCACAGATGAAGTCCGAAGCGCACGTTTTGCACACGACACTCCTTCTGGCGGAAACACCATGCTGAGGACAAATAATGACGCTTGATGACATCACGCTGGCTGCGCTTGATGACGTATTCTTATGCCCATCTTTCGGGAACATCGCCGACGACGCCTCTTTTTCTCGTACTGTGACAAGTGAACTCGTCCAAGAGGTGTAGGACGTTTTATAGGACGACCGCAAGGACGACACCAAGGAGAGCGTCTTCCTTGACGCTCTCCTTGGTGTCAGCGCTCGTGTCAGCGCTCGTGTCTGTCTTGTCTTTCTTTCTTTTGTCCTCGTCCAAAAAAGCGCTACCATGCCTATGGCAACCCAAGACCAATACCAACTAGCCCAACATACAGCTTGGATAAGTCTTCCTTGAGCATACGTTTGAGTGGCGCGTGCCGTGGAGTCACATTTGTATTGTCGTTTACTCCGAATTTTCGCTCAAGGGAGCATGTAAGGCTTTCACCTTAACATTACAAGGCCAGCATGACCTTGGTGTGCTACTCTCGCCCTAGCTCGCTCCCGAACGTTCTATGTTGATTATTCCAGGTCCCGAGCTTAGTAGGTCAGGAGCCGAGCGCGTTGTTGCCGACTCATTCACTCTCGCGCTTAGCCAGCTGCCACTCCAAGGCAACATCGCTCGCTGCCCTGCAGCCGTTGTTGCTTTGTGCAGGGGAGCGAGCGTTCGTTCGCCGATAAATTCTTTATTTTTAATGAACGCTCGTCTTGGCTTTCCAATCTGCGCCAAACAAATAGCTAGACCCAATCTAAAGACACTCGTAAAAAAAAAAGAAAAAAAAAATAAACGGTTCGAGGTGATTTTTAAAGTATTTTTTATCCCGTGACTTTTATTCTGTGGTTTATTTTCCCCGAAGATGCAACTCAGCCCAAGAAACCACTTAAAACGTCAGATCTTTTGACCGTCAAATGCGTGTCGCTTTCGTGGGCAGTTCGCGCGATTGGAAGCTTGCCAGGTATATTCCCCTGCACTTACACCAGTCGTGACATCCTTTTCTGACCTTTTTTTTAAGATAACAAGAGTGCGCACGGATAGTTTTGTTGGGCGATGAAGATGCGGTGCGAGAGCGTAGATTACAAAACTATATTTTACATGACGCCCCGAGAAGAAGGGACTTCAGCGGTACATTCATGATATGTTCTGCAGCCTCCGTGAACTAAATTAAAAACTAATCTCGATATTCGTGATCCTGGAGGGCAAATGAAGACAATATAATTTCTTTTTTACGCGAATACACAACCGTTTTACATTTATTTTAATATATTAAGAGAAACACGCTTCGACAATTGCAGATGTTTCGCTGGAAGTTTGAAAATGAAGCAGCTAGGAGGGTTCTGTCCAGGTGAATCGCTCATTAAGAGACCATAGGAGTGGGAGTAGCAAGGTCACTAATTGTAAACGCCCTGAATAAATATTTATGTGTCACCCGAAATGCCCTTGGCATTCAAATCAATTACCTAATGTGCTGAGTATAGTTCGAAGTTTGGAAATTCCAGTGTGAGCGTAGAACTTCTAGGCGCCTTTGAAGTGATTGAAAGAAAATTCAGAACAAACATTTTGCGGTGGTTCCTCACCTTTACGATATCAAGCATTGTTTAAAATCTATAGGTGTGTTATTCAAAAGTCAATCATGTGTTTTCCTTTTTTTTTCAGTCGGTGTTTAGATTGAGGAAACTCACCCTTTTACGTTTAGGTCTGAAAGTATTTGCGTTGTCACGAAGGTGGTGTACAAAATTTACCTGTATGGCTGGTTGTGTCATCTTGTTTCAATGACTACGACATAAAACACAAAACAAAACCAAGGAGAATGTCGCAAAGTCGGAAATTGCTAAGCGTGTCAGCTCGAGTGACCTATGGTTCCCACTTTTGGTTGAAAGTTTAGTTCAGTGCAGACATGTACGCAACGCGTTACTAGTAAGAATATACTCCTACCTAAACTCATTTTCATGTAAAAAAAAAAAGAAGTTTTCCGCTTTGTTCATACGTGGCCAGAAATAGTTCTTACGAGATTTGATTATCGGAGGAAAGAGCAATGGTTCTGGTGTTTGGAACGTCTACGTCTTCATAAGAGAACATATATATCTAATCCACATTTCATATATTTCTTAATTACGTACATATATACTTTTTAATTATCTAAATATCTAATCTACATTTCATATATTTATCTTATTTATCTGCATATGGGTGGAAATCACTAATGCTACGCAAGGAGCCGGTCTTTTCTGTTACGGTTCTTTAAGTAAAAACGGCTATAGCTAATTTGTTTCGGTAACGAGCAGCGATTTTAGTTACTTTATTAGAAAAAGAACGAGTAACGTATTCAGTTAATTGAAGGACAAGCAACGATTAGCGGTTTTTTACTTTTGGGAGTGTAACGTGCATAATACCATTTAAACCTTGTTTTATTTACAACCTGAGTTTCCGCCTATTGCGACAAAGGCCTGTGGCGAACCCGAAACACCATTAAAGAGTATGGCAGCATACGAAATATTATGGGTGAACACGTTTCCCGATCTCTACAACTCCGGATGTCTTTCACCCAGCGAACACAATAAGGTTCGTTGGATGAACCTTTTAGAAGAGCATACAGACCCAATGTACACCCAGAGGTTGCCAACACGGAAAGGCACATAGCCCAATGTCAACTGCGAAATCTGGAAACAGAGTGAAGAAAAGAGAGAGAAGTAACCCAAAGTAGGGCATAATCATGGGAACGTCCAGGGGGCAAACCACCTAAACAAGACAGTTCTTTTTTGTTTTTGTTTTTTCTTGGCGGGGGGGGGGGGGGGGGTGTAGGGAGGTGGGTTCGTTCTTTTATGGGCTGGATGTTCACCCGCTATTCACAATGAATGCTGAGATCCCGAAGATTCAAAAACTATTATCACCTTCGTTCCTTCGAGCCCGTCAGTCGAACTACTCGTCACCGTCACCGCAGATGTATGAGCAATGAAGCGGAAAAACATAACTAATGGACATTTTGAAAGGCATGTGAACGAAAGGCAGTTTTAGGTCGTCAGAGCAGCGAGAAAAGTAACTAGTTACTTTTGAGGGAAAGTAACCCTTTCCTCTGAGGAATGGGTAGCCAGTAACATATTTAGTTATTTTTTGAGGAAATAACAAATACTGAAATTTAATTTTTTTTTTTTTTTTTGGGAAGGGGGGGGGGGGGGGGGTAACGCGTACATGTCTGCTTCGACGGAACGAGAAAATGAGTTTACAAAATATTCAAGGAGACTTTGTGTATAGGTGGGTATGGTAACTGTGTAAACCAATCATCTCTAAATATAAGAGAAGGGTGAAGCAGTATATAATTTTGTAAAGTGTTGGGCTATTTTTGGTTCTGTTCATAGAGAATTGCTCTAAGATTGGGAATTTACAAGTTAGATGTTTTTTTGTTTTTTTTTCCTTCGTCCTAAATGGTTCGACCTCTGCGGGAGGTTGTATTGTTCAGAAAAACAATTATACATGATGATTGTGGTTTGAAAAACGGCAGCTCGTGAAGTTGGAAGAAAAGGGGACAGAAAACCTCTCAATTATACATGATGATTGAACCTGGCACTGTGATTTGAAGAACGGAAACTAGTGAAGTGGGAGAAAAAGGCGAAGGTTAAGCGTCCTCCTCTCATTTTGGCCTGTCCATGTGTGGAGCCTTTGCGCTGGTATAGTCTGTCCGCTCGGAGTTGGTGAGCGTGTGTTTATCCGTCTTTGGAATTTTGTTTTTTCTTATCCTGCGCTGTAACGTCTGTTTATTGGTAGGTTTGATCCGGCACTTGTCAACTGCGTTTCAGACATGTTGTGCAGGACGTTTTTTTCTTATATTCGCCTTTCAGGTCTTATATGTACAGTACGTTGTGTTTTTGTATTCGTTCAAGCATAGTTGAGTAACAATCTTTTTCATTTTTTTTACACAAATTAAGAATGACGCGTGCTTTAGGGTGTTTCTAAAATTAACGAATGTGCAAGCCCCGTGTTTGGCAAAATGTTATTCTCAGGTTCAGAGCCATTCACGCGACCGTAGAGATAACTGACGCGTTCATCGGCCGCCGGAGATGGTGCATTTGTGGTTATATGCTCTCGGGCATACGTCAATCTCAACTCGATCTCTCGAAATGTTTTTCAAACTGAGCGGATGTGATGTGGAAAAAAAAAATAAGGCCACGCCGGGCTCCCGCGTCGCCTTCCAGGTGTAGGGATAAAACTCGAGCATCCGCCCGCCGTGGAGTGCAGCCGCAGCGCGCAGTTGGTTGAAACGTTGCTGGGTTTAATGTGCACATGTGTCACGGCTTGCATGCAGAGCGTGGAGCTAATGTGCGCTCTGGTGACTCATGCAGCGCGGCATTAAAACTAACTTCATCCGTGGGTGAGGCTATCGCGTAACTACAAGTTCGGGATGAGATATAGGAGCGATAGGCGCAAACTCTAAAGTGATGATTTGTCACTGGAAAAACTGTCCTTCTACGCGACTCGTCATGACTACACAGACACAAAGTACAGATACGCCAATTGAAAGCAGGTGAACACCATGCTTACTAAACGCTCAGAAAGGTTCGGTCAGCAACGTCGATTAAAATCGACTAACAGAAATTAGAGATAGCAGTAAGTCAGTCGGCCTTGAGTTGAGGTGATTGATGTTTCTCGATTGAGCAGCGAAAACAATTGCTTTCTTTAGATCACATTGGTATCTCAACATTAAGGAACAATTTCCGCAATGTAATAAGCGCTTGGTAGGGCGAACGGCCTTCTCGGCATGTCTAGAAGCTCAGGCCGATGCTGCATCTTCACCTTCCAAAATGCCTCCTCCTACAATGTAAGAGGCGAGTGATTTCTTTTGTGACCAATAGATACCTACCACGACGAGAAACAGATCTCACTGAAACGGACGCGCGCTCAATAGCTTCCGTAAGATTCAGCTAAGTCTCGCACCCGGTGTCCAACGACGGTTTTTCCAATATCATACACCGTGGGGCCAAGTAAACAAGATTGTTTAGGTGTGTCATATCAGTCGAAGAAAGCGCCTGGACTCGCCTGGCATATCGGCCGGTTTTTGCCACAGAAAACATTGTCTGGAGGCAGACGGCACAATAGTCCGAACCAATAAGGCTGGCTCAAAAGGCCTTGTCACTGAAAAAAGTCTTCCTTCAAGATCGCCATGTACGACTGAATGCGGCCATGGTAGCCTGAGAGGGACGTAACGGCAGTCGGCTTGGCGCTCGGAGCACGCAGTATGCTGTTACGGAAGCCGGCCAAGGTGTTGCGAGCCTTGGTGTGCCCAAATTGGACACGGCTTGGATGGTATCACGCGCCCTGGTGAGATGACTCATCTTAATCAGCCGAATAATAAAGGCATAGCTGAATCTCTCATCAAGACTGGTCGAAAACTTCATCCGTCGTTTTCCTTTTTTTAAGTTTTTTTTATCTCAACTTTTTTCGGCATAATTTTTCACGTGTCTAAAGTTATTGAATTTTTGTTGTGTAGAAGGTACTGCTAAGGGTAGCCAAAACCGATTTTACGTGACTTGCTCAGCGGTAGTTTTTTGCTATATTTCCATTCCGGCCTGAATATTGTTTAACGGTATACTTGCTCAGGAATAGTCGATTGTTCTGCAGTTCCACTGTACGTCCTTTGCCAGCCACGTAAACCGACTATGTTTTTTATACATTTATAATAAAAATATAATAGTAATAAATATTATAATAGTAATATTAATATTAAATACAGATAATTTTCCATCGCGTTACATTCGTGATGGAAGGAGAGCGAGAAATCTGCTGCATATATGCATCTTGACGAGTTTTCGGACCCCTCCTAGTCATCAGGAGTGGAAGCAAAAAACAAAATAATCAAAAAGCGCAAGATCAAAACACAAAGAACGAAATTAATCAGGCCAAGAATTCAAAATATGACATTGTAGCACGGCGCTAATTTAAATCTAACAAAAAAAAAGAAATATAATTAGAGCAACAAAAATGCACCTATTAAGGGACACAAAGAACACGATTCAGCACTGACAATAAAGTGCTACTAAGCTTACAGACATATAATAGCCAAACATACAGCTTGTCCACTGCGTAAAACTATGATTAATCATATTCATGACATTACACTTTTAAAGAACGATCGAATTTCTTTCGGTGTGGAGGTTCACTGAACACTCAAACTAGGCTATATTGAAATATAGCCTAGTTTGAGTGTTCAGATAATTAAGTAGGTTGGCGAGAATGTACGATGACATCTGCTCACCGTAAGCTTCTCTGCAATTGGGCAGTTCCCAGGTTTCTAAGCTGCGAGTGGGATATGTAGAAAATCTCATCGTCAGAAATGCTAGTTTGACAATGCCAGACGTTACTCATGTCATTTGACCTGTAACCTATGCATGAATGGTATTTATGTAAGTCATACATATGCAATTTATTTAAACTTTAAAAAAAACATCTGCTAGATGAATCAAATGAAAGATTCATTATTATTCATAATATGTTTTTCTCAAGAATAAATATTATATTTAGATTTGCATTAGTACTATTTCCCTAGACAAGTTGGCTATAGGTCACACGCAAAATAAGTCATGAGTAATGGATCGTTAATTAAGTTAGTATTTGCTGGCAGAATAGAGCGATAACGGTGTATTATGCCAACAGCTTATGACAACTTCACCAGAATATGATTTACATGGCCATCTCAAGTCATTATTTTCGCAAATATAACACGAAGTATTTTAAAGGTAGTAAAACACCCATGACGGTTGAATCCAACACGATATCTGCCTTGATAGAAGCATTGTTATTTTTTGGTTGAAACAAAACAGCCTTGTTTTTTTCACATTTATTTTTAACGCGTTACATTGACTTCTGCTACCCAGCTCCATGAGAGTTTGATTAGCTCTATTGGCTAGTTGAATACAGATGTCACCTGCAAAAAAAAAAAGAAGAGTAGTATCGTCGGCGTAAATGATATATTTTATTATTTTATTTACCTTTACAATGTAATTAGTCTGTTTGTAACGTAAGTTACAATGTCGTAACAATGTTTTTGGCTCGTTAGTTTGCAGACAATGGGAGGTCTGATTTTTCGAACGCCAGAGTTTGGGGCACTTAATGTAGCTATCAAGAGAGCTCTTGATATTTCTGTCCATCATGTCGGAATCCAGTGTCCTAAAAAAATGACAGCAACCATTCCCCAAACAGCACTGATTTCGTCCAAGCATTGGCCATTGGCTGGTGATGGTCTCTTGGCCAATAGGCGAAGATTGGTTATTCATCAGCCAGTGCTAGACTGAAGGATGGTGGCCACTGGCCGACTAATCGGCTAATAGCTTTCCATTGTCTGGCCTCTGTCTGGCCACTAGCGGAAAGATCATGCCATGCATTGATCAACTATTGGCCAAATTTTTGCTGCATGGGTATACCCTGTTTAGAGAAGTGCCCGCTCCTAGCATGCCCTGGAAGAGATCACCATGACGAAAACACTTCAAGGATAAGTATCTAAAAATTTATAAGGCCATACCTAGTCAACGTAGAAACAGTTATGAAAGAGAAGTTTTCCTACAGTAACAAACTTCCCTCGAAGCCACTGCACAGGAAGCTACTGTTTAGTTTGTGAAAGTGTGTCACGATTTTTAGCGATTGTGTATAGTTTATTCCTCTATTTCCCCTAGCCACCGGAGATAGCTTTTCGTTGTGGGATGGCGCCACTGAGACGGCAACGATTTGGGAACTCGAGTACCGCATTTTGTTCGGGGAGAATCGCTTTGTTGAGACGTGAAACCTTTCAGGAGTGTGTAATTATTGCGCGTTTTCATCTTTGTGGTGGAACCCTTTCTGGTTTTATTGACGCCTGCGCATGTTTGGGTTGTCTCGCTCCAAAAACGTTTATTTATTTATTTTTCTTAGGCAAATTTTGGTTTGGTATAATAGAGAAGGTCATTCTGACTGCCTGCAAGAAATTTGTCTGTTAACCACGACGGAAAATATTTTGGGTCAAGGTTTTCTCCGTAAACCTTGACGATGCCAACGGCCGGCGGATGGTACGAGTGATGGCCTACAGATGCGAAAGTTTTGGCGAACTGCGTCAGTCGTGAGCGGCCAGGCTGGCCTGCGCTCCACTTTGTTTATCATGCTGCCTAGTGAAGTTTTATTTAAGTTGTCCTTGCACAGTTCTCTTTTGCTAGAGTTGTGCCCTGTGTAGCCCGTTGTTGCCTGGGTGACCGTTGACGGCGTGTGTGCTCTGATTTCGTTAAGCGATCGCCTTTTCCAGGCTTCATCTTCGGGCGTCGTCTAAAAGCCAAGTTCGCTTTTTGGCGCACTAAACGTCGGAGAAAAAAAGAGTTTGTGATACAGAAGTTTTTATTTCTCTAGGGCAAACTTTGTTTCGGCCCGAAGAACATTAGTTGTACTTACTATTATCTTATTAATAAATAGTATTGGTACGGGGATGTTTCTACCTGGCTCGCTAGCGTAGATATTTTGTTGGTGTGATTTGTCATGGCGAAGCTCTCAGCCGAATTATTTTAGAGTCATCGTGTTCGCACACGTATTGTCGGTTCAGTTTTTTAACCTTTATTTTAGTTATTGACCACATACCTAGATGGCACCACCGACCTATCACTGTCGTCTCTGCACCAGGGTGCGATCCGGGTGCATTTTTCTTCTGCGTAAACAATTCGGCTCTATCAAACCGTCAGGACGTGTCCCATCTATTCGGCGTTAGCGCACCAGGCCCGCGCCTCGCGTTCTGCCGCCTTTTCAGAACGTGAGCTTTTTGCCTCCGGCATCCCAGCGTGGGCCCTGCGGGAAGCTAAGAGCGTTTTTCTTTGTAAACTTGTACAATAGCGTTCGGTGCAACATATTTTTTTATGAGTTTTCGGTTTTTGCCGTTTGCTGCTGATTTCGCTTTAATAATGTTCTTTTGTCGTTACCCCCACGTGTCAAGGCCCCTCTGTTTAGCTGTACACGGGCTGTGGACCTGTCGTTTTCAACCGGTCTAAACGAAAATTTTTAATTATTTTCAGTAATTTTTCTTTATCTCAGTTTTTTTCTTTACCCCACTTTGTGAAAACATGCAATATGTGGAAATTTCAAACATAAAATTGTTGCTTTGGCGACCTCCAATTGTCTGTTTTCCGAGCGAGTTGCGTCAAAAAAGTAAGATTGTTTTTACCACAACTTTCTCATATCTACAAGTTTTTTCACAATTCAGCAGCTTTTCATAATGATATATTAATATTCTTGAATTTTCGAAAACTAGCTATTATATCCCGGTCTACGAACACTGTCTGAACAATTGCCAGGCGGTTACTTTTGTAATGAGTGTATCAATCGTAAAACAAGCAACAGAGTATGACTTGTGAAAACTACGTAATAACGAGAAAACCAGCGCCGGAACTACTAATGCCTACATATTTTGTCGTATTTAAAGCAGCTCTAATTCGTTTCTTTTGCACAGCCGACACATTTCTGAAAGTTAATGCATTAGAAAAGCGCGTGCGTGTAGTTCCAGAGACCACACCTTAAGATATGTCAACCATTTCATAAGCAGACCAACATTGTTATTTTAAGACATATAGGTGAACCGTAGACAAGCGAGCTTATAGCTTCAACGCCAAAGTGAAGTCAGGGTACGATAAGAAACCGGTATTGTGTATTTTGATCTTTCAAATTTACGCGAACTGTTAGACAAGTTCCATAAGAATGATCCGGGTGAATTAGCTCAGGTACATATTGCAATGCTCACGTCGGTGTTCGCTTCGCAACTGAACAAAACATATAGCCCAGATCCCGGTTTGATATGACGTATGTTCGAAATAATTTAATGGGAATCTCGCATATGAAAGAGGAAAAACCATGTTTTAATATTAAAGCGGAAAACGACGTGGAAGGAGCGCTAACTGGCAACAAAGAGGAGTGCTAACTGACAACTGACATCGAGTATTCATTTAATATTTAATTTTATAATTTAATGCTCCTTTAAATAAACAAATTAAATTTAAATATAATTTTAATTCTAGTTTAATAATGCGCTTTAATGTTTCATAACTATAATAGAATACTCCTTAGATTAGAAAAAAAACTAAATTTAAATATAAATGTAGTACTCCTTTAATGATGCGATTTAAAATTTATTATGCAAAACCAACAAGCATGCCAGATGATCTTAATGTAGAACAAGCATGTGTCTGTATAAGGATAGTATGACCAGTGGCGTACGTGGACTCTGTTCTGAATTTTATGAAGTTATGAAGGCTGGCTTTGATCCCAAAACGAAAGTTTCGAGCTCAAAGTGCGAGGAGTGCTCTACGCTCCTTCGGGCGTCCTCTGAGTCTGCAGGCTTCATTCACTCGCTCGTGCGACAATGGAGGCCTCCTATACCCAGCCTCACCACTCTAGCGTTTGGCGAACGGCTTGAAATATCTTCAGAATATGTCTTAGTAGGTGTATAGTACACGAGACAAGCATATTAGATGTTCTCACTATGACCAATGATCAAGGCAAAGTTCCCACAATGCCCTGGACTAGGATGTCTTGTTCAAAGCAGCAAGCCGTGCGCAGATTTTCTCAGCTTTTACATCCACACCCGCTGGCACTTTTTCACTGAAGCACTAAAGCAGGCCAGAGCAGCGGAACGCCTGAAAATGAAGTACATGAAGATGAGGCCCGTAACATGACTCCGATAAGGGGCGGAACTGTGCGCGATTAAAGCTTTTTTTATTAGATTGCTTTTCGGTTTTTACGATTAGTTTTTGGGGCTTTCTTTTTATATTTTGTGTATACATATATTTTTCTTGTGTGTTGTTTGTTTCTAATAAAAACGATTTTTCTCCTCTATCATCCCCGATCATCCCTTCCAAAAAAGTGTAATTCTTTTTTGTGGAAATTCTGCTGAAAAAAGTCAACAGAGGTATTAAATGTCAACAGCTTTCCGCCATACTTTCTGCAGATTGTATTTAGCTTTCGACTTGACTTCCAGGAGCCGTTTGGCACAAAGTTCATTAGAAAGGCAGTAGGCTTCTCTTCGCCTAGGTGTCAACTTTTTGTTGACACTCCACTGAAAAGCTAAACCTCTAGCGTAAGACAACCTTGTGACTCCAAGGCGATTTATTGGCACGAGACCATTTGTAGTCTCTGTGTCGCCAGAGCCTACAGCTTTTCTTGTGACCACCTTGCGACTTTCGAGGCTGGCGCCTCGAAAGTCACAAGGTAGACACAAAAAAAACTTGATCTTTTTTTCTATTTTGTTGGTATGTTACTAAATCAGTACATGTTAGTAATTTGTTTGGAATTTGAAGGCACAACTACTTATATCCCACAACTACACATTAGAAACGAACACAAACACAAACACCATGAAGCAGTAAACACCTGAATCACATTCCCATTGACTGCTCGAGAGCCTTATATAGCCTACATATTAAAGGTAATCATTTGGCCGGTGACCACATTAGCACTTATTAAGGTTCCAAGTCTTTAATGTTCTCCTCGGGAGTCTATCAAAAGGAAAACAGTGTTTCGAAGCTTGATAATGTGGATGCTTGGGCAAGTTGGTAATTCATGTTCATCCGCGCTGTTCCATCAAAGTGTTTCGAAGTTCGTGGACAATATCTATTCCTAAAACGCATTGCTACAACTAATAATAATTCGGCGCAGTCGCTAAAACAACATCCACAAAACGGCTCCTAGAAGAAATATTATCGCTTCCCCACATAGCAGGACTCAGGATGAAGCGACTCAAGGCAGTTTTTCCCCTTTCGAATAGTTATTTTAATTTTTTCTACAAGTTCACTATTTAATGGGGTCATTAAAGTCCCCATAGTCACAACGTCCTAACGGCAGGGCATGCGTTTTGAATGCCTGGCCTCCAGAACGCATCCCATGCCTTCCGTCGAACTTTGACTGCACGCGCGCGCTCGAGGTGCAGGAACACTGAAGCGTTGTCAAGGGTAGAAGGCTCGCGCTGGAGGCGAAACAACTGAAGTTGTGTCCCGTTCTCACCTTGGCAGAGACTACTGAGAAACATAGCAACTTTTGGCATCTAGTCGGGGCGTACTATGTTCAACAAAACGTCAACAGAAAGTCTGTAGCTTTTATATTCGCAGTGGCTATTGAGAGTCAACTGAAAATTTTCAAAACAAAGTAAACAGAACGTCTGCAGTCATTCTGATGACACTGTCAACAGAAAGTCAGCGGAAAAAAATCAACATAAAGTAAATAGAAAGTCAAGAGCTTTTCATTTGAATCAGGCTGAAGAAGGCCATCAGAAATGTTTCCGCAGAAATTCAACAAACTTTCTGTTGACCATGTCAACAGAAAGTCAGCAGAAAAAAAGTCAACATAAAGTTAATAGAAAGTCAACAGCTTTTCTTTTGACTCGGGCTGAAGAAAATCACCAGAAAAGTTTCAATACAAAGTCAACAAACCTTCTGTTCACATGGTCAACAGAAAGTCAAAGTCAAAAGAAACTAATCCGAGTCAACAAGAAATCAACACGTTTTCAATAAAAAGTCAAAAATGATTTTTGTAGGGGATGATGTCCCAAATTTGCCGCTCGTGCAGTAATATGAAAAAAAAGGAAAAAAACAACAACAGATGTTTAATTTACTTATTTTGTAGGCTGACAATGCATGGCGACAACATTCTATAGTTAATCCCAAAAGTTCGGCCCTGCGCAAAAAAAATGTTGTTTGGCAAAACGCTTTGTAAGTACTACAATTTCTGTGTTGAGAGCCACTCGCTCACCAAAGCACCAAAGTAGCTGATCGGCCTAAACGCACTTTTTTGGATCGACTGCTTGAGTGCGCTCGTAACCGCGGAAGGTTCTACCGCGTTACATGAACAATTAGGCAATAACATGCAATGGTATGACACGGGAATTACAGGCAGATTTTGACACTCTTCAAACATCTAAATACAATTTAAATGGCGGTCATCGCACAGAGCTTTGCAAGAGTAAACTGGGCGGAGCCAGAGGGGCCGGAGAACTTCAGTGCATGGCGGCGGTGGCGCCCTCTACTAGCTTCCACAGAAATAGGAACCTCTCCGGCCAGTTTTCCGCCAAAGTATAGCCCTAATTTTTTTTCTTAATTCTAAATTATTTTTAACATCTTTTTGTATCAAGGCTCTGAAGGAATATATTATTTTAATTAGCTTGCGTCCTTTAAGCGTCGACCGAATTTGGCACTCATGATTGTATGAAATGACTTTACAATGAGGCGCTTCACTTATCTTTTTTTAAAGGTAACTAGGCCGCGTACTACATAAGCTCGCACTATTGCAGATACTCCGTTTTACGTTGAGTTCGGTCAAAACCAACGCTACTGTCCGATGAAGCCTATCAAGCAGTTCCAAAAGCGCATTGCCCTATAGCACTCATCGTTTTTTTCGCGTTGCTGTCGCCGATCAAACCAATCAAAAAGTAGACAGCGCAGGATCACGTTGCATTCACTGTGTGTGATTGGTTTCGCAGGACGTAGGGCAAACGTAAACGTTTCGATGACGCACTTTTGGATGCTCCTTCATTGGTTTAATCCTATCGTAGCGTATACTGTGGTCGGACTTTGAGTGAATCGGTATTGGGGAGGAGATCGAATAGTCACGCCTCTAGCGGCACGTTTTACCTGTGGGGAAAACAAACCGAATTTTCTCGCTTGTTTTTCATCAGAGATATCGAAGATGACGATTCAAAAGTCGCTCCTCGTGTGGTGAAAGTGCGGTACTATCGAAGCCCTCATGTCTAGACCGTCCATGAAGAGGATCAATTTCTTTGTAAGGCTGTGTTAGTAAACACCGGGCTACGGGAACAAGAACGTCGATAAAGCGCCCCCGTCTCTCACTGGTGGCGTCATTCTGCAGAATAACTCTGCCAGTAAAATACGTGTCTGGCAGCGCTTCCAAGAAGGGCACATATGGCACGTGTGATGCTCGCTTCTCTGGGAAACAGCAACATTTAATCTGCTCGGCTGTGTTGAACCGGCGCTTCCACTGCAGATAACTGAACATCAGCCCGGAGGAATACAACATATTTATGGAAAGTGGTCCTAGTGCCTTTCAACGCAAACACTGCAGCCGGCAACGACGAATTTCGACAGGCTGTGACATTGACACCAACCACACCACTCGGCGGGGTCCAGCTCCGTCACCACTGCCAGCCGACCAACTTGGCGGCAGGTGTTTTCCCCTGATGTTCTTCGGTTCTTAAACACTATGACTGTCAAGTTTGACGCACTGACCGCAGAGGCCTAAGGATGGAAAATTGGCAATTTTGTTCCGATTTGACGTTGCTGAACAGGAGGATGCTGTATCACCTTCCTTTTGCGTCAGCTCCTCTACGCTCATACTCAGCGGCACTGGAATCCTTGACACTTCCATTGGTAGTTCCCGAACCACCAGCAGCAAGTGCAATATCCGGTCTGAAACCCGCTTCTAAGAAGGAAAGTGCTAGCCACGGTGCTTCTGTGTCTATGCCTGCACGTGCTTCTTTGTGTGAAACGCCTGATGGGCCGGAGCATGATGGCTTTATCATGGTAAAGAGATAGAAGCGAAATCCACCGAAACTTTGCTGTAAACCACAATGTTTTAGAAGCCTCCCCTGAGCTTGAAGGCTCCCCTTTCTCTGTCACCCAGATCCATCTTCAGAATGACGTCAATCAGGTCGTTACCAAGTCTGAGTACACAGCTGCATCTTTTGTTTTACCCAAAGTACGAAGCAGTCGTATAAACCGTACCCCCTTCAGCGTACCCTGGCACTTGGAAGATTGAGGTGGCACTTCCAGGAGGTTCAGTAGAGCCCCCCTGGGCCCTTGGTACAAAAACACTTTCCGCAGCAGGCGGACTCCGGCCGTCTAGAGACATACATATTTATTTGTCGTGTGAGAGACATGAGATGAACAGTAGCTGGAGTTACGGTTCACTCAGAAGGGATAAAAACACTGAAATAGACCAGGGACAGGCATTCACGTTTTTTTCAATGAGAAACAACATTTATATAAGCTGTAGTCTATCCACCTCGCTTTGCTACCTGCAAGTAGCTTGATATCGCATGTTTGTAACCAGCTCTTCAAGTTCAGGCATTACATCCTACAATGTTAGCGGTTGACAAATATTATGGGTGATCCCCTTAGCTCTCTTAATGTAGGATTTTATATTACCGTTAGCCCCCCAAAATCTGAATAAAATAAAGAGACACATAGCTCCAAAGGTGAGCACACTTCACGATCTGTTCCATCTGGCGTACGTAAAATGTCATACATTGTTCTCTTTAAAGAAGTTGAGTTTTTATGACGAACTCGAGCAAGCGAATCACGAAGATCAACATCAACAAAACATATTTTGCTAGGCATAAGTTTTTAAGCCTGTCAGAACAACCGATTGGGAGAGGTGCCTACTTGGTAGCAATTCACTGAGTACATGATCACTGACTAAGGCGTCCAGTTCTTGCATGTTTTCGCGTTTTAAACTTTTTTAGTTTCTTTAGAGACATCGCTGCCATCCTCCCCCCTTGTGGTGGCTTGATGCTCGAAAGCTTGACGTTAAGCACTGCATTGTTCCGCCCCATGTAACAGGCTTTCTTACAAAACTCAAGTCAGAGTTCCAGATTCGAAATGAAAAGTGCATGTTCCTATGCTTCTGATTGTCTGATTGCTCATCCGGATCATCTTCCAGCACTTCCTACTTAACTGAACCCCCTTGATGGTTGCCAATGTGCAATCATCAATGGCAATTACAGTAGCCATTATACTGTAAAGTCCTTTGCATGGGGGCACGTGCAACCAATCTACTGCTGAGCAAGTGCAAAATGCAATATTTTTTTCTGACAGAGGATACACGAAGCCGTGAGCAAACACTGTGTGAGGAAGGTCCTGCATTTTTTCATCGAATGCCTCCTATAAAATATACTTTTTTTTGGCTTGCACTTCCGAAAGCAAAGTGCTGCAAGTACTATTTTCTTCATTCGATCTTTGGGTGGGATCTTATTTACCTACAGTTGTGTAGGCCATATGGCTGCTGATGATGACTTAAACACCGGGACAGCATCTGCATTCAGCGTGCCCAGTCTGTGCAGGGTCAGCAGAAAAGCCCAATGTATACCTCAATATGCAATGCCAGACATTGGGTTGCATCAACTGAGGTTCAGGAAGTCTCCAGCTTTCAACACCTTTTGCAATTGAGACTTTACACAAAACTTAACCGAAACGTTGGGTCTGTAAAGTTAGACAATTTAGACACTGAAAGGGAAGATGCAACAGCTCTGCATTTGAGAAAAAAAACAGCTGAATTGCGTTTATTTGGCCCTTGGAATAACAGATATCAGAATAACGTTTCAATGTGACGCACCGGGAAGCCAGAAAAAAAATTTCAATATAGCGCTAAATCCCCGCCTCTTTAGCCTTGGGCAGCCAAAATATCCCTCCATAACCTCACATACGGCGACTCTCTTTCGCATTTTCTCGTGTTTGACAACACTTGCGTTGCAAATGGCTTGGGTATACGGGTTCACGGGGTAAAAATACATCAGAATTCACTTCTAAGTCTTTTTTTTTCCAAAAACCTCTGTAGCTTCTTTTTAACTGCAACGAGAGTGTAAAAACGTAGTGCACATTGTACCAAGTTAAACAAAACACAGCTGGAACAGAAGAGATGAAAATTGTAATCGCCAGCAACAAAGATCTTCACAAGCAAGTGGCCCGCGTCAGGCAAGATGTGTTAAGCCAAACAGCCGTTCACCATTAGAACAACATTAGTCAATTCTGTAAAAGTGAGCTTGTTGGTTGCAGCCTGCTTCAGCTACATACTGAAAATTTCACTCCTTGTTATTTTTATTTGTTCCCCAAGAATGCGTTGAATGAGCATTGTAAAAGAGCTTGCGAAATTCGGTGCTTCCAGGTCTACACCTAACCCGACCTCTTGTGACGTGTCTTGAGGCAGTACGATGAAAATCTTCAATTCGTTGCCCCGTGGCATCCATTCATGATGATTCTGTGAAAGTTTGTTTGTAATCAATACATATAGAGTATGCTTTGCATTAATTACTGTATTTTTATGATGTTTTGTTCCATTTCGGTCTTATGTTTTGTACACGTCTTTCTCCCGCCCCGCTCCTACAACAGCCTTAGCACTTAAAGCAGTTGCCACAGCATTGGACTGTTAAAAAATACATAAATATATTGTAGAGTTGCTAATCTATGCTTTAATATTTTACTCTGCAGGTCCTATAAAATGCCTGGGTACGGTAAGGGTTGCAATGACCATCATGAGGGAACTACGTAAACCAAAAAGATGCACCGAAAGTCTCAATAGTCTCTTTGTTGTTGATTGATATTGTCAATCATACCGAGGATTTTCCGGTAACTTGCCACAGTTTCCAGATGTTTCATCAAAGAGTGATCGCGATCGCTTACATATTTCTTTCCAATAGGTTTCGCTTCCAACTAAGTGAAAGATCCGCAGGAGTCGGATTAATGTTTACAAATTATTTTTTATTATTTTAGGTGCTGTATTTGTCCAGTTTAATGGGTGAGAAGCCGCACGCTTTCCTCCCGCATCTTGTGCTTCTGAACTTTTCCGGTCTGAGTCCTTGGGAAGGACTTCACGAACAGCACGCATTCCGGTACCATGAACCATGGCAGCTGTAATAAGAAATGTACTTGGTTACGTGTACACTATGCAGAAACAAAAGACTTGAAATAATTTCGTTCACTGTATTGGTATTCCTTTTTCTGTCACAATGAAGTTGTGAGCCGATTTGTACGGTTTTCAAGCGGTTACCAAGTTTAGTTATGTTTGTGCTTGTAGTGGTGGAAAACTTGCGCTCGCTTTTAACCTCTTGAATCTGATGTTCAGAGAATTCGCATAATGTAAGCTCCGCGAAACTGAAAGTTATCAGTGGGGGTGCTGCAATGAATGTCGGAAGGATAGCGCCACCACCTGTATGAATATTTCTTCAAACGTAAAATTGAACACGAAATACCTGCTATTAGCGTCAATACTCAACCGTTCATGATGAGGACAGTGCGTTTGTTTATGACCATACTCAAGGATCGCCATGGAGCCAATTTTTAAGAGTTCAGAACGTAATAAAATACTGAATGGTTCTTGCTGCAGGAGCGTGAATCAGAATTGCTGTTTCGTGTATTCCAGTCGCTTTGCTGCCTAAGAGGACGGCCGTGGACTACACTGTGTGCCAAGGTAGTTGAGAACAGTCTTTAATATTCAAGAGCACAAATTCTGACCGCTACATTTTGCAGATATCTTGTTTACGCACGCTTTGCCATTTCCCCTTTTTATACTCGCAAACTCAGTTTTAGAAGCTGCGGGGTGATACAGCAAAAAAAAAACAACAACAAAAAACGTCGTCGTTTTATCTAAGTACAAGGATTGGTCCTGACGGCGGGAGCTGCCATTTCTTCAGTAGAATACGTCCTGTCAACGCGTCAGTTTTTGGCTGCTGTTGATTCGTCACCTGCTGCCAGGACCATGCGCAAACTCGTCTTTAAAAGACAACACACTTCATCGGAATCTCACATGGCGGCGGCGGCGGCAACGGAACAACGTAGTGTATCCTCGTAAATTTGGAGGTTCGTTTTGAACTCCCTTGCGGATTGAAGTTGTGTTGATGTTGCTTTGCCGTCGCTGCTGCCAAGTATTTCGTGTCTTTATTTCCTGCTTTTTTTTTTTTTTCTCTGACTACTGCTGTTCGAAATGAGGAAAGATATAGCCAAGTTGTTAAGTGACTCTAAAGAAGGCATTAGACAGGAGCTTAAGTGTTTCAGGGACACTTCTAAGAGGGATCTCAGGACACAGTTACGGAAAATACGTAACGATTTAAAATAAATAACTAAAATAAAGGACAGCATGAACTTTATAAATGACGAATTTGAGACTTTCAAAGTAAAAATGGCTGCACTGGTGGCCGAAAACTCTGCCCTGAAAGAGGAAAACACCGAAATGAGACCGGAAATGGTTGCGCTGATCAAGGAATTAAAAGAAGCTTAAAATAGGCTAGTAAGTGCGAGCAGTACTCGCAAAACAACAACATCGAGGTTAAAGGTGTTCTAAAAGACGAAACCACAAATGCAGAATAGTTGATAACGAAAATCAGAGATGTGATCGGTGAACCGATTACCGAAACAGACGTCGAAGCATGTCACTGGTGGCTGCACTAAAGATAGTGTCAAAAGCAACATTATTGTACGTTTCACGTTGCGAGATATGCGAGACAGTGTCCTTGATAAAGCCAAGAAAAAGCGAATTTTGTGTTGCGACCTAAATCTGTCATCGGATGCTCCAGTATTTGTGAACGAGCATTTGTGCCCGTATTTGAAAAACACTGCTAAGAATGACATTGTCTAAAAGGCGTGAACATCGTTCGCGGTTTGTGTGGGTCCGATACGGCAAGATACTGGCGAAAAAATTGGTTGTCATTCCTGTTATTTTAGTACTACATGAAGTTGACTAGAGGCTGATATGTTAAACATTGCTGTCTTCTAATTTGTGTATGTGTATGTCTTGTGATGGCAGAAGACCTTGGTGCTGTAACGCTTGATCAGTCAATTTTTTTTTGAATGAGGGTCGCAGTACTAAGATACGTTTTCTTCATCAAAACGTGCAATCTGCTAGAAATAAAAGAGACAGGCTAATGTTGCTTTTTTAATTATTTTCAAACTTCATTTTTTTATCATTATGCTAACTAAAACATGGTATCTTGATGACTGCGATGTTTTGTACTACCTGGATATAGTCATTTTTATTCAAATCTAGATAACGGACTAGGTGGAGATGTCTAGCTGCAACCTAATTTTTCTGACATTGAGATTATTCCGTATTACACCATCGTGACTCGCAACTATGAGATACTCTGCGTCAGAAGAAAAGACTTCATTTACTCGGTTTTCTATCGTCCAACAGGTGGAAATGTTTCAATCTTTTTTAACTTTTCAGAATAACTTTTTTTTGTTTTTGAAATGAGGACAAATGTAAACGTTTTCGTGGTGGAGAACTAAGTATAAGCTTACACGAAGAATCGCGTGTCAGAGACGACTTTCTTATTCTACTTACTTGAAATAACGTTTGTAATTTTAAACTCTCAAACACGTGTCACATCCTCATCGTCCACAATGCTTGATGTGTTTGTAACAAATCAAAAGGTAAGTTGTATTAGTGCTGGTGTTCTAGAATATAGTTTAAGTGATCATCTACCCATATTCATGGTGATAAACAATATAAAAATCAGAAAATTGAGTTTGAAAACGAAAACAGGACTTTTACAATCCGAAACATAAATTCTGTCACGTTGGAAAAGTTTCGTGAAACAATTTCAAATACAAATTGGGAATCAGTTTTTTCCGATACATCTGCTGATGAAGCGTGTGATAAAATTTTAGATAATTTTAAGAAGATATGCGAATATTCTCTGCAATAGAGACAATTCAAACTAGCTAAAAAACCGCAAGCCATTGGTAACTAGAAAATGCTTAAGATTAAATAATAAAGAATATATAAACCTTATAGTACCTTTCTTATCACAAGAGCTCCCCCCCCCCCTAGAAGATCTCGCTCTTTTCCGAAAATGCAGAAATACAGTTAATGTGGTTTTTTCGCCAGGCTAAACAATCATATTTTCATAATTTATTTAATAAGACATATTGGAAGAGGTCATATCTGGTATGGAAACAGATAAACCAAGTGTTAGAACATGACCCCTCTGAGTCAGCTGTACCGTAATTAACTAAAGAAAATGTAACATTACAAGGGAAAGCTCTCACAGAAACGTTTAACATGTATTTATTAAATCTCGTAAGTGGCACACATAGTCCTTTGCCAATGGCCTTTATGAAACCTAGAAATCCACACAATGCTTTTTTTCTTTCCAACAGACAAACGAGACGTATTTTCCAAGATGTTACTATTTAAAAACAGTAATATAGATTATTTCCAGATCAAACCAATTAAGTATGTATAAGATGTTTTCTCAGCAGTTTTAACACATATTATGAATGCCTCATTGTATAGTGGTGTAATTTCTACAAAAATGCAGATTGCAAAAGTTTTTGTTTTGTTTAAAGGTGGAAACCAAATCGAATTTTCAAATTTTATACCTATATCAATATAACCTGTGTTTCCTAAATGCCTTGAAAAGATAATTCATGATAGGTTAGCAAGTTCCTGTAAAAATTTGCAATAATTACAGGCTCTCAGTTCTGTTTTCGCAAAGGCCGATGAACGGAATTGGCATTGTTACAACAGGAGGAGCTCATTTTGAAGTATTTCGAAGAAAAAAAGATGGGATGTTTTTATAGATTATTCTAAAGCGGTTGATCGTATCAATCATATTACTCCCATAAAAAAAAAAACTCGAATGTTATGGAGTCCGTGGCGTAACACTCGATATTATAAAATCATATCTTAATTTTTGGCCGCACTGTGTTGTAATAAATGGTTAAATTTCTACCGTTCAACCTTTCATACCTGGAATATCGCATGGTAGCATCTTATGTCCTTTTTTATTTAACTTGCATAAAAATGGTATCATTAACATCAGTAGGACCTCCTCTTCCATCGTTTATGCTGATCATACTAGCTTAGTTTTTTTAGGCACTGAGATACGGGAACTGGTGTATGAAACGAACACCACATCACACAAGCTACAAGAATGGAGTGTAGTAAACTCGTTAGAAATTAATATATGCAATAGTAAGACGGTCCTTTTGAGACATAAAAATAGAAATGTTAGTTCCAATTTTAATAATGTTCTTGGCCTGTCTAAAATCGAACTCGTTCAAAATGTAAAAACGCTTGGATTTTATTTATCAACCACATGTCTTGGACTGATCATATTATTAATGTAGCTGAAAAACTTTTAAAAGTGCTGGGAAAATTCTACCAGCTTAAAAATATACAGCCTTGTCGCTTAAGATTGCTTATATATCAAGCTCTTTCCGAACCTCTTTTAAATTACTGTATTTTAGTGTGAAGCGCTACAACCCTATCAAACCTAAATAAATTATATATTCTTCAAAAAAAAAGCTATTCGCGTAATACGAAATGTGTATCTTGACACACACACTCCTCCTCTATTAAAAGATATGTATCTAATATATGTTCTTGACTCATATGAGTATACTCTCCTCACATGATATAGATCCACCCTTTGATGTAATGAACCATTCTACTTGTATTTCAAATTTAACTCCCATTTCCGAACCTCATGACGTTAGGGAAAGGAAACGCTGGAAACTTCCATTAAATCGCACGAACTATCGGTTTCAAATGTTAAGCTATAATCTTCCGTCTGTCTTAAATAAAGTTGAAAAGAAAACTTTTAAAACATTCAAAACCTACATCTAAATGAAATACTAGAGCTTTGTTTTCACAAATGAAAAGTGTATTGTCTTTGTGAGCTGTAAATAGATCCGTTTTATATATTTTGTTCCCTGTATACATCCAGTCACTAGATGCTGTCGTTCTTTGTGTATAAGGCCAAATCCTTCCTCTAGCAGCAAATACAGTATATAAGTGTTTTCTTATTTTTTGTTTCATCCTATGTCACTGTTGCTCGTTCTTCTCTGGTTGCTGTAGTTTGCTACCGTATGCCAATTTTAAGGCTGCAGAGGCCTCGTCAAGTCAAAACGGTTTTTACTTTTTGCCACTGCAGCCCACATTAATATCTCATGAAGATGGAAATAAAATTGATCCATTGATTGATTGATTGATTCAGGCTTGCCGACTGGTACAGTGATTAATTTTTAGCTCAACTACCCTAAACTTAAGCGTCGCATATTGGAATTGCCTCCCCGCAGAAAGTGAGCATAAAGCACCACAAACTTTGTTCCTTGAGTATTGGCAAATTAGGTCTCTATCGTTTTAATGTTTTTACGTATTTTCAATTACAACCAAGGACAATGCACTTACAGTCCTTGAAGTTATGGCCGTTAATTTTGTTTTGATTTCCTATTCAGTACAGCTTTGTACACATTTTTTCTAAAGCTCCTCATTCGGGGTACTTTTAGCGAAGGTCAACTAGCTATATAGGAGCGGAGCAAACACTGATAAGCAGGAATGAAAAAGCAACGCTACAGTGCATACGGTAGGTTTTCGCCGCAAGACCCACGGGCAGTTGATTTTTGTGCATACAAATTCTACCGGCTCTGCACGAGTACGCCCAGCAGCCAGTTGGATTCGTCAGCCAATGCAAGCGGAATAGCACGGGGTGCTTAGAAGTGGCAATCGTTGCCCCCATAGGCTTCAAGAGTGCTGACATGAAACCCTTCTATTAGGTCTTCAAATCCGACAGACGACTGGATAAAAAACAGGGATGTCCTCGTGAGGGACATGCCATCATGTATCGGTATTATTACGGCGTTCATCGAAGGGACTTGCGACGATAGCACTGGCGAGGGATGCCAAGTTTTTTTTCAATCCTAGGAAACGCAGCATGCTTGGTAAGCCTGCTGCAGCAGCCCCGCTTACTAAAAGGATACGAGAAAAGTTTGTAGCTAACATAGGTCGATTGAAAAATTTATTATATTATGCAGTCATAAATAAGAGCACTACCCCGTAGATACATGTTTGTTATTATTTATGCCCGGCTAGTTTTATTAGAACACGTTTTGCAATGGATTTGCTTTGCTGCAACGCTGCCGGGTTACAAATGGTACAATGGTACATAAGCCGAAAAGTGTAGGATCCTTTCCAATCAGCGGGATAGGCGAGGGATCACCTCACAGCCCGGTCTAGGCCATAATATACGGTGCCGAACTTATGGCGATCTTTATAATTTCAGTTCAACCCTTGGGAAATAAACATGCGGGAATAATTTGATTAATATATCTAAGCCTTAAAAAATGTTTTGCATGTTCAAGAAATTAGATTAGCCAATTAAATTGGCGGCTCTTAGAACTATATCTTGAAAAAGGCGTGTAAAATATTACATACGCCTTTCAGTAAGGTAGTGAATATTATTTATTGATCATTGTTGATCGTAGACTCTCGTGTATACTCTATCACCAACTTTTTTTTTTTAAGTTCCGGTAAAAGCAAGCATTCGAGATGCTAGTCCTACATAATGTTCTTTGAGTATGTGAACTCACGCATAGAACGTTTTTCAGAAATTTTTACGGTTGCACCCAGGCTTTTGCCAATGCTAAGGATAACATGAGAGACAATGTGCAAAGTCTGTCGAGAGTACTAAACAAACAACAGGGAAAGCATTTGCATAGAAGTCACCTATTTCTTAAAATAATTTGCCTGAATTAAGAAGTGTCACCCTGAATATAGCAGTTTCATGGTTATGTGAAAATGTCGGCCTCCTGTAACAGTTCTCTCGCATCCATGAAGTTACTAACGTTGAAGGCCAATTTTGTTTCGAAGTCCCCATTATTATGTATTTATTGACTTTATGTATTTTAATATGTTCGTAGAGAATAAAGATACCTCACAAAAACAGTACTGCATAAGGAAACTTGACACCTCTCGCACGGTGTTGGGAAGGAGGTGCTTTCTTGTTAGCTTATGCAAGCTGAGAATTGCGCTGGCTCGTGGGAATAAGTTGCGATTATGGGACATTGTCGCTCAAATTTCCTCGACAGGGGTCGATTACAGATCGTAAACTCTCCAGCTCCAGCGCAAACTAACAAGCATTTAAATCGTTTCCACTAAAATTCATTTGGCCAATTTCCTTTTGGTGGACCTGGCGAATCCCAAACGCGTCGTTAGCTAGGCGTTTCTCACTGATTAAAATGCCACAACCAATCGGCTTACCTCCTCACAATGTGGCAGTTGCTTAAATACCCACGTGAGACCCCGAAATCTGTATGTTTCGCACGGCCAAAGGTCAGGCATCTTTTGAGGCAAGCACACTAGCCGACCCCGGAGTGGATAGCGGTGACAGGGCTACCCCGTCCCTGATTCAGCCTGGCGCAGTTTGACGTTGCTGTTCTGCCGTGCCCTCCCGCCCCCCCCCCCCCCCTCACACACACACACCGAGACACTCATACACACGCGAGTAGAAAAGAGTCCACTGCTCTCTCAAGCATTTGCAGGTAGGCCAAAGTAGCCTGGTAAAATGTTCCAGCTCATTTGAACTATTATTTTTGTTTTGTTTTATACACCAAAGCTTCTAGGTTCAGGCACTTTAAGTGTCCGTGTGCAGAAACGAAATTCAGAAATTGCACGTAATAGCGCTCTATTGTTTGGAAATGCATACACGAACCGTCACCTCGATATGCATTTCGATACGGAAAGATGTCAAAAAACGTGTTATAATTAAGTTAGATCCGAGAACAGTGGGCCTTCTCCCGCTCGAGTCGTGTGACGTCACTTCTTAAAATATATAAATGCAGCAGCTTTTACGTATGTACAGCATTATATGTAAAAATTTAACTTTAGCAAGGAATCTGACTAAACTTATAATAGAACCCATTTGTGTATATCAAAGTGATCAGAAAAATATCATCCCTACTGTTTCAAAATGATGGACATATACTGTAAATAAATATTTCTGATAGTCTTTTGCGAGTCTCTTTGTGAATCATTTGGGGTACTGCTCTGCAGCTTCTCTGGCCAACCACCTTGACAGAGTGGAATGACTCACACGTTTTTCAACAATAAATACATGCACATTAACAACATCTGCATTGTTGTACTTTTACGAGTACTAAAGCAAATGCTAGCCAATGGTGATCCTGAGAGATGAAGAATTAAGCACCAAAATTCCTGTTTGTGATCTGAAAATGTCTAAAACAATTAAAAAATAACTTTCGACTGTTGCACTTGAAGCGTAGCCACGCAATTTCCCAACGGTCAACAAAACACAGTTCCAATAAAATGGCAAAGCTGCGTCGTCTATCTTGAAGACGTTGACTCGTTTTCAAGTGACTTCGACGAACACTTAAAACGACTTCAGGCCGTTTCACAAGATCAAGATCCCAGGAGTGACGTTAAAGCAAACGAAACGTGGGTTAGCCTATGACCAATTGACTTTTCTCGGTCACGTCGTCAGCGACGAAGGTGTCCACCCTGACCCAGCAAAAACGGCCGACTTAGCCGAATTCCCCAGATCATCAGACGAGAAAGCCTTTCGAGGGCTCCTTGGAATATGTGCCGTGTATCGACGATTCATTCAAAATTTTGCGAGACATTCCGCGCCCCTCAGGCATCTCACAAAGGACGTCGGATAGACGACCACTTGGGAGAGAAGACCAGGAGCTGGCATTCAAGGAACGCAAGGAAATATTTCAGTTGCCATCCTGTCTCGACCACTTCGATCAGCCCTTGAGAAAGAAATCCAAACGGACGCCAGCAATACAGCGAACGGAGCGGTCCTGGTTCAGCAACAACAGGGTCCGGAACGAGTAATCGCCTAGGACAGTCGGACGCAGTAAAAGACAATAAGCATTTACTCAAAGACCGGTAAGGAGTGTTTTTCTGCCACCCGGGCCACCACCAATTTGCGCCCGTACTTGTACCACTGCCAGTCTAAGATTGTAAAGACCAGCCTCCACTCTGCCAGCTGGCCGACCTAAATGGCCTTCCAGACCTTCTCGCTCGGTGGAGTCTGCGGTTGCATGAATTAAATTTTACCATCATATTCAAATCTGGTCGTCGACAAACAGAGCGGCGGTGGCTGTATATAAGGGCCCCTCTTAATGCCACTCCTGCCACCGCCAACGAAAATGACGACGAGCGATTTCTAGGCGCAGTTGCCCTCAATTAAAGGGCGGCTCGTCAGTGAGACGATCCTAAGCTACGCACATTGATCGAGTATCTTGAAGGACAAGGGAGCACAGTTCCTCATGTCTTCTCGCGATCCCTGCAAATATTTGCTTTTCGCCTGTTGGGGACAATGAGCCGCACGGCACGTGGAGGGACGGTGCCGTGAGCGAAGAAGAAAAAAGGAGGCTCGTGGCGGACGAGGAGCGTGATGCAGTTCCAAGGCAGAGACAGACCGAAGAGCAGGTGCAATTGAGCCACCCTTACGAGAGACCCGGACCACCACGGCAGCCTTCCAACTTCCAAGACTACTCGGCGTGGCTGCTGGTCATCCCAATCGGCCTTCGAAAGGAGATCTTCCAAGCCTGCCAAGATGACCCGACGGCCGAATACCTTGGCGATAGTAGAAACCTCGCCTGAATTCATGAGAAACATTCGCGTCCCAAGCATTCTAACTCCCTCCATCCCTACACGCGATTGTGTCACGAGTGCAAGCGACGCAAGCAACCGCACCGCGACAAAAGCCGACAGGACTCCTTCATCCGATTGCTTTCTCGACTTCGTCGTTCCAGCAGATTGGGATGGATTTGCTTGGTCCATTTCCAACATCGACGATAGAGAACCGACGAATAAATAAAGAATCCTTGACGCAGATTATCTTGCACAATGCACCGAAAATAAATTTTTTCGTATAAAGCTGCTATGTAAGTCGCCAAGATTTTGTTGCGTCTATCGTTATCCTTCACCAAGCGCCGTAAATCTTTGTTACAGACCGAGGAACAGCGTTTTGGAACAGCTGACCTTAGAGATCTTTTGGCTCGGCCGCATCAGATATTGTCAAATCACTAGGTTAACGGAGGCGCTCAAGAATTCTATCGCCGATATAATCTCGATGTACTACGTCGCCATAGAGCACAACGCGTGTGACAAGGTGTTGCCGTATGTCATGTTTTCAAACGACACAGCGGTTCAGGAGACCACTGGCGTGAGGCGATTTCAGCTGGAGTGTGGAAGAAGGGTTACAACAATGCTTGACTCTGTGGTGCCGCATGAGCCTGTTGACGACGGGAGCGATGACGCCCAGATGGCTACTCAACGGGCAGAAGAGGTCAACCAGGTCGCAAGACTTACGATTCTAGATCAACGACGTGTCGACGCTGGCCGGTACAGCCTCCGTAGTCGTAACGTTCACTTGCAGACCGCTCACAAACTGTGGGTGTGAACACGTATTCATTGCCATGGTTTCAACGAGAAACTACTAAAACAATACTTCAGATGCGTCATGGTTATTCGCCGCCATGTGGATTTAAGCTACGAGGTGTACCCCGACGTAGCCCGACCATCAGGACGCCGCCGGCTTCGACCCGAAGTACTGCATGTCGTTCGTATCAAGCTGTACTAGGCTCGATAGGACTGATTACTATTCATATTTCAGACGACCCCACAGTTAGCTGTTCGCTGGGATTTTCATTAGCTTTCTGTTTATTTAAGGTTGCATTGGGTCCATGCACTTTTAAAGCGGGGAATAAAGCCGCGTGGATGGCCAGGAAGAAAAGCTTCTCCGAAGTTCTGGAATATTCGAGCTTAATCTTGTGCCGAGTTTAAATCAAATACACTAGGACTGCCTACGTGGTACTTAGGTGAAAGCTTGTCAAGTATGACGTCTAAAACGACGTCGAGGACGATGTCTCAGACGACTTTGAGGACGATGTTCAGGAGGATGTTAAGGTGGACGTCGAGCCAAGGGGACGACGTCATGGTACACGTCTACCACGACTTCTAGGACGACTCCTAGGACGACGTCTAGAACGACACCCCGGACGAATTCTTGAACGACCTCTAGGATTACCTTAAGGACGGCGGCTAAAACGACGTCGAGAACAATACCTAGAGGAGACGAATAGGACGACCTCAAGAAAGAGGCTTAGAGGAAGGCACTTAACGTGACTGTTTGGTAGTTGCTGTAGATGTATACGGCAGTCGCCTCGCAGTTCATCGGACGAAGCACACAACGAGCACAGATGAAGTCCGAAGCGCACCTTTTGCACACGACACTCCTTCTGCCGGAAACACCATGCTGAGGACAAATAATGACGCTTGATGACATCACGCTGGCTGCGCTTGATGACGTATTCTTATGCCTATCTTTCGGGAACATCGCCGACGACGCCTCTTTTTCTCGTACTGTGACAAGTGAACTCGTCCAAGAGGTGTAGGACGTTTCATAGGACGACCGCAAGGACGACACCAAGGCGAGCGTCTTCCTTGACGCTCTCCTTGGTGTCAGCGCTCGTGTCAGCGCTCGTGTCTGTCTTGTCTTTCTTTCTTTTGTCCTCGTCCAAAAAAGCGTTACCATGCCTTTGGCAACCCAAGACCAATACCAACTAGCCCAACATACAGCTTTGATAAGTCTTCCTTGAGCATACGTTTGAGCGGCGCGTGCCGTGCAATCACATTTGTATTGTCGTTTACTCCGAATTTTCGCTCAAGGGAGCATGTAAGGCTTTCACCTTAACATTACAAGGCCAGCATGACCTTGGTTTTCTACTCTCGCTCTAGCTCGCTCCCGAACATTCTATGTTGATTATCCCAGGTCCCGAGCTTAGTAGGTCAGGAGCCGAGCGCGTTGTTGCCGTCTCGTTCACCCTCGCGCTTAGCCAGCTGCCACTCCAAGCCAACGTCGCACGCTGCCCTGCAGCCGTTGTTGCTTTGTGCAGGGCAGGGAGCGTTCGTTCGCCGATAAATTCATTATTTTTAATGAATGCTCGTCTTGGCTTTCCAATCTGCGCCAAACAAATACCTAGACCCAATCTAAAGACACTCGTAAAAAAAAGAAGAAAAAAAAGAAACGGTTAGAGGTGATTTTTAAAGTATTTTTTATCCCGTGACTTTTATTCTATCGTTTATTTTCCCCGAAGATGCAACTCAGCCCAAGAAACCACTTAAAACGTCAGATCTTTTGACCGTCAAATGCGTGTCGCTTTCGTGGGCAGTTCGCGCGATTGGAAGCTTGCCAGGTATATTCCCCTGCACTTACACCAGTCGTGACATCCTTTTCTAACCTTTTTTTTAAATAACAAGAGTGCGCACGGATAGTTTTGTTGGGCGCTGAAGATGCGGTGCGAGAGCGTAGATTCAGAAAACTATATTTTACATGACGCCCCGAGAAGAAGGGACTTCAGCGGTACATTCATATGTTCTGCAGCCTCTGTGAACTAAATTAAAAACTAATCTCGATATTCGTGATCCTGGAGGACAAATGAAGACAATATAATTTCTTTTTTACGCGAATACGCAACCGTTTTACATTTATTTTAATATATTAAGAGAAAAACGCTTCGACAATTGCAGATGTTTCGCTGGAAGTATGAAAATGAAGCAGCTAGGAGGGTTCTGTCCAGGTGAATCGCTCATTAAGAGACCATAGGATTGGGAGTAGCAAGGTCACTAATTGTAAACGCACTGAATAAATATTTATGTGTCACCCGAAATGCCCTTGGCATTCAAATCAATTACCTAATGTTGTCTGAGTATAGTTCGAAGTTTGGAAATTCCAGTGTGAGCGTAGAACTCCTAGGCGCCTTTGAAGTAATTGAAAAAAAATTCAGAACAAACATTTTGCGGTGGTTCCTCACCTTTACGATATCAAGCATTGTTTAAAAGCCATAGGTGTGTAATTCAGAAGTCAATCATGCTTTTTCCTTTTTTTTTTCCGTCGGTGTTTAGATTGAGGAAACTCACCCTTTTACGTTTAGGTCTGAAAGTATTTGCGTTGTCACGAAGGTGGTGTACAAAATTTCCCTGTATGGCTGGTTGTGTCATCTTGTTTCAATGACTACGACATAAAACACAAAACAAAACCAAGGAGAAAGTCGCAAAGTCGGAAATTGCTAAGCGTGTCAGCTCGAGTGACCTATGGTTCCCACTTTTGGTTGAAAGTTTAGTTCAGTGCAGACATGTACGCAACGCGTTACTAGTAAGAATATACTCCTACCTAAACTCATTTTCATGTAAAAAAGAAAAGAAGTTTTCCGCTTTGTTCATACGCGGCCAGAAATAGTTCTTACGAGATTTGATTGTCGGAGGAAAGAGCAATGGTTCTGGTGTTTGGAACGTCTACGTCTTCATAAGAGAACATATATATCTAATCGACATTTCATATATTTCTTAATTACGTACATATATATATTTTTAATTATCTAAATATCTAATCTACATTTCATATATTTATCTTATTTATCTGCATATGGGTGGAAATCACTAATGCTACGCAAGGAGCCGGTCTTTTCTGTTACGGTTCTTTAAGTAAAAACGGCTATAGCTAATTTTTTTCGGTAACGAGCAGCGAATTTAGTTACTTTATTAGAAAAAGAACGAGTAACGTATTCAGTTAATTGAAGGACAAGTAACGATTAGCGTGTTTTTTTACTTTTGGGAGTGTAACGTGCACAATACCATTTAAACCTTGTTTTATTTACAACCTGAGTTTCCGCCTATTGCGACAAAGGCCTGTGGCGAACCCGAAACACCATTAAAGAGTATGGCAGCATACGAAATATTATGGGTGAACACGTTTCCCGATCTCTACAACTCCGGATGTCTTTCACCCAGCGAACACAATAAGGTTCGTTGGATGAACCTTTTAGAAGAGCATACAGACCCAATGTACACCCAGAGGTTGCCAACACGGAGAGGCACATAGCCCAATGTCAACTGCGAAATCTTGAAACAGAGTGAAGAAAAGAGAGAGAAGTAACCCAAAGTAGGGCATAATCATGGGAACGTCCAGGGGACAAACCACCTAAACAAGACAGTTCTTTTTTGTTTTTGTTTTTTCTTGGCGGGGGGGGGGGGGGGGGGGTATGGAGGTGGGTTCGTTCTTTTATGGGCTGGATGTTCACCCGCTATTCACAATGAATGCTCAGATCCCGAAGATTCAACAAGTATTATCACCTTCGTTCCTTCGAGCCCGTCAGTCGAACTACTCGTCACCGTCACCGCAGATGTATCAGCAATGAAGCGGAAAAACATAACTAATGGACATTTTGAAAGGCATGTGAACGAAAGGCAGTTTTAGGTCGTCAGAGCAGCGAGAAAAGTAACTAGTTACTTTTGAGGGAAAGTAACACTTTCCTCTGAGGAATGGGTAGCCAGTAACATATTTAGTTATTTTTTGAGGGAATAACAAGTACTGAAATTTAAATTTTTTTTTTTTTTTGGGAAGGGGGGGGGGGGGGTAACGCGTACATGTCTGCTTCGACGGAACGAGAAAATGAGTTTACAAAATATTCAAGGAGACTTTGTGTATAGGTGGGTATGGTAACTGTGTAAACCAATCATCTCTAAATATAAGAGAAGGGTGAAGCAGTATATAATTTTGTAAAGTGTTGGGCTATTTTTGGTTCTGTTCATAGCGAATTGCTCTAAGAATGGGAATTTACAAGTTGGATGTTTTTTTGTTTTTTTTTCCTTCGCCCTAAATGGTTCGACCTCTGCGGGAGGTTGTATTGTTCAGAAAAACAATTATACATGATGATTGTGGTTTGAAAAACGGCAGCTCGTGAAGTTGGAAGAAAAGGGGACAGAAAACCTCTCAATTATACATGATGATTGAACCTGGCACTGTGATTTGAAGAACGGAAACTAGTGAAGTGGGAGGAAAAGGCGAAGGTTAACCGACCTCCTCTCATTTTGGCCTGTCCATGTGTGGAGCCTTTGCGCTGGTATAGTCTTTCCGCTCGGGGTTGGTGAGCGTGTGTTTATCCGTCTTTGGAATTTTGTTTTTTCTTATCCTGCGCTGTAACGTCTGTTTATTGGTAGGTTCGATCCGGCACTTGTCAACTGCGTTTCAGACAGTGTTGTGCAGGACGTTTTTTTCTTATATTCGCCTTCTCAGGTCTTATATGTACAGTACGTTGTGTTTTTGTATTCGTTCAAGCATAGTTGAGTAACAATCTTTTTCATTTTTTTTACACAAATTAAGAATGACGCGTGCTTTAGGGTGTTTCTAAAATTAACGAATGTGCAAGCCCCGTGTTTGGCAAAATGTTATTCTCAGGTTCAGAGCCATTCACGCGACCGTAGAGATAACTGACGCGTTCATCGGCCGCCGGAGATGGTGCATTTGTGGTTATATGCTCTCGGGCATACGTCAATCTCAACTCGATCTCTCGAAATGTTTTTCAAACTGAGCGGATGTGATGTGGAAAAAAAAAATAAGGCCACGCCGGGCTCCCGCGTCGCCTTCCAGGTGTAGGGATAAAACTCGAGCATCCGCCCGCCGTGGAGTGCAGCCGCAGCGCGCAGCTGGTTGAAACGTTGCTGGGTTTAATGTGCACATGTGTCACGGCTTGCATGCAGAGCGTGGAGCTAATGTGCGCTCTGGTGACATGCAGCGCGGCTTTAAAACTAACTTCATCCGTGGGTGAGGCTATCGCGTAACTACAAGTTCGGGATGAGATATAGGAGCGATAGGCGCACACTCTAAAGTAATGATTTGTCACTGGAAAAACTGTCCTTCTACGCGACTCGTCATGACTACACAGACACAAAGTACAGATACGCCAATTGAAAGCAGGCGATCACCATGCTTACTAAACGCTCAGAAAGGTTCGGTCAGCAACGTCGATTAAAATCGACTAACAGAAATTAGAGATAGCAGTAAGTCAGTCGGCCTTGAGTTGAGGTGATTGATGTTTCTCGATTGAGCAGCGAAAACAATTGCTTTCTTTAGATCACATTGGTATCTCAACATTAAGGAACAATTTCCGCAATGTAATAAGCGCTTGGTAGGGCGAACGGCCTTCTCGGCATGTCTAGAAGCTCAGGCCGATGCTGCATCTTCACCTTCCAAAATGCCTCCTCCTACAATGTAAGAGGCGAGTGATTTCTTTTGTGACCAATAGATACCTACCACGACGGGAAACAGATCTCACTGAAACGGACGCGCGCTCAATAGCTTCCGTAAGATTCAGCTAAGTCTCGCACCCGGTGTCCAACGACGGTTTTTCCAATATCGTACACCGTGGGGCCAAGTAAACAAGATTGTTTAGGTGTGTCATATCAGTCGAAGAAAGCGCCTGGACTCGCCTGGCATATCGGCCGGTTTTTGCCACAGAAAACATTGTCTGGAGGCAGACGGCACAATAGTCCGAACCAATAAGGCTGGCTCAAAAGGCCTTGTCACTGAAAAAAGTCTTCCTTCAAGATCGCGATGTACGACTGCCTGCGGCCATGGTAGCCTGAGAGGGACGTAACGGCAGTCGGCTTGGCGCTCGGAGCACGCAGTATGCTGTTACGGAAGCCGGCCAAGGTGTTGCGAGCCTTGGTGTGCCCAAATTGGACACGACTTGGATGGTATCACGCGCCCTGGTGAGATGACTCATCTGAATCAGCCGAATAATAAAGGCATAGCTGAATCTCTCATCAAGACTGGTCGAAAACTTCATCCGTCGTTTTCCTTTTTTTAAATTTTTTTTATCTCAACTTTTTTTGGCATAATTTTTCACGTGTCTAAAGTTATTGAATTTTTGTTGTGTAGAAGGTACTGCTAAGGGTAGCCAAAACCGATTTTACGTGACTTGCTCAGCGGTAGTTTTTTTGCTATATTTCCATTCCGGCCTGAATATTGTTTAACGGTATACTTGCTCAGGAATAGTCGATTGTTCTGCAGTTCCACTGTACGTCCTTTGCCAGCCACGTAAACCGACTATGTTTTTTATACATTTATAATAAAAATATAATAGTAATACATATTATAATAGTAATATTAATATTAAATACAGATAATTTTCCATCGCGTTACATTCGTGATGGAAGGAGAGCGACAAATCTGCTGCATATATGCATCTTGACGAGTTTTCGGCCCCCTCCTAGTCATCAGGAGTGGAAGCAAAAAACAAAATAATCAAAAAGCGCAAGATCAAAACACAAAGAACGAAATTAATCAGGCCAAGAATTCAAAATATGACATTGTAGCACGCCGCTAATTTAAATCTAACAAAAAAATTAAATATAATTAGAGCAACAAAAATGCACCTATTAAGGGACACAAAGAACACGATTCAGCACTGACAATAAAGTGCTACTAAGCTTACAGACATATAATAGCCAAACATACAGCTTGTCCACTGCGTAAAACTATGATTATTCATATTCATGACATTACACTTTTAAAGAACGATCGAATTTCTTTCGGTGTGGAGGTTCACTGAACACCCAAACTAGGCTATATTGAAATATAGCCTAGTTTGAGTGTTCAGATAATTAAGTAGGTTGGCGAGAATGTACGATGACATCTGCTCACCGTAAGCTTCTCTGCAATTGGGCAGTTCCCAGGTTTCTAAGCTGCGAGTGGGATATGTAGAAAATTTCATTGTCAGAAATGCTAGTTTGACAATGCCAGACGTTACTCATGTCATTTGACCTGTAACCTATGCATGAATGGTATTTATGTAAGTCATACATATGCAATTTATTTAAACTTTAAAAAATACATCTGCTAGATGAATCAAATGAAACATTCATTATTATTCGTAATATGTTTTTCTCAAGAATAAATATTATATTTAGATTTGCATTAGTAGTATTTCCCTAGACAAGTTGGCTATAGGTCACACGCAAAATAAGTCATGAGTAATGGATCGTTAATTAAGTTAGTATTTGCTGGCAGAATAGAGCGATAACGGTGTATTATGCCAACAGCTTATGACAACTTCACCAGAATATGATTTACATGGCCATCTCAAGTAATTATTTCCGCAAATATAACACGAAGTATTTTAAAGGTAGTAAAACACCCATGACGGTTGAATCCAACACGATATCTGCCTTGATAGAAGCATTGTTATTTTTTGGTTGAAACAAAACAGCCTTGTTTTTTTCACATTTATTTTTAACGCGTTACATTGACTTCTGCTACCCAGCTCCATGAGAGTTTGATTAGCTCTATTGGCTAGTTGAATACAGATGTCACCTGCAAAAAAAAAAAAAAAAAGAAGAGTAGTATCGTCGGCGTAAATGATATATTTTATTATTTTATTTACCTTTACAATGTAATTAGTCTGTTTGTAACGTAAGTTACAATGTCGTAACAATGTTTTTGGCTCGTTAGTTTGCAGACAATGGGAGGCCTGATTTTTCGAACGCCAGAGTTTGGGCCACTTAATGTAGCTATCAAGAGAGCTCTTGATATTTCTGTCCATCATGTCGGAATCCAGTGTCCTAAAAAAATGACAGCAACCATTCCCCAAACAGCACTGATTTCGTCCAAGCATTGGCCATTGGCTGGTGATGGTCTCTTGGCCAATAGGGGAAGATTGGTTATTCATCAGCCAATGCTAGACCGAAGGATGGTGGCCAGTGGCCGACTAATCGGCTAATAGCTTTCCATTGTCTGGCCTCTGTCTGGCCACTAGCGGAAAGATCATGCCATGCATTGATCAACTATTGGCCAAATTTTTGCTGCATGGGTATACCCTGTTTAGAGAAGTGCCCGCTCTTAGCATGCCCTGGAAGAGATCACCATGACGAAAACACTTCAAGGATAAGTATCTAAAAATTTATAAGGCCATACCTAGTCAACGTAGAAACAGTTATGAAAGAGAAGTTTTCCTACGGTAACAAACTTCCCTCGAAGCCACTGCACAGGAAGCTACTGTTTAGTTTGTGAAAGTGTGTCACGATTTTTAGCGATTTTGTATAGTTTATTCTTCTATTTCCCCTAGCCACCGGAGATAGCTTTTCGTTGTGGGATGGCGCCACTGGGACGGCAACGATTTGCGAACTCGAGTACCGCATTTTGTTCGGGGAGAATCGCTTTGTTGAGACGTGAAACCTTTCAGGAGTGTGTAATTATTGCGCGTTTTCATCTTTGTGGTGGAACCCTTTCTGGTTTTATTGACGCCTGCGCATGTTTGGGTTGTCTCGCTCCAAAAACGTTTATTTATTTATTTTTCTTAGGCAAATTTTGGTTTGGTATAATAGAGAAGGTCATTCTGACTGCCTGCAAGAAATTTGTTTGTTAACCATGACAGAAAATATTTTGGGCCAAGGTTTTCTCCGTAAACCTTGACGATGCCAACGGCAGGCGGATGGTACGAGTGATGGCCTACAGATGCGAAAGTTTTGGCGAACTGCGTCAGTCGTGAGCGGCGAGGCTGGCCTGCGCTCCACTTTGCTTATCATGCTGCCTAGTGAAGTTTTATTTAAGTTGTCCTTGCACAGTTCTCTTTTGCTGGACTTGTGCCCTGTGTAGCCCGTTGTTGCCTGGGTGACCGTTGACGGCGTGTGTGCTCTGATTTCGTTAAGCGATCGCCTTTTCCAGGCTTCATCTTCGGGCGTCGTCTAAAAGCCAAGTTCGCTTTTTGGCGCACTAAACGTCGGAGGAAAAAAGAGTTTGTGATACAGAAGTTTTTATTTCTCTAGGGCAAACTTTGTTTCGGCCCGAAGAACATTAGTTGTACTTACTATTATCTTATTAATAAATAGTATTGGTACGGGGATGTTTCTACCTGGCTCGCTAGCGTAGATATTTTGTTGGTGTGATTTGTCATGGCGAAGCTCTCAGCCGAATTATTTTAGAGTCATCGTGTTCGCACGCGTTTTGTCGGTTCAGTTTTTTAACCTTTATTTTTGTTATTGACCACATACCTAGATGGCACCACCGACCTATCACTGTCGTCTCTGCACCAGGGTGCGATCCGGGTGCATTTTTCTTTTGCGTAAACAATTCGGCTCTATCAAACCGTCGGGACGTGTCCCATCTATTCGGCGTTAGCGCACCAGGCCCGCGCCTCACGTTCTGCCGCCTTTTTAGAATGTGAGCTTTTTGCCTCCGGCATCCCAGCGCGGGCCCTGCGGGAAGCTAAGAGCGTTTTTCTTTGTAAACTTGTACAATAGCGTTCGGTGCAACGTATTTTTTTATTAGTTTTCGGTTTTTGCCGTTTGCTGCTGATTTCGCTTTAATAATGTTCTTTTGTCGTTACCCCCACGTGTCAAGGCCCCTCTGTTTAGCTGTACACGGGCTGTGGACCTGTCGTTTTCAACCGGTCTAAACGAAAATATTTAATTATTTTCAGTAATTTTTCTTTATCTCAGTGTTTTTTTTTTACCCCACTTTGTGAAAACATGCAATATGTGGAAATTTTAAACATAAAATTGTTGCTTTGGCGACCTCCAATTGTCTGTTTTCCGAGCGAGTTGCGTCAAAAAAGTAAGATTGTTTTTACCGCAACTTCCTCATATCTCCAAGTTTTTTCACAATTCAGCAGCTTTTCATAATGATATATTAATATTCTTGAATTTTCAAAAACTAGCTATTATATCCCGGTCTACGAACACTGTCTGAACAATGGCCAGGCGGTTACTTTTGTAATGAGTGTATCAATCGTAAAACAAGCAAAAGAGTATGACTTGTGAAAACTACGTAAGAACGAGAAAACCAGCGCCGGAACTACTAATGCCTGCATATTTTGTCGTATTTAGAGCAACTCTAATTCCTTTCTTTTGCACAGTCGACACATTTCTGAAAGTTAATGTATTAGAAAAGCGCGTGCGTGTAGTTCCAGAGACCACACCTAAAGATATGTCAACCATTTCATAAGCAGACCAACATTGTTATTTTAAGACATATAGGTGAACCGTAGACAAGCGAGCTTATAGCGTCAACGCCAAAGTGAAGTCAGGGTACGATAAGAAACCGGGCTCGTGTATTTTGATCTTTCAAATTTACGCGAACTGTTAGGCAAGTTCCATAAGAATGATCCTGGTGAATTAGCTCAGGTACATATTGCAATGCTCACATCGGTGTTCGCTTCGCAACTGAACAAAACATATAGCCCAGATCCCGGTTTGATATGACGTATGTGCGAATTGATTTAATGGGAATCTCGTAAATGAAAGAGGAAAAACCATGTTTTAATATTAAAGCGGAAAACGACGTGGAAGGAGCGCTAACTGGCAACAAAGAGGAGTGCTAACTGACAACTGACATCGAGTATTTATTTAATATTTAATTTTATAATTTAATGCTCCTTTAAATAAACAAATTAAATTTAAATATAATTTTATTCTAGTTTATTAATGCGCTTTAATGTTTCATAACTATAATAGAATACTCCTTAGATTAGAAAAAAAACTAAATTTAAATATAAATGTAGTACTCCTTTAATGATGCGATTTAAAATTTATTATGCAAAACCAACAAGCATGCCAGATGATCTTAATGTAGAACAAGCATGTGTCTGTATAAGGATAGTATGACCAGTGGCGTACGTGGACTCTGTTCTGAATTTTATGAAGTTATGAATGCTGGCTTTGCTGCCAAAACGAAAGTTTCGAGCTCAAAGTGCGAGGATTGCTCTACGCTCCTTCGGACGTCCTCTGAGTCTGCCGGCTTCATTCACTCGCTCGTGCGACAATGGAGGCCTCCTATACCCAGCCTCACCACTCTACGCGTTTGGCGAACGGCTTGAAATATCTTCAGAATATGTCTTAGTAAGTGTATAGTACACGAGACAAGCATATTAGATGTTCTCACTGTGACCAATGATCAAAGCAAAGTTCCGACAATGCCCTGGACTAGGATGTCCTGCTCAAAGCAGCAAGCCGTGCGCAGATTTTCTCAGCTTTTACATCCACACCCGCTGGCACTTTTTCACTGAAGTACTAAAGCAGGCAAGAGCAGCGGAACGCCTGAAAATGAAGTACATGAAGATGAGGCCCGTAACATGACTCCGATAAGGGGCGGAACTGTGCGCGATTAAATCTTTTTTTATTAGATTGCTTTTCGGTTTTTACGAGTAGTTTTTGGGGCTTTCTTTTTATATTTTGTGTATACATATATTTTTCGTGTGTGTTGTTTGTTTCTAATAAAAACGATTTTTCTCCTCTATCATCCCCGATCATCCCTTCCAAAAAAGTGTAATTCTTTTTTGTGGAAATTCTGCTGAAAAAAGTCAACAGAGGTATTAAATGTCAACACCTTTCCGCCATACTTTCTGCAGATTGTATTTAGCTTTCGACTTGACTTCCAGGAGCCGTTTGGCACAAAGTTCATTAGAAAGGCAGTAGGCTTCTTGTCGCCTAGGTGTCAACTTTTTGTTGACACTCCACTGAAAAGCTAAACCTCTAGCGTAAGACAACCTTGTGACTCCAAGGCGTTTATTGGCACGAGACCATTTGTAGTCTCTGTGTCGCCAGAGCCTACAGCTTTTCTTGTGACCACCTTGCAACTTTCGAGGCTGGCGCCTCGAAAGTCACAAGGTAGACACAAAAAAAACGCGATCTTTTTTTCTATTTTGTTGGTATGTTACTAAATCAGTACATGTTAGTAATTTGTTTGGAATTTGAAGGCACAACTACTTATATCCCACAACTACACATTAGAAACGAACACAAACACAAACACCATGAAGCAGTGAACACCTGAATCACATTCCCATTGACTGCTCCAGAGCCTTATATAGCCTACATATTAAAGGTAATCATTTGGCCGGTGACCACATTAGCACTTATTAAGTTTCCAAGTCTTTAATGTTCTCCTCGGGAGTCTGTCAAAAGGAAAACAGTGTTTCGAAGCTTGATAATGTGGATGCTTGGGCAAGTTGGTAATTCATGTTCATCCGCGCTGTTCCATCAAAGTGTTTTGAAGTTCGTGGAGAATATCTATTCCTAAAACGCATTGCTACAACTAATAGTAATTCGGCGCAGTCGCTAAAACAACATCCACAAAACGGCTCCTAGAAGAAAT
This sequence comes from Ixodes scapularis, assembly GCF_016920785.2. NCBI lineage: Eukaryota > Metazoa > Arthropoda > Arachnida > Ixodida > Ixodidae > Ixodes > Ixodes scapularis. Next base: position 43,945,090 of record NW_024609879.1, on the reverse strand, counting down.
ATTATCGCTTCCCCACATAGCAGGACTCAGGATGAAGCGACTCAAGGCAGTTTTTCCCCTTTCGAATAGTTATTTTAATTTTTTCTACAAGTTCACTATTTAATGGGGTCATTAAAGTCCCCATAGTCACAACGTCCTAACGGCAGGGCATGCGTTTTGAATGCCTGGCCTCCAGAACGCATCCCATGCCTTCCGTCAAGCTTTGACTGCACGGGCGCGCTCGAGGTGCAGGAACACTGAAGCGTTGTCAAGGGTAGTAGGCTCGCGTTGGAGGCGAAACAACTGAAGTTGTTTCCCGTTCTCACCTTGTCAGAGACTACTGAGAAACATAGCAACTTTTGGCATCTAGTCGGGGCGTACTATGTTCAACAAAACGTCAACAGAAAGAATGTAGCTTTTATATTCGCAGTGGCTATTGAGAGTCAACTGAAAATTTTCAAAACAAAGTAAACAGAACGTCTGCAGTCATTCTGATGACACTGTCAACAGAAAGTCAGCGGAAAAAAAATCAACATAAAGTTAATAGAAAGTCAAGAGCTTTTCATTTGAATCAGGCTGAAGAAGGTCATCAGAAATGTTTCAGCAGAAATTCAACAAACTTTCTGTTGACCATGTCAACAGAAAGTCAGCAGAAAAAAAGTCAACATAAAGTTAATAGAAAGTCAACAGCTTTTCTTTTGACTCGGGCTGAAGAAAATCACCAGAAAAGTTTCAGTACAAAGTCAGCAAACTTTCTGTTCACATGGTCAACAGAAAGTCAAAGTCAAAAGAAACTAATCCGAGTCAACTATAAATCAACACGTTTTCAATAAAAAGTCAAAAATGATTTTTGTAGGGCATGATGTCCCAAATTTGCCACTCGTGCAGTAATATGAAAAAAAAGGAAAAAAAAACAACAACAGATGTTTAATTTACTTATTTTGTAGGCTGACAATGCATGGCAACAACATTCTATAGTTAATCCCAAACGTTCGGCCCTGCGCTAAAAAAAATGTTGTTTGCAAAACGCTTTGTAAGTACTACAATTTCTGTGTTGAGAGCCACTCGCTCACCAAAGCACCAAAGTAGCTGACAGGCCTAAACGCACTTTTTTGGATCGACTGCTTGAGTGCGCTCGTAACCTCGGAAGGTTCTACCGCGTTACATGAACAATTAGGGTATAACATGCAATGGTATAACACGGAAATTACAGGCAGCTTTTGACACTCTTCAAACATCTAAATACAATTTAAATGGCGGTCATCGCACAGAGCTTTGCAAGAGTGAACTGGGCGGAGCCGGAGGGGCCGGAGAACTTCAGTGCATGGCGGCGGTGGCGCCCTCTACTAGCTTCCACAGAAATAGGAACCTCTCCGGCCAGTTTTGCGCCAAAGTATAGCCCTAATTTTTTTTCTTAATTCTAAATTATTTTTAACATCTTTTTTTATCAAGGCTCTGAAGGAATATATTATTTTAATTAGCTTGCGTCCTTTAAGCGTCGACCGAATTTGGCACTCATGATTGTATGAAATGACTTTACAATGAGGCGCTTCACTTATCTTTTTTTAAAGGTAACTAGGCCGCGTACTACATAAGCTCGCAGTATTGCAGATACTCCGTTTAACGTTGAGTTCGGTCAAAACCAACGCTACTGTCCGATGAAGCCTATCAAGCAGTTCCAAAAGCGCATTGCCCTATAGCACTCATCGTTTTTTTCGCGTTGCTGTCGCCGATCAAACCAATAAAAAAGTAGACAGCGCAGGATCACGTTGCATTCACTGTGTGTGATTGGTTTCGCAGGACGTAGGGCAAACGTAAACGTTTCGATGACGCACTTTTGGATGCTCCTTCATTGGTTTAATCCTATCGTAGCGTATACTGTGGTCGGACTTTGAGTGAATCGGTATTGGGGAGGAGATCAAATAGTCACGCCTCTAGCGGCACGTTTTACCTGTGGGGAAAACAAACCGAATTTTCTCGCTTGTTTTTGATCAGAGATATCGAAGATGACGATTCAAAAGTCGCTCCTCGTGTGATGAAAGTGCAGTAAGATCGAAGCCCTCATGTCTACACCGTCCATGACGAGGATCAATTTCTTTGTAAGGCTGTGTTAGTAAACACCGGGCTACGGGAACAAGAACGTCGATAAAGCGCCCCCGTCTCTCACTGGTGGCGTCATTCCGCAGAATAACTCTGCCAGTAAAATACGTGTCTGGCAGCGCTCCCAAGAAGGGCATATATGGCACGTGTGATGCTCGCTTCACTGGGAAACAGCAACATTTAATCTGCTCGGCTGTGTTAAACCGGCGCTTCCACTGCAGATAACTGAACATCAGCCCGGAAGAATACAACATATGGATGGAAAGTGGTCCTAGTGCCTTTCAACGCAAACACTGCAGCCGGCAACGACGAATTTCGACAGGCTGTGACATTGACACCAACCACACCACTCGGCGGGGTCCAGCTCCGTCACCACTGCCAGCCGACCAACTTGGCGGCAGGTGTTTTCCCCTGATGTTCTTCGGTTCTTAAACACTATGACTGTCAAGTTGGACGCACTGACCGCAGAGGCCTAAGGATGGAAAATTGACAATTTTGTTCCGATTTGACGTTGCTGAACAGGAGGATGCTGTATCACCTTCCTTTTGCGTCAGCTCCTCTGTGCTCATACTCAGCGGCACTGGAATCCTTGACACTTCCATTGGTAGTTCCCGAACCACCAGCAGCAAGTGCAATATCCGGTCTGAAACCGACTTCTAAGAAGGAAAGTGCTAGCCACGGTGCTTCTGTGTCTATGCCTGCACGTGCTTCTTTGCGTGAAACGCCTGATGGGCCGGAGCATGATGGCTTTATCATGTAAAGAGATAGAAGCGAAATCCACTAAACTTTGCTGTAAACCACAATGTTTTAGAAGCCTCCCCTGAGCTTGAAGGCTCCCCTTTCTCTGTCACCCAGATCCATCTTCAGAATGACGTCAATCAGGTCGTTACCAAGTCTGAGTACACAGCTACATCTTTTGTTTTACCCAAAGTACGAAGCAGTCGTATAAACCGTACCCCCTTCAGCGTACCCTGGCACTTGGAAGATTGAGGTGGCACTTCCAGGAGGTTCAGTAGAGCCCCCCCGGACCCTTGGTACAAAAACACCTTGCGCAGCAGGCGGACTCCGGCCGTCTAGAGACATACATATTTATTTGTCGTGTGAGAGACATGAGATGAACAGTAGCTGGAGTTACGGTTCACTCAGAAGGAATAAAAACACTGAAATAGACCAGGGACAGGCATTCACGTTGTTTTCAATGAGAAACAACATTTATATAAGCTGTAGTCTATCCACCTCGCTTTGCTACCTGCAAGTAGCTTGATATCGCATGTTTGTAACTAGCTCTTCAAGTTCAGGCATTACATCCTATAATGTTAGCGGTTGACAAATATTATGGGTGATCCTTTTAGCTCTCTTAATGTAAGATTATATATTACCGTTAGCCCCCTAAAATGTGAATAAAATAAAGAGACAAATAGCTCCAAAGGTGGGCACACTTCACGATCTGTTCCATCTGGCGTACGTAAAATGTCATACATTGTTCTCTTTAAAGAAGTTGAGTTTTTTATGACGAACTCGAGCAAGCGAATCACGAAGATCAACATTAACAAAACATATTTTGCTAGGCATAAGTTTTTAAGCCTCAGTCAGAACAACCGATTGGGAGAGGTGCCTACTTGGTAGCAATTCACTGAGTACAGGATCACTGACTAAGGCGTCCAGTTCTTGCATGTTTTCGCGTTTTAAACATTTTTAGTTTCTTTAGAGACATCGGTGCCATCCTCCCCCCTTGTGGTGGCTTGATGCTCGAAAGCTTGACGTTAAGCACTGCATTGTTCCGCCCCATGTAACAGGCTTTCTTACAAAACTCAAGTCAGAGTTCCAGATTCGAAATGCAAAGTGCATGTTCCTATGCTTCTGATTGTCTGATTGCTCATCCGGATCATCTTCCAGCACTTCATACTTAACTGAACCCCCTTGATAGTTGACAATGTGCAATCATCAATGGCAATTACAGTAGCCATTATACTGTAAAGTCCTTTGCATGGGGGCACGTGCAACCAATCTACTGCTGAGCAAGTGCAAAATGCAATATTTTTTTTCTGACAGAGGATACACGAAGCCGTGAGCAAACACTGTGTGAGGAAGGTCCTGCATTTTTTCATCGAATGCCTTCTATAAAATATACTTTTTTTTTTGGCTTGCACTTCCGAAAGCAAAGTGCTGCAAGTACTATTTTCTTCATTCGATCTTTGGGTGGGATCTTATTTACCGACAGTTGTGTAGGCCATATGGCTGCTGATGATGACTTTAACACCGGGACACCATCTGCATTCAGCGTGCCCAGTCTGTGCAGGGTCAGCAGAAAAGCCCAATGTATACCTCAATATGCAATGCCAGACATTGGGTTGCATCAACTGAGGTTCAGGAAGTCTCCAGCTTTCAACACCTTTTGCAATTGAGACTTTACACAAAACTTACCCGAAACGTTGGGTCTGTAAAGTTAGACAATTTAGACACTGAAAGGGAAGATGCAACAGCTCTGCATTTGAGAAAAAAAAACAGCTGAATTGCGTTTATTTGGCCCTTAGAATAACAGATATCAGAATAACGTTTCAATGTGACGCACCGGGAAGCCAGAAAAAAAATTTCAATATAGGGCTAAATCTCCGCCTCCTTAGCCTTGGGCAGCCAAAATATCCCTCCATAACCTCACATACGGCGACTCTCTTTCGCATTTTCTCGTGTTTGACAACACTTGCGTTGCAAATGGCTTGGGTATACGGGTTCACGGGGTAAAAATACATTAGAATTCACTTCTAAGTCTTTTTTTTTTCCAAAAACCTCTGTAGCTTCTTTTTAACTGCAACGAGAGTGTAAAAAAGTAGTGCACATTGTATCAAGTTAAACAAAACACTGCTGGAACAGAAGAGATGAAAATTGTAATCGCCAGCAACAAAGATCTTCACAAGCAAGTGGCCCGCGTCAGGCAAGATGTGTTCAGCAAAACAGCCGTTCACCATTAGAACAACATTAGTCAATTCTGTAAAAGTGAGGTTGTTGGTTGCAGCCTGCTTCAGCTACATACTGAAAATTTCACTCCTTGTTATTTTTATTAGTTCCCCAAGAATGCGTTGAATGAGCATTGTAAAAGAGCTTGCGAAATTCCGTGCTTCCAGGTCTACACCTAACCCGACCTCTTGTGACGTGTCTTGAGGCAGTACGATAAAAATCTTCAATTCGTTGCCCCGTGGCATCCATTCATGATGATTCTGTGAAAGTTTGTTTGGAATCAATACATATAGAGTATGCTTTGCATTAATTACTTTATTTTTATAATGTTTTGTTCCATTTCGGTCTCATGTTTTGTACACGTCTTTCTCCCGCTCCTACAACAGCCCTAGCACTTAAAGCAGTTGCCACAGCATTGGACTGTTAAAAAATACATAAATATATTGTAGAGTTGCTAATCTATGCTTTAATATTTTACTCTGCAGGTCCTATAAAATGCCTGGGTACGGTAAGGGTTGCAATGACCATCATGAGGGAACTACGTAAACCAAAAAGATGCACCGAAAGTCTCAATAGTCTCTTTGTTGTTGATTGATATTGTCAATCATACCGAGGATTTTCCGGTAACTTGCCACAGTTTCCAGATGTTTCATCAAATAGTGATCGCGATCGCTTACATATTTCTTTCCAATAGGTTTCGTTTTCACCTAAGTGAAAGATCCGCAGGAGTCGGATTGATGTTTACAAATTATTTTTTATTATTTTAGGTGCTGTATTTGTCCAGTTTATTGGGTGAGAAGCCGCACGCTTTCCTCCCGCATCTTGTGCTTCTGAACTTTTCCGGTCTGAGTCCTTGGGAAGGACTTCACGAACAGCACGCATTCCGGTACCATGAACCATGGCAGCTGTAATAAGAAATGTACTTGGTTACGTGCACACAATACAGAAACAAAAGACTTGAAATGATTTCGTTCACTGTATTGGTATTCCTTTTTCTGTCACAAGGAAGTTGTGAGCCGATTTGCACGGTCTTCAAGCGGTTACCAAGTTTAGTTATGTTTGTGCTTGTAGTGGTGGAAAACTTGCGCTCGCTTTTAACGTCTTGAATCTGATGTTCAGAGAATTCGCATAATGTAAGCTCCGCGAAACTGAAAGTTATCAGTGGGGGTGCTGCAATGAATGTCGGAAGGATAGTGCCACCACCTGTATGAATATTTCTTCAAACGTAAAGTCAAACACGAAATACCTGCTATTTGCGTCAATACTCAACCGTTCATGATGAGGACAGTGCGTTTGTTTATGACCATACTCAAGGATCGTCATGGAGCCAATTTTTAAGAGTTCAGAACGCAATAAAATACTGAATGGTTCTTGCTGCAGGAGCGTGAATCAGAATTGCTGTCTCGTGTATTCCAGTCGCTTTGCTGCCTAAGAGGACGGCCGTGGACTACACTGTATGCCAATGTAGTTGAGAACAGTCTTTAATATTCAAGAGCACAAATTTTGACCGCTACATTTTGCGGATATCTTGTTTACGCACGCTTTGCCATTTCCCCTTTTTATACTCGAAAACTCGGTTTTAGAAGCTGCGGGGTGATACAGCAAAAAAAAAAAAAACAACAAAAAACGTCGTCGTTTTATCTAAGTACAAGGATTGGTCCTGACGGCGGGAGCTGCCATTTCTTCAGTAGAATACGTCCTGTCAACGCGTCAGTTTTTGCCTGCTGTTGATTCGTCACCTGCTGCCAGGACCATGCGCAAACTCGTCTTTAAAAGACAACACACTTCATCGGAATCTCACATGGCGGCGGCGGCGGCAACGAAACAACGTACTGTATCCTCGTAAATTTGGAGGTTCGTTTTGAACTCCCTTGCGGATTGAAGTTGTGTTGATGTTGCTTTGCCGTCGCTGCTGCCAAGTATCTCGTGTCTTTATTTCCTTTTTTTTTTTGTTTTCTCTGACTACTGCTGTTCGAAATGAGGAAAGATATAGCCAAGTTGTTAAGTGACTCTAAAGAAGGCATTAGACAGGAGCTTAAGTGTTTCAGGGACACATCTAAGAGGGATCTCAGGACACAGTTACGGAAAATACGTAACGATTTAAAAGAAATAACTGAAATAAAGGACAGCATGAACTCTATAAATGACGAATTTGAGACTTTCAAAGTAAAAATGGCTGCAATGGTGGCCGAAAACTCTGCCCTGAAAGAGGAAAACACCGAAATGAGAGCGGAAATGGTTGCGCTGATCAAGGAATTAAAAGAAGCTTAAAATAGGCTAGTAAGTGCGAGCAGTACTCGCAAAACAACAACATCGAGGTTAAAGGTGTTCTAAAAGACGAAACCATAAATGCAGAATAGTTGATAACGAAACTCAGAGATGTGATCGGTGAACCGATAACCGAAACAGACGTCGAAGCATGTCACTGGCGGCTGCACTAAAGATAGTGTCAAAAGCAACATTATTGTACGTTTCACGTTCCGAGATATGCGAGACAGTGTCCTTGATAAAGCCAAGAAAAAGCGAATTTCGTGTTGCGACCTAAATCTGTCATCGGATGCTCCAGTATTTGTGAACGAGCATTTGTGCCCGTATTTGAAAAACACTGCTAAGAATGACAGTGTCTAAAAGGCGTGAACATCGTTGGCGGTTTGTGTGGGTCCGATACGGCAAGATACTGGCGAAAAAATTGGTTGTCACTCCTGTTATTTTAGTACTACATGAAGTTGACTTGAGGCTGATATGTTAAACATTGCTGTCTTCTAATTTGTGTATGTGTATGTCTTGTGATGGCAGAAGACCTTGGTGCTGTAACGCTTGATCAGTTGAATTTTTTTTTGAATGAGGGTCGCAGTACTAAGATACGTTTTCTTCATCAAAACGTGCAATCTGCTAGAAATAAAGGAGACATGCTAATATTGCTTTTTTAATTATTTTCAAACTTAATTTTATATCATTATGCTAACTAAAACATGGTATATTGATGACTGCGATTTTTTGTACTACCTGGATATAGTCATTTTTATTTAAATCTAGATTACGGACGAGGTGGAGATGTCTAGTTGCAACGTAATTTTTCTGACATTGAGATTGTTCCGTATTGCACCATCGTGACTCGAAACTATGAGATACTCTGCGTCAGAAGAAAAAACTTCATTTACTCGGTTTTCTATCGTCCAACAGTCTTTTTTTCTATTTTTAGTCAATCTTTTTTAACTTTTTAGAATAACTTTTTGTTTTTGAAATGAGGACAAATGTAAACGTTTTCGTGGTGGAGACCTAAGTATAAACTTACTCGAAGAATCGCGTGTCAGAGACGACTTTCTTATTCTACTTACTTGAAAGAACGTTTGTAATTTTAAACTCTCAAACACGTGTCACATCCTTATCGTCCACAATGCTTGATGTGTTTGTAACAAATCAAGAAGTAAGTTGTATTAGTGCTGGTGTTCTAGAATATAGTTTAAGTGATCATCTACCCATATTCATGGTGATAAACAATATAACAAATCAGAAAATTGAGTTTGAAAACGAAAACAGAAGGACTTTTACATTCCGAAACATAAATTCTGTCACGTTGGAAAAGTTTCGTGAAACAATTTCAAATAAAAATTGGTAATCAGTTATTTCCGCTACATCTGCTGATGAAGCATATAATAATATTTTGGATATTTTTAAGAAGATATGCGAATATTCTCTTCAATAGAGGCAATTCAAACTAGCTAAAAAACCGCAAGCCATTGGTAACTAGAAAATGCTTAAGATTAAAAAATAAAGAATATATAAACCTTATAGTACCTTTCTTATCACAAGAGCTCCCCCCCCCCCCCCTAGAAGATCATGCTTTTTTCCAAAAATGCAGAAATACAGTGAATGTTGTTTTTTCGCCAGGCTAAAGAATCATATTTTCATAATGTATTTAATAAGACATATAGGAAGAGGTCATATCTGGTATGGAAACAGATAAACCAAGTGTTAAAACATGACCCCTTTGAGTCAGCTGTACAGTAATTAACTAAAGAAAATGTAACATTACAAGGGAAAGCTCTCACAGAAACGTTTAAGATGTATCTATTAAATCTCGTAAGTGGCACACATAGTCCTTTGCCAATGGCCTTTATGAAACCTAGAAATCCACACAATGCTTTTTTTCTTTCCAACAGACAAACGAGACGTATTTTCCACGATGTTACTATTTAAAAACAGTAATATAGATTATTTACAGATCAAACCAATGAAGTATGTATTAGATGTTTTCTCAGCAGTTTTAACACATATTATGAATGCCTCATTGTATAGTGGTGTAATTTCTACAAAAATGCAGATTGCAAAAGTTTTTGTTTTGTTTAAAGGTGGAAACAAAAACGAATTTTCAAATGTTATACCTATATCAATTTAACCTGTGTTTCCTAAATGCCTTGAAAAGATAATTCATGATAGGTTAGCAAGTTCCTGTAAAAATTTGCAATAATTACAGGCTCTCAGTTCTGTTTTCGCAAAGGCCGATGAACGGAATTGGCATTGTTACAACAGGAGGAGCTCATTTTGAAGTCTTTCGAAGAAAAAAATGGGATGTTTTCATAGATTATTCTAAAGCCGTTGATCGTATGAATCATATTACTCCCATAAAAAAAACTCGAATATTATGGAGTCCGTGGCGTAACACTCGATATTATAAAATCATATCTTAATTTTTGGCCGCACTGTATTGTAATAAATAGTTAAATTTCTACCGTTCAACCTTCCATACCTGGAATATCGCACGGTAGCATCTTATGTCCTTTTTTATTTAACTTGCATAAAAATGACATCATTAACATCAGTAGGACCTCCTCTTCCATCGTTTATGCTGATCATACTAGCTTAGTTTTTTTAGGCACTGAGATACAGGAAGTGGTGTATGAAACGAACACCACATCACACAAGCTACAAGAATGGAGTGTAGTAAACTCGTTAGAAATTAATATATGCAATAGTAAGACGGTCCTTTTGAGACATAAAAATAGAAATTTTAGTTCCAATTTTAATAATGTTCTTGGCCTGTCTAAAATCGAACTCGTTCAAAATGTAAAAACGCTTGGATTTTATTTATCAACCACATGTCTTGGACTGATCATATTATTAATGTAGCTGAAAAACTTTCAAAAGTGCTGGGAAAATTCTACCAGCTTAAAAATATACAGCCTTGTCGTTTAAGATTGCTTATATATCAAGCTCTTTTCGAACCTCTTTTAAATTACTGTACCTTGGTGTGAAGCGCTACAACCCTATCGAACCTAAATAAATTATATATTCTTCAAAAAAAAAAGCTATTCGCGTAATACGAAATGTGTATCTTGACGCACACACTCCTCCTCTATTAAAAGATATGTATCTAGAATATGTTCTTGATTCATATGAGTATACTCTCCTCACATGATATAGATCCACCCTTTGATGTAATGAACCATTTTACTTGTATTTCAAATTTAACTCCCATTTCCGAACCTCATGACGTTAGGGAAAGGAAATGTTAAGCTATAATCTTCCGTCTGTCTTCAATGAAGTTGAAAAGAAAACTTTTAAAACATTCAAAACCTACATCTAAATGAAATTCTAGAACTTTGTTTTCACAAATGAAAAGTGTATTGTCTTTGTGAGCTGTAAATACATCCGTTTTATATATTTTGTTCCCTGTATACATCTAGTCACTAAATGCTGTCGTTCTTTGTGTATAAGGCCAAATCCTTCCTCTAGCAGCAAATACAGTATATAAGTGTTTTCTTATTTTTTGTTTCATCCTATGTCACTGTTGCTCGTTCTTCCCTGGTTGCTGTAGTTCGCTACCGTATGCCAATTTTAAGGCTGCAGAGGTCTCGTCAAGTCAAAACGGTTTTTACTTTTTGCCTCTGCAGCCCACATCAATATCTCATGACGATGGAAATAAAATTGATTCATTGATTGATTGATTGATTTAGGCTTGCCGACTGGTACAGTGATTAATTTTTAGCTCAACTAGCCTAAACTTAAGCGTCGCATATTGGAATTGCCTCCCCGCAGAAAGTGAGCCTGAAGCACCACAAACTTTGTTCCTTGGGTATTGGCAAATTATGTCTCTATCGTTTCAATTTTTTTACGTATTTTCAATTACAAACAAGGACAATGCACTTACAGTCCTCGAAGTTATGGCCGTAAATTTTGTTTTGATTTCCTATTCAGTACAGCTTTGTACACATATTTTCTAAAGCTCCTCATTCGGGGTACTTTTAGCGAAGGTCAACTAGCTATATATGAGCGGAGCAAACACTGATAAGCAGGAATGAAAAAGCAACGCTACAGTGCATACGGTAGGTTTTCGCCGCAAGACCCACGGGCAGTTGATTTTTCTGCATGCAAATTCTACCGGCTCTGCACGAGTACGCCCAGCATCCAGTTGGATTCTTCAGCCAATGCAAGCGGAATAGCACGGGGTGCTTAGAAGTGGCAATCGTTGCCCCCATAGGCTTCAAGAGTGCTGACATGAAACCCTTCTATTAGGTCTTCAAAGCCGACAGACGACTGGATAAAAAACAGGGATGTCCTCGTGAGGTACATGCCGTCATGTATCGGTATTATTACGGCGTTCATTGAAGGTACTTGCGACGATAGCACTGGCGAGGGATGCCAAGTTTTTTTTCAATCCTAAGAAACGCAGCATACTTGCTAAGCCTGCTGCAGCAGCCCCGCTTACTAAAGGGATACGAGAAAATTTTGTAGCTAACATAGGTCGATTGACAAATTTATTATATTATGCAGTCATAAATAAGAGCACTACCCCGTAGATACATGTTTGTTATTATTTATGCCTGGCTAGTTTTATTAGAACACGTTTTGCAATGGATTTGCTTTGCTGCAACGCTGCCGGGTTACAAATGGTACAATGGTACATAAGCCGAAAAGTGTAGGATCCTTTCCAATCAGCGGGATAGGCGAGGGATCACCTTACAGCCCGGTCTAGGACATATTATACTGTGCCGAACTTCTGGCGATCTTCATAATTTCAGTTAAACCCTTGGGCAATAAACACGCGGGAATAATTTGATTAATATATCTAAGCCTTAAAGAATGTTTTGCATGTTCTAGAAATTAGTTTAGCCAATTAAATTGGCGGCTCTTAGAACTATATCTTGAAAAAGGCGTATAAAATATTACATACACCTTTCAGTAATGTATTGAATACTATTTATTGATCATTGTTGATCGTAGACTCTCGTGTATACTCTATCACAAAAGTTTTTTTTTAAGTTCCGGTAAAAGCAAGCATTCGAGATGCTAGTTCTACATAATGTTCTTTGAGTATGTGAACTCACGCATAGAACGTTTTTCAGAAATCCTTACGGTTGTACCCAGGCTTTTGCCAATGCTAAGGATAACATGAGAGACAATGTGCAAAGTCTGTCGAGACTACTAAACAAACAACAGGGAAAGCATTTGCATAGAACTCACCTATTTCTTAAAATAATTTGCCTGAATTGAGAAGTGTCACCCTGAATATAGCAGTTTCATGGTTATGTGAAAATGTCGGCCTCCTGTAACAGTTCTCTCGCATCCATGAAGTTACTAACGTTGAAGGCCAATTTTGTTTCGAAGTCCCCATTATTATGTATTTATTGACTGAATCTTCTTGTTATGCTATACCTGAAAACCCATTATAACCATGCCGGATATTTTTTCGTATATTATGTTTCTAATATATCGTAATATCTAAGCCCTCATTCCAAGTTTATCAAAGGTAGCCTCTCTGAGGCCTTGAGCTTTATATCGACCAATTTTTGTTTGTCTCAATTTGTTTATGTTAAATTGTAGACGCGATACATCCTCAACTACTCACACACCTTGTCTTTACAGAAGGCGGTAATCTCTTCTTGGGTTAAGGTTTTATGTGGTCGCAGTTTGATCCAGGCGCAAACCTTTTCCACCACCGCTTCGTCTGGCACTCCAATAACCTGCCGAGAAGATAAAGGAAATACAAAACCACGTTTAATTCAACTCTAGCCACTTTTGAAAGCACGAAACAAGCTTTTCTTTGTATGCAGTAAAAACTGTTTAAGAGCGGCGATTTAAGGTGTACTACTGCTAGTTACTGCTTTCAATATTTAGCAGGCAAAACCCATACCCCAAAATTATTTTCCATGAATCTTTGAGAAAGGCACTTGTTTTATCTATAACGGTTGAAATTTGGGTCTCGGATGATAAAAAAAAGGTTAACAATCTAAATCACACAGGTCAGACCCTCGGAGCCGTGAATCGTCGAGAGGAATATTTATCACCCTGATGCTTCTTTCTAGGTCCAAATCAACCGAATCTTATCAGTTTTATACACAAAAAGGCCAATTGAAATGGCAGCTACATCGAAGGTTGTAACCTATAACCAGACTACCTTAATTGCACAGAAAATATGGCAGCTTATCAGAAACAATGACATTAGACACGCTACAAGCGCCGCGCACCATCAAGCTACAAATAGACAAGCTTAGCTGATGGTATACGACACTACGCAAATGCTGAGACCAAACCAATCTGTAACACTGAAATACAAGCACTCAAGGTTTGTGCTCAGACAGCATGCCACTCTATTGTTCAGTGCAAACAAGACCCTGGATATTTTTATTTTATTCCGGAAACTACAAATTACGAGTTCTTGCTTAAATGCATGTGACCAGCAAGGTAAAACTTGCAAGAAATATTCGAATAATTTACGGAACATGGTTGTCGACCCTGTTGTCTTCGAGAGGAGATTTTAGGGGAAACCATCCTGGTTACCTTGAATTGTCAGAACAAATATTGGTAATGCTACATTTCTTGCAAATGTGACGCGTTGAGCTCAGAGACGCCCCCGGACCACAGTCGAAAATTGATGCGGCAATACTTTAGTACTGTTCGCCATCCGCACGCACAACATCACTGGTCAATCCGGTACGAGACAGGGAACAGGAAGGTTAGCCAATAACAGTAGCACATGAATTCTTGACAAGAGCGCTACAGTGGCACCCGTGACGTTTTTTTCATCAAAACCCCAAAGACACTCGCGACACCGTAATCGGTGCGGAAGCGTTTTCTAACGTCCGACGTGCTTATAGCAGGGGCAACATAAAGGAAAACGGGTACCTCTCTGCAGTTTTTTAGGGACATGCGCGAATGCTGTGACGTGAGCCTATGTCATGCTGCGTCGATACAAAGTCCGCGCAAGTGCTATGGAAATGGCCGCGCGGCGTCCTTTATCATCCCTCATGTGTCAACGGTTTATCTATTGATTTATATACCATGACGCGTCAGCATCTGAAAGTCGACCGCCGATTCGATCGACGTCGACACCGGCGCCAGCATCAGAGAGTCGACTGGTTTGCCATCTACAACACACCAGGACTCTAATATTTCTTAAGCTACCATAAGATCTTCCTTAAAATATGCAGCACAGGTGTTATATCTGGGATTCGCAGGAGTATTCTGTTCTTTGCGTGCTTCCAGAACACCACCTGATTAAGCGAGACACAAAGGACGTGATATTTGCAGGATGCACGCTCGTCAGAAGGATTGTGATGAGTTGATGCTTGAAGCTGGCGAACTACGACGCACGAGTCACGTTTTTTACAATGTTCTGACTCACAAACATAGCATTGCTTCATTTCTACATTTTTACAGGAAAACAGAAAATTTCCACTAAGTTAGCGCATATTTTTTTTACGTAATATCGTGAACATATTGAAGACGGCCTTACTGCCAGTAAAGAGTTATAGGCGAAATCAGTGCCAGTTGGTGCAGGCGCTCATTGTGTCATATTTACTTGTGTAGCGTCATCGAGTTTAGTATTTCTACAAGAAATATCCACCTAATCACATTATATAATCTGTACGAAATATGCATGTGTACTATGCTCTTCGTACGGGTTTCTTCCCTTTGGTGTCTATCCGTGAATACCCATGAATGAACACCTGATTCAAGTGCAGAAACAAAGCGTACATACGTCTAGCTTCTCACCTCCACACTGGAGAAAATTTGGGTATATGTCAGATTTTTTAATTACCTTTTCGCACGAAAATACGGCACGTGAGAATTTGAAGTTTGGAATCGGAGTTTATAAGGCCCAACGACATGGGCAGTCCGAGGGATATAGCTACACTTTTCGAAATTATGGCACAGTTCCCATTTGTATTATTTTTGTTCTTATAGAAATCCCAGTCTTTATTAAACATTTCGGTGCAAAAAGATACTTAAGACGCGCTGCGGTGCTAAGGAGGTAAGATGAGGGTAATGTAGGGTCAGAAGGGGTTAAATGTAATGGCTTTAAATAAAATTTATGGTACTTGGCTCCCCGCATGTACTTCATAATTGAATCTGCTATAGCGCTTCGGTGCTTTCGGTGCTAGAAAGGATTCTTTACTCTGGCGATTTCGGCCTGGTCGAGAGTTAAAACTGCCTGGGGCTTTGCCCTTGTGAGGACAGAGACCCTGAGAGTCCTAAATTGCGTAGCAGCTGATTTTGCTGACGTTGTCAGGCAACCTCGGTCCTCCCTGTCTGCGGTCTCGCCCTCTCTTTCTTATTTTCGCTGCCAAAAGAGAACAATTCTGACCGACAGAATCGCTCTTTATGCCTTCGAACCGATTGATATCGATCTTATTAAGCAAGAAATTTGGTGATCGGTTGTGGTGGATACGGTAGGTAACCTATACGTATTTGTATGTGTTAAAGAAGCAAGGCGAACGTTCCGGGATACATAGTGGGTTGAGCTGGAAGGTTAGATTAAATGGAGAATGGTGCCACGATTTGTCTACTGGTCTTACCCGCTTACTGAAACTATCTGTAAACAAATTCACATATAATCGAAATATTAAAAAAAAAGTTTTCAATACAGAACAAAGTTCCGCAACGTGTCCGTCAGGCAGTCCGCCTTTCGCACGCTTCTCGGCACCACCATCACAGCGTATAATATGTGAACGGAACACCGACGAAGTTATTTGAGCATGTTAATGCATCCATTAAGTTACGCGCAAGTTTCCAGAAAATCTAACAATCGATTAAACACAGTTACGTCTCACGACTTCTTAATTTAACGCGAAGATGTTACAGGCTTTCTTCTGTTATAAAGAAAACTAATTGAGGCCCACTATTGAAAAGCAACCCGTTGCTTGCAGGTAATATATCTACGGATACGAGTCTCGCGTAATCTGTTGTACTTGGCAGAAACTTACCTGCGCCTCCTCCACGTCAGGGTGAGTGTTGAGGACGTTCTCGACCTCCAATGGCGGCACATTCAAATCCTTGTAGCTGATCATCTCCTT
Organism: Ixodes scapularis; assembly: GCF_016920785.2. Taxonomy (NCBI): domain Eukaryota; kingdom Metazoa; phylum Arthropoda; class Arachnida; order Ixodida; family Ixodidae; genus Ixodes; species Ixodes scapularis. The sequence goes on along the minus strand of NW_024609879.1, from coordinate 43,928,759 downwards.
GATGCGGCCCACAAATGTGATCCGGCCGTCCTCGCTTATTGTCCCCTCGTCTCTGCAATTAAAATATCTCATATGTCAATAATATTACACTAAGGATTCGGTTAAATGACAACAATTCATTGATGTAGCATAAATGAAGAATATGTTATTCTAGTTTTGCTCTCCTATGAAGCAGCACTGAATTTCCGAAAGTGCTTCGCTCTGAGTGTATAGTAAGCACACTCATGTCAAAACGAAAACCTTCATAGGTTACTAATTTTTAACCACTCCTTTCCATAGACAGCCACACTTTGTGTTAGGCGCCCTTCTAAATATGCTTCTATCTTAAGATGCCTCCCGTGTAATAGACGCATCATTCAAATCTCTCAAATGAGTCTCAGAACATAGACCTCGCAATAAAAGTGATTTGAAGGTAAACATCTTCGACAGAAGTTTGTGTGGTTGGGTGAAATTATTAGATAAAAAAAAAAAAATCTCCAACCACAAAACCGATAAAAGTGATTTTCTTTGGAAGAGGAGGGGGGTGAGAAGAGGTAGGCAGTTTTTTTTTTTTTTATTAAGTTGCTGTGTGCGTTGCAAAGTTGGGAACGTTTGTGTCTGCTTCAGGGAGGAACGTAATTCGAACTGGTGTTGACCAGGTTCTTTATTTTATACCCTGGACGCTTCTACAAATTGCAATCCCACTCTCAGCTGTCAAGGTGTGTTCTTGTTCAAGACATTGCTGATAGTACCACGCGTATAAAAACAACAGGATATAGCTACTTTAAGATTGTCGTTGTATTGCCGTAGGCGTAAGATGAGGGATGTCTTTTTTTTACTTGATGGGTAGCCCGGAAAGCTACCCATCGCAGTAGACACCAACGCCCGAGCAAGCCGCCGTACAGACGTCCAACTCCCGGAATCCGGACCCCTGTTGCACAAGCCGAATGACAAGATCCCGACAATGACCACCCCGCCCGTCGTCGTGTCGTCGGTCGCTCCGCGAATGCCTTCTCCGTTCCTCGGCGAGACCTACGAGGACGTCGAAGACTGGATCAACCAGTACGAAAGCGTGACTTGCCACATGGGGTGGAATGATGAACAGCGCCAGCAGAACCTCTATTTCTCACTTGAAGGGACGCTGGTTCGAAAACCACGAAGCTTCCTTGACTTCATGGGAGCTTTGCAAGAACGAGCTGACGAGTAAGTTTGCCAATCACCATCGGAAAGAGAGCGCCAAAGATCTGCTGCAATTCAGGACCCAGCGCCCCAATGAGAGCGTCACGAGTTTCGTGGAAGACGCCCTGCGCCTGAGCTCCCGCGCCAACCGTCAGGCCGCTACGAAAAGAAGCTGCGTATTCTGATGCGCGGCGTGAAGGACGACATCTTCGGTGGACTCGTAAGCAACCCACCGGGGTTCGTTCAAGGATTCGTCACGGCAGCCACGAATATCGAGCGTGCTCTGCAAGCCCGGGCCAGCCACTACCAGAGACTACAGGGCGTCAGCGCGATTTCGCAGTCCCCTTGCGACCTTGCCCACGACACCTCGGGCATTCGTGAACTTATTCGCGACATCGTCCGGGAGGAGCTTAAGAAGCTTCTGCCAACCGCTGAGCGACCGGCCTCAATCTCCACTACCGAGGTTGTTCGGGACGAGGTTCAGCGAGCACTCCTGCCGGATACCCCTGTCACCGTGACCGCAGCCGACGAGCCGACGCTGACCTACGCCGCTGTGGCCCGACGACCGCCGCCAACTGCTCAACATTACCCGGTGGCCCCACGACGAGACCCACCAACGCAGGCGTACCCACGACGCAACGACGAAGCACGTCAGTACGACCGCCGAGAACAGCCGGCGCCAAGGATAACCGACGTGTGGAGGACAGCGGATCGACGACACATCTGCTACCACTGCGGGCAGACCGACCATATCTACTGCCGTTGTCCCTACCGGCAAATAAGCCCGCGTGGGTTCCACCCAAGCGACCGACGTCCGAGGTACAGCGAACACCCTCGCGACATCGAGGAGTACCTTCTACGCTCGCCCTCCCCAGTGTCGTCTCTCCGCCGTAAAGCCCGCTCCCCATCGCCACAACGTTCAGCGTCTCCAGCGTCACGACCCCGGTGAGAGAGCCTGTCTCCCCCGCGTCGTTGGGAAAACTAAGTGCGGCAACGCCTGGAGGTGACGTTGCCGAATACGACGAAAGCAAAGAGCCTCCAAGAACGCCGGAGCACTCCCACTGTCCCAACGCCCCCCAGCGCACGGACGCACCTGCAACTGTGTCCAACACCCTAAACGTTGTTATCGACGGCCTCGACGCCCCAGTATATGAATGTTTTCGTATACCGGGGCTGCCCTTGATACACGCTAGGTGAGGTAGAGTCGTACAGGACGCACGTCCAAACCAGTATGGGGAACGGCCATTCTACTTCTCCAAATGGAGTCAAGTACCATAAGAGTACAAAGTCATAAGGCAAGGAATAATCCAGTGCTGACAAACGTCTTATGCCACGGACCTTCCTGGCAGGTCTTTTTTGTGGGGTGCGCTGGATCACGTCCCAAAAAAGGATTGCATGGCAACAGTCATGTAACACGTATTCCACTTTCTCCGGTTTCCTGCAAAGGCTGCAATCTTTGCCCCACTGTACATTCATACCCCTTCTTGCCAGCTATGTTTTAACCGGAAAAAAGTCGTTATGCCACTTGAAGATGCTTTCAACTGACGCACGGATTACTATCTTCTTACCATGGGTGAGCACATCATGGTCCCTGTCTTCAGAGTACAAAGCTCGATACAGAGGCAAAGGAAATAAGCTTGACAAGTTTCCGTGGAAAACGGTTTCTTGACACGGTACAGAAATACTCCATTAAAAATCGCACTTTCAGGAATTGGTAAGCTCCTAGTTCCCCTTTCAGGAAGCTGTAAACGGCACCGCAGTAGCAGACGTACGTTGAAACAATGAACTCTGGTAACGCGCTCGGTAACTGTAATTGAGTAACTGTTCTCAGGAAAAGATAAACCTAACCCCGCAAGAAAAAAAAAGTGAGACGAGCTGCCGTATAAGCAAAGAACTGAGTTCTCCTGAACTTTTCCAAAGAAAAAGTGGGTCTAGCCTACAACTTGCCCACTTTAAATTCCATATCAACTCAGTAAACACTATTTGAATGCGCTTGAAGAGCTCCCGGCGAAAGTGTAACACTTGTGGCAGGTACCAAATTTTGGCTACAAAAAATAAATTGCATACAGTAGCTAGCGCAAACACAGAATCAATTTTGTGAACCCATGTCGCTTTAACACTCATTTTCGCCGTTTAGTCAAGTAACAACTCATTGCACTCTTTATGGTGCCTTAATTTCTCTGCCAAATATTCACCGGGCACTGTAGACCAATGAGCGGTTACAAAAACGAGTGGATGTCCACGACGGGCTGATGATAAAACTGTCAAGCGTCTAGTGACTTCTTTGATGATGTTAAGCCTGGTCATACAATTATCATACGCCATTTCTACCTCCTCATAAATACTTTTTTTCTGACACAAACGTGATGTGAGATACAAAAAAGGATTCTATGTGACACACGATTGAAAGCCTCCTTAGGGTCCATTTAAAGAAGCGCTACCCTGCAGTTATCGCTGCCACAATGTTCCAGCGCACTATGAGCAAACACACGTTGCTTAATATAGTGCTACCTATAATACCACACGTTTTGTGCTCCACAATCACACCTGTATTTTGTCTTTAAAGTATTTTCATAACAAGTTTTATTTTTATCTTGTAGTCCGCACTCGCTAATGTAATCGGTTAGTTGTTTACCGTATTTCGTAGTTCATAGGTATCTTCGCATTCTTGAATAACGAAGGAACAAGGGAAGAGAAAAGAGAAAGCAAGAAACTTACATTAATAACATTTTTTATACAGTAGGTTAGAAAACCCGGCTACTTTACTTTTAAGCTTTTTAACACCCCCAAAGCTTATTCCGTCGGCGCCTGGTGATTTCCCGACTTGCAATTCATTCGTGAATTTTACTATCTCTAAATACATATCGGTACTTCTAATCAGTCTCTAACATTGCCGCTTACCTGTCTCAGGTGAGGTAAGAAGTTCGACGCGAACTTTTCATCATTTGGGACCCAATTACTTGCAATCTTCTTAAAATTCAACAAAAGAGTGCTCATTCATCTTAAGGTCTCTTCTCGTAATGTTGTGATGGTCTATTTCAACAATTTCATCGGCGCGCCCATACTTTCTATGTCGCTAATGCACGTTTAGTTGGCATCTCGCCGGCGAGAAATCTTTGAACACGCGCTCGTATTACAGCAACATTATGGCGTTCAGTGTCTATGCTCTGTTGTTTAGGCTTGATATTATTTATGTCATGAATGAATAATTCCGTGTATTTTCACTCTTTTTGGCCCAACACTTTTAGAGCATCTCGTAAGCATTTTTCTAGTTGGCGTCCTTTGTGCTTTAGGGCAAACGACTTTTCGATTGCGTTAATTTTTATTTTTAACTTAAACACTTCCAATTCGTCAGACATGCAAACGTTTTCGTGTTTTTTTTTTTTTTATTTTAATATTCTGCTACGCTTTCCAACAGTGCCAATGCACATTTCGACCTCAAGAAGCTTAATGTATATTTTTCAGGTATCTCCGTTAAATCGGGGACGCTCTTTCTTTTTAGCACCTCACTCAAAAGTCACCAGTTTCATTATGTCAAAACTGACATAATGAACCTGGTAGGCATCAATAAGGAAGACCAGCTCTGCTGAGGCGTACGAACTGTCTAGATGCGCGTGACTGAGTCCTTGGAAATGAGTCAACTTCACACTCTTTGCACCTGTCGAGGTGTGCGCTAAATCAAACAGGTTGTGGTTGTTTACTATCTCACTACAAACAGAACCACTACTATCCATTTAAGGGCTTTGAGACGCCCTATCTTCGGGATCACAAGTACAATTAAAATCACCCGACACTATAAAAAGTATATTACACTTCATGCGACACGCTATAATTTCAAAGAAGATACTCCGTTGTGCTCCCGAGTCCGGGGCATATAGACAATTCACTTGGTAGCTGAAATCTATCAAAGGGAAATAACAATAAACAGGTTCACATCAAGTTGAGAGTTAACCCTTTCTGCATTAATAACGATTTGTTTTTTTACGAATAAACAGACGCCCCCCGAACCTCCAACCGCATGGCTGACACCAATATTGTAACGTAACTGAGAGTCGGTCAGTTTTTCATTATAAATTTAGTATATTTCATGGCTATAATATCTAAGTTGTTTTCAAGCAAAATGCGCCTGAGTTGGCACTGGAGGCACTGCCAACTCGAGCGCATTTCGATAGAAAATAACTTAGATATTACAGCCATGCAAAGCCTTCTTGCATTCGGGGTATCTATGCTCGGTCCAGGCGCATTCAATGTCTTATTTTTAAAAGTAGCGAGCTTGCAAACATACACAGGTGGTTTAGTAGTGACTATTTTTGAAAGTCAAGGAAATCCTGATGTTACTGATACAGCCAATTCATCCCTCACGGATTCCGGACGGTGATCGGCTCTGCGCTGAGTTCACCATTTTTGCCGACGAGAGTCCACTGACGCTCCAGACCACGAAGTGACAATTTACCGGGGACTGCTTCAATGTCTTCCATTCGATGCTCCACATTGGCCGCGTAGGTGTCCATGTATTCCTTGAAAGTAAAGTTTGACCTCTTAGCGTCGGCCATGATCCGGGCATTTCGCTCCGTCGCTAGCCCCGATGCTGCGACTCATGCGTCGTCCTTCAGTGCAGGTTCGCAATCCCCCGCAGTCCTTGGCGTCTTCGCTTCACGGAATCTGCTGCTGACGACCCCTTAATAATCATACCTCCCAAAGGAGGTTCTTTTTGGTCCCCTCTTGCCTTTTTCGTTTACGATTGAGCTCTGCAGCCACCGGTAAAATCTCCACAGGGGGCGATGCTGTCATTAACCGGACACGTGTTCTGGGCGCCGCAGCACGCTCTGCCTCATCCCCGTCCAGAACGTGTTCTCTTGTTTCGTCTTCGCTCGTGACCGTAGCCACAGCACACGCTGCAGCGAGCTGCCTTGCAGTCATGTCTTATATGTCCGGATCTCTTGCAGGCTGGCGGCCTACAGAAGAGGCCTACCGAAGAGGCGCAAAGATGTGTTCTACTACTCCAATGTGGTCCGCTCCCTTGTCAAGGCACAACTTAGGCCGTTCGGCTTTCTTGACCGGCGGGGGTTGTAGATCGAAAATATGCGAGCATGTGAGTCAAACTGTATGCGCATATTTAGACCCCTTTGCCGCGGCCGGAACTTCAAAACAAATTCTGCAAAACAACTTATGCTTATATAATTTTCAAATCAGTGTGCGTTAAAGGTGACTCAGCATGTTAAAAAGTTCTCGAGGCACTGGTCAAGTTTTTTTTTTATATTTTGCAGTACGCTAGACCATGACAAAAAAGGCGTGGCTCTGTTTGCAATGTTTGCGTCTTGACCGAAGAGACAATACTTGGTTTGAATTTATATTGTACCGGCCTCAGACATTTAATGAAGGACAATATTACAACGTATAATACGTTCTTGCTTATATGTTTGTTGTGCATTTTATTGTTTCCACGTTTTTTTTTTTTTATATTTCGGGGTCAGATTATCTCATAAAACGATGTTACATATGTAGCTTCGATGACATTCTTTGAACATGAAATATGACTGCATGCGGTAAAGCCTGAATCAATTCAGGAAAGGTATGTATAAAGGGAGGACAGTTTGGATGCATGTCCTGTGTGCCTCTAACATGATTTGAATTTAACTGGTAAAGTTGTATTAATACTATGCGTCCTTTTATATTAGTACCATATTATGGGTGGTACCCAGGTTTAGCTGCCGCGGCGTAATTTTTGGAAGAACATATTACCGTCCCTTGCACACAAACATGGCTCTCTTAAAAAAAAAATATTTCCCAAAATAAAGGGAGGGTAAGCACCCATTACAGCGTAGAACATCGGACACAGCAGGAATTTGATTGAAACGGTGTGTCACAAAAAAGCGGGTCTATGAAAACTAATGTATGTCACTTTGAGGAAAAAATGTAAAATATAAACATATAATAAATAACAGGGAGGCGTAGTTGGGGTGCGCTTATTTAAAAATAAGAAATTACTTACAAAAAAAATTATTATTTTTTAAATTATATTTGTGACAAATCAAATTTAAATAGGGAAACCCGTGAACTAGCTGTGGATACTAGTAATGTAGAACACAATAGTTCTTGGACACTCACTAGACCAAAACGGACCAATATATAGGTAACACCATGTAGTAACACAGTGCCCGTCTGCTCCGAGCAAGTGGGAAGCGGAATGGAGGAAGCAAATATGTGTGGCTGTCGTGCGTTGGAGTCACCTCGGCGTTCAGCACACGCCTGTCGTGTAGCCACACATGGTTTCCGTAGAGGGCTCAATGATGCTGCCCCATTAGCACCAAATGCAAGTTATTTAGACGTCCTTGACCGACCGTTTAAACCAAAAAGCCAACTCCCGGTTTCCACCGAGAGGAATATTGGTTCATTATTTTTCGTATCATCCATTCGAAAACGAGTCGGCGCGAACGAATTCTGTGCGCACGATTCACAGTAAAGGGTGGTCAACACCAAAACGCAAAACGTCACCCAGAATAATGCGTAGAACAAAACTTCTTCTTTATATAACTTCCGCAGGCTGGATAGACTGAATGTGTACGGACTCTTCTGCCATCCAGCGTACAGGCGACGGGCGGTAGGGGAGGCGGTTTAGGAGGAAAAAGGAAAAACTCACATTGGTCTCCACGGGCGAAAAGAAAGAGAAAAAAAAATAATTTGTGATGAGTTTTTTTTTTGTATTTGTGAATGAGAATATAGCAAAAGCAACCTGTTTCTTAAGACTCCCTTTACTGTGGTCGTGTTCCGGAGAAGCTACTGCGAAAATCCGACGTTCTTCGGCTTCGTCCGGCTGCGATGAATATATTGAACATTCAGCCAGAATTGAGGAACCCTGACACGTTACCGTTGACGTCATAGCCGACGTCGCTCCTCTTAACCATTTTTGTTGTTGCTGTTTTCGAGGAGGAATTTATCTGGCTGGTTTGGACCGGCCTTAACCGCCAAAGTTCCAAAGTGCCACTGAAGCCGACGGCGAAACGGCCAGCGTTTTCTGCGTACGGGCTGCAGATGCACCACTGGCCGTACTTGTTTTGGAGTTCCGGTATTTTATGTCAACGAAACTCATTTGAATCAAGCTCGTCACGCCAAAAGAAAAAGCGTTGGAGACACTAAAATAGGAAGGTCTATGTGATATATCTTCAAGGATAATGAAAATACTACAAGCTGAAAAACAATGATTGAAAACGACCCCTTGGCTTTTCTATCTAGACGTCTGTATATTGGCCCAATTTTTTAATAATATCAAGTGAGCGTCGACCTCCGGCAAGGCCAGCGCTGGGCCGCGGAGATATGCAGCGAGCCGGGGGAGATTATAGGCGCGTCCGCACAACGCTCTTTCGGTTGCCAGCGTTGTCTGCTAGGCTGTTCCGTAGCCCGCACTCGGCCCCTGTTCATTATCTGCTAGCATAGCGCACCGCCTAAAAAAAAAAAAAAAAAATCTGGAAAGGGCTTGCCATTTTTGTATACTGCTCAGGCGTGGCACAAACCGCGCGTCATCTCGAGTTTAATTTACTTTTTCTTTTCATTTCATGTTTGCGTTTACTTTTGTGAACACTTACGAAAATGAAAAAATACAATGAGGCGACAAACTGAATGAATTGGGGCATTAAACTACCGTATTTACTCGCATATTGGTCGATACGTCGTATAGGTCGACCCCCTAACTTCGGGACCCCCGAAAAAAAAAAAAAGTTGAAAAATATAATACCGGGATTCGCGTATTGGTCGACCCCCCAGTTTTGATGAGGCGATTTTTGAAAAACAGGTCGACCTATACGCGAGTAAATACGGTATATACCGGAGACAGTGCTACAAGCCATCAAAACCAACCCACTGCTTTCATGCTCCCACGTGACATCGTGCTTCCCCGTGCAGTTGTACTGAACGGGAAGGCCACGTGACACACGTTTATCAATGGACCGGCCAAGGTGGCTCGTAGCGTCGGCTGCGGTACAACACAAAGTGAAACGCAGTATACACAGGGCTTCCCCTTGGTGTTTTCAATTATCGACTGCGTTGTTGCTGTCGTCATCTAGCCTATGTAGCCGAGTAGTCACACTTTCCTTTGACCAGAGGGCATGCGCACATCCTTTTTGTCTCCTCGAGTGCCTACTATAACACGGGAACGTGTTATCAGAATATCGATGGTCAGCATGACGCAAAAGGAAATAGCAACAGCAGTCGGGCTTATAAAGGCTACCGTATATAGGATTGCGAACGCATTCCCTAGAGGAGGGGCGTATCGGCGATGCATTTGGACATTGCAAGTGCCCTGCCCTCCTTTGCTATGGAGCAGGGGCTCTGCGGAATGAAAGGAATAGCCTAGCAGATGACGCTCCCGCCAGAAAGGCTTTGTGTGCACGCACTTAATCTTTCCCGTATCGCCACACCCCTCTGCGGCGCGGCACTGGCCGTCCCGGCGGTCGACGCTCGCTTGATATTATCAAAAACTTGGACCACTGTAGACGTTGGGAGGTGAAGCATCGGGCCTCGACTTCTTTTGGAGACGAGCCGACAAGCCGAGTGCAAGTTATATAGGAGACGCTGGTAGCAAAAAGTAGTAAAAAGACACCACAGAGACATACAGACACTTCATGTTTCTATGTTTTGTTTCTCGGATGTAGGATGCATGAACCAAACGGAAGATATGTGATGCCTTGATGATAAAGTTTCCTCTAATGTACGCTTACAGAGCAAAATAGTGTTATTTACTGCAGGTTTTACGTTTTTCTTAGCCAACATATCGCTGCAAAGGCAGCGTTTACTATTTTTAGATTTATGATATAATAATGCGCAACGTACAGTCGGCACGGAATGAAACGCGAACAGTGGGTGCATGGTTTTCGCTAGATGCTGCACCACCTGAACCAGATTGGAGCTGCAAGAAGATGGCTCCTCCTTCGATGTGTTAGACTCTTGCTCAGTGCGTCCAAACCTTTGGTGTTGCATCTCTAGGTGACTCAGCGTGGGTCAAAAACCATGCGCTTCATGTTCGCGCTTCATCTCGTGCCGACTGTACATGGCCACTGACAAAACGATTAGATCTAGGTGTGGCTTCAAGAGTACCGCCTCCTGCGGAAGCTACCTACCCTCCACAACCCTTGAACGTCTTCTGCACCTCGCGCCGGTAAATCACGGCAGAAAGCAAAGAGCGCAATCTGGGGGCACGGTGCTCCAACTATAATATCTGCTGTTCTCACTTCGCTGCGAATATAACAAAATATTGAAAGCCATTTTCCACAGAAATAATTTTTCCAGACACTCAGCTTCACCGACTCACGTGGAATCTGGGTGGCATTTTAGGTGTTCCATTCTGGTAGAGTACAAGTACAAATATTCGTTACCCAAATTTTCGGAACCAACGTGTGGGGTATATTTTTGTACTATGAACAATAAAGGTTCGAAGTCATTATCGTAGATTTTAATATTATTCGCAACCTACTTTTTTAGCCTGAACGATCAGAGTATCATATTGTGCTTTTACATTAAATATTCAAAGTTTAGTGTCATCACGTGCAGAAAATCTTCTACGTAAAGCTCGTTAGTTGTCGAGGAAGCTTATTAGGGTTTTCTTTTTTTGGTACCGTATTAAACTAAACATAGGAACTGTTGAAAATGCTAAACGTTGAAGAGTTCCCACGCATCACAGCAAAGATGCATTTTTGTTCAAGAAGGAGGTAATGTTCTCCGTCAAGTTCATCTGCCTGGCTTTCTCGATTTGTGTCATTTTTCTTAGCATGACTGTTGGCCAAAGCATGAGAAATATTCATATTTTTTGTAGCACAGTTGAAAGGTTTTGTATTGCTTTACCCACTGGCCGACATGGCTGCCTTCCTTACCCTGTGTGGTACCAGCCGTCTCGTATGGCTTCCGTCGTCTTGGCATCATCGTTGAGGTAGCCCTTGAAGACGTGGGGGCCTCGCGTGCACAGCTCTCCCCTCGTGTTCACTGGAACAATCTTGCCTTCGGCGTCCACCACTTTCACCTGCAGCGATTGAAGACGTAATATATTTTATGGCTTTATTACTGCCAACGTTACTATGTTCTGGGACAAATTTCTGCGGCAATGACGCGTAAGCTATAGCGCCGAAATACGCGGTTTTTCAGCGCACTTCATTGTAGTTCAACCAAACAAATTTTTAGTTCTAGCCTAACCAAGCAGAAATTATAAAGTTGTTCTTTCTAGCTTCAATTTTACAATATTGTTACGTTTTTAATTTACAAGAGGACGTCCATTGCCAAATTAGAACAGATTAGAAGTGTGTGACGCGCCGCCTGCTCGCGCTTCGTCGTCTTCTTCGGTGGTTCCCGGCACGCGCCTTAGCACGTCGCTACACTATCCCCCCTAAGGACTTGTTTTCTTGGAGAGATGATCTTTGGATCGGTTTTCCTGCTACACAACCTCGCCCCATTGCTGTGGTGTTAGACAGTTTGCTTGAACTTGTTTGTTTCGAAAAGTTTATCTTGAGTGAAGTCCTTTCAGTATGCAGATTCTTGGCATGAAACTTCGTGCTCATTTGCACACATTCTATAAAGTTCAGGCCGTCCTCACAGTCTGCCTGCAGCACCAAAGTCCAGCACGTTAGCACTTTTGGAAGATTGATGCGAAGAGTCCTGATACCAGGGGGTCAAGTGGTTCACTTATTGTCACCCCTGGCGACATGTCAGAGAGAGAACAAATCTTATGCCGGCACAGAATATGTCGGTGCCTAAGTTCACAGCGCATTTGCGCCTTTTGAAAAGTTAACACCGACAACGATATGCATCGGCATTGCCTAATACAGGAGACACCATGATATTTCGTGAATGCTTTCAAGCGCAAAACTGCCACAACCTGTCCGAAAACCATTGAAGCCTAGCGCGCACTTATGCGCTTTTGTGGCGTGGGCTCCCGGGAGACCGTGACAGTCGGCTAGCGTTGCTTCAGTGATGGAACATGGCGAAGGAAGCTGGTCTGGTCGGTGGTAATCCAGGCAGGGCCGCGCCACTCAACGAGGTGCTGACACTCGCGCAGAGAATGTCCTTGTGCCTTGTAAAATGATTTCTTGGGCCGTCAGGAAAAATGCCGGGAATCCCACTTCTGACACCAAATGTTATGTTTTTAATTTACAAGAGGACGTCTATAGCCAAATTAGAACAGATTAGAAGTGTGTCACGCGCCGCCTGCTCGCGCTTCGTCGTCTTCTTCGGTGGTTCCCGGCACGCGCCTTAGCACGTCGCTACAATATTATTATATTATGGGTCAGAATATGCTAAACTTGTAACGTTTTTGTTAGGTTCTTAGGGATTTCTCGATATATAGTTGTCGCACTGTTTCTAGTCATTCGCCAAAACAAACATGGCATTTTTCTCGTGTATGGTGCATAGAGAACACCTTCCGCGAGCTCGCCCTTTCTTTTTCTACGTAGGATTCTCGTGACCATTGGCAACCAAATGTTGTCAAAGCGAATTAAGCAGTTGGTATGCAACATGCACACACAAGTCAGATACTGGGAACCAATACTCTCCATTGTTTTTATGCACCCATTGGTTTTCACCAACTCAGTGGCGTAAGCGAGCTAGAGTTCAAGATTCCTGGACCTAGCGTTGCGTGCTTTCGCCAAACGCGTTCCGAGCTAAGGTGCGCCACCGACTCCACTAGGGCCAGAGGTAAGTGAAAGCGATCCGAATCAGATTTGACTTCATGCCGTAGTGTGAGCGTCCTCCTATTTCTGTATAACGCGTCAGCGCTAGGATTTTTCAGCAACAGAAGAGTTTAGGTTTTAACGACCTCAAAAATGCAGTGCCGATGAACTTCCGCTTATCTGCGTCGGTCGCAAGATAAAAAGCATTCAATGAGATTGACCACGGTGGTAATTCAGCTGTCAAGTCGGTCCGAGTACTTTAGTCAAAACGTTGGCCAGAGTGTAAAAACTGGTAAAACCTGGTAAAAGAGGCGCGTATATGCCCGCATGCGCGGCGATCGCGGTTCAGCGCTCTCAACTGCTCTTCTCATACAGAGAGATGAATTGTATCAAATGTGTGTCTGTCACACAAGAACCCAAACTGAAACCGAAACCAAAAAAGCTTAGGACTACTTGGAGCTATTGAAAAATCTCATTTGTACGAGCAATTTCTGCGTTTAATCAAAACATATCAATCATACTACATATATAAGAACATATATGGTTCCTCTATGTTCTTATATATATTGTAGAGTTCTTATATAGGTCTGACATGGTTCTGATATGTTCTTATTATATGTTGTATGATTCATATGTGTTTATTGCACACACGACATTGCTTCCACAATAACTTTTTCAATTAGGTCATTCAAGCAACACACACAAACACACATCACCCAAGCGTTTCCTCCATCGCCACGGTGAAACGCCATCATTACGCGGTGCTTATAAACATTTGTATCGCATAGAACACATTTCTGATACCATTACAGCCGACCTCAAAATGGTGGCGCTTCGAACGATGGGAGGAAGGCTGCTGACAAAAGGGGGTTTTCTGCTCATGGAAGTTGCGTCTATAGGCAGTTTTATAATTGAAGTAGTCTAGTAACGTTGCTTACTTCGAAAATATATTTTAAATAGCTATTATATTTAAGTTAAAGCGTTTTGTGCAAATTTAGAAACTTTCACTTACAATTTAATGTTAGTGAACATAAATTTATCTTGTGGGCGGCCTGTTAATAGAAACGTTATAAACCAGGTACTTCACATGCTAAATCGCATGTGGTCATTTTCGTCGTGAGGTGGGCAAGCAGAATTGGCCAAGTGAGTGTCGTTTCGTCGCTCATAAATTACCGTGCAGGGTACGCGCCTAGAGATTTTTGGGTTACAGAGCGCAGTGATAACAGTCAATAAATTACTACATTTCGTTGAACCAGTGTTATGTCATCTCCGACGCCGGTAAGACAAAGAGATATACTACACTGTCGCCAATTCATGTTATGCTACACGTCTAAGAGGAAGCCTGCACACCAACTTCGTTTCAGCTTTTGGCTTTGTCATTTTCATGTTTTTACGGACAAGCAGCGGTGACGAATCCTGCGGTCTTCATCATCGACACACGCACTTTGAAGCGACGGGCGCAGACGAAGCTTCATAACCTAGCCTAGGCGTCTGACCCTCGGTGCCCCCCACAAGTACGTGATGTCGTCTGTGGAAAAAGGCGATAAACGACGACGTTTCGTCAGTGGACACAATCTCCGAGAAGCTTACCGCCAGAAACAAAGATTCCGACACTAAGCCATTGTTCGTAGTGACTGTATACTATCGTAAGAGAAGGTTAATCACAACTGAAAGTTGCCATTATCACGCTTCTCCAAGTACAATGAAGGAGAATAGCGAGTTCAAGCCCAGCTCCTGATGCAACTACTCCGTCCCCCAAGGGCCTAGTCGACAACGTTCACCTCGGACCTCCGACACTAACAAGCTGCGCCTTGAGTTGACAAAGAAACATTAGTCACTTTTATTTTGCTCGTCTCAATGACTGATAGAGCAGCGCACTGAAGAAAGAAATAAAAAATGCCACTAAAAAAGTGAAAGCCATTTACAAATCCCTGTAACGCCGAATTGGAGCGCAGCTCTTGAGGAGGAGGAGTGAAGGGTACTGAGGGGAGGGTAGACCCCTCCTCCTTCTCCTCCTCCTCCTCTCATTCTTTAATATGCTCCGGGGGGGGGGGTTCACGTGACCTCGGGGGGGGGGGTGTCACGTGACTTCGGGGAGGGGGGTCACGTGACCTCGGGGAGGCGTGACCTGGGGTTCACGTGACCTTGGGTGTCACGTGTGGGTCACCTCAAGGTCACGTGACCCCCTAGGTGACCCCCACGTGACCTTGGGGGTCACGTGACCTGGAGGGGTCACGTGACGTCGGGGGTCACATGACCTTGGGGAAGAGACCCCGTGACCTCGGGGGTCACGTGACCTCAGAGGTGTCACGTGGCCTCAGAGGGGTCACGTGACCTCGGTGGTCACGTGGGGGTCACCTTGGGGAGGAGACCCCAAGGTCACGTGACCTCAGGGGGTCACGTGACCTTGGGGAGGAGACCACGTGACCTCATGGGTCACGTGACCTTGGGGTCACGTGACCTTGAGATGACCTTGGGAGGGGTCACGTGACCTTGGGGGTCGCGTGACCCCAAGATGACCCCACATGACCCCCAAGGTCACATGGGGTCCCGTGACCTTGAGATGACCTTGGGAGGGGTCACGTGACCCCCAAGGTCACGTGACATTGGGGGTCACGTGACCTTGGGGTGACCTTGGTGACGCCGACGGCAACGCCGACGCCGCTAAAGCCGGGAACGGGCCCCTAAGAGCTGCGCTCTAAAACTGACATAAAAATGAAAGCCTGTAACACCGAATTAGAGCGCAGCTCTTGAGGAGGAGGAGGAAATGGCACTGGGGGGGGGGGTCAAGTGACCTCGGGTGGCGGGGGGGGGGGGGGGGGTCAAGTGACCTTGGGGTGTCACGTGACCTGGGGTTCACGTGACGATACCGATGCCGATGACGTCATACGCGACGTAACTGATGACGTGACTGATGACGTCATCAGTGATGATGACGATGACGATGCGGATGCCGGTGACGTCATCAGTGATAATGACGATGCTGATGCAGATACCGGTGACGTCATCAGTGACGTCACTGATGACGTCAGTGTGATGATGACGATGCGGATGCCGGTGACGTCATCACTGACGTCACTGATGCCGTCATCAGTGCTGATGACGTCAACGGGGTCACGTGACCTCGGGAGGGGGTCACGTGACCTCAGGGGGTCACGTGAACTTGGGGAGGTCACGTGACGCCGGGGGGTTCACGTGACCGGGGTAACCATCGTGACCCTCGTGAGGGTAACCCTAGTAACCCTTGTGAGGGTAACTCACGTGACCCTCGTGAGGGTAACTCTCGTGACCCTCGTGAGGGTAACTTTCGTGACCCTCGTGAGGGTAACTCTCAAAACCCTCGTGAGTGTAACTCTCAAAACCCTCGTGAGGGTAACCAATAACCCTCGTGATCCTCGTGAGGGTAACCCTTTTGAGGGTAACTAACCCTAGTGATCCTCGAGAGGGTAACCCTCGTGAGAGTAACTCTCGTAACCCTCACGAGGGTTACGAGGGTTACTCGCGGTTACGCTGACGGTGACGCCGACGGCGACGCCGCTCTAGCCGGGAACGGGCGCCTAAGAGCTGCGCACTAAAACTCAAGTGCGGTGGGTTTTGATGAAACATATAGAGATGACTTTCTGCAAACAGACAATAAATTTCCGATACAGTACGAGCTCTACGCCCGTAGAAAACACACGCGGAAGTCCCTCATACAGTTTCTAAGGGCATTCTAAGGGGGTGTAAAGCGCCGTTCACACGCTTGCGACCGAGTAAGATCGAGAAAGACCAGACCGGTTTTTTAAGCCTCTTGCGACTTCTTAGGACCAGCTCCGCTGCAGTGGAGCTGGTCCTAAGAGATCGCAAGAGGCTTCAAAACCGGTCTCGTCGCTCTCAGTCGTACTCGGTTGCAAGAGTGTGAACGGGCCTTAAGACCTCACTAACATGGCGGCCCTAGATACTGCAAAAGTCGCACCGACCTTCGGTCAGAGCCGCTTGCTCTGCCACTCGCATCTCAAGTGCCGTAGATTCAAGAAACGAGATAAAATGGCATGGCAGCATCAACAATTCGGGTCAGCGTCCTGGCTGAACTTCGATACTGAGTTCCCCCACCAAAAATCACAGCTATAGAACCAACTTTCACTTGATCTGAACACCCAGTGAAGTACTAAAGCCACAGAGAATCTTTCGTATTGGCCAAGTATGTGGCTCCCCGAGCCCTTGATCGATCGTCACGCATACGAATCTCGATAACGCTTTGGGCACGAGCCTACAGAAATAGAATAGCCGAACGAGAGGCGATATCACTGCCGGCATCAAGTACGCGTGCCAGTTGTAGCCAACTGAGTACATATCACATTTTCCTTCTTATAAGACCAGAGGAGACGTTGGGAACCAAACCTGGCTCCACCGTTTCAAGTGCGGCCTACCAGGATACATGCGTCGTGGAAAGGGCGAGTCCCATGGGGGTGGACTTTTCCTCTCCACGGGAAACGCGGAAAACACGGTCCTCAAGGTCCAGTGGTCGCAGCCGTCCTTCGGTTCGGCCGGATGAGGGCACAATAGTAGGTGCCGAATATCCGCGGTTATAAGAAACCCGACGCGTTGCCTCTTGTGGTGGAACTTAGGAGGCCTGCTGAGTACAGTCTTGGTCATGAGGTGCGGTGTCGGAAAGGTACAACAAAGCCACAGCAGCGTGCGGTTTCGAGCGACACGCTCGCGTTATGCTGGTCGCGAGAAAAACTATGCCATCCGAGCGCGTGCCTGCGAGATTAGCGCTTATGAACATCCGGCCTTGCTATGTTTGATACAGTCTTGTGCCATTCTTATATACTCTACTCAAGGTACTGCATTTCAGCTACTTTTCGTAGTATTTTGGCATCTTTTATATACACTAAAGTATTTGTTCTCCCTTTAAATGACATTTCTCACAATGTCCTACTCTGTATCTCAAATACATTTTGCAACATTGGAAATAATTTGTCCCGGAAAGAATATCCGGAACAAGAGATCGTCAGCTTGCAAGGCAAAGCCTAGCCGACTACGAACTTGGAGCCAAGCGACCAGACACTAAACAACAAGCAAGGATCGATCAAAACGCAGCCGTTTTATAAGCCAGCCGGGGTGGTGGCATACACCATGTGTTCGATCGACAGGGTGCTCACGCTACTCGCTTCCAAGTCCCACAGCAAGCTGGGTGACTTGAATCGCGCTTTCGCCAAAAACCGCTGCCCGGCCAGCACCGACGCCAACCCCTGGAGCCCTACCACGCAAGTTATGGCCTTTCTGCGTAGCCGGAACTTCGGCCGGCTCATCTGCAAGCTGGACAGACTGGGAACACTCGCCACGTGCTCAAGACCGGCGAGTGAGAAGTCAGCAGCCCACGGCTGCCCCGTGAAGGCCCCCATCGCGAAGACTGCAGCTCCGCCTAGTGCTTTTCACCCTCTTTACCATCCCGTCATGAGCATCCCGGTACCCTCGTCCACAAGCTGCATTTAAACATAGCCGGCACTGTGAAATACCATTGCATCATACTTAGAGGCGGTACCGCAGGCCTTTATAGTGTTGGCAACTGGCGATTCTGCGGCAAAACGACGTCTCTGAGCTCGAGTAAATTTTTTTGCATCTTAATCCAGGCAAGACAAAAGTTCTGTCAATGTCTCGAAAACGCGATATATTATCTTACACTTACGTACTCCAGTCTGTCACAATCGCACGAGTAACTGTGGTTCGTGACTTTTGAGTCTTTTTTGATGCCACGCATTCTTTTTCTTATCATTTCGCACAAATAGTCTCCTCTTCCATGTGAATGCTGCATTTGTTATCTCGCTTATTTCGTGACTTCAAGAATCCTTTATGCATTAATCGCTTATTTTCTTGCCTAGTACGTACTAAACTTGAGTTTGAATATGGAACTCGCTGACGGCCTCTGATGCGTCACGAGTTCAATCCGTGCAGAAACAGTTTGTTCGCATTGTGTAGGACAGGTATTTGAATGGAAGGTATTGTTATGATTACGAACAAATTCTTACCATTTTAAGCTTGCAAAATTTATTGAAATGTAGACTCCCGCGTGATATAGTATTTTTACACCAAGTGATCTACGGTCAATGTGATACTGACATGCTAAGCTCGGTACATTTTCACGCGCCTGCTTGCGTCTGTAATAAGCATTTTGTATTCCACTCGTCCTCAAATGACACACTGTCACCGTTAATACGCTAGCAAATTTCAGTGAACGACTTCGCGTCACATTGTTTCGATATTTTTCGTGACTTTGTTTCCTTCAAGCGTGATCTTGACATACTGCTGTGCCATGCCTAAGACAATGCCTCATTCAGTCTTTTCTTTTTGCGCGTGTATGCGCCACCACATCAAAACCTCTCTGTTGTTCTTGGACAATAAAGAAATAAAGTATTATTATTATTACCAAATATTCAAAATTCAAATGCCAGCTAAACACGAAATGAAGAAGCCCCAAGTCGCCCCCCTCTATGTGTCATGTTGTCTATTTTATTAACTGTCTTTTTTCAAGGTGTATGAGTGACACGTCATGCTTGGGAGAAGCGAATTTCTGGTGTCGTCATCTTTACACTCCGACATTACCATTTGTCTGAAGCTAGGGTGGTCCCCCCGCGGAAAATTATGAAGCTAACGTACGGCACGATCACAATGAACCATTTTCAGAATTCGCCTCTTCTGGGTGATCTGCTATTAAAATGGGAAATTACGTTTTCATGCAGGCTGATGCACACGCTTGGCCATAGAAGCTAGATCCTGCTGTTTTTCTTGACCTGCATTAACCTAGATTGGGCTTCGTCAAAGCTTTTTGTGTGCCTATTGCGCCTGAACCTTGGCCTCCAACCTCGCTCAACAGCGTTTCTTTCATCTCTCTCCGAATGTGTGCATTATTTATGCCTTAAAATCCTCGAACCCATATTTTTTTGCCAGGTGGTGTCAGTTATTTCTAAACTGGTGGATTCTGGTCTTATCATGACCATCTCGGCCTCAATGCGTCAAGAATAGAAATGAATACACTTAAGAATGAAGTGAATTAAATAGAATGCCGTAGCTGGAAACTAAATTTTGAATATCACGCATCCCGTATAAAGAAACACGAGACCTGCTCGCCGAGATACATGGCGTGGTCTTAACGCTAGACGCAAAGCCACTGTCGACAAATGAGGTGGCGACCATACAGAGATTACGGGCCGAATCAGACAAAGTGGCTCGGATCATTTTAAGGTTCTCCAAGCAAGTCACTTGAAACCTGGTGCTAAAAGAGAAAAGAAAAAAAAAAAAGTGAAAGCCGTTTACAACTTCCTGTAACGCCGAATTGGAGCGCAGCTCTTGAGGAGGAGGAGTGGAGGGTATATTCCTCCTCCTCCCTCGTGATCATGCCTGCTAGTCCTCCTCCCCTCCTGCTCCCCCTCCCTCTCCTTTACCACCTTTACCGGCGGGGGAGGAGGGGGGAGGAGGAGGGGGAGGGGCGGCGCCGACGCCGACGCCAACGCCGACGCCGACGCCGCACAGGCTGGAAACGGGTCATGTGACCCCCTCCCCCCGAGGTCACGTGACCCGCCCGGACCATACTACACAATGAGGGGAGGAGGAGGAGGAGGGGGAGGAGGAGGAGGAGGAGGAGGGGAGGAGGAGGAGAGGGAGAGGCGCAATTACGCCGACGGCGACGCCGACGGCGACGCCAACGGCGACGCCAACGGCGACGCCAACGGCGACGCCGACGCCGCTCAGGCTGGAAACGGGCCCCTAAGAGCTGCGCTCTAAAAACTTCATCGAGAGTAGAAGGTTTACCTGCTTGAATTTATGCAAAAGCAAATGGTGGCACTTCTCTGCGCGGTTATGATTAAATCTGCGAATGAAGTATACAAAATGTGTAAGATGTCACATCAAAATTAAAGCCATCTACAACTCCCTGTAATGCCGGTGTAGAGCGCAGCTCTTGAGGTGGAGGGTCCAAGGGTACTGAGGGACAGGTGACTCCCTGAGGTCAGGTGACCTCAGGGGGGTTACGTGAGGGTAACTCTCATAACCTTCGTGACCCTCAGGAGGTAACCCTCATGACCCTCGTGAGAGTAACCCTCGTGACCCCCGTGAATGTAACCCTTTTCAGGGTAACTAACCCTCGGTACCCTCGTGAGGGTAACCCTCGTGATGCTTGTGAGGATAACCCTCGTAACCCTTGGGAGAGTAACCGTCGTAACCCTCGTAACCCTCACGAGGGTTACGAGGGTTACTTTCACGAGGGTCATGAGGGTCACCCTCCCGAGAGTCACGAGGGTTATTAAAGTTACCCTCACGTAACCCCTCCCCCCGAGGTCACGTGACCTCAGAGAGTCACCTGTCCACGTGACCTCAGGGAGTCACCTCGTGAGGGTAGCCCTCGTAACCCTTGGTAGAGTAACCCTCATAACCCTCACGAGGGTAACCCTTGTGACGTAATTATGGGAAACTACCCATCATGCAACATGTGGTTACGCCGCTTGCATGCAGCGCGTTGCATGCAAGCTTGGCATGAGCGTTGCGTGCGCGTTGTGTGCAATGCGCGGGTTGCATGCAACCTGTGGTTACGCCGACGGCGACGGCGACGCCGCTCAAGCCGGAAACGTTCGCCTAAGAGCTGCGCTCTAAAAAATATATTGATGCATCTCTAACATTCCTTGACAATGACGTTATGCTTCCTCGCAATCTGGGGAAGCTTTTTCGTCATTAGAGAGGATTGTTTTTAGAGCGGAGCCCTTAGGCGCCCGTTTCCAGATTGAGCGGCGCCAACGTCGCCGTCGCCGTCGGTGTAACCGCGCGGTGCATTATGGGAGGTGTCCCATAATTATGGGAAATGTCCCATAATGCACCGCGTGCGACGTCACGAGGGTCTAGCGTGGTGCATTATGGTACATTTTCCATGATGGAACGCGCGGGGAGTAGGGAGGGGGATAACATAAATATCCCATAATGCACCGCGCAGGGAGGAGGAGGAAAAGGGGAGGAAAAATGGGGGGAGGAGGGGAGGGAGAGGAAAAGAGGAAGGAGGGAGGAGGAGGGGGATGGGAGGGGAGGAGGGGGAGGAGAAGGGGGCGTAGCGGCTTTCACGGCCTGCTCGTCGGACAGACGATGACGACGAGGTGAAGATGCCTCTGCAGCGCGCGAAATTATAATATCAGTTCGAATCCAAACGCTATGCGGGCTGGTTCCTTTCGTCCCAGCTCCAACAAGGGAAAAGGTGAAGGAAATAGGGGAGGAGGAGAGGAGGGAGGGTGAGGAGGGTGGGGGATCAGAGAAGGTGAGGAGATTGAAGAATGAGGGGAGGACGTTTAAGTGGAAGAAGAGGGGAGGAGGAGGAAGAGGAGGAGGAGGAAGGTGATGAAGGAGGAGAGAGCAGCAGAGAGAATGAGGAGGTGAGGAGGTGAGGAGGAGGGAAGAGGGGTATACCTTCCCGTCAGTACCCCTCACTCCTAATCAAGAGCTGCGCTTTAATTTGGTGTTACAAGGTGTCTCTTCCTTTGCAGTTCATAAATGACAACGGCATCCCATTTTCAGATGAAGATAGCGCTCTTTACCTTAATAATTTTTTCAGATCAATCTTCACTAAAGAAGACTTGATAAACGTTCCTGACTCATGCCCATTATCTCAGCCTCAGATGAATCCTATCATAATTTACCACGCGGGCGTATTGAAAGCAATAGAAAACCTAGAGGTCTCCTCGAGTTCTGGAGACGACCAAATTAATTCCGAAGGTTTCAATAAACACCGAACCCATTTCCTCCATTTTCCTATGTGTGATATTTTCACAATCGCTCGCTCTTTTCATAGTTCCACGTTACTGGAAAATAGCTAACGTAATACCTGTTCACAGAACTGGTGATCGCCAACTAATATGTAATTACCGTCCCACCTGTCTCACCGGTGTTTTGTCTAAGCTCATGCAGCATATACTTCACTTAAGTATAATAAACTTTCTTGACTCTCATAACCTTCTTTTTGAACATCGACGAGAATTTTGTAAATCTTACCCGTGTAAAACCCAGCTAACCGCCTTCCTAACTGATATTTACTCAAGCTTCGATTCGAATATATAGACCGTCGCCATTTTCATTGATTTCTCCAAAGCATTCAACAAAGTTTCACACCAACGTCTTTTAACAAAGCTTAACGATAGCTCCACACCTCTGTTTTTCGTGGATTTCTGAATTCTTAATTAACCGTAAGCACTATTCCCCATTTAACAACGTAAAATCTTTCACCTCTACCGTAACGTCAGGTTTCTTTCTAGGACCCGTTCTTGGGCCCCTTATGTTCCTAGTCTATATTAATAATCTCCACCTTAATACAGCCTCTTCTGTGTCTTAGTTTCGTGTGTTAGATAAGCTCTATTTTTTTCGTGTTTTTTTTTTATATCTTGTTAGAAATAACAGTGCACATATTGGCTATCGCTGCCATGAAACTATATCCTTTTTGCTACAAAGCCAATGTATGGTGTAAAGATTTTGTCAAGCCTTAACTGAGGGTTTTACTTATTGCTCCACCATCAAACATGAAATGAACTCAATAATATATTTAAATGGTGCATCAGGGCCAAGGGAAGGGGGTTTAGAAGATGTTTCGGGGACACTCTCGTGTCTTACTTGTATCCTTCCATATTTTTTTAATAGTTTTAAAGGTGCAAGTGCTCTATTCATTTAAGAAAAAAACACTGAGATTCGGTAAAAACGAAGAACATGCACAGCTTATCACGATAACAAATATGAATATGGAAAACCTGTGTCATCTGTTTGTAATCCATGTCCCTTCATTTGTTATTGCAATTTAGACACCAACGCGCTTAACCATCTAAACGAACAGAAGAAGCACTTGTGCTGTGTTCGTGAGTCGACTCGTCCCCCTCTGCGGTGGATCTCAGGAGGCCGGCTGAGTGCGGTCTCAATCTAGAAGCGTCTTGATGATGGCAACTGCGTTTCAGCACGTCGTAGAAGATCGGCTGCTAGTCCGCGCTTCGCGCGTATTTGCTTTGTCGTTTTTCGTCCGTCTCAACCGAATATGGTTCTTTTTATAACTGTTTTTCACGCGTTCGGCGCACAGTTTCTCAATGTGCCGTTTGTAAATAAACTGAAGCGTGTTTTGATAAAGATTAAGTAATATAGTAAAATTATAAAATAAATCAACGCGATATTAGAAACTGTTCATTTATAAATTACAAAAGAGCTTGCTTTTCCCGGTAAAGTATTTTTTATCAACTTAAGCTGGCCGTTTTATGAGCTTCACTCCTCTTTAAGATCTCTTCATTGCGTTAACATAACACACAAGTGGAATTTTGGTATATTTACAGTCAGTACAAGCTCGTTCAAATGATATTTAAGCGCGAGACGTATGCGGAAAAAAATTCACATGACACCGGCCTTACGCTCCTCCTCGCAGAATTCAGCAGACGTTGTTCGACATGTCGGACACTATGTCGTTATGGTGTCCCCTCAATTAGGCAAACTACAACACAACAATTTGTGGAGATACGTATTTCATATAAAAAATTTGAATAAAAAAGAATGGCAGCGTCTGTTCCTGGTTTGCTGAAAGTGATCAGCGACCAGAGTACGGACCTCGACGTGATCCAGCGGAGTCCCAACCGTCCGAATCCAGCGATGCGTTGGTTCATCGGGATTTGTGCTGCTGAAGATTGGACTGGTTTCGGTGGAACCGTACATTATCTGAAATATCACAAAAAATGACAGTTGAAGCTTAGGAACTTAATAAAACTCGAAACGATGTCGTAGTAAAAAGGTTGCTTCAGGAGAATTTACGTACGTATAAACTTTGGACGTTCAGCTTTGTTCGTGCCTTTTCAGCAAGCTCAGCATTACACAAGGACCCGGACAGCAACCCTACGAAACAATTGGACAAAGCCGAAGAGCATTTAGGAGCCAAAAGTATAGAGCTCCTTGCAGGCGAAACGCCGGTAGAGTAGAGCGAAAACAAGGCTCAGACAAAAGTTAACAAATTGACGTGGTAACTGCGGCGAATCCGCCATGAATGCAAAAAGTATTGAAGTACACACTCGACAGTTTAACACCGTTATTTGTGTTTTTGGTTTGTGCGAAGTAGTGTCCTTATTCGTGTCGGCAGACACCTTTAAAAAGTAGTGTAATATTAAACAACATTAAAAATAAATGCAGTTAAAAAACCTAAACAAGGGTGTTATGATTTCGCACCCTAAATATAAGGCGTAACTTTGCAACAACCTAAAACTATACAGTCATTTTCTAACACTCTGAAATACATTTTTTACAGAGTTAGAATTCTACGTACTTTATTGGAGCAGAGGTAAGAAATAGTGAAAAAATGGAATCAAGGACATTTATTGAACAATGTGTAAAATTTACAAGGACACTTTCCAAGGACCAACGGAAAACGACTGAAAAATTAATCCAGATATATCTGAACCGCTTCAATATTTTATTTTATTTCAGGGACACATTTCATTGCACATTTACTAAAACAATTGTTGTGCAGCGTTTTGCGCCTTTGCAGAAAGATAAAGACAGGAAATAAACGCAATTGCTTTCCCATTGCATATATCTTTGTGATACAATTGATAATCACATACCAAAAGAGTTATTCATTTTATCTACAAGCATTTGCATGGGCATTGTCTTCGAAAACGATACGTGTACACACACACACACACAAACATGCACACGCACGCACACGCACATACACACGCACGTGCGCGCGCGCAGGCACACACGCACACACACTCGCACGCACGCGCACACAGACACACACAGACACGCAAACGCACGCACACGCACAGGCACACGCACGCACGCACGCACACGCAAACACACTGATATTCCACAATATTTCTTTTAATAATACTTTTGGCGGCTCGAAGTTTCTTGCAGATCACTTGATGAAGTCCAAGACACTACAGAATATCACACATTTCTCTAGCATCGTGATGCTCTGACAAACCTGGCTCACATTGAAGTAGAAAAAAATTAGCAACATCAACCCATTCCTTCTCAGGTCAAAGATGAAAGAACACCATCAGTTGTTACTGAATCATGCAGCTGCATTAATAGCACAGAAACACATGAACAAATGATATCAAGCCTTGAAAGGAACGGCTGACTCACTTCCCTAGCATAAGGGTATTCACGGTATTACTTTCGCGAACTTAAGCTTGTTCAGAGGAAGCACTCTCAAACTTGCACCTGCTCCCCCCACCCTCCCTTCTCTATGCCGTTTCCATCTCTATGGCTTACATTCTGATCAACCAAGCGATATACCACAAAAAATATCCCATGGTCAAGCAAAGTTGACGATTCCGCATCTTCTTGTACCCTAACTAAAGAATTACGGGCCCTACCTCGCGCTCAGTCGAATAGTACGCTGGGTGTATATTGCGTGACTATATATTTAGCCCCTAGAGCCCAAAGTCACGTTCCGACTTCTGACTCTCTCAGAGACCAGCAAAGCCCGGAGCACACGTTTCGGCACATTCTATCTCCTAACAGAGTAGCCTGAATTAAAAAAAAAAAAGTTGCAATGAAGCGTTTTTTTCCCTTGTTTTTGTTTGCTTTTTTTTGTTAAAAAGATTAAGGAAAAGAAGCTCAGGTAGGTTGATTCAATTTGAAAAGCTGGTAACGTCGGCATTTGTTTTGAAACATAACTTGGATAACGTAATCCAAAGATTACATTTATGGCCGTAAATTTTGGGTTAATGTGGCTTGCTCTCTACACTAATCGACTATTCCTCTAGTGCACGAATATTGACGTCATGTCTCCAGTCTGACGATATATGTCTTGATTTTATGGGCTTTTGTCTTTTTTTTAGAGCGTCATGGCAAAGCCTGTGCAGGCGGACCCATGAAGGAGCAAAGATCTTTGCACATGTTAAATTTTTTTTCGTTGCAGTGTAAATTGATGAGATTCGCGCAAATGGCAGGCCGGCCTCTCCGCAACGCGACTATTACGCATTGCAATATAATGCGAACGCTATATACAAAGCGCGACGTATTTAATGGCGAACAGTCCTAGTCCCAAACCAGCTGCAAAAGAAATGGTGGAGCTTTAATTGTTCCACTTCTAGTGCGAAAATCCTACCAGCTCTTGCTTTGATAAAGACACGGTGTCTAGTTTAATTTCAGCACACATGCACAGCCAAATCACGGTGGACGGCATGGAGCCTATGCTGAATGCAGGGCGTTCCAAAAACACGCCCTACCGTTTTCACTCTGTCCTTGGCCTTGGTACATCATTTTTCTTCAAATCAATATGTTCTTAATAAACCAACTTGCTAGGTGGGAATTGATAGTGGGAAGCGCTAAAGCATTATGGTCAATATCGTATTCTCTCTTACAGCGTTTCCCAGTGACAGCTCGACACTTATAGCGCGAGAGTTACATCGCGGTTTTGTTTTGTATTTTATTTTCAAAGAACATTGGCGGGCACCATATTTTTGCAATTCTGATAATGTTTAAAATGAGCAATTCTCTCGCCCGTAGTACTTGAGACAACAACCTTTTTGTTCTAAAAGAACAATAGTCTGAAAACGGCGATCGCTTGTTTGCATTAACAGTGCCGCGCGATGCACGTACTGCAAGGCGACGACACCAACCAATCGACCAAAACGCTTATCTTGCAGCCCGTTGTAGTGACAAAGTTTGGCCAACGGGATAAACGATTAGGCTATAGGTGAATTGGTAGTCTCCCCATTGCACGTTTCTAGGGAGTCGGACTGCTCCTACAACACCACATACACTGTTACTTCATGCCACGGTGCAGGCGCTTTGGGCAAACTGTCGGTTTGGGAGTGTGGGCGGAAGTCTCTGTGCATGACGGGCATTCCTTGGTTGGTTTGGACGAAACTAAAGTAAAACCTGCTTTCACGTCAAAATGCCTTGACTGGGGCTGTACCAGAACAGACGGGAAGGTATGAATAATAGATTTGATATATTTTCTGCCTGCTCGATTCGTATGATAACGCGCATAGCTCCGTCAAAAAGCAAAAACACCACTGTCGAAACAAGGATTGTTTTGTCGGAAGCACTTTGGGTTCAAATCACACCTAATTATGGCCGTCAGACTTTTTTGTTTTTCCATGAACGCGGGAAAACAAGTTTTCCAGACCACCCGCAAACCTCGTTTACTCTGTCTTCATTTTAAACGGACGACTTACCGTTCAAATTGTCGCATGGTCCTTTGATTTTGCCTGCATGCCGAAACGACAGCGGCTCGTAGACCATATTTGAACCCTGAAAGTACGTTGCGAAGGAAGTGCAGGCCTAAATCATCTTTTAGCTTGGAAGGCTGGTGGGGCAAGTAGGCATGGTTAAGCACTAAATATAAGTCGATGGTTATGATTGATACCAGTTGCCATCACCGACTTGTTATGCCTTATTAAATTGGTCTCGTCCTGCTTCCATTGCCAATATCGACGCCGAGCAGTGCATCTACTGTTCACGCTTTTAAAACCCGAGGGACATAGTGATCGAAAATACCGAGCCGAATCTAATAGTGCAGATCAGGCATTAGCGTCCACTCTGCGGAGTTCACGCTGAATGAATCGATGCAGGTCGCAATATTTGCACAAAGTTTTGCGTTATAACGAGCCTCGTTAATTTCGCTTGAGACACACAAGTAGTTAGACATTGTTAGGAATACGTAGAGTCAACAATTACATTGCAAAAAGAAGCACGGCGACTGACACCGACACCGGCTAAGTCAGATTCCAATGGTTTTTTTGAGCTGCGTTGTGAGTCGAGACGTGACATCCGCCAGCCGGAAATAGAAGGCCGAGTCTTTTTCGGCTAGTGCCATGTTTAAACACAAGCCGGCCCAGGATGTCCTGTGCATCAAGGAATCACAGAGTGTCATGCCTGCCACATCTTTGCTTTTAAAATTATTCCGTTGTGTTGGCTTCGGACATACCAAAGCCAATAAGTACCCTTACAAGTCAAAGATATTGGGCCAAACCGCCGACCTGCAATCGCAAGTCCGTGCCACAGGCCTTGAAAGGCAGTCAGCGGTTGTTGTCGGCATCTCCTTTTGTATTGAAAGGGCGCAATCACCTGCACCAGAGCGTGGTACCCCGCTAGGTGAGCCTTGCTTAGAAGAGGTCATGTGTTAGTGGGCATGACGATCAAGAATACTTGAGTGTATTGGGTGGCAGAGCATCTCTAGTCTTCGCAGCAACCGCAACTGGGGCTCGCAGATCACCAAACTATGCCCGTTTCGGAGATACACTGCACCGTGGTCCGTCTCCTCAATAAAAGGCCTAGGCCGCTGAGCAGGACTGAGAACTGTTGCTTGCGCTCATTCTGATTGAATTCATACGAGGGTACCATATTGAACAAGAGGAAAGTTTAGGACGCTGTATCGGCGGTAAAAGTTGGACGCTTGCCGTCTTTTGAAGCAGTCCTTTCTTCTGGCTGCATCCCAGTGCACCAAGCTGGATGATTGCATCAGTAGATCTTTCTGGGGTGCCGGATCGTAAGCCCCCCCCCCCTCATCAGCAGCTGCGTTGGGCTAAAACCTGCGGGTATCGATGAGTCGAAGTAGTTGAAGGGAGCGAGGTATGGGTCCTTCAGCTTGCGCACCAGGCTATCGACTGCAATTACAATACGCTTCACTGATATCTTTGATTGCAGACATTTAGGGCTGCTGCTCACTAGCGAGACAACCTGCGTTGTAATATAAGTCGCAAATTATCGGGACTGGAAGGTTAAGCCGCCTACCGATTGAAGAGCCTTTAATTGAGAGGTCGTGCCTCTCAAACAGACCCTTTATCACTTCTATAGCTGTGTGAGATATGGTGCTTCTGAGGGTAATTACTTCGGGTAGTGCAAGTAATAATAAACTTCCACAAGAAATGCCTGGCCTTCCATGTGAAACATGTTGGTGCCGAGGATACCCTGGGGCAACTTGTGAGCGGTGTGCTAGAAAGCGGCTCTGCACGATTCATCCTGAAAGACGTGCACCGCTTTGATGTCGAGATGACGGATCCGATTTCGGTGTTTAAATTTACCACCACATCGCAACGCGAGTCCGGATTTTGCAACTGTTGACACCTTGATGACCTTTTTGGATCAATGACAGAGCTGCCGAGCGCTAGGACGCAGGTACGATGATACAGCAACCTTTCAGCAAAAACCATATAAGACTGGGAGCTCGTTAAGAGCGCCGGATTACATGGTCAATTGCAACAAAAGCTTGCCTCGTAAGACCAACCATTCCGGCATAAATAATTTAATTAACTTTATTTTTCTTCAGTCCCCTGCATTTGACACTCACCGCAAGTAATGATGCTCTTACTGATGACCTCTGCAGGGCTTCAGAAGCGAAAAGTTCAATTTTCTTCAAGTGCTCTGTTCTGTCAGCAGCTTATATAGGGACCAGAGAAAATGCATTGGTTGTGGCACAAAGCCTGCCTAGAACATACTGCATTCTGAAGCGCTACTGTAATAGTTTTAGCAGGAGCTCTTAAATACGGAGTGCACATTGTGTCTAAGCTCATCTTGCCGAACAGCGAGACATGTGGCAAGTGATCCGTCTCTGGGTCGGATGGTAAACCACGCTCGAAGTCGTCGAATGTCATGCTAAACCATTTTGCGTCCAAAGATTCCGTTTTTTTTTTTTGTTTTTTTTTTTGGCTACATCGCTGTTCCGTGGCTATATTGCAGAGGTGAATGTCTCTGGCAGTTTTAATAAAATGCTGGGTTTTTAGCATTACAGCCCGAACGCCCAACGAGCTTGCATAGGCTGAAACGATGATTGGATACGCAGGATGGCATTCTGTCATGCAACGATGAAACGCGTAGAAGGAAGCGTCCAAGATGATTGACCATGCCCACGAGGCGCCTGGTTCCAGAAATATCAGTTTGTGGGCTCATGCCTGTTATGACTTGAAGGTTGTAGGAGTATGGGTCGATTTTTTAGCAGATCCTCTGTCTCTTAAGAAGGAGCTATAGACTTGGTGGAAACGGCATTTTCCTTTGCTTAACGTAATGTCCATTTGATAAAGCCGGCTCAGGACTTTTTTGAGAGGGCGGTCGTGGCCATTAAGGCTGCGTCCAAGCAACAATATATACATTTATATATGTGTAAACTATTAAACACGCACACTCGAGGAAAAGGTGGCACGAGGGAAGAAAGAAGAGAACTAGGATGATAGGGCTTCGCCTTCCGAACGATGTCTTTCACTGTACTAATTTTGGTAAGTCAACCCATTTGTTTTTATTTTTAAATACCCGGGGGACCTGGCAAAGCCGGACGGTAATAGGTTGAAACGTTAACTTTACCGAGTTTTCCGATCAACACAATGTGACCTAAAGACGCTGACCTGAAGAGACTCAAGCAGGAACGCAGAACCTAACGGACGCAGGGAACTAGACTACATTTTGAGATTGACTCTTTGTTAACGCGAAGTACTGGTGGCAGAAGAGCAGAAATTCCTTTTGGCGTGGTTGAATAGCACACATGGCAAACTGAAAGGAACCGATGCTGCCGTCGAGACTTTGCTAACTGCCGGAGCTGTGGAGCAGGAGTTTAAGCGTACGTTTCAGTACGACAACCGGATGGCCTCATATTCTGCGCCACTAACCTTCAAGCTAAATATCACACGAGAATAAGTAACCAAGCTATCCAACTAAAAACGCCAAAGAAGCAGTGAATTGCCATGTGCAACGGTCAAGATCATGCTTTGTATGCTGGAGCTCCTGAAATTCAATTCAAATCGTCAACGAAGGCAGCCTTCCTGGGACCAGTTTCAACAGTTGATCAACGAAAACCAGGTGCTATCGTCCATCTACAAGTTCAATTTCTTAAGAACTGCACGCGCTGGAGAAACCGCGGCTGAGATCTCTGGACTACGAGCCATGGTTACATGCTATCAGGACGCTCGAGATGTCCTCGAAATTAATTTTTGGCAACGTCAAATATCACATTCACGACCAAATAAGGAAACGTATGAACAGGCCGTGTGTTCGGTCGTCACAGGATGTATCGCGGATTTGATAATTACACAACTATGATCAAGGACACGCACTTGGGCTCAGGCTACTTGGGTTAAGCGAGGACTCCTTCTGAATCCTCCTGCAGCCGTAGAAACATTTCGGCTGTTTTCTTGTCTCTCCTACTTCGTAACTGCTGTGCTTGGTGAGGATTATAAGCGACTGGACACCCAGTCCGCTGATATGATTAACGTCTGCGGTGGCCAAGTCCCTGGTCAAGAGAACAAAGAGACGAGATTCCTAAGTTTCCTGCGCGTGAAAGTTGAAACTAGAAAAATACATAATGTGCCAAAAAAGAGGATCCTGCCAGGAGGAAAAAAACAGTCTATGCCTGTTGTTTTAAAACAAGCTGGAAAATCGTGATCGACCAGAGGAATGGCGACAACACTCCAGCAACAAACGAATTATCAAGAATCTGATTTCTGAAAGTACCGAGACTATAACACCGAGACCTGCACTGAAAGTATATCCCTTAACGATAAAGGCATACACTTCCGAATGAGGGATGAGGTTTTAAGTGCACTAAATAAAAGTCACCCGGTCGGTCAATGCACAAGCAGTGAATTACGTTCAATATGCGACGGCCTACATGCCATGATCATTTGCGATCCGAAGCGCACAGAGGGAAACAATCAAACTATGCATCCGAAGAGTAAGTGTGTAGTAGTAGTAAATGTGCACCAGCTCACACACCTGTCACTCAACGCTCACGAGGGCGGAGCCAAACCCGATTCGACCAATCACATCGCAGCAGGGCGGGGCCAAACCCAATCCGTCCAATCACAGAGCAGTAGGGCGGGGCCCCTGCCCCCTCTCCCATCCGAGTGACCAATGACAGGTCGTGGGCATGGATGGCCCCGCCCACAGGGCGATAGCCAGTTACCAATGGGAGCTCATCGAGGTCCCGCCCTCGAGTCACGTACGTGGTATAGGTGTGAGGTCACGTAGCCAATTTAACACCTCGTTAAGCATGTGTTAACAACTTGTTAACAAGGTGTTAACAGCCGATGTTATCAGTCACGTACGCGGCGCGTGTCAGAAGCGTGGGAAAGACACGTACAGAGATGACGTCACCACCGCCACATGACCTGCGACAATGTCGTATCCTGTTTTTCAACCGCATTACAAAAGCCAGGTAGCGGGAAAACACGTGATCTGATTCGCACACACGGACACCTAACACGAGTTAAGCCCTCTGGAAAGCAATGCCCTTCTAGCTCAGGAGGTAGAGTGTCGGGCTCCTGTGCACAAGGTAGCGAGGTCGATTCCCAGCCGCCGCAGAGCCTTTTTTAGCGAATAAAATTCGGTTACCGCGCAGCGATTCAAATAATATCACGTGACCGTCCTGTGACATCACGTGAGCGCCCTCTGTCGGGCGCAACTGGAACCCTGTGTGAAATCACGTGAGCGCCCTCTGTCGGACGCAACTCGAACCCTGTGTGAGATCACGTGAGGGCCCTCTGTCGGACGGAACTCGAACCCGGTGGTGACGACATCTCTGTACGTGTCTTTCCCACGCGCCGCGTACGTGACTGACACGCGCCGCGTACGTGACTGATAACATCGGCTGTTAACACCTTGTTGACAAGTTGTTAACACATGCTTAACAAGGTGATAAATTGGCTACGTGACCTCACACCTTACCACGTACGTGACTCGAGGGCGGGACCTCAATGAGCTCCCATTGGTCACTGGCTATCGCCCTGTGGGCGGGGCCATCCATGCCCACGACCTGTCATTGGTCACTGGGATGGGAGAGGGGGCAGTGGCCCCGCCCCACTGCTCTATGATTGGGTTTGGCCCCGTCCTGCTGCGATGTGATTGGTCGAATCGGGTTTGGCTCCGCCCTCGTGGGTGTTGAGTGACAGGTGTGTGAGTTGGTGCACATTTACTACCACAGAGGGACCTCGATGAGCTCCGATTGGTCACTAGCTAATTCCCTGTGGGCAGGGCCATCGATGTCATTGGTCACTGGGATGGGAGAGAGGGAAGGGGCCCCGCCCCACTGCTCTGTGAATGGTCCGATTGGGGTTGGCCCCTCCCAGCTGCGCTGTGATTGGTCGGCCGTCCTGGGCTTTGAGTGACAGGTGGCCAAATCCGTACATATTTACTACTACTGTGTGTAACTGCGACTATACCCGTGACACTCCAGGCAGCCATCCCTGACATGACAGTGCTCCTGCAAACAACTAGGGTGTGGATCTCAGGTACCAAACAGCGTGCATTGACAAAATTTATTTTTGATGAGTGAAATCAACAATAGTTTTGAATTGATTTTTAAACATCTCAGATGCCTGCATCTGGGTCGTGAGAGGCTGATAGTAGGCACATTTGGTGGCAAAAAAAAAACACGAAGGACTCTTCAATCGAGTTTCGGGGACTTAAAAAAACGGACAAATCTTTAATATAGAAGCCTTCGAAGTTGACAAGATTTGTGGACTCCGACAAACTTATTCATCCAAGGAAGTTCCTCAAAAGCTTAAAATAATGAGAGGTGCAATACCCGACATCTACATTAGACTGTTCAGCTGGCGTCAACATCCTGATGGGAAGTGACTTTTTTAGCGGGAACCTCCCCAAACTGCAAGGAAAACTTTGAGTTGTCGAGAATACCCTTAACTGGACGCTACAAGGCTCAATAGAAGTTTAGTAGACGGGTACCCAGTCCTCCAGGCGCTTGTCCTCAGCACATCGATAGCTGAGGGGAATGCATCAAAAGCGCACCAGGAGGTTTGGGACCCGGAAACGATGGGCGCAATTAAATTTTCAAATGGAAGTTTATTTAACAAGAAATATGTTCTAGGAAATTGTCAGATAATTGGTCACTGATAGAAAGGTTTACTACTGTGGAAGGGCAGCTCAAATTTACGTGACAGACGACAGATTGCTGAGAAACCTCTTATACTCTTAACGTAGACGATTATCCGCAACTCTGAACTGCTGAAGACGTACGATGCGACAGTCGGACGTAGACCAAAGCAGATACAGCAGAGAGAGCATTGCGTGAACACGCTGGAGAGAAGCTATACTATGTGCCTTATCTTGCAGTTCAGCCTGAGTTCAGCACAAGTATTAAAATACGACCTGTCGTTGATTCCTTTTTTTAATAACGCTTGTTCGAAGTTATAAAATTACTGCTTGAAACATGAACCTACCTGACGCCTAACGTCGTGAAGGTACTTAACATCGGAAGTCATTCTGTTGCATGAGTGATTGATAATAAAAAGGTTTTTTTGCAAAATTGCATCAATCTGCAGAATCGTGACGCATTGCAATTCCTCTTGTAAAAAACAAAAAAAAATAGAATGCCCCTTTCTCGCTCGGCTGTGGCTTGCGCGATATGCTGCGTCGAGAAGTGTTCAGCCTGGCTCCGTTTTGTATCCTGTGGCGTTTTTTTTCTTCTTTTTTTTCGCGTCTTCGGCCTGCTTGTTTTCGATCAATGTACGCTTCTTTGAATCTCAACTTAGGAGTCCGGCCTAGCTGTTCAACCAATCGACCATAGCGAAGGCCAACTATGAAGAATCCCTACAGAAGTCGTTCTTTAATTTCCGACGATGGGTAGTTGCAGAGTTTGAACAGATTGCAGGGTTCGGCAGAAAAGATATTAACAGTCCCAGTCGGCTGATGCACCCTTCTGAAGGATTCTGCCGAGTTTTAGTCCTCGTTTAGCGGGTGAATGAAGTGGGCCATTTACTTGGCAACCACGGCGGCCTAGTGGCTCGAACTGTCGCCGAAGACAAATGTCAAAAGAAGCGGACGAGCTCCTGGGCCCATGGATTAAAGTAACTTGCGATCCGGGGCTTCCTATAGCATAATGACAGAGGCCAGAGGCAAAAGCGTAGCCTTCTAACAGGCTTAGCCATGCTGGCTAGGAGCTGGAGTTTTCCAGTCGAAGCGGTCTGGCTTGCGCAGAAAGGCCTGCCTATAACGGAGACTGATCTTTTTCTGCCATGACGGCGAGATAGACGATGTGCTGATTATCGGCTAGCGGGAAAACGCGTGCTCACCGAGCGGCGTCGTAAGCAGGCGAGGTGTGCGGGGGGCGGGGTTGAGTACCATGACGGGGAGGGGGAGGGGTGTATCTCTTGTCTGTCGGTGCATGGAAGACCTAACTCGCGGTGTGGCCTCAGACATGTAAACGGAATTGACAACGTGCCGATCGGACCACTGACACCATTTCGATAGTTGAGAAGCTGAATCTGCGTTCTGGAAACAGAAAGACAAGGTTCATTCGTTTACTCCCGTATATAAACGGAAGCTGTCCCAGGTTGCTCAGTGCACCACAAAGTGACGGAGGGCTTAGCCTTCTACAAGCTGTTTTGCCACAGAAGTCTCCAGACATGGGAGAGAGAAGATAAGGCGGCGGCCTGCTAGGAACGGGGGACACTCGCCCCTTCACCGCCGTAACAGATCGGCAGATTCGCCTTCCTCTTTGTTTCAGACGAAAGTATGGCCGTTAAAAATGTATTTTAATTCCGCAATTTTTTGTATTTCTTGGTAGATGTCTCTGAGGCAGCAGAGTAGCCGTGTAGAGTAACTTAAACGTTACAGCTGATGGTTGCGTGAACGACGCAACTCTCTTTTTATATTGCACGCGAGCCGCTTCATAACTGTTTTATAAGATTCCGCATGGCCCCACGTGTTCTCAATACAACAAAGAAACATAGCTAAGAGATGCTGCTTGCGACTCGTAAGACGCTTCGGTTTGCAGGTCGCTTAAAATGCAAGGTCAGGCACGTGTTTGACAAAACGGCTTACGGATCACACGACGCGTTGGAAAGATCCGATCCCACAGAACACCGGGCATTCGCAAAATGATGCGCGTTCATTTCACTGTGATATTGACTGGCGCCTGATGGGACTACACTATGGTTTACAATTACAGATGTTAGGGCACCATTCCGCCATAACCGGCTGCGTTCGCACGCAAACCCCGACTTGGCGGCGCGAGAGAATGATAAAGCCTCCGCGATTTAGCCCTCTCTTCATCGCCATTACACTCCGCAAATCCACGTAATCAATTACAAGACACCACTGCTCCCTCTTTGTTTCACTCCCCCCCCCCCCCCCTCCCTCCACAGGCGCCGCTTCGAATTTTTGAAAGGTTCTCGCTTTTATACGGCGCTTCGTCAGTTTTCACTCTCTCTGGGCACAACACGAGCGATTAGCCTCCAGTCCGAGGATCGGGAGCAGCAAACGCGGAGCGCTGAGCAGAGTCACGGAGGGCCGCATCAGTACTAGAAGAGGAAAGGGCATACGATCCCGAACATAAAGCTGCGGTCGCAAAAGGCAAGAGAAAGTACTTAACGGCAGCTGCTCACAAACCGATTCTTTCGACCAGTCGCCTGGTCGTATGGCTGCTGAACTAATCAGCGGAGCCTCGAAACTCACGTTTGTTTCTATCCGGCACGAACTGTTAAGGGGAAAAAACAACATGTCACTGTGATGTCCTTCCAGCGCTTTGGCTAGTGGGCTCTGATCCCCCCCCCCCCCCAGCACGTTTAAAGAATACCCATTCCTTTAAGTGGCACCGCAATTACAGCAAAAGCCCCCCCCCCCCACCCCCTAAAAAAAAAAAAAATTGGTCGGAAGAAATTTTTGCAAATTTGACGTGACAGTGAAGCGCTGTGCCACGGTAGCTCGAGGGAGTGCACGCCGATGTAGAGGCTGTACGTCAATGTACTAGGGTTCCGGAGGACCCAGGTCAACATGACGAGTCCTTATTGAGATGGAAACAACGACACATAAGTAGCTGTTGGACAACAAATATAGGAAAACAGTGAACTCGAGGTGTGGGGTGGAAGACTGCATCTACCTGGCGGCTCCCGATTGCTGCTGAGAGGTGACTCGCCGATCGTGCCTCCCCGATCGCCCGCAAGCTTGTAGTGTGAAAGTTAGAAGTCGCTTGTCGCTAGCATAAATGAACCTTTCTCACTCATGAATGAGATCCCTCAAGCTCACTCAATCTTATTGCCAAATGTGAGTTGAGCGTGAGTGAGACAAAGCGCCACAAAAAGTTGTGAGAGTACGTGTGAGCGTGACTGTGAGTGTGACTTTTCAGAACTCGTGGGTGTGAGTGTGAGTGTGAGTGTGAGCGGGAGTTTTGAAAACTCATGCGCGTGAGTGTTTTGATCGTGATGGAGCTGTGAGTGTGATGACGGTGATAACCTGGGATTGTGATGACCTTATAATCAGCTGTGAGTGTGCCATTTTTCAAATTCGTCTGTTGTGTCTATCAGGATTTTTGAAATGTTTTGACGCATTCTTTAAAGATTTTGAGGGGTCTGAGATATCTGTCGAAGTTTTTTTAAAGGGCCGTACGTACCCTTCAGAATTTCCAAGGGTGTAAGAGATTCGTCATCAATCTATAGAGGCCTGTGTGGCCTGCACCAATCTTTTTCGTGAAAGCACGGGACCGATCAAAATCGTTTTAACGGGTTTGTGGGAGAGATTTGCATATATTTTTCGGGGTGTAGCGTACTGTTCTTGTTCATTATTTTGGTTGCCAGCATTTTGTGAAGGTTCTTGGCTTTTGTTATATTCGAAATTAACGCTGGAGGGACGTCACACGTTTGATTTCATTATAACAAAGGTAGGCGCAGAGGAATGTTGATATATTTCATGGTGGCTTTATTTGGCTCTGTACAAACCACGCGTCTCTCTGCGTTTGGCGTCTGAACAAATCGTCGTCATGATGTTAAACTTAAAAGCGCACTCGAAATATGATCACTGTAAAAGCATAAATGCACAACTAGAATGAACAGTTACTCAGCGATAACTGACAACTCTTGTTCTGTAAATTTCCGTCAGCGGCATATGTCGGCTACCTTTGTATTTGGCATTGCGACTGTTATGCGAGTATGCCGTATTATAAGCTAAACTTCGCCTCAGATTGAAGAGAACCACCCAGCAGACGGCACGTAGGACGTTAGCAAAACACGCAGCGCCGCCTCACGCTTACACTGGGAGGTGGCCAAAGGCACCGCCCAGTATGTGGAATACAGTGCTTACGTACCCTGCATCGTCCCGTTCGCACAGCTGAGCCACTCTGCAAGAGGGTGCCTGCACTTATTTTTCTTGTTCATGCCCAGTTGGTGGATAGACGCGCCGGGAGTATTCTTGAGTCCTTGTTTAAATGATTACAGCTTGGATAGAAGTTGCGTGTGTTGGAGGAATTCGGCGAGCTTGAATTGGTCGAGAAGATAAGGTCTCACCCGGCGACGGTGAGGTGGGCCTCTTTAGGCCTAGCTGCAAAGAGCCCGTTTGAGAAGCGCCAAGGACGCGAGCTTGTCAAAGTCGTAGTCGAGGAGTGAACGTACCCTCCGTATGGTCGCCGTTTTCGCAATGGTGGGAGATGGTGTCACCACGTATGCTTCGGAGGTGGCGATGGAGCGTTCGGGAGTCTGATTCTAGAAGGAATGGCCATCGATTCCAAAGGTGTCACCGCAACCTGACGGATATCGATCTCGGTCACCGCCAGCTCCGTTCCATCCCGCCGGCGAACTTCACAGAGTGCCTTCATTTCCGGGCGTCGTACCTTTCATGTGCGGAAGATTCGGGCGGGCGTCCACTTCTTGGCTCAAGATTAGCGGCAGTGTAATTTCTATTCCCTACCGCTCTTCCTTTCATGCGCTGTCCATTCCTGTTGGGTCGTTCCAGTTATTTGACTCGTGATTCTGCTGTGTGACGCCTGAATTTGAAGAGCGCTGTTTGTATAGTAAGTTCTCCGTTACGTTTTATAGGCCCGTCACGATCATTCGGGCGAAGCGTGATCAAAACTGATGCGGTGTGCTGTTGTTTTGCACTTGTTTTGTATTCCGTTTACAAGTAAATCAAAATATACATCTTTTTGCGACAAAGAACTCGGTTGTTCCTATTTGGTCTGATTTATTTTGTCTACAGCAGTTTGCACGGGGTTTTAGCACACGTTCGTTCATATCGTTTTTTTTTACTTCAATATTGTTTTAAATCGCATTGTTGGTCTGTGGCTCACACTAATTAATTTGGGTGTCGAAATGGTCGAAAGGTTGATAGGATTCGAAGGGCTGATGGGGTTTGAAGGGTTTTTTGGCAGATTTGCCTGAGCTTCCACGTCCGCAATTATCACCGCAAAGGTTACAAGCGCGGCCGCGTTACTCTTACTCTTTTTCCCGTTGTAATGCTGAACGAAAGTGACTGCGGGCGAGGCGTTATAGAAAGCAATAATGTAGCACTCATAGTCTTCATTATGGGCGGTGTTAAAGTCAGCCAAAACCTAGGCGTTGTCAGAGCATGCGACGCAATTAATTTATTCAATAAAATGTTCATACCTTTTCTAAGAGATGTAACGTCGTATGACCCTTCGTCAAGTTCACGCATCATCTCGAAGAAGATAGACGGTGAAGCGTAGGCCATAGTGCATCTGGAATATTGCATGTTTTTATTTATGATAGACTAGCGAATGATAAAAAATATTAAGGTGGGATAATGAGCGAATCATAGCCGATCATGCGTACGGCTTCAGTTAAATTCATGTTTTGGTATCCAATCTTCTCAAGCTATAACTGGTACGTCGCATTCTTTATTCTTTATTCATAAGTTACCCCGCATTGCCCGAAGGCGTTACTGCAGGGGTGTTACAAACGTGAAAAAAACAATTCTTCGGTTGCAGAGCACACTTGTTCCTCCGACAGCTTGTTCCATTGTTGGATGGTCTTGACAAAAAAAAGAATTAGCGTACATGTTTGTTCTGGCACGGTATTCTCGTATTTTAAAACAGTGATCGGTCCGGCTTGAAATATAGTGCGGTTGCTTTAGGTAATCGTCTTTGTTAATGCCCAGTCGACCATTAAATATTGAAAACAAAAATTTCAGTTTTAATTTGTTCCGTCGGGCTGAGAGTAATTCCCAATTTAATTCTCTTTTCATGTCAGTACAACTATCCTTTTGCCCATATCGTCCCAGAACAAACCTCGCTGCCCTATTTTGAATTTTTTCTAGTTTTTCAATTAGATACTTCTGCGCAGGGTCCCAAACAACACATGCATATTCTAGAATTGGTCTAACACATGTCAGATATGCCGTTTTCTTCAAGTTTGTTTCGGAACATTTTAAATTTCGCTGAATGAAGTTTAATGCCCTGCCGGCCCTTAAGACTACATCATCGACTTGGGCGTTCCATGAACAGTCATTCGATAATATAACACCCAGATATTTGTACGTACATTCTGTTTTGATGAAGTCATTATTTATATTGTACTGAGTATCGATTTTTTTCCTACTCCTAGTAAAACTTAAATGGACACACTTTTTTGGATTCAAATTCATCTTCCATTTACAACACCAGTTTTCAACACGTACCAGGTCACTCTGTAATTGTTCTGCGTCATGCTCACTCGTAATGCTTCTATATAAAACACAATCGTCAGCAAACAGTCGAATACGGGATGTTATTTGGCTAGAAATGTCGTTAATATAAATTAAAAACAAAAGGGGTCCCAAGACGGAGCCCTGGGGGACTCCAGATGTAACATCAACGTAATCAGACTGCTTGCCGTTCAAAACCACACATTGACGCCGCTGGAACAAATAGCTTTCAATCCACCTAATAACAGTTGAACAGTTATTGCGTCATAAGCGAAACTGAGCGATACGGCCCTTTTCACGAGGAATGCCGTCTTTGCCGAATCGCCACGCCGTACCTGAGGTCAAGCGATTCGCTGCCCCTGAGGACTTAGCCACGCAAAGTCGCGCGTGAGGTTGAGAAAATAAAAAAGGTAACCGGGAACTTAATGTTGGTTCTGACTAAACACAATACAGCATAAATATTGTCTGCGACTGATTAAAAACAAAATAACAGAAGCGAACGTTGAAAAAACAGAGTGCCAAGTTATCCAGTATAGGCAGGTTTCCGG
Source organism: Ixodes scapularis (assembly GCF_016920785.2). Taxonomy (NCBI): domain Eukaryota; kingdom Metazoa; phylum Arthropoda; class Arachnida; order Ixodida; family Ixodidae; genus Ixodes; species Ixodes scapularis. The sequence goes on along the minus strand of NW_024609879.1, from coordinate 43,887,058 downwards.
CGTGGTTTGGTCCCGAAGATAGCTACCTAAGGCATGATTATGGCATTCGCGTGACATGACAGTGACGCAGTTGACGAGCAGTGAAACGTGCCGCGCCCGAAGGCAAAAATTCTCCCCCTATTAATGACTCTGAGTACGAGCAAGCATGCTATGATGCTCCTTGTGTGTTGATGCATGATATCAATGTTATTGAAGAGGGCGATTTCTTCTTATCTTTGCCAGAAAAGGCTGTGATTGCGATAATGTTGAATGTTCTTATAGGTTTTTTGAAAGGTCAGTAAAGATTTTTATATTGTAATTGATTCATTATTCTAAATTTTGGCAGAGATAAAGTTTCGGAAGGCTAATATATCCAGAAAGTGTTAGCCGTAATAACATCAGATGAGAGCAACTGAGTTGATTATTAGTTGTCAAGTTTACTTTTATATTAATTCCGTAAAGCACTTGAAAAGTTTATATTCTAGCACATGATAGGGATTTTTAGTGAAGTTAATTTATATCAGGCTAAACAGCCCGGGATAATACGAGGTACATCAGATAAAACACTGCTTGTTTGCTCTATATATGAATTATTCATTGTCATTGAAAGGAGCGGGTGGGCTAGTGGATATATATGTTTTTAATTTTGCTTAAGCTTTTCATTGCTTCTCACACAACGAACTGCAATATAGGTTGGGCTGCATTACTACTACCAACAATATTTCATACATCGTTTAGAGCGCATCAGAATTATTCTTATATTATATGAGCATTGACGGTGTCTTTTTACTGAGTAATAGCTTTTTTGTTTGTTTTTTTGTCACTCCTAAAAGCCCAGTCCTTGAGTTACTACTGTTCTCCAATATTATGGATATGGCTAAAATAGGAAACTCATAAATTCAATGTCACTGCCTTTTGGACAATCGATTTCTATTCTAGATTGAAATTCGTGTCTGAATCGAAATTACAGAATATTCTACCTCCTTTATATATTTAAAGCGCACAAAATGAGCTACGATGTTGAACACGAAATGTTTCTTCATTCGTATGAGACGGGAAGAGGCAAACATATTTATTATTCCAATTTTCTGAACCAGTCGATTTCTTTAGTTCGTATTAATTACTTGGTGCTTACCCATGTCAGCTTTGACATGGAGTACTTACATTCACTTCGACGCGAGAAGGCTATGTAGAAACTCTGGTATTTGAAGCGTAAAATTAGTCACTGAGAGCCGAAAACCCGTACAACGAATTAAAGAACAAACTTTGAAGAATAAGAAAAATGTTTACAATTTAGAACAGACAATACTTTAAATATGAAATTTTCAAAGCCTGTAAAATTGATTGGAGAGGAACATTATCTAAAATACGGGCTTGTCAATTCCATTGTGTTAGTGCACACGTCATAGCAAGATATGTCACCTTTGTAGGACGACAATGTCTGTTTAAAACGGGTCTGTACAAGCTTCAATGTCAAATGGATGCAATACAGCACAGCAGAAACTGGGTTGCAGGTTCAAAGAGTTAAGAATAATGTCGATATCAAATTTTAGAAGCATGCGTCCGTAGCTGGCCTCAGTGCCACAATGCAGACGTCATTTTATAGTACAACACAAGATAAACTGGAATATTTTTGAAAATCTTTAAAAGACTTGTGTCACCTGTGCTTTGCGATGGTCTCCAAGGTCGCTTTTGGCGAGAATGCAAGGCCCGGCATCACTACTGTGCAGCCGAACATTGTGGCAGCCAACACGCCCAGCGTTCTTCCAAATCCGTAGATCAACTCTCCGTTCAGACAAATAGATTCCGGCTGGAAACAAGAGCCATCCGTAAAACAATCAAAGAAGCACGTCTTCAGTTTTTTACACTTTCCCCTTTTCGTGAGCCTCGCAGATCAATGTGGCCGATTCTTCAATGTAAAACATTTCTTCGAGATTCTTCTGCGCACCGAGATTGAACAACCATTCACTATACGTCAATTCAGTAATGCTAGAGGCTGCGTATTACCAGTTTATTTAACCTGTTATAATTGCAAAAATTGAAAATAAGACACTCGTTGCTATAATAGCGAGGTCCTTCAAAACATTTTCCCAAGCGAAAGTGAATACTCGTACATGCCTGAAAACATATGCACCCGTATTCACCAGGCGCGACTAACTAGCACCGTTTTAATGTTAGCAGCACGACTAAGTAGTCGCGAGCTGAACGAGATATCCGCGAATATCGATCGTTTGTGTTGCGCGGTATTCACGAACGCGAAGCGAGCGGGTGACTATTTAATCAAAACTTACAAGCGGAAGTGACGTAAAAAGATAGGTTACGCATATGAATACTTAAACGTCACTGTGCAAATGGGTATTTTATCGTAAAAAACTAAACTTTAAATGTTAATCAGGAAAAAAAGTTACAATGAGAGACATATTGTCCGATACAGAGTTTTGCAAGGAAAATTTTAATAACAACGCCAGGGAGAAACACGGAAGCTGCATTGCCAGCGACATAAACAAATATGGAAGCGCCCGTAAATACGTTTTTTTCTCGTCGTCCAGCGCCCTGCTGAAATCTATTTAGCGGTATCTCTGACCGCTGAACATGGCTATTTACACATTATTTGCTCCTCCGATTCTTTCTAGATGTGTCCCCCAGTTTTCCGAGGCAGTAAGTGCTTCGTTAGCACGGTGCGGTCAGCGGTGATACGAGTCGGCCATGGCGCTGAGCCGCCAGCCACCCCTCTAAACACCAGCTAAACTAGCCCTACTCCACGACGAAAATTTTTAAGTCTACTTCTTAGTCACATGGGGTGACTAGGCCCTAAACACGACCGGTAAATACCAAGCTCTTACTTAGCGGCGATTATCGCTCGAAACGTGATCATTTTAGTCGATGACGTCACTACTCAGTGATTAAACAGGCGCTACTCGCGCCTGATAAAGACGGCTGATGCTCTTTAGCTAGTGGATCACTACAACAAACCGTTTTGGGCTTCGTTCGTGTGACATTACGAAATAATGGACTAACCGTAATTGAACGTGCATATTTCAATTTTTGTTTTTGTAGAAATAAATACGTTGGCAAGTCTGGAAGGGATTTAGTTGTGTGTCAACCAATCTGCTGTCATTGCGCTGTAACGCTACTGACACGTAATGTTTGAGCAGATATCTCCTTGTCGATTGAATTCAGAGCGCCCCAAGCCGGCAAACTTCTAAATGTGCATCACGAGCTCTGCAATAGCAACAAAGGGATCACCGAGAGGCAGTTTTTGATCGCGTTGTTTTTCAGCAGTACAGCAATGTTTTTGGTCAGGGCAAATTATTTTGGGTTTTAACAATGTCGGTGTCTTGAAACCATCTCGGTATCCCTTCTGTTTCGAGTTTTCAGTAATGTCGAGTTTCTCCACTCCTAGATGGCGCTGATTGTGCAGATATATTATAAAATAAATTACAGCAGAAGCCGAAAGTTTTGGAGGCTATATTGTTATTCTTATGTTCCTTGATAATGGAATCTAGAAATATAAACACGCCGACGTCGTTCAGGAAATTGGAACAAAGATAGTGCGTGCGCAGACACCAATGATAGAATTAAATTACTTAACTTGCTTTCTTCTGTAAAACTGGAACATAGAAATGGCTCACTTTTCTTTTGTTCTAGCATACGGTATGCCCTTAGCTAAATGGGCGCGACCAAGCGAACGTGTAACAAAAGGAAGAATTAACTGCCTTATACAGCAGCGTTCCTTCCCTCCTATAGAAAAGTGAAATTCCTTATCAGTTTTGTAGACACCTTTAGTCTTCCTTTTGTGTCAACTTTTGTTTGCCACCAGGATCTGATTGCGAGCCTCCCAGGATTCCGGGGCATAATTGTGCATAATGCGGAAACTTGAATTCTGCATCCGTCCATAACTCAGTGGTTGAGAAGACAGCAATATTTCCTCACATTCAAAGTATGAGTACCACGGTTCAGATTTTATGGAAAGTTTGAAGCGTGAGGGGCAAGCGGTTCGGCTGACAGCAGGCCCTTTGACCATCGAAAGGATTATTCCTTAGCTTACACCTATTTGGCGCCCATAATACTTCTTTGTTCTTCTGCACCGTTATAGACGGCTCATATAGGACATATGTTCAACATATTTACGCGCGTGCTAGCCGGCGCAATGACGGCATTTTCGTTGAGGTCTTTTCGGTGTTTGGCCCAGTGTAGAACGACTCGCGCGGTTCATCAAACAATGCAAAATATAGACGGGCTGCGAAATTATCGTCTTCCGCAAGATGGAAGATAGAACTAAATCAGAATCAACCACAAAATCCTGATTTGAATCCGCTTTTCTCAAAAACGTACTTTGCAATCGCCTAACTGCCAGCAACTCCAGGCAGGGGCAAAGCAGCGTGCTGCGCTAAAAACTCTTCCTTTCTTACGTTTTTTGTTTACACTGCCCGTCGCATAGATGATATTTTTTGTCCCTGTTGTTCGCCGCTCCATTGAAAGAGATCTAACGAATTCGTAGAGTTGTCCAATAAACCGTCGAGCGCGCCTTAAAAGCGCACATTTCGGCAATTGAGTCAAGCTAGCCAGCCGGCCGCAAAGATACCCAAGTCGATCCTTGAGCCACTTCCGGCTGCCAACTTCCGAGTTGATTCGGCCGGACCGTGCGGCAAGCTTCTGGTTACGCCACGCCAAAATACGCCGATACGGCGATATCTGTCTCGGATTTAATGGGTGTAATGCATTTTTTTAAATTGGTCTTATGGATAGTTTCTTTTTCAGTCGCGCGTCTATATACACATTGCCAATGCTTAACATTCTGACGAAAAAAAAACTATCGGTCATGTCACGGAGTGTTGTCCACGAATATACAGTCTAACTTTAAATGTCAATAGGGCCACTATGTATTTAAGTTTCTAAATTCTAACTGCTAAAACATCTTGGAATCACGGGCAAATAATCTTTGATGAAATTTGCCAGATAACGTGAATATTTGAAATTGCGCTAAGTTAATTTTATGCTATTATACAGCTAGTTAACTTTTTACACAGGATATCATTTATCAGCCGCAATTTATAAGGAGCTCCTATATATCGTGTGTAACGCTCAATGGCCACAAAAACCCAACACCGAAAGCGTAACGCCCATAAGGAACCTCACAGAAAATGTCTTATTGTATGCTTTGCTCTACTTGAGTCTTTATCCTTGTTAGCTCATTTGGTAGGGCCCTCCACTGGAAAAGGGGAAGTTCCTGTATGATATTAGGACCAGACGAAGTTTCTCGGTCGCACGCCTTGTCACCTAGCAGTCTTTGGAAATTTGTGTTCGTCCTTCGTTACCGTGTTCCCCTTTACCAAAAATTAGAATCGTCAATCGTTGTACTTCATTCCCCCTGCAGGATTTTAACTCACCACCATGAGTTTGTTGGTCAAGTTTTTTATATTCGATTGGCACGTAAGACCGTATTGAGATTTTCGTCCGTGGGCTTTATACCACGTGGCTATCGCGTCACCGATTTCTGCAATCCGAGCCTCGTCTGGGAACGCGCGAAGTAAAATAGCCTAGCGCAATTTCAATTGCGAATTTTGTGGGTGTGATTGACTTGAAATGCGTTTATTCTGCCAACGTACAACGTTTTCTTTTTTTTTTTTGTTTCTGACAAAGAAACCGAACGTGGCGATATATTTTGTCTTTTTTGTTTCTGTCCGCGTTAGCTGGTTTATTTTCTCACGTGATATTTGGTTCCACGCGTGAAAGACGCCGCAGAAACTTTTCCCGGCTGACGCGGCGCAACGTCTGGTACTCCTCCGGCTCCGTGATAAGAGATTCCATAAAAACCCGTCTATCACACCGCAATCTTTCTTGTGGCTGTAATGCACTGAAGTATAGTGCTCGAGCGCGGAGTGCGTGGAGGCATCTCCAAACGCGCCACCGCGAACCTATGACCTTGCCGCCACCTAGGCCTCTTCGAGCAAGTATATGCTGGTGTCTCTATTCTGGTGTCGGTTATTGAAGCTATCGACGCTAAGCGCTAAGCCTGTGACGCTGCTCTGTGTCACTATGCACGGAAAAGCGGAGCGGAATTCTTTGCAGCACAGTGGTATTTTGGGATAGTTGGTGTAGCATTGTAAAAAGGTTAGGTTAAAAATGAGCGAAATTGGCACAGTCAGAGAAGGTTTACACACACGGAACGCCGACTATTGAGTGCAGGATTCTTTCTTGCAAGTGTAGCACAGTGCGATCGTACGATCTTGACGTTTCGGGGCACTGTGGAGTCGCGAACAGCTACGGTTCATTCTCGCTGTCGTCTGCTCGTCGTCTCCTTCGCGGGTTTGCGCTTGGGAGACGCACAAACAACAGACGTGTCATCACATGATGGATCCGTCTACAGATTTATCATGTCGTGCTCTCGACGCGAAGATAGGCCCTTACGCGTTGCGTTCAAAGGCGGCACACCTATGTGTGATCGCGCACAACACAGTGTTTGTCAGAAATGGGAGCGACTCTTCAACACATTGCTATGTAGCGATGCAATTCCGCTCAGACGCGTCTCTTTTCCATCTAGGTTATGGTGAAAGAAGAGACAGGCAAGTTTATCAAGAACGCGAGAAATGGCATAAGCAACAATAAGACCTTTCAGCAATAGGCCACGCAGACGATGATAAATGTAAGGCCAATCACTCATTCTGTGCTTTCCGGTTTTAGTATCAATTATGAGGCTTGTATATTCTTATATTTTAGTTTCTCGTCTGCCCTAGTCGACAATACTATTAAGAGGAAATCGACTCTTTATTTTCATTTACCTTCATTATATTCGCTACAGTTTGTGACACATCTTGCATGTGATTCGCTCGTTATCGCTCATTTCGTCAAATATGTTATGCTTAATATAAAAGCGACAATATTTATTCCACAGTAATTCATCTACTGAATATAAAACAAAAAACAGCACAATACCTGTTGGTGGTATCCAATGAAGCGGCCCACGATGTTGGCGTTGTTGACAACATTAAAGTGAGAGAGCCGCGCTGGCTTAGGCTGCCCCGTCGTACCCTAGGTTAAAACGAATGCCAGAATGTTTACTATGGTTGTTATGTATGAAGACATAGCGCTTTTCTTTTTACACATAAAATAAGTATACTTTATTGCTCTTTCTTTACGCAACACCGACAGGTGCGGCTTTCAGTGGCTGGCTTTCCAACAGTAACATTACACGTACAAATATGACGAACATTACCCGTATATTTTATATCTGAGCCTATATAGGTGCTATATTAAAATATACATAAAAGACTCTATAACAAAATTGAAAGTGTTTTAGGTGGTCGCACTTGCTGTAAATAAGACATTATATTGCCCCATAGATTGTGTGCGCCTTGGCGGCTCCCATGTTTCTGGCCGTGCAAGGTTGCCCAATAACCGGACGAGCCATTCATATTGTCACGAATGACAAATGATGACGCGGCGAATAACTGGAGGAACTATGCGTTTAATGGAACCCCCTAAGCTGTGCCTAAACTAGAAGAACGTTAGCGTCGCTTGCGTTGATGTCGAAGAAACAGCCGGAATATGCGCTGGGGAAAGACTCACTCCGGCCCCCCACGCGGAGCCGCTTACGCGAACGTGTTGGTGTCTGGAAAAATCGGCGTTGAAGGTCCGGCGTTTAGAACATTAGGGCCGCCAATAAGCGTGGCAACATTCGTACAGCCTGTATAAATTTGTGCAGCGCAGACCCTCCGCGGCTGATAGCCCAGATACATGGAGACTGTATTACTCCTTCTCTCCACGTCGAATTTCATATCGTTTGCTAGTTACAAGACCCAAGGTTCCGTGGTACTCCTTTGAATCGGTTATGCAGCGTGGCAAACCGAGTTTTGAATCGAGGCCATATTGTCACGCGCGTGTCTGAGCAAGTGCACCTCTGGATCGAATGGTTATCGTTCTTGACTGCCACGCAAAGGGCCGATGTTCGATGTCTGGCCGTGGATGCACCATTTGATGTTTTTTTGTAAATGTCGCATTCTTGTAAATTCAAGAGCCCCGTTGCCTGTTCGACAACTGAATGTTCTACGCGCCGAACCTTCCACGCCGATTTTTCTAGAAGCCCACGCGTGTACATAAGGGGCTCCGTGAGGGAGGCGGAGTCAGTCCGGCCCCTGCGCTATCCTGCTGTTTCGCTGACATCCACGCTTGCGATGCCGGATGATATCTATTGTGCTTCGGGTATAAGTTCGCCCCATTAAACGTTTAGTTTCCTTCAGTCATTCGTCGGCTAATCAATCGTAATTAGTGGCACATTGGTGAAGGTTTGGGTATCGCCTTCTATGCCAGTGAAACGTAACCCTTAAAATATCTGTAGGGATCGATCTTTTTCAGCTATTCCCCCTTCGATGAACCCTGAACCCGGGACAGCCGCCGCAACCAAGGCCAGCTTTCGGATTTCAGTTAACTGTCACAGCAGCCGAGGAAGGCGAACACTCCGATGAAGTGGATCGTGTCGCAAAAGGCACAAGCTTGCCTTTACGTCGTTTTCCTACCCTTTGCCACTCGGAGAGCGGCACGGTTTCATGGCCAGATTCACGAGGCCGTTCAAGGCTGGCGCGACCAGTACGACCGAGTGGTGTGACACAATTGGACGCCAAAACAGTGCCTGGATAATGCTTACTTAAGCGCTGGTTTAAGAACCACGAGCCAACGTTCTCATCGTGGTTTATCTGCACGAGCCTGTTAAAGCGGACGTTCGCTACTCCACAGTGATGGTAGATTGCAGAGGACCCTGTTCGAAAAGGCCGATCGACGCCTGTTTTGCTGCCACTGTGGGAAGCCAACCATATTTACGCCGTTACCACTACCGGCGAATAGGGCTGCAAGGCTTCCACCCAAACAACCCACGTCCATGCTACGATGAGCGACTGCGGGAGATCGAAGGGTACCTCCGACAACCTCAGTCTTCTTCACCTGCACATCGCCGCGGCTCTCCGTCGCCGTCACCACGAGGTCCAGCTTAGCCAATGAAAGGGCCCCGTTGCGAGAGCCTGTTGCTTTGTCAAGACGGTGAAACCAAACACGGAAACCCCCGGAGTTGGAGTTTCTACGGAGCGAGGACGTAAAGAGCCTTCAAAGAGGACGAGAACGTCCCTCTCGATCGTCGCCATGCAACGGAGCGACGCTTCTACAACGGTGTACAACAGCCTCAACGTGACCATCGACGGCCACGACGCGACGGCACTCCTGGACCCCGGAGAAGACTGCTCCATCTTGAGTGAGAGGTTTTCAAGCCGTCTTGTGGAAATGACGACGCCGCGGTATGACGTTCAGTTATGAACCGCTGGAGGGCACCTCCCCAAACCAGATGGGAGCTCTTCTCGCGTCGAGGGTCATGTTCGTCTTTCTGCAAGACTCTTCGAGGGGCGTTATCCTCGGAATGGACTTTTTCTCTACGAGGACGGCGCCGTCATCGACCTGGGTGCCAACCAGCTAGCGATACGAAAACTTGATCCACCAACGGAGGAACCCAGAGCGGTTATCTGCGGTCAGAGTCCTCAAGAAACACGAAAACGTACCGCCGTGATCCCGTGTTTTCTGCGGCAAAGTTCTGCTCGAAGGAAGCATTCATTTCCTTATAGAAACGAGAATCGGTGCCGCACGAGGAGTAACAGAACTTTAAGATGGGCGCGTCAAGATCCTGGTCACAAATTGTTGACAAAAGCCGCAACACTTGACGAAAGGTTTTGCTGTGGGTCACATCCACAAACCATAAAACTCAGCGTCAATCGTTGCACTTTCCGAAGAGAGGACATCATTGAAGCAGGCGAAATCGCCGCCTTTGGAACTTAGCATTGACTCGAGGCTCCCAGCTACTGAACGAGGACAGGCTGCTTGACGTTCTGAGTGAATTGGGCGAGTGTTTCACCACATTATCTAGCGTGCGACAAACAGCGGTAGCGAACCACGACATCGTTACTGATGGCTACGCTCTCCGTGTCCAGCAGTCGCCATACCGAGTCTCATGTAGGTAAGGGAGGTGATGTAACATCAAGTTTATTAAATGCTCGACGGATATCAAGTAACCCTCAAGAAGTCCGTCGGCGCGCTTTGTGGTCCTTATAAAGGACAGAACCATGAGGTTTTGCGTGGGCTACCGTTGGCTGAACGGTGTGACTAACAAGAACGTCTATCCGCTTGCCCGCTTTGTCGATACATCAGACCGGGTGCGCCGCTGCCGATAGTTTTCGTCGATGGACTTGAAAAGTGGCTACCGGCAGATTAAAGTCAACAAACGCGACCGCGAGAAAACTGCTTTCGTCACTCCCGATGGACTGTACGAGTTCAAAGTGATACCGTTAGGACTTCGTACAACACCAGCTATCTTCCAGCGTGTCATGGACACCGTGATAGAAGGTATGAAATAAAAAAGCTGCCTCGTCTACCTTGATGATGATGTAGTACTTTAACTAGACTTTAACGAACACCTGAGACGACTTCGAGCAGTTCTTTAAGCCATCAAGGCCGCCGGCCGGTTACTCAATTCTAGAAAATGTCAATTCGACTGTGGTGAAGTAAGGATCCTTGGCCACGTCGTGAACAACAAAGGTGTTCACTCTGACCTCGAGAAGACACGCGTCGTAACTGCATTTACGCGACATCTTAGGAGAAGACCTTGAGAAGACTTCTCGGACACTGTTCCTACTACAAGCGGTTTGTTCTGGACTTCGCGAAGCTGTCCGCACCGCTGCGGCACTTCAGCAGGACGCTGTAAAGTTTGAAAGGACAGAAAAAAATACCAGAGGTCATTAGATGAGCTAAAACAAATTATCCAGAATTTCCCGAGTCTTGCCATTTTGAGCAGTTTGTTGCAACAAAGATCGACATAGACGCCAGTAACACCGGACTTGGCGCGGAACTAGTCCAAAGCCTGGAGGCGGTAGAACGAGACATCGCCTTCGCAAGTCGGACGCTGTCTAATGCGGAGAGAAGCAACTCCACAACTGAAAAGGAGTGTCTTGCTGTGGTCTGGGGAACAACAAAGTTTCGCCGGTATTCCTGAGGAAGTCCTTTTTGTCCACCACTCGCTCTGCTGGCTCTGTAATTTGAAGAATCTTTGCTGACGATTCGCCCTGTGGAGCCTACGACTGTAGGCAATCAACATGACCGTATTGTACAAGTCAGGCAGGAAGTGCAATGACTTTGATTAGCTCTGCGGAACCCCGTCGGGGCCTTTGTTGCCTGCAGCAAAGGCGAGGACGACAAGTGTTTCCTCGGCACTCGGAATGTCAGCGACATTACAGCGCGCCAGTGGCCGAATCTTTTTCGTGCTTGGCTCGCATGCAAAGGGCCGAGTTAACATGCATGGTCGCGGATGAATATTTTTTGTTGTATCTGTAAATGTCGCGTTCTGTTGAATTCAAGAACACCGTTGCTTGTTCGGAGACCACATGTTCTCGACGCCGAACCTTCTACGCCGATTGTTCAAGAAGCTCACGCCTGTACACTCCGCGTGGCGAGCAGGAGTCAGTCTCGCCCCTGCGCATGATCCTCTTGTTTCGCTGGCATGGACGTCCGAGACGTTAAGCTTCTTCTCTTTGTCACAAGCCTGCCCCTTTGGACGCTCAGTTTCCGTCAGTCATTCGTCGCCTCATCAATTGCCATTAGTGACAATTTAAACATATGGCACCTCATAGGAAATAAATATTGACCATCGGATGTTCCCTCTTATTATTTTAGCTCCGTGCGGATGAAGTGACTGGAGAGAGAGATAGGATTGGCGCATTTGAACAAAATTTCAGGGACAGGCTAACCTTCTAGAGGGAGAAAAGCATCTCGGGGGCGGCGGGGGGGGGGGGGGGGGGGGGGGGGGCTAAAGAGTCCGGAAAAAAGAGGAGTTTCTAACACCCATAATCTTCATCCGTTAGCATTACACCCTCACCCCAGTGAACGTGAGAATGCTGATGACAACAATGCTCGTTTTAAAATTCAGGACCACATTAAATTGGTCCCACTTCTCGCGGAGAATTCAACTTTCCCGTTTTATATAGGTAATGGAAATAAATGTACATTAATTTTACTACATAAAATATATATTTTATCTCATTAAGTCGTACATGTTTTAAACGGCGAAACCATCGCCTCTTCCTTCGACAACCTAATATTGTAAGAACTACTTCGCGCGGTGCGTGAACAATGCGTAAAATGTCTTTTTTTTTGTGTGAAAACGTGTATAGCAGAAATGGCTATGATTCATGCGTCATATTCCATAAAGTTTACTATGTCGAGGCTCACGGACCTCGGAAGTAAGAAAAGGGGCTGCTCAGAGTTAGCTTATCAGAAGAATTATGCAGCATCCGGGTGGAACTGAATGCTCAGCTGCCCATTCAATGAAACGAACCATGTACTGAGGAGTATAAAATCTGACATTTAAAAAGTGTTCCGGTATTTCGTCTTATTGATTTTCAGGGACTATTTTCAAAATGTCATTCACCTTTCTGTGCCTGCTTGACGCGATTTGGCGTTCTAATGTGCTGCACGTAAAACACTTCCTATGACTATGAAGCAATCTCTCAGGAACCATTTGTAATTTCAAATTAAAAAAAATGTAGGACAATAATGATATACAATATGCGTCGACCTTGCTTTGAGTTTGTTTTTGACTTGTATTTTGAAGTCATAATAATTAGGAGTTCGTTCTTTTTAGAGTTATTTCTTTCTTAAATTTGGAGTTTGTGGTTCGGAGTTTCTTTTTCGGAAAAAGTTCGGGGTTTATCATTTTTGTATATTCGCCAGTTTTTTGTAAGTAGAATATTTTTTTTACTGTTTACTTTTACACTTTTTATAACGAGATTAAACAATATCCGGACACAAACGTACGGTATATTCATAATAACTCGCCTTTATCGAAGGATATGCCAGCAGCTGCACTTAGCATTGGTACTCATGTGATTGGCAATAATAACTGTACTACAACAAATGTTGAAATAAAGTGTTACTTTAGTGATTGTCAGTGCTTTGAAACACCTAAACATCCGGATGTAGTCCCTGGGAATCAAGTATCTTCAGCTGCACTGTCCCCTCTTAATAAAATTTACAGTTTCACGGGTTTCATTCTTATTAGAATACAAACAGGTCTCCTTCAAGGAAGCGCCCATAGTATTCTTCATGCTGAAAACAGGAGCAGTGACTTTTTTCTTGACCCAGAATTGCATGGGTCACGGAAACTTCAGTCGGTTAAATGTTAACTCCCTTTTGTGACGAGTTTGATATATCAAAGAAAACTAAAGTTGATTGCCCTCAGGAACACCGTCCTTGTGCTTTCAAAAAGATGTATCACTACGATACTTTTTTGTATTGGGTTTAATTTTACCGTAGTGACCTCGAAAATCTTGCTTTTTCGGATAAATCTAATATTACAAAAAATTATACCCCCGAGTGTTTTGTTGAAACTCTTCGTGTTTTTCCGAAAACACGGAATTTTATTTATAACCTACAAAATAATTAAATGCATTGTTGCTAGAATGTGCGAAGCGCCTTAGTCGATATGAGCGTGCCACCGAACAGCCCCACAATTATCCGCGTCGCCCGATAGAATGTGGGATAATTGCGAAGTGTACTAAGCTTTTCCGTAGGGGTGAATTAATAAAACATGGACAAGTGATCCTCAATATGTCGACAATCTCTACGATGGTCCGGCCGGTCGCAGAAAACTGCAGGACTGTAACAACCTCCGGGGAATGGGCTTCACATGCTGCTATTCTCTCTCTGTTGCCATGGCAATGGCTAAGTTTTAGAATATTGTTCCATGTGAGATGCGGGTGTTCTAAAGGTTAGAAATTTAGCTTTTTAACACTTACCGATGAAAATTGAATAAAGGCGTCCCGGTCGAACTGCACTTTGGCAGACACGGAGTTCATGGTGGCGTGGTCTTCAGGCGTCCCTGAATTTATCAGGTCATCGAAAGTGATACTGCCGCTGCAACAAAAAAGAACGTCGATTGACCGCATCCACGTAATTGGAGAAATTGTCTCTGAGCCCTGTCATTTACCATCAATACCTTTTTTGTCAGTTCCAGCGATGACGATACCATTTAGGCGGTAAGCACAAGTCGTTTCCCAAATCCCATAATAATAAACTGCATAAACCGCTTCAACAGTGACCTATACCATTATACAGAACCCCCCCCCCCCCCCCTCCCAACAATTTGATGTGGCCAAGTTTCAATAAACATATAGGACAAACTGCTCTTATGCGCGGGGTGTCTGAGACCTAGTGTAGGAAACTTCCTGTAAAGGAGCTTTTGCAGGCGAATGGGAGTGTTGGGTCTTTCTAACTACTCTCTTGAGTGGGATTCTCTTCTCCCAGCGGTGTCCCACTGCTGCTAAGCCTTGGAGAAAAAGCTATTTATCTTTATCTTCACACCAATCGCGCATATACCTGAGGGGAATGTCGTTACTGTAGGGTTGCTCTTCTTCTAGATGTTTTTTGTATGCAAGAAACAAGGGAACATGTGACGCGGTAACACATTCGACGAGTAAAGTTGATGGGATAAACGCTTATGCACGAAAACTCATTTGAGTGGCGTCTAATTCATAACTTCTACATATGCATGTTTGGGTGAGTTGTCTCTTCATGACTGATAGGTAACAGCGCACGAGATAACTCACACACTCAGAACACGCGCACACCGGCAGAAAGAAACCTCTCACGTCGTGACTTGAGACGTTCCGTTTTGCAAATGTTCGCGTGTCCTCAGTGTGTGAGGTATCATGTACGCTGTCATGGAAAGGTGCTTTTTTATTGTAAACGTTACTGGGTGGAGTGGCAGTCTTGACGTCCCTGCGAACTTCCGGTTTTAAAAAATAATGAACAAAACCCACCTAACATTGCCGCTTGTAACGTCGATAAAATATTTATTCACAAATTCTCTAGGCGAAAACTAAAAGAACAAATAATTTCGAGATTTGTTCACGCATTTTTTAATATTTTTTTAGCAAAATTGTCTCTAATGCGTTCAATCGTACAGACGAAGGCTCTCGCTGTCTGTGTAGTAGTTATGCTTTCTAGCCCTGGTTACATAAGCAATCTCGACAGGCTTGCAAAGACGGAGGTACGAGAAATTGCTTCAGCGGTTCAGTGATTCAAAGTTATAAAGGGTAAAATTGTCTAAAATTGATGAATGTGTAAGATTTTCCGCGCATCAATACTTTGAATCCATGTTGTACAAAAAAGAATATCTCCAAACTTCGTTTTAAAAACGTGCCTTTTGAGTAAAACTCGTCAAATTATGTGGCGCTGGAGAAAACCAGCCTTCAGCGTTAAGTCCTTATTTCGAACTCTGTTCGCGTTCTGCCCATTGAAAAGCATGTCAGACGGGCCTCAGCACGCACCTTTTATCGCTGCGCCGACATGTTCTTCCGCAGCATGGAGGCGGTCTGCTTTCATCGCAGTCACCATGGCAGCAAGCACCGAATGATTGGAAGCATGCACGGTACCACCGTGTGAAGCCACCAGCAGCTGGCACCATTTTCCGAACGCTGTCTGCTAGCCAAAGTTTAATAGGTTTGTAATGAGCAGCCACAGACTGTCGCCGCGAAGCGCCGTGAACGCAGACGAAAAGGTCCGAAAAGTCATTAGGCGTTCGTTACCATGGTGACGGCGATTAATACAGTCGGTCTTTATGCCGCGGAAAAACACTGCTGCTCAGTGATACGAGGCGTGTGCTGGGCCGCTTTCGGAAAGCTAACAAAAATAGTTCGAAATAAGGACTTTACGCAGAAGGCTGGTTTTCCCCAGCGCCTCATAATTTCACGAGCCTTACACGAAAAACGTGTATTTTTTGGCCATCCCACGCCGATTTTTTTTTTCGTAATATGGGTTAAAAGCATCAGACTGAAACATTTTTGTGTGACCCCCTGCGATAAAAAAAAAGAATAACTGTAGCCGAAAGCGTTCTTGTGCGGAGGTGCCAAAAGTACAATACCGACAAAGGGCAAATGCCGGTGTTTTCACCAACCCATAGCAAAAGGTGTCTTGCATTTTCATTGGCCTTCGGAAATAAACCGCTATTTTGTTATGGACGAAATATTAGTCTTTGACAAAGGGGAAAGGAAATACCGCGATGGCCTTGAAGTTTTGCCCACTACTAACTACAAGACCTGTTTCGATTTATCAAGTGTGGTATGTAAAGTGTTTCGTGTTTAAAGGTAAACCCGCAAAACAGTTTTTTTTTTATATCGTACTCAAATTTATTTTATAAAATCGAATTTATTCTACATCCTGCATTTTGACGTGACCTCGTTAAAAGAAGCTGCAACCTACAAATAAATATTGTTTAGGATTAGTCAATGATCTTTACTAGAGACCACTCAAGCTTCGTTTCAAATCTTAGACCACTGACAAGAAAATGGTATACTGTTTATCACTTCAGATGTTTCTTTCAAGACAATGCCTCATTGTACCCCTGTGCCTAGAAAAACGTCACTGATTTGTTTTCAATTTGGACCGTACTTTTTTGTCTTTTGGAGGTAGGAGGGTTTCTGTTTATATGGCTAATCGTTATAGATTTGCACATTTATTACAGAGCCAAAATTACTTCAGCCCGCTATTTTGCGCAGCTCGCGGAGCTTATGGAATACGATGGGAAGAAAACAAACTTTCCAGCGATTATGTTGAGGAGTTGACGTTTCTTTAAGTATCGAAATTGAAGCAACAAATGTCTGGAAGATTTGTTATGAGAAAATTAGTAATACCAATAAAATGGGGTTTATTGGGGAATCCAACAGGAATAATATCATTTGGTAGAACTGAGTTCTTATGAGCATGATGCGCTTCTCTGTCCGTATTTTTTTGTCTTAATAGTGAGGAAGTGGGAGGATGGCAAAATTAAAGTATAAAATATGAAAAGATTGAGAAGTAAAAAAGGCGCAAATTCAACAACACCTTACGAGTTAAAAAAAAAAGACTTCGAAAACTATAAAATTAGCCGATAGCTAGGTTACCTGTACAGCCCTTCGCGGAAAACAGTTTCGTAATCCTCGTTCGATCTCCCATCCGCAGGATTTGTATCCGCTCCCGAACCGTATTCGCTATGTCCATAAACTATGGTATCCGCATTCGATCGCATCCACGAATTTTGTATTCGCGAACACACCGCACCCAAAACGTTTTGAACCTCATCCTACCAACAATCCGCGCGTTCATTTTACATCTTGAAATTGGGCATGAATGAAAAGAAAGAAAACATATTGTTGCTACTTCACGAGCCGTTTTTTGGCTTATTGTACAAAATACCTCTCAAGTCAGATACGGTGAAATAAATTTCATGGAATTTTTAATGGTATTCCTATTACAAGCAACCATCCTTCTAGAAACACACACACTCTCCCGAGCAGATGCGATCCAAGCAAAGGAAATTTTAATAGTTATTTTTCTTATTTGGTTTTAACACCCACTTTACGGCCGCCCATGTTTTTGAAACATGATAAATACAAAGTTGCAGGCCAATGGGATACGGTAATTTTATTTAGGCCGAAAATAGAAAACGGCAACTGAAATGCGGTTACTCAAGGCGGCGAAATACTCCTGATACAACACTAAGAAAAGAAGGATCGAGATACACCTAAGCACTTCGTATGAGTTGTGAATGCCAAAGCATTTACATTATTATTATATGCAATTAAATGCAAAAGTGCAAGCGAGCTGGACCAGAATGACAAAGTAATCCCTGAGAAGGGGAACAAGAAGGGGAACAATCGTTGAAACTAACGCTGCATGTTAGTTAAATCGACCGGCCACCTTATGGCGCTCCGTGTCCGTCAGCACCAAATTAGCACCAGTCAGTGCGCCAACACGCGTGTTCCCCTTCTTGTACGGGAACACGCGTGTTGGCGCACTGACTGGTGCTAATTTGGCGCTGACGGACACGGAGCGCCATAAGGTGGCCGGTCGATTTAACTAACATGCAGCGTTAGTTTCAACGATTGGCCGTCCCATGGCGCTGCGTGTCCGGCCATTGGGATCCTGGTCGACGCGCGCTAGCCAATCGGATCGAAGCGGTGTAAAAGGTGCCTTGGCTAACCGGCAAACGGGAGCTGGCTTGACTTCGAGAAGGCTTTCAGTGCCGTTTGGCATGGTTTCAAATCTGATGACGCCGGCTCGCTCCATGTGACAGTTAATGCTTTCGCAATAATATCATATGATTCAGTAATGACAACTATTTTATCGGTTTAAGTATTCAACACGACGCCACCACTGCGTTATCCGAACCAAATACTCAGCCGCAACTTTCAATCTGCCGAGAAAAGAAAAACGCATACAAGGGCATTGTTTAATTTGTCGGGTTGCTTTGCTGAAATAGGTGATCGCCAGCGATCGGCGAACTCAGACTGGGTTGTTTTGAATTTTAAGACCCGCTAATGAGGACACTTTCTCCGCCAATACCTTTGATGCTAGAATGGCATGCAGGAACTGCACTACAAAAGTTATGTACAAAGGCTTCTGTTGGCTTACGTTCCGCCACTAAAGAAGAACGAGTTCAGCCTCCTGGATCCACTGGTACGTGATGTTTTTCAATGCGAAAGCGTAATTGTCTCATGGAGCGGCCCTGGCAATATCAGTTACTTGAAAACGTGAGAGAAATTTCCATTCTCCCTTTCGCTGAGGAAAATGGAATGCCCATTGGCTACGACGCGTCATAGTTCCAAGGAACTTCACCCCAGAGAGAAGTCCTCTCTTGGCGCTGCGGCCCGCTCGCCGATAAAAGGGAGAGGGTGGCAGACGCGCCGACGCCTCTCCCTTCCTTTTTTCGCCTCACGTGTCAAGGAAGCGTGACGGGTGGCCGGAGGCCCGTAGGATCTGGGGAGGAGAGGAGGAGCAGAGGGAGCAAGTAATTTTCGCTAGTCACTTGTTTTACGCTCTGCTTTCGTTGCTTTTTGCTTTTTAATCTGCTTTTTAATCTGGCGATGCGTGGTCTACCCGGGGCGCTGCAAGCGGTGCCGCAGGTGCAGCATGCGATCTACGCGGATGACATCACTCTGTGGTGTCGTTCGGGGAGCGACGGGAAGATCGAGGAAGGCCTTCAGAGTGCGGCCGACATCGCGGCGGAGTACGCTCGGAGCTGCGGTCTTCGCTGCGCCCCAGAGAAATCTGAAGTGCTAATACTGAACAACCCGCGGGAAAAGCAAGTCGAACACATCAACATCATGGTGGACGGACAGGCGGTACCCAAACCCAAGGTGGTGAGGATCCTAGGACAACACATTCCACAGGGTCTGAGAAACAAGGCGACGATAGAGTTGCTGGAGACTATGGCCACGCAAGTGGGCGGAATGATGCGAAGGAATAGGAACAAGAGGCATGGCATCAAAGAGAAGGAGGCGGTCCAGCTTGTGCAGGCCTTCATTGTCTCAAGTCTGACTTACGGGACTCCTTCCCTAAAGCTAAACAAGACCGAAATGAACAAGCTGAACGCTATCCTGAGGACGGCATACAAGAACGCTCTAGGATTGCCGGAATGGACAGCCACGGCCAAGCTGCTCAGGCTGGGGGTACACAACAGCATGGAGGAGCTTCGCGAGGCCCAGGTAATATCGCAACTGAAGAGGCTAGAGGCTACCACCAATGGAAAATGGCTGCTCCACAGACTTGGTATGGCAGTCCCGGGGGGCACCCAGGTTCCCGAGGGGAAGAAGAAATAGACCACGATACAAGAGAGAAGTTCAAGATCAGCAAACTTCCAAAGAACATGCACCCGGAACGGGACGAAGGACGTCGGAGAGCGCGGACCGCGGCACTCGCCCACTCTTGGGACAACAGAGAGGGGACCTCTTCGTGGACGCCGCCGGACCGTCACTTGGAGTGGCTGCAATCGCCGTGGCCAATGCTCAAGGGAAGATTCTTCGAGTGGCATCGATTCGGGCAAATTCGGCGGAACAAGGGAGAAGGTGGCCATTGCCCTCGCCGTCAGATGCAATCCCCGAGCCACGGTGATCACCGATTCGCAGAAGGCCTGCAGAAATTACGCTCGAGGCGTTTTGGGATTACCAGCGTTACGCATATTGAAGAAAGTTCAAGTTCAAGCCATGGAAGTGCATTTCGTATGGGCCCCGGGTCACATGGGGCATACAGGAAACGAGGCGGCTAACGCCGCGGCCCGAGCAGCTCTTTACCGGGACTCGTCTCCATGTCCAGTGGAACCCGCGCCGGATATGCCTTACAACAAGTACCTGACAACTCTGCGACAAGTAAGAAAAGAATTTCATGCACTGCACAAAAGTCTAAGCAAAGAAGAAGAGTTTATTTGGCGAAGGTTACAGGACGGACACGGTCACTACACCGACAAAACTCCACACCTGGTACCCGGAGCGCTTTTATTCGACGAGCTGTCCCTTCTGCGAGGCACCTTGGGCCGACGTCCATCTCCTGGCATGGGTGTGTAAGAAGATCCCTGGTCTGACCCCGTTGGAGGAGCCCAAAAAAGAAGAGTGGGAAGCAGGACTGCGCAGTGAGGAAGCCGACAAGCAGAAGCTGCTTGTGGGAAGAGCCGGCGTAGTCATAGCTGCGATTGGAGCCCTGGACTAGGGGCACCCCCCCTCTCTCCATATCTCTTTTATCCTCCTACCTTTCCCCCCTTCTGTCATTCTTTATCATAAACAATGTCTTCAACAACACCATGTTGCGCCGCGGAGGGCCGGGGCGTGCTCTCCGCTGTCCTCCGCGCAGCGGAGGACTAGGCGCGCTGCGTGTAAGAATGGGGAAGCATTTCTACACTTTAGGAGTCATAAATATCCTCCTGCTTTTATAATTAAAACATTCAAAAATTTGTTAGCAACCTAAAATAAATTACGTTAATATTTCTTTTTTTAGCTTATTGCTTGCCATGTTTGCTACTTTGTCGTCAGTGTCGTCGAAACCATATAGGGCAACCTTGGTTTCTCTTCCCGTTTTCGAAGGAGGTCCTCAAGCAGACATAACCTCGACATCTTCGATTTGAGCTTTGTTTGCCACTCCATGTTCTTTGTCAGCCAAGAAAACATCCATGTCATCATTGTTTAATGCAGCCTTTCTGTATGGTTATGGAGCAAAGGCGCGCTCTTTAGTTTGGTGTGTTTAAAGAAATGAAGCAATCTAGTGGAAGCTGTGCACCTGTAAATTTTCTTGAAGAGGCCGTGAGCATATATCTTTGAGCGCGTGCGAAAGCCCAAAGTCGTTAATTTCTCTCCCTAAATGCTTCAGAAGTTGTTTTCCCCACACGGCCAGCAAATCGAAAGTTAGATGATATGACGACTCCAAGGGGCATCACTTGCCACCTTGAAGGGGCCAATCAAGTGTTCACGAGACAGTGTAAGTTATTTTTTCCTATACCGCCTAAAAGCCTTTTCGAATTTTCTGTCAGAATTGCAGCAATTTGATGACAATGAGAAAAAATACATGGCAACACACTGCTGTTCCACATAGCTTAGACATCACCTTTGAGCGGGAACAGATTGGGATAAGGAAGGTTGAAAAAGGGGCGAAGGTAGCTTTTTTACATTTTGGCTGATTGACAGATTTTTCTTTTTGCCCGATGAACGTTTTGCAGTTTTTCCCTGCTAAACAAGAACACTCTTTTCAAGTGCGTTTGATGCCCCTGTATTCTATACATCTTATACGGTTAGCATTTCTTGTGAGATGAACGCTTAAAAGCTATATTTTGACAGAATCAAAACTCTCTTGGGGTAAAAAACAATTTTTCACCCAATTCGCACTTTTTTTTTAAACAATGATTCTCTGCCACAAGTATATTTTTCTTATGGCTTTCTTCGCTGTAAAACTATCTTATTCAAATTATATTTACTCTTCAGTCGCGCACGTGCATGGGCTGCCTCTGGAAATAAATCTACATCCGAACCGGCGGATATCTGCTTCTGACCCGCCTGTGCAGCCCATGGCATCCACATCCGATCCCCAATCCGACAAATCAGAATATTTTTTATCCGCATTCTCCTGTTGACTGCCTTTGTCCTATGGGGACCTCTGGTACACCGCGGATGGGCATTGCTTTATAGACTGTGACAAAGTAAATGTTTCAGGGGAAACCTCTCCCTTCCCGTTCCACATGAGCAGAGCTAACGCTAAAAAGAAGGTTGCACCTCTACAGCCTTCGCTCTGCTGAAGTAGACATGAGTAGAAAGAGCTTCCACTGTCACCAACTATAGATGTATGTTCCGGACCAAGGAGCAGCTGCTTCGTAATGTCACCAGCGGAATGAGAACGGCAATTAAGTCTTTCTGTCATCGTGCTAGCGTGGTCAAAGCAGGATACGATGCAACCTTCGCGTGCTGGAGGACGGACATGTCAAGGAGTGGCCCCGTCGTCCTCATTCTCTGATTAATCACCGGGTTTCGAACGTGTAAATGTTTCTTCTTTTTTTTTTTTCTTCTTCTTAGCGAACTGTACATAAAGGCTGAGCGATGAATTGCTTATGTGACACCCGTCTGATAGCTGTCTAATTCAGTGAGCTTGTAGTTCATAAAAAAAAACCGTAATAATTAGATCTGAATTTTTGTGCGGGAGGCATTTATATTAGTTATTTATTAAGATATCATAATTGTCTTTAAAAATCAAATACAGCAGACTTAATAAATTTAAATTAGATGTTTACGAAATCTACATTCGTTTACTTTGACATAAACAAATGAAGCTAAAAAATAACGATTCGTTAGAGGAAGCACACTTAAATCGTCTTCATTTGCGCTCCAAAATCTGAATAATCAAACTTTTTTTTTTTTTTATTTCTTGCATGGAGGCCACAGAGAGTATTTTTCAATGTATCGTTGATGGCACTCCTACCCGCAGCGTGAAGTCACAAAATGACTTTTTGGAATCTCCGTTCTCGAGCATCTTCAGTGCCTATTAGAGGTTTGCACGCGCACTCTTGCTATTTTTTTTTTTAAAGCGAAGGAAAAGACGTCACGACCGGTGCCAGTGCGGATTAATATGTGGCAAGCTTTCACTTGCACAGGTGACCCTCAAACGGCAGGCGATTGGCGGCCGAAGGATCTTCTTACGACGTAAGGGCCGGTCAGAGGACATTAGTGTTTTAACGCGTTTAGTTACAATTTCAGGAAAAAACGAACATTTCATTCAGATTCACAGGATAAAACTATGCTATAAATAAACCTATATCTCATCTGTTCAGAACAGTGTTCCATCTTGCCCTTAAGAAAGCTTTATTTAAAATTTTTCTTCGAGTTCTGAACACATTCCTAGAGATCATTCATTATTCTTCTAGATTTTTCTTCATCTTTCGCGTACTGATTTTGTCGCAACTGGGTATTACGTTACTGAAGAAAATGGAAGGTAAAACTCAACCTCAACGCACCCATCTTTTCCGGAGAGAAATAATTTTGTCGTGCCTTATTACTTGTTAAAATATTCCTTGCCTTATGATTATTTACGCAAATATAAAGCAAATACAGATCAAATGCACAGAAGTATAGGCTAGCAGTATATATATATATATATATATATATAAATATGGGACTGGTTTGTTTTTAATCATTATAGTAAAACTGGTATGATTTATATTCAGGGTTTAAATTATATTGATTTTAATTCTGCACCCTAGTTCTGGTAAAGCGAACGGGAATTAGGGTAGTGGTAAGAGCAAGACCGTTTTAAACGCAAAGCAGTAAAAAAAAAAAAAAAAAAAAAAGAAAAGGCGGGCTTCCGCCACTTGCTTTTGATTAGTGGAAAAAAGAGCGCAGGCGGTAGGTCGTCTAACTGTAAGCCGTATAATTGCACTAGAACATTGCTTATATTTAGATAGAACCAAACTTGTCACATCTGAAGGGCAGACGATACGCTCCTCGTCTAAATAACTAAATATATTATCTCCTTTTCCATCTTGGAAGAGTGGGACGATTACGGTGATTACATAGAATTATAGCTTAAAATACCACATTTTCGTAAGCGAGAAAGAACAGTCAAGTTTGTAATTCGAATCTAACAATAATGACCCGAGCAATTTGATCTGAATTTTTGATATCTGATGTTACAGTAATTGTGCAATTCCATGCATCGAACATCAGCACTGCTGTCGAAAATGCGGGTTTGCTCGTTGTAACCCATAGCACTGGCAATTATTTCGCCATATGATTGCGTGGCAAAATGATTCTCAGTGGCCTCGGTTAGATCTAAATCATGGATGTATTCATAAGTATTAACGCACAAGCCATTTCGACGAAATAAAAAAAGTTCCTTTCTTGTATTGCTCAGACAAAGGAGTCCTGATCGCGGTTTCTTGTTTGTACTCGACGATAGGCATGCACGTCGTCGTTTTGAACGAAAATTGCTCGGTAACCTACGGCCAACCTTGCGCACTATAACCTCATTTTCAATCGTTAGGTCGATTGAAATAAGAAAATACTATCAAAATACAAATAAGAGCAATAATTGAACCGGTCTCTTTCGCTAACTTGTTGCTCCCAACGGCTTCGAGAGATGTGTCAGGTCAAGGGTCAGCAAGACGTTACCCGATTCGAACAATTCAGCCACAACCGTCCATTCCTCTAGCCAATTGATTAACACGCAATGATGTGCGGCAGCTCGGTGTTTATTCGTGATACACCTTTATTCGTTCCGCGTTCCATTCCCGTGTTGATTTACTCTTAGACAGGGGTATCGACTCATGCGGGCAGATTGTTTCATTTCCTACATACTTCAGCGACCAAAGGCTTTGGAGTAAATAATAGGTGGATATGCGTAAAAGCGGCTGTTGACCATGCGTAATAACAGCTTTTGCGGTCACTTGTTTTGTGCATACTGCGACCTGAATTGTGGACATTGAAGGAATAAACAGTAGTGCTTAAAATAAATAACTAGTGAGCAAGAAACAAAAACAGGACACTAGAAATATCGTTTTAACATCACGCATCAAACAGGGTAAGTTTCCCTGTTTCTAGTATAAAGTGACCATAGGGATGCATGGGTCTATATCCACCAACGCTGTTCCACAACTCAATAGTGCGTGGCAAAACATCATTTTTAGAACAATTGAGGTGAAACTGGAATGCAAACCATGTTCGAAGTATGAGACCGCCTCGTGCGAGTGAGACCTTTTAAATGATTGTAGTTTATCCGCTGAATGTCACGATCCTCGTTAACTATTTTATGAAACATCTTCAGTCACTCGACGGTCGTCATGAGAGACAAAGATTCAATTCCCAAGACTGTCATCGCAGACGATGGTGAGAAATGTCGATCATACCTATTTCAAACAAACCTAACAGCCTTAGCCTGGATTAAATCAAAAAGAATAATGTTGTTTTTTCTTAAATACGGGTCCTAGAAAACATATATATGTATATTCAAAAACTGCGGGAAGAGAGTTTTATACAGGATTCATTTGACCTCGTTAGGAGAGTATTTCAATGTGCGTTTGACGCACTTTATCCTTCGAAGGGCGCGAGAAGAAATGAAGTTAATATGCTTGTCCCATTTAGGGATGGACGTAAAAACAGTACTTAAGTATTTTAATTCATAAACCTAATTTAAAACTGTATCATCAGTTTCATTCCCAAGCTCCAAATGCAATTTTTATTTGTAAACATTTTGAACACAGTTTTTTGGAAGTTTTGTTTCATCTATTATTTTTCGTTTCAGTTAAGAAAACGCTCTAAGAATTCACGAAGTAGTAAGAGTTAATCATTTTAGGAAATACCACCATTCTACTGAACGCAATCGCCGACATAAAAACAATTTTTTTTTGTGTAGTTATTATACATATTGGAGAAAATAGGCGAATTGTATACTGGGGATGAACTATATTGTACTAAGCTCCCTAGGCTGGCGCACCTTCGATAGTGCTACAGCCACGCACTGCTGAGAAAGCACGTGTTAATGCACTGTGTTTCGTTCGCTCATCGTCTCGTTCTAAAGAGACGCGTAGGAACGCCGGGAATGCTATGCTAGCCTTTACAACGTATTACAAATATTTGACGCCAAGTATGTTCTTATGAACAATGCGGAAACTGTTTGGGTATTTTTATTCGATCAGACATTCAAATGTTTGGCCACTATTCGGCACTTTGCGATTCCAATTGGATTCGCCTTAAGCGTTTTCGCTATTCGCACAACTCTACATTTTCTATAATTACAATCGACAAAGACATTCCATAATATGAAGTTCGATACAAATATATTAGAGGTCCCTCGGCAGAAGCCTAGGTGAGTCCCTTAGACGCCCATGTGACACCCGTAGGCACCCCTTTTTGGAGTCCACTTTGTGTCACTTGGGAAGGCTCGAAGCTTTATATATACATATGTGTAATGCTTGTGAATGAAAGACTCCATTACTTTGCGACCCAATAACCTTCCAGCTCTTCCTGTTGTACGAAGGCTCGTGCAGCTAGGATGCGTGTTTTTTAGGGACAAGTTGAATCTAGAGCAACAAGCCGTTGACAAGAGATCTGAAGCTCAGGGAAATAAGATGTATAGGCTTAATCAAAGAACCACCATGCATGATTTAATGGGCTCATGTCCACGTCTACGGGACTACCCTAGTACCATCTCTTTTCTCAGCATCACGCAAAGCGAGGGTCGGGTTTCCGGGTGACAAATCTGCATTATTTTCAGAAACGGAGCTAAACGGATTACAGACTACAATTTTTTTTTTCGTACAGATCTCTTGTTCACTCGACTTTTTAGATAAGTCATGACGTCGTGGGATCTTCAGGAGACCATTTTCCGGCCTACTTTTGCTTCAGCTTTGTTACTTATATGGATTCGGTTATATCAGTTCGTTCGTTTTTGCAAATAGGGGATTTGCTTGATTTTGATTTGCAAGGATCATAGGATTTTCAGTAATGTGTGAAAATAATAAAAATAACATTATTTGAACATATGGGTGCCTGAAGGCTTCTTTTTTCTAAATATTCAGGGCTTCAGCGGAACTAAAACTTAAGTGCGCTTATATTTATGACACAGACGTTATATATTTTTTTCTTGCAAGGTACTTTTGAAAGGTCTGTTCTGAAAAAGACAAGTTCATATACGAATCCGATGATACAGCATTATTAGCCGCTATTAAAATTGTGTTTCCTTTTACAGACTACGTGGTTTTTACGGAATATCTATACTTTTGATATTGCGACAAAGTTGCTAGATTCGTACTTTCATATTCTCATCAACTACTAAAAAATAATGAACGAAAACTTCTGGAATTGATATCTTAAGCTTTACTGAGAGCAGGATAAGTTTCTTTCAATTCTTACACAATGCTCTTAATACAACAATAAATTCGCACTGCACGGTAACTTTTTAGAATAATTTAGCTCAAAGGAACGTCGTTGCCAGACTTGATAATTTTCAAATTTGCACATATGGTGCAACTGATTATCGTTTATTACTGAATAAAATTAAATAACAATTACTACGCACTGAGTCAATTGCGCCTTAATTTGAATAGTGGTAGTTATATTTAGACTGTTAATTAGGAACGAAGTATTCAGCCGCGGAGAGTCTATCCAAAGAAAAGTCACTGAATTTAAATATACCTTTATAAATATCAATAAAATAAAAAAATATCAAAATAAAAAGGCTCAGCAAGTACCACTAAAGACACGCATCATACTGAATATTAAATCCTTGATTTAAGTTACTTACGGTTTCCGGGTGTTGCCTATGGTGATGACGTGTTTCAAGAACGGCAGCCTGGAAGCATGCAGCCAATGTTACGGCACTTTGAAGAGATTCAGCTGCTACGTTTACTGGCATGATTAAACTAAATATTTCCATCCTCACCCTTGGCTGTTCAGCTCTCCGGGTGCAGAATTCTCCACTTCCGGTGCTATCTGGAGCAACATCTCGTAGAAATTTTTATCGGCATATTTTTCTGCAAGGATCAGAGCCGCACACTCCGTCTGAAAGCAATATATGTAT
This sequence comes from Ixodes scapularis, assembly GCF_016920785.2. Classification (NCBI taxonomy): domain Eukaryota; kingdom Metazoa; phylum Arthropoda; class Arachnida; order Ixodida; family Ixodidae; genus Ixodes; species Ixodes scapularis. Next base: position 43,859,191 of record NW_024609879.1, on the reverse strand, counting down.
TTTTGTTGACATAATGGCGGCACTAGGTGGCTAAAGCTGAAAGTTTCATTTGTTCAAGGAAGGGAAGTTGTGTTACATCTCCTGCCTGCTCTGTTACTGAGACGGGTCGAGGAGGAGACACAAGGGGCAGCACAACTCTTCTGGGCACCATACGTTTATCGAACTTCAGTTTTCAGGCAAATTTATAGGTGAAGTTGTCATTTTACCTGAAGGACACGCAGTGGTAGCATACTTTTCTCACTTTCCACCACTTCATAATGCCGTTATTCACGTATTGTTTGACGTGCCAAACGAATGCTTCATGAGAACCAGTTTCACAATTACTACTGCGTCATTCGCCAGTTACACTGCATTCCGGGTAACGACCCTGGATGCCAAATGACAGCGCACCGCTCTGGTCTGACACTACACGCGCTAGGCACTGGGTAGAGGTTATACACAGAACGGGCAATGGTGGCACGAAACAATTCGAACGAGAGGACTCTAAGTACGATGCAAAGAACAATTCACAGTGTCCATATGAGTACCTCAATAAAGAGCTCTCTTTAGTGTTCGTTCTTCCAATCAAAGCGTTTTTCAGCACGAGCAATCGGGTGTTTCTAAAATTTTTGCATTTAAACTATACCCTATTATAAAAAAGTAAAGAGTATGGTGAACCTTTTGCGGTACTTAAGGTATTTGTTACACCTTGTACGGTGTTTTTTTTTTTTTCTTTTTTTCGCCAACGGAGAGTGGTTTATGACGGGGAACCCAACTTATACGTCACTTTTGTTTTTGGTAGACGCAAATATTCTCATTCAGCGGCTCCGAAACTTACGCTTGCGCTTGCGCTTGCGCACGATCAATCAATGGCAGTCAATTTAAGGGGGATTCACCAGGATTTACTTGTAGCCTTTTAGTGATAGTTGGCGAATAAATTTTGTGGAACAAACAATTAACTCGCAGCTGCGCCTCCACGTCAGGCACTGGGGGTGGGCTCCGGCAACGGGCTGGTGGTGGTGGTGGTAAAAACTTTAATTCAGTATGTTCAGTGATGACGCACCCCGGGTCAGGTCCCCAAGTCCAAGGCCCCGCAGGCCACCGCTACCCGTCTAGCCCGTTCGAGCAGCGCTCGCTGCCGCTCGGGGCGTGAGCTGAGTAGAGCTGAGTAGAGCAACGGGCTGTTTGCTGCCGATACAGTCGGATGAGCGTTTCTTCGTACGGGGTCAGCCACTACCTGGTGCGGTCTAACTGCCAGTTGGGGACGAGAAACGTCGTGAAATGAATGGCTCTGACTTCCGACTGGCACCGAAATTGGAACAACGTTCGAACTATTGAAACGTATTTTGTGAACTCTCTATTTACTGATGTTGCAGTGCGTTTATAGTGCACTTGAGATTTCAGTATTCCCGTGTGCGTCCTTTGTTTGCAGATGAAGGCGCTCAGGCAACTGACGCTTTGTCATCGTTGACAAAGCGTCAGTTGCCTCGTCGGTGGCGTTGATCGCTTGTCTATTGCGTGGAATTCGGTTTCCGACAAATACGCTCCGGTATGTTGTATTAGATTTTAGTAGCGCATAAGTTTGCTGTTAATATTTGCTCCACTGTGCTCAGCCTTCAGAGGCGAGCCTTTGGTCAGTAGCATCAGAATATAAATCACGGTCGTAGGTAGAAACGAGCCTCTGAGTGGCGCCTTTATCAGCGCTTGTAGGTTCGGCTCGTGCTTTGCTCGCTTTCGGAATCGACGGACACGTGCCGGTTGAGCTGTGAACATTGCATGCTCAGCAGTACGACGTTCACAGCACAGCAGTAAGCGAATACATGCTGGCTTGTGCGTTCTTTAGCGTTCAGGCGTGTGGTATGTGCTTTTTCTCACTTTCGTGACGACCAAAAATCATAACCGATTTTTTTTTCTGTGAAAAATCACAGCAAAAAACAGTGTTTAAGGATGTGTCAGCATTTACTTGCCAGCGCTAATGATATGTGAAAAACCAACAACAGTGCAGCACATTCAGCGTTTTATCAAAACGCTAACAGTGGTTTTCTTTCGGTCTTCCGTAATTCTTATTTTTATTTCACATTTATTGTTCGTGTGCAACCGGAGTGAACATGCCGAGTTAAGGGTCATTTCTGCAACGAGTGAACACCGCGCATGTACAGCTTTAAAGAGGTCATGAAATGATTTTTGGCCTGGGATAAACGAACTTAAATTTGGCCTTACTTAATCGCATATCGTTTGGTGGGTAAAAAAGAAGAGGCCAGAAACTCAAAAGCCAGCGTTTCGGTAAAAACATTTGAAAATATAGCGGACTGCTTCGTGACTCCTTTCCTTCAAAAGCTCTCCGCCTTTTCACTGCGATACATCCGTGGTGCAAAACGCACGGCAGCCATGCCAAATTGACGTTCGCCGACCCCAGCTCACGCATTGGACAAGAGAACTGCGTCACTCGGACGTATGCGCTCGTCAAGAATCAATTCGTCCAGGAATAATTGAATAGACCTATCGCTATACAACTCAAGCATCAAGGAGAATGCAGGGATTGGTGTTTCACGCGCCGCACGTGCTGGCGTCAGCAGTAGCAACTTTTCTAAAGCAAATACTTAAAACAAATGGCATCTTGCACGCGTGTTCGTCAACACTATATTTTGGTTACTTACTTCGAATCTTTTATACGAAGAAGGGGTGCGCGTGTGGCGCGTGGAACATCAATCCCTGCATTCTCCTTGTTGCTTGGGTAATATAGAAAATGGTCTATTCGCATTCGTGGCCAATAAATGCCCTGAAGGAACTTAACATCACTGGCGAATGCCGAGTTCGACGGTGTGCTTAAAAAGCACTATGAAAGCTGAAGACATCGCACCGGTATCCTAGGCAGTCACGACCACGTGAATTATCAGTTCGCTTTTGAGTTGAGGAATACAGGTAAGGAAGAAGTTGAAAAATCGTTTGATGGCCCCTTTAAGCGAAGTGCAAAGTTTTGCGACAGCACGGGGGCCATTAGCGTTGTCGTCTTAGCCAGGTTAAGTTGTGCTATATTCGTGCCCAGCAAATGGCGCACGGTACGCGCGGTAACATGACAACGGACGCGGGCAAGATCGGTCTTGCCGGATAGGCCTCCTGCGTTGCCCAAAGGGCGTTGTGAAAAAGAACATGTTAGGACTTGATTTGGTTAGTACACACTTGAGCGTCTCAAACTCTCATACATGCAGAAGCGCTGCTTCTCTGGTGCAAAACGCGATCACGAGGAGAATAAGGAAAACAAAAGAAATTACAAGCGAACGCTTAAGCTTTGTTTTCAAGAGTGGAACGCGAAAGCTAAACATATAAACCTCTGCTCGTTCCCAAGAAGTTCAAGCGTGTCAGCGTGCCTGAAATAAAGCAAAACAAAAAGTTTCTGCGTGGCATAGTCGGTAGCATGTCTGGCTCACAGCCGAAGGGCAGTGCATTTGAATCCCGCCCCAGCATGGGATTCTTCTTTTTTAAGGCAATTTAATCATTTAACAATGTAAAATCAGCATGTTCCAAATCTCGAGACTGCAGGCAAAAAAACGACATAAAAATTAAACGACACGAACACACAAAAACCCCGAGACCTTTCAGTTTTCGTGCCGTTTTTTGCCTAGAGTCTCGTGGTTCACATCATGTCCAATCCAAATCAGTATGTTTGCGCCCTTATGTTCACAAAAACAATCATTTGAAAAACGCGGTGACCTTTATTGGCATTACATGTCACATTTAATTCACTTTCCCTATGCGTGACGTCACGTTTCACGTGAGTGTCGTGGGTTTGAAATTCTCCCTCGAGGTCATGTGTCTGTGAAGTCCTGACCCCATCGATCAATCAATATTTTTCCGTACCACCGACGCCAATGCCGGCGCCGACGCTGGCTTTTCTGCGAAACGAGCTTCTTAACTCCATCGTGTTAAAATTCGAACGTCGTTGAAGCGCAGGTCAAAGATGCGATACTAAGAGCGTGAGCCAAGATACGCCGTTTCACGCGTTCCAAATAGAAAAAAAAAAAAGAAAAATGCTCCTCGAAAATCTAGACGTTTTGACGTTACCACCCATATATAAGAGACACGTACACAGCGATGATGGCATGAATCTAGATTATGCCGATTGTTTTCCGGCGGTGAATATAGCCGATTCCGAATGTCGAAAAAAATTTTTTTGTTCCTTTTTTCAGTTATGCAGCACGAAAAGAAAAATCTCAGCGAAAGCTCAATAAGTAGAGCAAGGCCCAAACCGGTAAGCTTGTACTACCCAAAATAGAGGCGCCACAGTTTGCTCGAAGCTTCTGTGCAAAAGACCTATAAGTGCAAGATTTTCTTGCCGTGAGAATGGGTCTTAATAAATCCATCTAAAATATTCAAAACCTGTGGATTAAAATTTGTATGACATCAAAATCAGATGAAGCTCAGACACGAATTGGACACATGCACAGCATCAAAGTTCGGCGGCAAGTCGTGCACAGCCAGCTCGTCGAAAGAGGCCCAGCTTTGGGCCCGGGCCCAGTTAGTGATATTTGGCGTCTTTTGAACGTGGTGACATACCGCTGAAGATAAAGAAGTTCACAAGCTTGTCTGAGGTGCTGAGACGATGCATGTATGACGTAGCTATTCCGTGCCAGAGCGCAATCCCTTAATGCCGCTTCCCTCTCTCTCGCTTTAAGTGCGGATGGAACGAGTAACGGCAGTGTGCTATTCGAGTAGATTGATCCAGGTATCGAGTCCAGCTTGCTTTCTACGTCATTTCACAAAAGTGAAGAGTCCACGAGTACCGATTTGATTCGCGTTGAAGCTGCTCTAGTGCACGGACGTCAAAAGCTGGGCCACCACTGGAGCAACTAAATGAACTTCTCATAGTGTTTCGGCACTCTCTTTTCTAATATTGTTGCGGGCGCCGGCATCTTGGTGCTTTGTCGAGAGCAGACGCAACTGCCAATGCTCATGATTCAAAAGTGCGACTTCCTCAATATTAGATTCGGGGATACGAAGCTCGTGTAATATTGCTTTGCTTCGTCGCGAACTGTTTAAACATTTGTGGAGTACGGAAAAGCGCTTCTTGTGATTTCGGATAAAACTTCAGATAATTGGAAATCCTACTTTTAAGTCCCTAGATTTGTAAGTGTCATTGCCCTGCAGGTGTAGCTTGCTTACTGTCTTTAGCCATAGACTCTCATTACAAGGGAATTTGCATTGGTTTCATAGCCACACAAAGTGTTTCCGGGCAAACGGAGCGCGGCTCGTGCTGTTTGCTTGAGACACAAAACGACCGAGATCGGCTTTTTTTAACGGCTTCCCCGGAGAACTGCGAGATTGTATTGCCGCCTAGAATATGGGGTTTGAAATAATGCAGTGATGTCAAGGCAAGGCGCAATGCCTTGTTAGAGCTGCCGCGCGCCTTCCTTTCACTTTCGCGAGTATAGGGGCGACCGTAGCAATGTCGTCGACCGCTCAACGCCTGCTAACATCAAACTTCAAAGTTTTTCTGTATTTTTTTTTTAAGTGCATTTTGCATTATTAGGATTTCCGATCTTAGCAGCCTATTTATGTGAGCTCGTTCTGAGCATGTGCCCTAAACAATAGATTTATGTTCTAAACATCGTCCTTAAATATGTCGTCAAGGGAATACACTCTAAGAAGTCCTTTTCACGTCCTCGTCCTCGTTGTTTTATGCTTTTAAGTTTTTGTATCTATTAACCAACGCGCTCGTTTCCAAATGTTACAGGAAATACCCTCTATAAACAATTGCAAGCACGGTTCCCCGACTGGTTCCCCATGCGTGGAAGCATGTGCAACAAAAGCGTGATGCAATGCTTGAAATTGCATTGCAATGCTTGAAATTGCATGCGCTTTCCCCCACGAGCCGAGGCATGGCAAGGCAAGTTCCCTTGCTTGCGATCGTCTATATGACCGCAGACAGTGGCGCAAGCTCTAACAGAGTACAGTGTGACCTAGAGCTCCAGCAATCGTAAGACAAACCCGAACAGTCACTTTTACTCAGTCCTGGATTGACTCTGATGGCTTGTAGCGTCCGCATGCATGATGAATCTCGGCTATTCTGTGGCCTATGTTTTTATCTTTTCGCGGATTATATGGACTTTTACATTTCTCGGAAATTGTGCACTACCGCCGCCATAACATAAGCCACACGTTTTTGTTTCCTCTTATACATATTACGTCACTTCAGCATTACCGAAGCAGGTCAGGTTCTTGCCATTTTATGTTCAAAACTTTCAGCGATGGAAGTACGACGGAGTGAGAATCGCGCTCTCTAGCTTCTTGATAATCAGCTTCACAATATAGGTGCTTGCCTAAACATTCCTAACGTAAAAATAAGATATCGCTCTAATACTGCTCGTATGCAGTAAAATAAAATTAGTTACGCGTCGCCGACCCAACAGACTACCACTATTCTACAATCATCATCCAGATGACCGCCATTTTGATAGGCGCCAGTGCGCCTTCTGTAGGTTGTAAAAGTTGCCAATTATGATGTGTTCATCTAACCAGCGTTGGGCTTTGTGAACAGTGGTAAACGCCAATTTTAGTGGCTCAATACCTTTGTAAGAATAACGAAAGTCAGCACTATCGGCTGTAATGTGGCCCTTTCTTAGAGCGTCTTTTTACTCGAGGCTCTATTACACCATAAGTGCAAGCGAACCCGAAGGCACAAGCGCAGTGGTTCTACGGCCTGCACTGACGTTACATGCGTTGTCGGTGGGTGGCCTTGCTGCCCTGCATTCATCTTTTGCCGAGTAAACTGTGTAGTATAGCACTCGCGACTCATCGCCCTTTGAGGCAGGCAAAGTTCTCGGCTGTATAAACAGAGACACAACCCAATTTGTTTTCATTGCACTACTTTTTTTTTAAATAATTATAATGCACACGGGAATGTTTCACTTCCTTTACTCGGTAGTTCGGCGCTAACTAGGTCGAGCTAGCCTCGTTTTGACTTTTAAGCTGCACGGCGCCCTGGAATTACAGTGTACTAAAATACGGGGTAGTGTTGGGACCGGAATGGCTCGCGTGAGGAGTAAGGTGAAGATCGCAATAGGTGTCGACACCGGCGCATCGGCAGTATACTCTATTTCACCTTACGATGTACCACAGTTAAGGCTACAAGCGCGAGTTCCTTGCCCTAGGGCACATCTCGGCGGCACAAGCTCTTGTGCTGCAGGAGCAGCTGCCAACGCTATGAGCTCGCGCTTTTGGCCTTCGCTGCGGTACAACGTAAGGTGAAACGATCTAGTACACTCTAATATAGGATCAGTATGATGGTGGTTGTGCGCGTGCACAGCGTGCACTCTAAGAAAAAATGGAGGAAAAAAGTAGCAACGGCGCGTCTTCCTTCCTTCTACTGACGCGCCCCCAAGCGGACACGAGAAGGGGGGGGGGGGGGGGAACGAAACGTTTTCCTCCTTCTCCAGGCAGACGGGAGAAAGCTTTCGCCCTCCCGACTCATCTTCTTTCGGTTTCGTTTTTCGAGCAGGTCGCGCACGTTCTTTACAAATAGCTGTTGAGTTTTTTGAGTTTCAGTGGCAGCGAAGGCCGCCTGTAATTCCGTCTTCTAGTCTAAACGTGCAAAACATTTCGGTTGCATTGACGTTTTAGAGTGCATCTCTTAGGGGCCCGTTTCCGGCTTGAGCGGCGTCGGCGTCGCCGTCGCCGTCGCCGTCGGCGTAACCGCGCGGTGCATTATGGGAAATGTCCCATAATGCACCGCGCGAGCCCCCCACCGGGGTCACGTGACCTCGTGGGGGGTCACGTGACCCCCTCCTCGAGGTCACGTGACCCCCCGAAGTCACGCGACTCCCCTGAGGTCACGTGACCCCCTCCTCGAGGTCACGTAACCCCCCGAGGTCACGTGACCCCCGCCGATGTCGCGTGACCCCCAATGACGTCATCGTCACTGATGACGTCACCGGCATCCACATCGTCATCGTCATCATCACTGATGACGTCACCGGCATCCACATCGTCATCGTCATCATCACTGATGACGTCACCGGCATCCACATCGTCATCGTCATCATCAATGATGACGTCACCGGCATCCGCATCGTCATCGTCATCATCACTGATGACGTTACCGACATCCGCATCGTCATCGTTATCATCACTGATGACGTCATCAGTGACGTCACTGATGTCGTCACCGGCATCCGCATCGTCATCGTCATCATCACTGATGACGTCATCAGCGACGTCATTGATGACGTCACCGACATTCGCATCGTCATCGTCATCATCACTGGTGAAGTCATCAGTGACGTCACTAATGACGTCATCGGTACCCGCATCGTCATCGTCACTGATGACGTCATCAGTGACGTCAGTGATGAAATCATCGGCATTGGGGGTCACGTGACCCCCTGGTTAGTTTAAACCCCCCCCAGTGCCCTTCCCTCCTCCTCCTCAAGAGCTGCGCTCTAATTCGGCGTTACAGGGAGTTGTAAGCGGCTTTCATTTTTTTATGACTAATTTTATCAAACGAGCAAACGAAGCCGCTAGAAACAGCGAAGTTCCGGAACAGCGCCAGCAGCGCCACGTACACTGGGGGATGGCCGTCTCCGGATAGCGGGAGCAGCGCGGCACTGAACTACAGTAGCGAAACCACGCGGAACTGTGTCAACGTTTTCGACGTTATGGAAACCGCACGAACTGCGTCCAAGACAGGCAGGTTTTGCTGCCGGCTGCCTGAGTGCCTTCCGTGCTGAGTTCGGTTCCGTTTTCCGATGCCGAGTGCAACCGGCGTTCAACGTGGTTCTGTATTTGTGCGTGTCAGCAACATAGCTGCAACATCCTGATGGCAGTGTTGTGGGTTGTGAACAGAAGTCTGAAATTATCGCCGATGTGACCGTGTGTTCGCGTATCAGTGGTGTAACAAGAAAATGAGATCGTAAACTGTCGGGCATTGATGTCACTGGTCGGGCCGTGATAAGAGGAGGCGGGGTGTCGCAGGTTGACATTCCGCTTTACATTAAAAAGTTAAATACCACTTGAGGGATTACGTGCGATCGATCAACGCGCGGATAGTCATGTTGGAACGCTGGTCTGAACAGTATAAGCTCCTATCGTACAGTGGCCAATGTGACTGTCGGAACTGTCTCGTCCCCGAGAGCGATTGCGCTCTGGGGCAAGGACAACAGTACGAAGTCGTGACGGAAAGTACGTATTTTTACAGTGTGGAATTTTAGCATTAAAAAACAATAGTAGGTAAAATAGAAAAAGAAAGCTAGCCTTTATTTTGCTGTTTAAATATACTACGGTTCCTGGAGATACTGCCCTCCAAGTGGCGCGCTGGGATGAGCGCTAGAAGTTTTCGGGCTCGCCACGGCGTAGCTCCGTACACTTAACACCTGCCGCAAGTCGCGGCTTTGACTGCATTCAAGTTGATCGAAAAGCGATTTCTCAGCCCGTGAAGCATTACTTCCAGCTGAGTGAATATCCGCTCTACAGAGATTAATTCAAGACGGCAATTGCAGCTTTGCGCGAACAGCACAGATAGAAAAACAAACACTACAATTGAAATACAGGCTACGACGTGCCGTGCGGGGAAACAAAGTCATGGCTTCGAACCGCATTGGAGCGGCTTGATTTATTGGCTTTCAAATAATTACGACATGATCGAGCGTTTGCTTTTTAATAAAAGATTCATCCCCTGAGCCATTCAAAATACTCTTAGAGGTATGACATTGCTGGAAAAAAATCAACATGCTGGGAATATTTTTTATTGCTTATTTAGTCACCGAAAAATTCCGTGCGTTCCGAACGACCAGAAAGAAAGGCGGAAACTCGGAGCACGGGTGTAGTGTTCGGGTTAGTGTGGTGTTCCGTTCTATTGATACTTGTGTGTGCCGTATATGTGCTCAATGTATGTTCACCTGATGTTTTAAAAAAACGTAATGTGTGTATAGTAGAGGATCCCCAAGCGCAATAGTGGCCCGAGGAAATTAAATTATTTTTTGTAAAACATGAATTGGGCGGTACTTAGCGCCACCAAGCCTAGCTACTTGCAATTACTCTGCTTGACCCCGCCATCTGGTGGCTAGCGATTTAACCTTCTTTCACGCTACGCGATAAACCGCGGCTTCAAGTTTGTTCTTTCGAGAGCGGCTTTTGGTTTCACGGATTGAGTTTGCCCTTCTCCGTGATATGCGGTTGACGAAGGAATTGTGACTCGAGGAACACCAAAGGTAAGACGCAAAGTGCGCGAAGTAACTGGGCATCGGTTGTCTCCGTTTAACATCGCAGTGCTGTCGACGAGAAGACTGAATAACTGCTTTCGAAACGCAAGTTTCTGTACCTGTGGGGGGAATCTGGCTTCGGAAATAAACACGGTTCGTGGAAAGCTCGTGTTACGCTTTTATTCGCTGCTCCTCTCGTCCCGTACAAGAGACGTAACGTCCTCGTCAAGCCTTATTGGGCTCGATTTGGTCGATTCGGGGCCACCATATTGAGATGCAGCGACGGAGGAACTTTGCTCCCCTATTTCAGGGACGAAAGTTTCTCCCTTTCTAAAGGAACATACGTTACAAGACCGTTCCTCCCCTAAGGGAGGACTATCCATACCCTTTTTTCTAAGAGTGTGCATGCGCACGTAGGGTGGCATCTGCAGACTGCAGCGGCTTTCTGCTGCCCTGTCAACTGCAGCGCCGCGATTTTACTGTACAATTGCAGCCTCACAAGCTCCCGTTGCTGAGCCGCGCCAATCCAAAAACTACCCGGTACTCTAGTACACTCTAATAGAATCAAAGATCTGAGTTGGATGACCACATTAACGGTTGCAACAAGATCATCATCAACGCACATCTTGGTTCGCGCACGTACCCGATGGGAAAAACACGACATTTCTTCAGATATGGATAATTAAATGTAATATGACCTGAGCCCTCACACGGAGATACAGAACAGCGCATGTTTGTTTGAAAACATAAAAAATTGGGCCATAAATGATCGAGGTGTGAAGCGGGCGATAGAAGCCAGGGAAGCCAAACCAAAATCCTGTGCTAGAGTTCCTGGATAAAATTCACGCTTTGCGTTTCTTACAAGTACCGACAAACACCGTTGGGTAACGCGAGAAAAACGTATCCCAAGACAACGAGCGAGAGACGCAGCACGTTTTCCTTTAGAGGCCGCTCCATAGCCATTTACTTTAGTACTGCGCCGCCATTTACCTCCAGGTATAGCACGAGCCACGAGATCATGTAATCGCCAATTTGATTATTTGCATCCGCTTGTACGACAAACACTTCAAAAATAACTACTGAGAGCCTGTGAAACATAGGTGGCGCCTAGGGACTCATGTAGCGCGAGGTTACAGGGAAAATTCTTAGCGGCAGGCTCGCTACATAGGTCGTAGAACTGAACGCGGTCACTTTAAAATTTAAAGTAAAAGCTCGCCAAGCGGCGGCGAGACAAAACCCGTTGCCATGACCTAACTATGTCATAAACAAGCCACCTCTCATTGCTCATATTTTTTGTGTAGTTTAACAAGCAGAAATCTCACAGAGACCACTGTCTGCGTTTACGTAGATGCGACCGTAGCGCATCGAAACAAGATTTGGCTATTTTTTTTTCGTAGCAGACCGGTAGGAGATAACTAAGTATAAGTACAAGCTACGTGTGATTGGTCCGTGCTTGATCCGATGCGCTACAATCGCATCTATGTATGCGTAGCCAACGACAGTGTTGACAAGGATGCGACCATAGCGCCTCGAATCGAGATTCGACTATTTTAATTGGTCGTAGATGAGTACAAAAGGAAGAAGTAGAGAGACAAGGTCCGTGTGACGGGAGGCTGATTGAGTCTGCGCGCTACGATCGCATCCACGCAAACGCAGCCATAATTCGGCAGAACGGAAAAACCACTGACCGCCATTATAGGGGGCTGGATTGCGCTTAGCCACGCTCCGAGTCGGGCGCGAGTAAAGCCACCAGACATTCAATTGTGGCTTCGAGGCTGGATTTTATTGTGCATTTAGTTAATGTTTTGGCTCTCGCTACCTTGCATTTTTACGTGGTCGTCCTCAGCGATCGACAGCTTCCAAAACAACAGACCGAGGTCCTTAAATTGGGTCCGAAGTTCTGTTTACAGCCTGAGCCCGAACAAGTGGACAAGCTGCTTCAGTAAACATATGTGTTCTGCGAGGTCTCAAAACAGGACAAGTTGACATGCGCTGCTGAGTGCGTTGACGCTCTGTCAAGAGCAGAGGGGACCTCCAAGTGAAATATAAGTTTAAAGCCGGTTTTAAACGTTCTCGCCAGTAGCGGGCTACGTGCACTTGTGTGTGATAACGAAGGTTTCTTTGTCATCATGCCCAAAGAAGCGTTAGTGGAAAAGTCCATGACTGCCATACACAAAACTCTAGAGACGTCCTGGCAAAACAAGAAAAGGTTAAGCAACGCACTTTGGAGCTTCTTGACAGACTGAACCTCATGCAGGTGACTGCAGGGGTGAAGAAGAACTTTACGTTGGAGGTGTTCTTCGAGGCCAGGACGGTTAAGGTGGGAATCCCGTTGCGCACTATTGTGTCTAAGCGGGGCACGTGGCTACGAGTGATGTCCGTGTACCTGCGAACGCACTTGGACACGCTAAGGTTCGGTGACCCATTCGGTATCCCGGCTCCTCTGCAGTTGTTACTTACCTGAAGGAGAACAGCCCGGAGGGGTGCACCGCCTTCAATGTAGATATTGAAGATCTGTTTTAAACTTTTCCGCACAACGAACCCATGCTTAGCGTAAAAGAGTGGATTTCGAACTTTAATGATGAAGTGTGGTGTAGGTCGCGGTGCGGAATTTCTGTTTAAGGTTTTCATGATGTGCTAGAGGTTTACCTGAGGTCCACTTTTATTGGGTGGCAAGACAAGGAGTTCGTGCAGATGTTCGGGGGTTGTATAGGGTGTAGGGTACACTCTAAGAAAAAAGGGAGCGCGACTTAGTCCCTCGGGGGACTAAATGCGCTGCCACCACCATTAGTCCCCTAGGGGAGCAACTGTAACGGGAGCAACTGTTGCGCCCCGTCAGTTAGTCCCTCGCACTAGCACCGTTGGGACTAACTGTTGCACCCTTTCAGTTACACCTCGAGGACCAACTGTTAGGCCCTTGCACTTGGTCCTTTGGGACCAACTGTTACACCGTTTCAATTGAACCTCGAAGACGAACTGTTAGACCCTTGCGCTTGGACCCCTGGGACTAACTGCTACACCGGTTCAAATGAACCCCGAGGACTAACTGTTAGGCCCTTGCACTTGGACCCCTGGGTCTAAACGTTGCGCCCTTGGATTTAGGCTTCTGGGACTAAAGGTTTATTTTTTTCATTTGGTCCCGTGCCACAAATCTCCCGAAACGAAATTGTGGAGTTCAGGTTAAAAGTAGCTTTATTGCCTCGTAGATACACATCGCATTCAAGGATGACTGAAGTCAAAGTTCCAGGGCGGTAGAATCCACGATAAGGCCAGATTCCGAAGAGCGCACTTGCGTCGACGATGGCTTGGACACTGGGACGTCTGCCCAAGTCGGTCGTGGTCCCAGCACCGCTTATTGGGGCTCCGGCAGCTTCTTTCCTGTTTGCGAGGAATTTGGATTATTAGTAACAGGGCAGCATTAATACCGAATCGCTTGACAAATATATGAGATATAAGTTATAACACACGCATAATAAATTAACAAATAGGCTGCATCAGTGATACAATGGTTCACATCCAACACGCAGTCTGTTGACAGCAGACCAGCGCAATATTAGATTTTAGTAGACCGTTCGCTGCGAATTACAGACCCAGCGCGTTCGTGCTCAAACTATGCTTCAAAGTGACGGCATGATCTCCCGCCATCAACGCGAAAGTCTAGTGTACAATCGAATAAATGTCTCCATTAATGCCGGTTCTCACACGCAGCGAAGCGCTGATGTAGCGCTGCTCACGTGTCATGAGCTACTTTTCGTCTGCCGTGAGCATGAGTTTTGTCGGTGCGATACAAAGCTTTTGACCGATCCCGTCAGCACGCGCTTAGCGCAAGGTCAGCGTTATGCCTGTAGCGCTCCGCTGCATGTGGACAGGCGTTTATGGTCAAGCGATCCTGCCAGGGTCTGCGAAACACACACACACACAAAAATAAGCCATCGGTAGAACTGGCGTTTCGCTCGATACGATAGAATATGAGGTCTTTGTGCCGCATAACAAAATCAGCAACCGGGGTGCCAAAAAGAATAGAGCATGGCGCGCGCTTTGCAAGCTAGAGAACGCGCTCAAAAGAAAACACTTTCTGAAGCCACAGTTAATAAATATACCATAAACAGAAGCACTTCGACATACCTTAATCGAGTTCCCTTGGCTTGCGACGTCAGAACAGATCAAGTGCAGTGCTTCAGTACCGCGAATCCAAACCCGATCCCGGCATGATCGGAGACGACACAAGGCGACCAGCCTCCGACGAAGGCTGTATTTCGACTTTCAACTTACTAAAAACAGGTTCTTTTCAAACAAAGACACTTCCCGTTTTCCCGACGGACCCCATCTGACCAACGCCCAACCCTCCGCGTGTACAAGGAGCAAAGAATGCGGGGTAGGGGATTGAGGGGAGGGGGCAGTGCGCGCAGAAGATAATCTCTTTTCCCACTCCCACTGCACACGACACAAGGACACCGAAGAGCTCCAAGGACGGGAGACGGTCGCCACTTTCAACACGCCGGTCGAGTGACCTCAAGCAGACACTTTTTTTTTCTTTCTTTTCTCTTTCTCTCTCAAGCATTTTCAACTTTCTCAAGTGGCTTTTTTTTTTTTTTTTTTTTAGTTTGCATTTGTTTTGTATTAGTAGGGTGCTGCCAGGTGTGACGTTCCGGGCGTGGTTCGTTCTTCGTAGTTCATCTGGATTGTTTTGGAAACAGCGACGACGATGGCATGAAGGCGTCTGGATACTGCCCCTGAATGTGCTCTTTAAGTGGAACGTGCCGTGCATCAAGTGCGTCGTTGCGGATTTTAGTTCGACATTGGACTACCCAGAAAGGTTTGTCACACAGAGACGGAGGCGCGTTCCCACCGGCGATGCGATCTAGCCGCGCGATAACTTCCATCGCAAAAGCGACCATCGCGGGCAAAAAGCGACGCGATTGGAGCAGTCGCTTCTCGACTCAACTTTTTTGCGATGCGATCTAGTCGCGGAGCGGCTGAGCAAATCAACGGCGTTCGGAGCGAGAGTTTTCGACAAACGACTCGCCAACGAAGGCGTTGGACTCGCTTATCGCACACGCCGGTGTGACCATCTAATTTTTTTTGCGATGCGATCTAGTGGCATCGCGCGACTGCTTATATCGCCGGTGGGAATGCTCAGTTTTAGGGATTGAAAAGACCATTTATTCTGACTGCGAGACTCCGGTGTTAAAAGCGTGGCTTCTACAAACTGTTAAGTTTCATTTTTAAAAGAAAAAAAGTGTTAGTATTTGGAGGTGTTGCGTTTGGATGAATGCACATTTTTTGCGCGAAGGCAAATTACGTAAATGGGACTTCTGGAATGTCAACAGATCGTTTTTGAGGAGATAGTTGGAAGAAGTCGAGTCAACACATTCGTTCACTCGCTTTCACACAACGCGTGAAGCTCTACCATGCAATGTCTTAACGTTCCTGGCACATTAAACAAATTCGCCAGTTTCGTCCGAGTTTCGTCAACACTTTCAGCCGTGCTGGGCTGAGTCTCGCCGATCCCCAAGACAAGCGAAATAGCATCCGTCCTCCTGGCGAACATTCCGTTTGCATTCGGGGACTAAATCATACAGATGCACCCTGTCTGAGGGGGACTAATGGATGCTTTTGCTCGCGCACGCCTATCGGTTGGTCCCAGTCGAGCGCAGTTAGTCCCCAGCTTTTGCGCACGGTACCTAGCTTGAGCCAGATGGTCCTTTCGAGGAGCAACTAGGAGTTCAGAGGACCAAATGCTGCCGTTAGTCCCTTGAGGTCAACTTTTTTCTTAGAGTGTAGCACCTGCACTAAATAGCATCTTCCTGGTCGAGGTTAACTGGGAACTAGAAACTGTGTTTAACGCACTCGTTAAAAGTGTGTTTGAATAGGTAGATGACTACTTAGTTTTTGTGGAAAAGACAGACTTTAATCAGACCCTCAAAGTCATGCTAGAGTCGTTCAGGGAGCTGGGCCTGGGCCTGGAGTTCACGTTTGAGTCACCTAAGGACCAGTAAATTTAGTTTTTGGATCTTTGTTTGGATGTCAGTAATATGCACGTGTATTGGTGGCACCATCCAAGATCCACTAAGAGCCTCCTAGACTTTTGATCAGGGCACACAAACCTCGTTAAGAAAAGCATTGCAGAGTCTCGCATTTTCCGGCCGTGACAAATTCCTGCCTTCACAAAGCAGAAGAAAGCCTTCTCGCCCAGGTCGGGAGACTAAACGACGCGGAGTTTCCAGAGCCGGTAATCACCTCCGCTGCGGAAAAAGTTCGAGATTCGGGATGGACGTAGTGTTCTCGGCACAAAACAAATTGAGTGGGATTTCTTCAGCAGTGGAAAAGCGCGTGAAAGGGGGGAAAGAAAACCGGAGAATGGCGGTTCGGGCGTAAGGTGGCGCGGTGAGTTCGTGCCTTGCAGCAAAGGGTAGTTTGCCAGATACATTTCTCCTGCGGAAAGATATACATTGGCTGATGGACCGGTTCATTAACGTTTCACTGGTAGAGGATCGTAGTGTTTTAGGAGGAACAGCGCGCTCTCACTTGGCATTCCTTTGCTTAGACTGCTCCTGCCTACTTGTACTGGAGAAGGTCGTCGTGTTTAGTCACAAGGACCAAAAAACATGCGAGATTGTCGGGGCAGTCAATATAAAAAAGACAGGACCAATTTGCGTAAGTCAGGCATCCTTGGCGCGCTTAGAGAGCTAGGTAGATTTTTCTGATCGGGGCGAGGGGTGTGCACTACGTCACTTAATAGACAAAAGTTTGTGGAGGCGCCAAAAAAGACTGCGGTGTGCGATCTGGATAGTGTGTTGAGTAGAAGAACATTTTTGTTTGTTCTCTTTTTGGTTTTAGGAAAATAAAACCGTCAGTTGTCAGTCAGTGCTCGTGTCGTCCAGTCTTTCTTAGTCTTTGTCATTCGCGTTTATCTTACACACTTTTACGTGGGTTTTAATAATTCATTTCAGCCTTGAATCTTGAAAACGAGGCATTTGAACGCAGAGTTAGTCAACTATAATCTCGAATTTATCTCGCATCAAATGGCTTCCAAAGAGACTTCTCGGGTCTGCATGAGATGTCAGCGCGCTACATGCATACTCTCTTCATATAACAAAAGCAAATAAATTGCCTTGGACACTGATTGTACCACCGCTCGTAAGAGTGCAAAAGCCTACCAAGCGCTCACTTCCGGGAAAAGATGCGTACGTCATGTGGCTTCATAGCTGTTTGCTCAATGCGTCATCCAACCCTTTAGTGGAGATCGCTGAGGAAAACGAATGTCGCCGGTTTCAAGCAAGGAGCTCATGCCGCAAGTCGCTGTCTACGCAAGCTTGTTGAAAAGGGCAACAACAACAACAAATACTCTGCCTGGGGCATTCGGTGCTGTTTCGCCATCTTGTCAAACCCATTGAAAATAAATGTAGCGAAAACGACATTGTCCAATTTATTCAAACAAATACCAAAAATCAAGACACATAGGCTTTTTATCAGGGTCGAAAACTTAAGATATGATGCACCAGTAGTACGTGCTACCATTCGTTTTAGTTACTTTTGTCTTCTAAGTAGTTGTAATATCAAAGGTGCCTCAAATTGAGGCACCTTAGGTCGTAGATTGTTTTTGCCGCTCCGTAACGCTCTCTGGAACCCAGCAACAATACCCGCAACTCTACAGTCAAGGCCATCGGCACGCAGGCGAAATATCGGCTTCTTCGTTGCAAGGGCTCAGCGGAGGGGGAAACGCGGTCTACGAGAACTTTCCAATATCCTGGCAGTGTAAAGGGGTGTCCAAACAGGACACTACAAAACCCGCGACTCCGACAAATCGTGAAAATTGAAGCGGACGCTTCGTCGTGAAAATGTTTGCAGGAGTCGTGAAAATTTTTACGATCACGACTGCTCTCCATTTCAGATTGACGTCACACGCCACCTGCGTCTGTCTCACCTCGCCAACGCCCTCGCGTACCGCCGTCGCCTCGGCTCGAAGGCCAAGAGGTCCGGCTTTGGGTGGATTTGGGACATTCCTGCGTCGAAGGGTGCGTTTCGCCCGCCTCGGATCTGCTTTCTTTGTCGAGATTCACTTTCGTCGTGATGGCGTCCAATGCAGTTCCGTATTGTGAGCGTAGGCCTTGAGCAATTGACCGACAGCCAACAGAGCGTGTGAGTGGCTCTCCAGACCCACGTGATAAGCAGAGCAAGGCCGCCGTGGAGGAAGCGAGGGGGAGATTTGACGGAGGGAAGTTTCCCCCCGGGAAGAATTGACGGAGGGAAATTTCCCTCCGACGGCCGGAAGCGGATCGCGGCAGAGCGCGGCACGATTTGCCGGAGTCGCTGGTTTTGTAGTGTCCTGTTTGGACACCCCTTAACGCGACAAAAGGCACATTCACGCAATAGTCCGTCTTTGCGTCAATACCAATGGCATCAAGGATTTCTCGAGCGAACATTTTGCGGTCTCTTGTGAGGATATTTAGGTTAGAAACCTCTGGCGCACCTTGACATACACGACAAAGGCCGGGTAAGTGCTTTGCTTCTGTGATGGCCATCCCTAAAGGATCATGTACCCTCGTATCGTCATTGATGCACCTTCCAGTCCGTTCAATGTAACATTGACCATATGACAACGGGATTTGGTATACAACTTCTTCTTATATTCACTGTAGTTCTTCTTGTGGGATACGTTTCTCTTTTCTTTTAATGCGATATTATTTTCTCGCTCCCTCCCCCTCCCGATTTTGTGAACGTTTCTGGCCTCCGTTTCAGTTTCCCGCTAAATTTAGCAGAAAATATTTAAGTCACGTGACCTTATGCACCAATTCAGGTTCCTCGCTAAGTTTAGTGGAAGATGTTACTTACGTGACTTATGCACCAATTGAGTGTCCCCGCTAAATTTAGCGCTACAATTCACACCACGATTTATGAGAAAATTCAGTTACACCACTAAATTTCGCGGAAAAATTTACGCCACATGAATTATGCACGAATTCTTAATCCCTGTTAAATTTGGCGAAAAAATAAATGTCACATGACCTGACGTCACGGGACCTGCAAATAAATTTATATACATGTTGAAAAAACCCCGCGACTGCGGGTAAATGACACAACACTAAAAAGTCTCTAATGCAGCTGAAATATTTATCTTCCAAAATCAGGTTATATAGGCACTTTGATACAAAGGAAACAAGGGGAGAGGGTGTGAACCCCAAAGAATGCCACTTTCCACCAAGGTAACCTCCGACTAAACACAAGGACAACGGACTCTTCGTCATGCACCTCTCTTATCTTTCACCCCTCGCTACCCGACCACCAAACACACTGGTAACCCCAAGCCGAGTAACGCACACACAAAAAGAAAAGAACGACCCATCGTCCCCTCTACTCGAAAGTCTACAATGACGAACCTTGAAGGTCAGAGCTTATCACAGCCTAAGAAAATGCCGAAGTTCGTTGTCCAACCCAAAAGACGGCTTATTAACTGCGTTCCCGTGACCTATTATTGTTAATGACTCTTTTATCAACCGCTAATGCTCATCTTTTTTCCGCAACTCTACTGAAGTAAATGCCACAGCGGTACGCAGTTCCTATATTCGATAAGACGTTTTGACACTTCGGAGTATCGGTCTTTTTTCTTTATACAACGTTTCTGTTCCACCAACCGCTCAGTTATACACCGTTTAGTCTGTCCAATATAACAGAGGCAACAATCAAAGGGTATCTTTCAAATGACACCCACCGATCATTCCAAATCCCTTTCTCTGTGTTTTATCGCGCGACCCGAAGCAGTCGAGGCAAAATGGGTCAAACGGCTCAATCTATAATCTGTAGAAAAGGCAGTGCCAACATTAAACCTGCTGGCTAACGCTTTGATGTTGTGAGAAATTTTATGAAAATATGGAAGGACTACTCGCTTTGAAGGTCTAGGATTTTTCTGAATTGACTTCTTTGGAAATATCATATACACCAACTGCCTTAAAATATGTTCCTGAGGATATCCAGCAACCTCGAAACGTTCTATCTGTCGACAAAGAGAAGAGCCAATAAAATGTGAGGATGACTTCTGTGCTGTTGAATTGACGAGATTCCGAATTATGCCGAGTTTGACATGTTTAGAATGGCAGCTATTGAAAGGAAGAAGAGGTTTTGCTGCGAACTTTCCGTACTCCCAACAAAGGCCTGAACAAGTCCTAAGTTGAAGATCGAGATACTGTAAACGGTCGTCATTCGGTCTCTCTAGCGAAAACTTTATTTCGGGCGCTGCTTCGAACACTGCTTTCTCCAAAAAATCCGCTGAGGAGCCATCTGTTGAACAAACCCAAATATCGTCTACATACCTCCTCACCAGATTTTTCCTTAGAGGACCTATGTCTAAAAGACTCTAAAAGGCGCAGATCTAGGTCTCTTAGATAAATATCAGAAAGAGCTGTGCTAGCGCCGATCCAATGCACACACCCTGTTGCTGGATGTATCTTTGACCATTATGTTGCACCACCGGAGAACTTCGGTACACCTCTAAAATCCTAAAAACATCCTGAACAGATATCCCCGACTGCGACTGGAAGCTGACCAAATGTTCTTCCAAAAAGCTGCTCACCCTAGCCAGTAAAGTCTTAGGTTCTAAAGAATAGTACAATCTTTTATATCAAATGAAAAGATTGTGTACCTCTTCCCGTGAAAAGGTTGCAAGTCAGCCATTTAAATCATCAGAACACCGCTGCGACAACGGGGATCTTGTATTTAAGATCCTGAGAGTCTTCTGAAAAAATGAGGACACTATTTTCTGCCATGTGCCATTCTTGCTGAACAAACCATTTTGATTTGTTCAACAGATGGCTCCTTAGCGGAATCTTAGGAGAAAGTAGTGTTCGAAGCAGCGCCCGAATTAAAGTTTTCGCTAAAGAGACCGAATTGCCACCGTTTACAGCATCTCGATCTTCAACTTAGGACTAGTTCAGGACTTTGTTGGGAGTACGGAAAGTTCGAAGCAAAACCTCTTCTTCCTTTCAGTGGCTGCCATTCTAAACATGTCAAATCGGGGATACTACGGAATCTCGTCAATTCAACAGCGCAGAAGTCATGCTCACATTTTATTGGCTCTTCTCTTTGTCGACAGATAGAACGTTTCGAAGTTGGTGGAGATCCCCAGGAACATATTTTAAGGCAGTTGGTGTCTATGATATTTCCAAAGAAGTCAATTTAGAAAAATTCGAGACCTTCAAAGCAAGTAGTCCTTTCATATTTTCATAACATTTCTCACAACATCAAAGCATTAGCCAACAGGTTTAATGTTGGCACTACCTTTTCTACAGATTATAGATTGAGCCGTTTGACCCCTTTCCATTGACTGTTTCAGGTTCCGTGATAAAACACAGAGAAAGGGATGTGGAATGTTCGTCGGGTGTCATTTACAAGTTACCCTTTGATTGTGACCTCTGTTATATTGGACAGACTAAACAGTGTATAACTGAGAGGTTGACGGAACAGATATGTTGTATAAAGAAAAAAGACCCATACTCCGAAGTGTCAAAACATGTTATCGAATGTAGGAACTGTGTACCGCTGTGGCATTTAACTTCAGTAGAGTTGCGGAAAAAAGATGACCATAAGCGGTTAATAAAAAGTGTCCTTAACAATAATAGGTCACGGGAACGCAGTTCATAAGCCCTCGTTTGGACTGGACAACGAACCTCGGCGTTTTCTTAGGCTGTGAAAAGTTCTGACCTTGAAGGTTTATCGCTGTAGGCTTTCGGGTAGAGGGGACGATGGGTCGTTCTTTTCTTTTTGTGTGTGTGTTACTGGGCTTGGGCTTTCCAGTGTGTTTGGCGGTCGGGTAGCGAGGGGTCAAAGATAAGAGAGGTGCATGCCGCAGAGTCCGTTGCCCTTGTGTTTAGTCAGATGTTACGTTGTGGAAAGTTGCATTCTTTGGGGTGCTCACCCTCTCCCCTTATTTTCTTTTGTATCGAAGTGCCTGTTGTAAGAACGGCTGACTGGTCGCTAGTAGATGAAGCCAACAACAGCATTTATATACAAATATTTACATTAAAATATCCGGCATCGTCCGCTCATGGCCAGGCCTCGATCCATCTCGTGCATTTTATTTCTCGAGCTCCCACTTCTCCTTCCCCTTTGTCGGGATGCCCGCTTCCATACAAGAAGTTTCAACACACTCACCCCCACCGCAAGAAGAAGAAATAGCTGATGTGCCGTTGCATTAAAGTTTGAAAGTTGGAAGAAAGATAATTCTGACCTTCTCTGGACGTCCATGCTTCCCGGAAGGTCGCGTTGGTAGCCGGGCGATTATTTTATCATTGCCGTTTAGGTCGTTCTGTGTCACGTCATGTCTGTCATTTGCATAGAATCCAGGGACGATGTCTTGCCTTGTGTGAGCGAGCGATTTAGTCTTCCATCCTTCATTCCATTGAATCTGGAAGTCGATCGTGCAGCCACGTGTATTAAAACCACGGGGACGGGACAAGGCGCGAAGTGTACGATATGCTCTTTTCCTAATCTCTTTTATAGCTCTCGTTAGTCGCTGATATATGCCGATTCTTTGTTTCGTGCTTCGTTGCTTGTATAGTCTCCCTTGTTTCTTAAATTGCTTGTTTCGTTGAGGAAGTCGGTTCACATTCCTGTTTAAGAAGGTTCCATTTATTTGTTTAGTTGCTTTGGCACGGTTCCGTTTCTTCCTATCTTTTTGTGCTTTTCTGACTCTATTCTTCTTTGTTCTCAACTTGCCTTCGTTATGAGTTTGGGGACTTCTGTGAGTGCCGGCTTCATACTCTTTCTTGAAACCAGACATGACTTCTTCGCCAGTTAGCATGTAGACTATGTTCTTCGATGAAGTCGACTGTACGGGGTTGTCGTCCAGTAGCGTATTGGTCGCCTTTGTCGTTCCAGTTGATGCGCATCTGTCCTTCGTCTGCTGCTCTGATTTATGTTCTGTGACTAGACGATCGTCAGCGTAGTCTGTTGTCACACCGGTGACAGTTCCGAGTTCATAATTGTTGCTGTAAGGCTGAGTTTGTCTCACGAGATGTGGTCCGATGGAACTCATATCTGACATATTACGTTGTTTAGATAATTGTCGCTTTTCTCTCTCTACTTCTTCCAGTTTCGTCACCTGCTGATTGACTAGTTGTGCTTTAATCTTCAACATTGACAGATGTCCTACGATGCGGTCGTTTAGTTCTATGACGTGAGTGTATTCTTCTTCAGGTTCTTCAGTGGGTATGAATGGTTCGACAGCATCATCCAGGTACTTAAGTTGAGATTCATAGTTTGTTAGCATCTCGATGATTTCGTTAAATTGTCCGGCTGTCGTTGTTTCTCGCATTGCTCTCTCCAGAAAATCAAAGAGTGTCGTTGCCTTGTTGCGTAACGCAGATCTTTGTTGGAGAAGGTGCTCGATGTCGACATCGTTGAGGGTGATATTGTCTTGGGCGTCCGTGACATTGGCTAAAATCTTGCTCATCTTGCCGGTCGATCGTTGCTATAAGTTGGCTGTTGTGACCTTCCGTTGATGGGTCCAGTCAGGTTCTCACCGTTTTGTTAAGCCCTCTCCCGGGTTTCGGCACCATGTTGTAAGAACGGCTGACTAGTTCTTAGTAGATGAAGCCAACAACAGCATTTATATACAAATATTTACATTAAAATGTCCGGCATCGTCCGCTCATGGCCAGGCCTCGATCCGTCTCGTGCATTTTATTTCTCGAACTCCCGTTTCTTCTTCCTCTTTCTCGGGATGCCCGCTTCCATACAATAAGTTTCAACAGTGCCTATATAACCCGATTTCGGACAAAAAAAAAAAATTCAGCTGTGTTACAGACTTTTTAGTGTTGTGTCGTTTACCCGCAATCTCGGGGTTTTTCCAATCATGTGTAATATACACCAGCTCATTTGGGCCCTTACATTTTGCAAATCTAACTTCCCCGCTAAATTTAACGAAAAATGTCCGCCTCGTGATTTATGCGCCAATTCATGTTCTCCTCTAAAATGAGCAAAAACAAATGGACGTCCCGACCTATGCACCAATTCAGTTTCCCCGTTAAACCTAGCAGAAAAAATTTAATTCATAAAATGATTTGTTTACTCACATTTTTCGTCGTCGTATTCACAGTGAGCTGCGTCATGAGTCTCATGACGAATGCTATCACAATTCATAAACTTCCAGCAATAGTAGTTTCCACTGTCATTTTGATTACTTTTTGGCCTTCTTGTTGACCTTCTAGCACATTGAATAGGCCTTGTTTCGCGCACAGCATATCACCTGAACGCTGCGGTGGCCAGCAATATTTTTCAGCCAATAGGTGAGCATGTGGATATTGGGCGCTGCCACAAAACGTGATCCAGGCTTTTTCGTTGTTGCTTCGTCATCGCCTTTAAGTTAGCACTTGATTGGCTTGCAGATGTTTTCGCATATCGATACCAGGGGTGCTCTTGGGTGACCAGCATCCTGGAGCCTGGAGCTTTGAGACGCGAAACGTCACCCCACCTGATGTTACAGGACTTTTAATGGCCGGAAGTGAGCCGTGTGGTTGTTTGTTAGTAAACCGACTTGTTTGTAAAAAGCACGGTAGTCTATTAAACGTTAAAAAATGACGCTTGCCCTCTGGGACGCTAAAACCTTTTTCAAGCCTACTCACTGGGTTCGAGGCTAGCATAACACCGTCCCAGGTAACCCTAACCGAGTGGAATAATTATCGCGATAGGCGTAGCCTGAATTTCAGACGCTTCTGCAGGCTAAATGGTTGTATTTTACGGCAGTTTTGTTTTGCAATTGATGGTGTATTCATTTTGCCGTGGCGCATAGGTAAAGAATTGCTCCCTATTTCCAACCAAAAACAAAGGCAACTATTTTTGTGGTAATTGCGCGACAGAACGAACGCTACTGGAAACATTGTTTTAATTGACGATGATATTTAACGGCGCTGTCCGCTGAGCAGTGCTAAGCGACAATACGCTTCGCTGCCGAAAATAGGTTAAAACAAAATATAGCCGAAATCATGCATATTTCACGCGCACAAAAAGCGTGATTACCGATCTACACAACAGGAATCGCATATAAAATTTAGCAACTTTCCAGATTCGAACAGCATATTGCACATACCGCACGGTGCAGCGTAATCTGAGACAGGATTATTTTGAGTAAGATATCAAACACAAAAGAGCAGTGTCGACGAATGTCACATCGTGACGATCGGACAAAATTCAAGAGGACCTCGATTTGGAGGAAGTTTTCGGAAAAGCTTCCTTTTTTCGCAGCACCAGCAGCAAGGCAAAGCAACGGACTCGTCAGGCTCATTTCAACATTTACCCGAACAGCTATTTTTGGTGCCTCAGAAGCACATCTACACAACTTATCTCCGGGAGTTAAGAAACCAGTTTTCATTGTTTGCAAAACGGTGTCGAAGGCCTTTCGACGTTCCTCACTTCCGTCGTTTCCCGGGAATTTCTAGCAGAAACGATTGGATGTCATCAGCTTACCAGCCTCATCTCTCACAGCGGAAGATGGCACGAGTAGGGTACGCAGCATGCGCAAGAAACACGAAATGAAAACTTCCAAGAAAGGACAAAAAAATTGGAATACATGACCTCTGAACAGAGTCAGTGAATTGTGCTGAACAGGTTTCAACAGTCCAAGAGAGTGGCAGAAAATGCAAAACTGATAGGAGGCGCGAGCCTCGGACCAGCTGCTTCATCAGCAAAATGACGGCTGCCAAAAAGCGTTTTTTGGAAAAGTATATAGCCCACTACACATGGAGCAAGATTAACTTAGAAGCAAGCGATGACGAGTTTTGACGCCGCGTTCCGTATAAAGCTTACGATAACATTCAGCTAAAGAATTGTTCCGTGGTGATCTTTTTTTATTTAGCATAGATATAGCAGCTTATGACTGAATATTTTCGACAACCTAGGTTATCGTTGTACAGGTGTCGATAAAATAAAGAAAATATATTTCAGTTGGAGATGACTTACCTTATTCAAACAAAACTGTAGTTCAGTAACCGTGCAGAATGTGTTGATGCCAACCTGCAAAACAGAATGCACGGGAGCCCATATTCGTTGCGGCGCTCAGTGTCAATGCAGTAAGCATGTGCAACGGAACAACTCAGTCGCATTTACCATAACAAGTCCCGCCTTGGACGCCGCATAAAGTAGCTGTGCCCCTTCGTAGAGCCTTGGAGCGAGTATGGCGACCCTGGAACCTTCAGGAAGTTTGAGAGAAACCAGGCCTGCAGCTAGTAGGTCTACCTATAAGAAGAGAAAAAAATCCACAAAGACACAACATACTTACTTGAATCGACGCAGCGGGCGTTGATTATGTAAAAATAAAGGGCTTGAATTAGCGCATCCTGATAACGTTTATTTCTAGGCGAACCTACGCGCCACGTCCAAGTGGTGACATGCGGAGAACCGTGTTGTGGAGTTGCCACTCCGTAGTTGGAGTGATTCCATAATCATTCCGAATTTTTTTGACCCGGAATGGAATGGCAATGGAATGACGGCATCGTTGTTGGAGGGGGGGGGGGGGGGGGAGAGGGGGGGGGAGGTGGAATTGGAATTGAAATATATGTCTTTTGCCCGGAATACAGCGGTAATGTAATGGGACCAGTTCTTATGCGATCATCTAGAGCCAAAATGGCTGATGGTGCAATTGGCTCTCGCGTGGTATGTACGGCTCTCGAAAAAACATCATTTCACTGGAGATGACTGACGGATTCATTTTCTCACTGGTTCATGCTCCTTTGAGGATGAAAATGGCAGGCCCTCGGTTGAGCAACCAAAAGGTAGATAGACAAGGTGTCGTTCAGGGCGCCAAGAGCCAAGAAAAAGCGGCTCCTGTAATTATGCGTGATTAGAATGGAGCTGTTAACCAGGGTGTCGAACGGAACCCGAACCGAACGCCGGAGCAAAACCGTTTTAACTGAACCGGAACAAAACTGTAAACGAAATTAAGCATGGAATATTAGGAAGTTTAAGAATAACGTACGCAGTTTTAGTGCACGCTAACGCTAAATGTAGCGCTTGCGTTAGCGTACGATACGCGAGAGAGCTTTAGAATAGCGTTTCTGTGCCGCGACGCAAAAGCCCAAGCATCTCGCGCTTGCAACGCCACCAAGATACAGTCACAATTTTTATTGCACACATGAAATACTGTCCCTTGAGAAAAAAAACAAGTTGTTTTTTTTTTTTTTGGTCCAGAGTAATATTTTAGATTTGTTTAAACAACAAAATGCGACGGAAGCAGTGCCACCGGTTGTGTTCGCTTGCGTCGCCTCGGCAAGAAAAGTCTCGTGGATTGACCTTCGCTGATTTCACCGAGAAATGTTCGCGCGTCGCAAGCATCAAGTTGCCGGTGATCGCTGCCAAACCTAGTCCAATGTCATTCCGTATTGAAAATCGCCGTCGCGAGGATGCCGCCGATGTTGCGGTCACGACACCGCCAAAGCCAAAGCGGCCGCAGACATGGCCCGGGAGCCGCCATTTTTTAACTGTGCTCGTCTTGGCCTTAGCCAACTTCTCATCACGAATCCTCATTGGAGGAGCGCAAAAACTTTTTGCGTGCGCGCTGAATTTCCGAAAAATAGCGCACGCTGAAATAGCGCACGCAAAGCGCAAAACGTAGTTAGCGTTCGGCACATGCGTGGGGGCGACGACGCTAATCTTTTCGTACGCAAAGCTTTAGCGTGCGCAATTCTAAAACTCCCTATTAAACCCGAGCCGGAACAGGACCGTAATCTCGTGTGGCGCTTACCAGTTAATTGGAAACAGTTCGGCGTCATAAACCGTAAGCCGCACCTTCTTGCGGCTGGCGGTGTGAAGTCAATTAAATATTTGCAACGGTGACGTCGGCGACATGGAGACAGCTTAGTCATATTGAAAAAAATAAGTATACTTATTTACGTCTACGTGCAGCGAGAATGGCGTTGCCGAGTCGGCGTGGAGGCGTACTCTTCTATATTTTGTTTCAGCTGATGATGGACCGCAAAGGACGCTACGAGCTCCTGGATTTAATTTATAGTTCATGGGGCTTTACACGTCCTAAAGGTTGGTGGAGCAGCGCGGGGAGCGCAAACTCACGAGACAAGCTACGAACTACTGATTCGCTCGTGAAGCTTATAGCGTCCATCCTGGCACATAGGAAGCTGAATCGGAGTGTATCTGAGTGTCGAGATGCTCAACTGCTAGTCTTTGTGTGTGTAGGCTTGTATGCGCGCCTCTGTGGGTACGTTTCTTTTCATTTCTCGCTGCTAAGCAATATTCCTTGCGGAAGGAGAAAGAGAACATAAACATCAAACTGAAAAGAAAAAGTTGAAAAATTTGAGACAAAAAAATCTGGAGGCAACATGAGGTGAATCCAGGACGAGCGCGACACTGCGGCGTCGGTCGCCGGGACGCCAGTCGCCCAGAGCCGACGCTGTTTGAAGAAAAGTTTTTTTTTATTTGTTTTTGCGTGTGTGCATTTTCTAGAAACAGTAAATCACCCGTTGTCTTTTGTTATATCCTTTTTTGTGTTTTTATCGTCTTTCGACCTTACCTCGCTGTGTTTTTTTTTTTTTTTTTTACTCCGTCGTTCGAGCAAGTTGTTAGGGCGTGCGGTGCGGGTGAGCATTAACAGTAGGTATAACGCCGTCCTGCACTTAGAGAGTAAATTCCTGTCGAAACAACTACGGACTAATTTTTTTTTGTGTGTGTAGCTTTGAAGTACGGTGCATGCTACGAACACGGTGTCACGGTGCGAGCTGTCTGATCGACTTCACATGGGAGTACTGTACTTTAGTACTGCTTCCAAGCGTCTATATAACCACGTGATTTTCATAAAAAGGTGTTTGCGTTCAAAATTCATGACCACAAAACTAAACTAAGCATATATTTGTTTTGCGGTCCTCGTTTTCACAGCATAACTTCTGATGACCTACTTAATTTACATTATTTTCTTAACGACTGGGAGCTGTGAGCTTTACTCTCAAGAACTGCGTTGTACAGTTTCGCGCTTGGTGGAACCTGTAGCCGGATCGATATCTCAAACGCGTCCCTCAACCGGAAGCCAATCGGAACAAAATGCAAAGCAACCCGAACCCAAACCGAACCGCAATATGACCGGTTTGACTCCCTGGTTTTAACTTTGCCGATCTTCAACTTTTTAAGTCGAACACAAATAAAAAAAAAATGTAATAAATGTACTGCGACCGTAAAAGTTTACGCTTTTGCGGCAGGTTCCGTAACAGCAATTATACTTAAAAAACAAGCGAGCTGGTGATGATTCATGGTAATAAAACCCGAGACTCAGGAACCCAGAAGGGGACGAACACAACACAACGTCTCAAACACAGCTGAAAGTTTATTTTTCAGACACTCGTTTAAAAGGCGAGCCCCCCCGGTGCCCCAACCGACATCCACAGTCCCGAAGGTCAAGCGTCTTCCTCCCGTCCAGTCCACGTCAGCAGCCCTCCTCGCACACACGTACATGCACATGCGCCAGGCGCCACATCGTCCATGAGAACGTCCACGCAGTTGAATTATCACCCGCCACTGCCACCACTGCTAATCTCCCACTTCCTCGCAGCGCTTCCTTGCCCCCCGCCGCCGAATCGTACACAAGCACACCACTCAGATATACCCCCTTCCCGCCCTCCCCCCCCCCCCTTTACAGTTGCCGACGTAAACACAAACCTCGAAATCACATGTGGAACCCCACCCAGTGAGCCAAAATGCGCCGCAAAGTAATCTCAAAGCCTTAAAGTTTGTGCCGCTGTCCGTCCGTCCCCCCTTCTAAGTACTTCCTCATGTTCAGTTACTGTTACCAACACGCTCGTTTTGCTTTTACTTATCCCCGACCTTCCCAAAAACATATCTCCCCTTACCTTTAGTTCTGTCTCCTTCCGATGCCTTCAAAAAACAAAAAAAGACAGAACAATTTTACTTAACCTTTCGGCTGGATCTCACCCGTCATGGAGACAAAAACTCCGTTTCTGGTTAGGCTGTCTGAAGAAACGGAAGGATTGCTTATGCAGTTCCCAATACTCCCTATTCTAATGGTCTCCCTCAATATCCTTTTAGTCGCATCTTTTGCGCTGTAGATAATTTCTGCTACAGTCCCTTGTGCTGGCTCCGTAATTCGATTGCACTTTGTCGCTTCTAAGAGAGCATTAGCGGTGCGGTTGTAAAGTATTCGAAGCGTAGAGCGAGGTAGCTTTTTCTTAATCCACGCACAAACTATATATTTTAAGGCCTTATTAAACAAACAACAAGCTAATCATATACCTATTAATGAAAGCTATACACGTTCATGTGTGAAGAAAATGGGTGGTCTTATTATTTGGCGTTTGTTGGTACTTGCAAGTCTTTTACGCTTCATCGCGCGATTGATGTCTGCAGTGACAAGAGGTTGCCACGAAGCACTTTGTGCAACCACCTTTCGGTTTAGCAGAAGGAGTGCTTTGAGGTGAGTAAGTTTTTAGTTTTCTCCGCGTGATGCTTTTTTTTTTTTTTTCACTAACACAATGTGGCTGACAGTAGCCGTTTTTCACCTTTAGAAATTATAGGAATGTGATGGTGAGGTTCAGCCGTTCCAGAAGTGGGAATCGGCTGAGTTTCTCCAATTCGAGGAGTTGAGAGAAATTGAATTGCCGGAAACTATAATTCCTTAGAATGGAATCGGAATGAAATGCGGGTGCCCATTCCGCAAAACTGGTGGAGAAGTAATGACCAGCGACCGGTATCTTTCCACTGTTGCCTACCTGGTTATCTCGCACGCTACTGCCCCCATCACCTGAATGTCGAAGGTAATCAGTGCTTCTCTCGTCCTAACCCATGTTATACTGCAAAATAACAACATCCGTTTCTTTTTTTTCTCTTTCGAACCTTAGTTTTGAGGTTTCTTTTCGCAGCGCGACAACCCTGTAGGTCGATCACCGACTTTTTACCCTGGACGCAGACGCTTCGGTTCGCCCCTCGCTGCAGCCGCCGTATCAAATGCGACTTCAAAGAAGAGCCTGCAGCCTGCGTTACCTCTTAAGGCCAGGCTGCACTGCCAAGCTGCGTTATAAATATTCATACAGATTGCCCGAATTCCGTTCCTTTTATAATGAATGAACCAAAACTGGAATCATGTATTTTTTGACAATTTGCGATGTCACTTGCGAGAAGTATTGACCCCAGCACCTGGACTGTATTTCCAGAATGGGAATGGGGAGTTTGTCCTTTCCGCTGCTAAATCCTCTCGGTAACCCATGTCTCTGCTAACCACTTTATCATATTTACAGTTCTGTCTAACTGTCTGAGTGATTTGAAATAGGGGCGGGACTTTCTGTCATGAACTGATCCGGTCATTGACCGTAAAGAACATCAGCTACATTTGAACAGTTTTAATACTGACAAACTACATATGTTTGATTTGGTTGCACTTAGCACTACGGCCGACGACGTGATTTTTCCATTTACTGCTTTCGCATTAACATACGAGCTGGATTTCCGTATCATAGAGTTTACGAACTTGTTGAGCCATTGCTAACCAGTATTATGCAAAAACGCTAGCAACGCCACCGCAAAGCCACATTCTCTCCCTCCAAAGGTGCATATCCCAACCATCCCCATGTGCAACCACAGCAGCCTCGCTGTTTTGTCTCACCACACGTGTAACCTCCAGCAACGGTTAGTTCCCTAAGCCGGATGCTCCGCCACTTTTACAACATAGACGGTTGACAGGAATTCAGCAGGCCGACTGCATCCCGCCTTCGTCAGAACTAGAGTTCCGATTGGATCAAAGGGGGGGGGGGGGGGGGGGGGGGATTCCTACTAAACTGCGTGTATGGTTCATATATGTTAAACAGGAGGTAGTGACGGTATGAAATTTGTAGACGCGCATCTGGGTGGGAACGCGAGGCGGAAGGAGTCCATATTTCAAACAGGAAGGGATGACGGTAGGAGGTTGTGGAAACGGTTCGAAAGTTTCACGCATGTCAGATAAGGTTGTTTTTTTTTTTCTTATAAGCCGAAACAGTAATGTCTGGCCCGAAGACATCAAAGTTTCTGTAAAAAAAACAGGGGGGGGGGGGGGGCTAGATTATAGGACCCATGATTTGAAAAGCAGAATATAGTTGCGAGACGCCACTTGCTAGGGAGGGCTGCACACAGAAGAAATAAGCATGCTAAGAATAAAAAAAAAGTAGAGTTTAGAACTAAAGAAAAAGGAAATCACAGAAAGGCCAAATATACATGATATAGAAATTTACGGTCAGTGCGCAGGGGAAGTAATAGTAGCTTGCCATGATTACTTTAATCTGAGACTGGGGCGGAAGGAGGAATATTTTACAGTTGAAGAGAAAGTAACAGTGACATACAGCGTCTCTAACAGACATGATGTTTGTCCCTGCTACTTTCTTTTACACTGTACAAAAATAGTTATCATTCTGCTTCAGTCTTGGGTTAAAATAATCATAATGCCCGATACAGATTAAACAATCAAAAATGCGAAGGCGCGGGATAGAGGGCTACATGGGGAAAAAGTAAGCGCGCACTTTGCGCTCTATAGAAAAAAAAATACATAGCATCTGAAAACAAAAGCAAATATTACACCTGAAAGTGAAAGAAAAAAGCTTCATGGTCCAAAAGCGGCTACAAATATAGTACATCTGTCAATAATATATGATGAGGGTGGATTAGATATTATATAGCGTCGTTTATTGGTTTGATAATGCTTAAATCGAGTAAGTGTACATGGACATTCCTTTATTTCCTGTTTAATTACGTTAAATCAATATACGAAATATGATTCGTGCTGATCGCGTTCGGGTTTCATTTAAATCTAGATTCTAAGTTTCACTGAGAATTTATCGAATGAGTTCTCCTGGAGTTTGAGGTGTTTTGAAAGAGGTAGATTAGGAAGAACTATTTCGTGCGATCTGGGGTTACTAAAGCGCCTTGAAAATGTCATTTCAGTCTTTCCTGCATATATAATATTACACATGTATCACTCAAGTAAATATATGACGTTCTACGAGTCACATGTCAAATGTCCTTTGATTTTCATTGAACACTGCAAATGCGAGCTGATAGCCGTGCTTGCTGGTTGCATTTGTTTACAGACTAGATATTAGAATTTCGTGCAGCGTACACTCTTTATTTGGGAACGATAAATTCAACCGAGAGTTTTCAAGCGTATCTCTCAGGTTACGTTGTGGTCCATGCACGAAACCAGGAGCGGATGAAAGAGCACGTGTAAGATGATCGCTTTGTTCTGGAATATTTAGAGCCGTCCCTACTAAAAGACAACTTGACGCTTGCATGAAATTAAACGGGTTCATACCGGTAAGCGTTTAGCCATATAGGTCACCCATTTGAGTAATACCGGTCATCCGTTTGGACAAACGGGTCACTCGTTTGGGCAAACGGGTCACACGATTCTTAACAGGGGTGATAATTTTGCAGAAGCGGGTGATCTGTGACCGGCAAAAAGCAGCGATTTATTCAGACGGATCTCCCGTTACGCGGTAAGCCCTTTTGATACTAAATTGCAGAATGGTGGCACGAGCGCGTCTGCTTGATACGCATGCAGACTTTAGAGAGGTGTTTCGAATGTTGTTTCACAGGTCAGCAATTTAGGCAAAGGAGAGATGTAGCAATGGCAACTGAAGACGACTGCGTCTTGATCTGGCTGACCGCGCTCCCTCTCCTGAAATGTGAACGTGAGACTACCGAGAACCGTTGGCTTGCTGGAGATGCAAAACGCTGCTTTGTCGTCACAAATACTTTGCCCTCCGAAGGTCTGCGAAGCCGTTCTGGCGCTCGGTGTACCGCACGCAGCGGTTTTCAACAACCGTTCGCGCAGCATAGCAACCTTCCGTCCCTATGCTTTGTAGGTTCATTGACGAAGGGGTTCATGTCGCGGTGGTTCATGTTCGTGGCGCCCGCATTAAGAACGAGGAAATATACATTAAAACACCTTTTAGCACCCGAAACAAATATCTAATGACTTCATCCTGGTGTGCTCGCCATCTTAGTGACGTCCTATCACCTCACAGTTCTGCGAATTTCACCAATCAGAAAGTGCCGTGGCTGATCGTTCTCTTTTATACTGAGACAAAAAAGTCGTTTGAGTTTCTTTGAGCCCAGAGACTACCATCTCTTGGCATTGTGGTGCGCAGGTTGTTTATCTATGACCGCATAGTAAACTGAAATTTCGAATTAGAAATAATATTCTCCAGAAATATGCCGCGCCGTAAATTTCTCAGCTCCCAAACAAATGAAAAAAAAATATTTCTGAATGGCCATGTGCACATCACAAAAGCTGTACCATTTCTGAAACGATGTAATCAGAAATGTTACAACGATAGAAAGGATTTCCAAAACTGCAGTAAAAGTGACAATTTAACAGTGTGCAAAATATTATCTAGCGAGCAAACGAGGCGCCGGAAACGACACCATGACTGTAGTCAGGATTTCTCAACGGCGGCAGGTGTTGGTTGCAGTTTTGTGCTTTTCTCTAAATATGCTGCTAAGAGTGTGCATCTGTCCATGTGGTGCTTCTTCTCGGTTTTATGAGTTAAATTACGGTACCTCTCAAGAATTTACACAGCGGCAGTGTGAGTACTTTGAAACATAATTTTTGCGACAAAAAACTTGGTTGTTCCTATTTGGTCCTGTCAATTCCCTCTACGCCTGCCTGAGCCCCGGTTTGAGGAAACAAATTGTTACTCTCTTTTTGAGTTAAAACTGATATCTAAAACTTACTGTCTTAAATAACTTTGCTATTACTTTTTAAAATACATTTCTGGTCTATGCTTCACAGTCATTTGGGTGCCTAAGGAGTCGAGGGTTTATAGGGTCTGAAAGTCTGAAGAACCTTACTGGCTCCAGGGATTTGAAGGTTTGAAGGGCTGAAGGGGTTCGATGGGCTTAAAGGGTTTGAAGCGCTGAGAGGGTCTTATCACACATCATTGCTAAAGTGCTATTTCAGTGAGGACGCTGTCCCCTGCCCAGTGACATTTACCTTAAACATACAAGTGACAATATTGATTGTATTGCCCCATTATGAAATTAATATCGCAGCGGTTCAAGCGTTCCAAAAAGATTTGAGGCCACTGAATCAATGCTTGAGGGCTGAGGTGGTTGGAAGGGTTGAAGGCCAGACGGGGGTTTAATTGGCTGATGGGGTTTGAAGCGCTGATAGGGTTTCATAACATATCATGGCTGAAGTGTTACTTTCAATATGGATCAATCGTATTGAGATTAACAGTTCAGCCCTGATACATATAAAACACTCTGAGCCCTCCAGACCCCTTCAACCCTTCACACCCCTTCACCCCTTAGACACGCAAATTAGTGTTAACCGTAACCTAAAAATGCAGTTTAAAGCGCTATTGGAAGTTTATTTCAAACAGTGCGTCTTACATGCGTGTTTTAACTCAAAAATGCAATAAAAAGACATGTGCTCAAACCCGGGCGCAAGAAGATGCAGAAAAAAGAGATAGCACTAAATAGAAAAAAACAATTTTTTTCGCAAAAATATTTTTCGAGGTAAAAACACCCAAATACAAAACACCAACATAAACACGCATCCGTT
This sequence comes from Ixodes scapularis, assembly GCF_016920785.2. Classification (NCBI taxonomy): domain Eukaryota; kingdom Metazoa; phylum Arthropoda; class Arachnida; order Ixodida; family Ixodidae; genus Ixodes; species Ixodes scapularis. Next base: position 43,823,479 of record NW_024609879.1, on the reverse strand, counting down.
TTCATCACGCTCCAAGCGAATGATCGTGACAGGCCGCGTATTTACGATGAAATAATAGCGAGCTCCAGATCTAGGCGTCACACAGCACAATGACAAGTCAAACCTTTGGAACCTCTCAAAAAGACTTGTCAGCGTTTGAAACAAACACACTCCCGCTGATCGAATGCTACGCACTGGACGCCAGCTCGAACCTTCTACACATGAATGGCACGACGATAGAAAGTCGAGGCACTCGGTAAATTTCGCCGGCTGCGCGGGATGGTACGCAGGGATTGACGGAGCCGACCGTGTAGAGTTCTATTGAGTCCACTCGAGACGGAGCTTCCGGCATGCGATATTGCGCTCCATGAGCTGGCAGCGGCTCCGCTGGTCTCGGGAGTTATCCTTTCTAGTCTAAGACTCACAAATGGCTCTTTCCCACCTCCAAAGCTTCAGAATAAGCCAACTTTTGCCCGGACAGCCGCGTCCCTCGATGCCGAACTTCTAGTTTCATATGATCCCCGCACACAGCAGGATTTATGTAAACGAAGGTTCAAATTATTTGGCCCAGTTTGTCTAGGCGTGGGCAACGCCCGCTACCAGCGCTAAATTGGAGACAGCACGAAGGGCTCACTCCCCGACTACTACATTGACTAGCTCGCGCCGCTTGCGAGGATTGAGCGGGCTCTTAGGTGTTAGGCAGAAATAGGCCTACCTAGCCGGTTGGTTGCCAGATGAAACCTCCTCTTTTCGCCGGATCCACACTTGCCAAATTCCTCGAACACATACACTTAACTTCTTTTCAAAGTGCAATCATAAGATTTGATGAAAACCAGACACACATAAATATGAGGAACGGCTTATCCAAAATCTCCGCGGGGTGATCTACCGTCTGCAAAGGAAAATGGCTACAAACCCTTTTTGCCGAGCTGCCAAGCTCCAACTGCCCCAGCTGCCAGTGCGACGGTGCAAAGTACGCACGCACTGTGCGTCCCATTTTGGGCGGTGCCTTGCGCCACCTGCGAGTGTACGCGCGAGACTTCGCGGCTGTTGACTAACTTGCTAACGTCCTTCGGGCAGTCTGCTGGGCGGCCTAACTTATTTGAGGCGAATTTAAGTCTATGATATACCTTAAAGGAATCAGAATGAAAGGGAAGCCGATGTAGGCCGCTGCCTGGAAGTAGCGAACCAAGGGTTGTCAGTTGACGCTGAGTGATTATTTTGTTTGGTCGTGTGCTTGTGTCGTTAGAGTGATGGTATTTGGACGCGCTGTGATGTCAAGCATCATGACGACGAGTTGATCGGACGCCTAGCGCAGAGAGCCGCGTGTTTAGTTCAGCGCCATGTAGTCCCATCATTGAATATAAAAACACGCTTTGCGATGACCTTCGTCGCCAACGGATTCAAACGCGTCACCGTTTCTATGTTTTCTGCACGTTTGAAATTAATCCAGGGTTAATTTCAAACATGCCGAAAGTCAAACACATACCAAAAAACTAGCAACCAATATAATAAAAAAAACACTACTACACTCCTACGCATGCATCCTGATCTCTCACGTTTGACCCATTTAATTTATTTTTGATGGGTTCCGTGCTTTGACAAAGACATTAGGACAGACTCCACAGGCTTTTTAAAAATATTATAAAGGGTCTCTTCCACATTTTAAAAAATTTTGACTTTTATGTCAGGCCCTTTAGTAAACTTCGACGGATATCCCAGGCCCCTCAAAGTTTAGAAAGATAAGTTTGAACATTTTAGAAAACCCGGTGGGCCCCACTGAGGAATTTTCAAAAGGGTACCGTATTAAAAATAACAGTTCAGCCTTAATGTGTTCGGAATCCTCTCGGTGCTTTCAAACCCTTCAAACCAGTTCAAACCCTCCAGCCCTTGAAACTATTCAGCATTTTAGGCCTCCTCAAACCTTCAACCCTTTAGACGCCAAAATGACTCCAAACCATAGACCGAAAATGAAGTTTAAAGCGTTAACGGTAATTTATTTTACTCATTGAGTTTTGCAACCATGTTGTAACTCACAAATACGATAGGAACCGACGCTTACTCAAATCCACGCGCAAGGAGCTTAGACAAAAGCGACAAGACGAAACATAAACGACCGAGATTTTTGTCGGAATAAATAGTTTTCGAGGCGCTCAATGTGCCGCTTGATACATTTTTAAGATGCACGGTAGCTCAAGAAATAAAACTGAGCAGATGATCCGGACACACATATGCACACTTTTAGTAGCACGGTTATCAAAAACTACAAACGCGTATCCAACATATGCCGCCGCTGAGAAATCCTTAGCACATTCACGGTGTCGTCCCATGGTGGCGCCTTGCTGGCGTTTCCAGCGTTTGTATCGATCACAGCATGCTTCTGAACCTGGACGGGCGAAGAGGCGCTAGAAACAGGGCACTCAGCGACCTTCTTGTTCCGGACAGCGAGCTGCTCTGAAAGATAGGTCGCACGCATGGCACGGGAAGCCCACACTGTGCGTCCGCTGGTTGTTGCTCATTTAGGTTTTTATCGTTGACTAAAAAAAATAAGGACTACCAGCTTCCGTCTTTGACAAAGGCTGTGTTTCAATAGACTAAAAACAGGTAATCCTTGAATAAAGAGCAAAAGTTCCCCTTTCCATTTTTCTCACACACCCCCTCTCCCTCATGTGCAAGAACTGGGCGGGCATCCTTCAACATCGAACCAATGCCATCTCTTTTTCTCTCTCTGCATCTTTCTTTCGCTAACTACATTCCAGCGCGTGAAACACGTCCGTGGCGCGACGTCCCGGTAATATATCATGGTGTCAGCTAACGTAAGGTGTTACGTAACGTACCGTCATGTGACGTCACGGTGCCAAGTAATTGTATCATCTTAATCAAGGTGTCAAGTGAAGTAACTGTTTTATATGATGTTATTGTGTAATGACCTGAGAGTTCATTCTCTGTGGACTAGTTACCGTTCCAGTACCATATTTAGACGCCAACTATTATGAATATCAGGGCGTAATCAGCCTGACGCCACCATCGTTGCTGCACCCCAAGCGCGGACACTCAATCCTAAGGAAGGTGACTCCTGAAATCCGGCACTCTTCACCTGCAATTAAGTATGAGTGCGTTTGCATTATTCAGAAGGGGTGTGTACACTGGTCTCCATGCGTGTTCATATTGTGTCCAGCATGGTTAATCTTTCTCGCGGTTTTAATTATAATAATACTTCGCCCCCCCCCCCCCCTCCATTCTTAATTTTGGCATATTACACCGCTTTAACTGTGATAAATGATTCCAGCACCCCGGGTTAGTCCTTCGAAAAGATGGTCTTTACATTTGTTTACTTCCTTCAATCGAGAACTGATTAACATCATCTGAAATAAAGGAGAAATGATTGTGAAATGTTTGACACCAGTCAACTGTTGAAGGATTCTCGATGATTAAATGTTTTTTTTTTGTAATAATGCAAGGGTCGTATAGCTTGTTCAAATGGTGAATATAGCGCAGTACCTGTATTATTAACATGTTAAGAACCAAATATTACAAGTGATTTCATTAATGTTACTCTATCAATGCTATAGGCTCCTCGTGTGAATCCGTGGCTTGCTGACATTGCATCTGCAAGGGTACCTCATGCTCCTGTGAAGCTATATCATTCTAAAAATGCAGCGCCCAATTTATGGAGTCGAATTTCGAAGCCAAAAGACACAATACAGAAAAACGCACGCGCATGTGTTAGTAAGGTACCAATGTTAGTTCTGGATATAGCACAAGTGGAAGTACTGATACTCGCATTCTTTCCTTCAGGGATTGTTGCAAGCATTGCGGTAACCCATTAAAAACAATTACTAAGCTTTTTTTTTTACTTTACAGCGTAGAAGGGGGACAACAAATATCCGCCATGTACATTCCGTCATTGGAAATGAGGGTGCAATAGCACTTTAAGGTGCTTTTTAACGGGCAGCAGTTGGCATAGGATTTTTGCAGACTTATCTCGTTCCTAAACTTGGAGGGGAAATTGTGACTTCGTCTCACATAACACGATTACGTTGTGTGACATCATGACGTCACGGGACATTGAGGTCACGTGATAATGTGAGATAATGTGCTCAAGTCAAGAAGAGAGAGATAGGTTGTCGGGGGTTTCCCAAATAACCAACCGCTTTAAACCCTGCTTCCCAGCCACCTGTTCTTCCGCACTTTCATACCTCCAATATTATGAGGAAGGATGTGATTATACACAAAGCGTGTGTGGTATATTTTTCCATTTAGGAACCGTGCGATCTTAGTTCTTGTTTTTAAGAGCCCCGGACACCAATACGTCAGCCGTGAGGAGAAGCACCGCGCCCGGCCAGTTGCATGTGAAATTGGACTGGTTAAACAAAATATGTTCTCTGGTGGAAAAGTGTAGGTGAGGCAGACGGGAAGGCATCCGAACATTGGTGGCGGAGAACACTGCTCCTTTTTTTTTTTTACAGCTGTATAGTATGGGCACACTGTAGTGCATGGTGAATGACAGGAGTACGTCCCTTGCTTATCGAGATCGAGATTTTGTGACGACGCAGCCACAACACTGGCAAGGTAATTATTGAAAATTGAGCATCTATTCCAATAGAACAGACACGTTTGAGACGCTGAATCCCTAGGATTACAGATGGAAAGGTTGATTTTAGAAGAATACCTGCCGATTGTGTTTAACATGATTTTCTTGGTTGTGGGAGAAGTGCCAATTTAGAAGGCTTATTTTTTATGAGATTAACAGTTTTCTCGCGTTGTCTCATTACGCTTCTTTTTATATCGCTTGCAAAATAAAACTCGGTTGACTGTCGTAATTCCGCACTTTTCTCTTTTAGCCTCGTCCTTCTGCGCTTCGCACTCTCGCTCATGCTGTAGAGTTATTTCACTGCTATTTGAATACGTTTTAGAGCGCAGTTCTTAGGCGCCCGTTTCCAGGTTCCGCGGCGTAAGCCTCGGCATCGGCATCGCCGTTGGCGTCGTTCTAACAGCGCTACATTTAGCAAGAAAATTGACGTCATCGGACCTCAACACCAATTCAATTTCTCACCAGCGGGGAATTGAATTGGTGTTAAGGCCACGTGACATCGATTTCCCCGCTAAATCTAGCAGAGAAACTAAATTTGTTGATGGGTGATGTAATGCCAAATCACGTAACGCCATTTTCACCGCTAAATTTAACGGTGAAACTGAATAGGTGTTGAGGTCTTGTGGCGTCAATTTTTCAACAGAATGGAGAGGGAAAGCTGTTTCTGGGAGCAAAGTGTATGGAGGAGGAGCTCTGGAGGGTACGGAGGAGGAGGATGGAAGGGTACGGATGGGAGGGCCCGCAAAGGAGGATGAAGAGGAGGAGAGGAGGAGGAAGGGCGGAGGATGAGGTGGAAAGGAGCAGAGGCGGACGGCAGGAGGAGGGGAGGAGGAGAGGAGAAGAATAGGGGGCATACCCTCCCCCCACCGTACCTTCCCCTACTTCCACTGAAGAGCTGTGCTCTAATTTCGCGTTACAGAGATTTTTAAGCACCCTTCATTTGTTATTTGATTAAACAAGCGCTTCCTTGCCACGGGCACCTGATTTAAGTGGACGTGTTGCAAGTTTGATTGAATCTGCTCTCTGGTTGTAAGGTAAGAGGGGGTAAGAAATGGCCGCATTTATTCTGTTTATATTGCATTTTCGCGGTCAGAGTAAACAATAGTAAAATGGATTGTTTGACCTAACTTCAAGCGTTACTTACGAAACACTTAATACCAGAAATATGCCTCAGGAAGTATAAATACTCTGAGCTTGCACTTACGTCTTTTTTGTATTCCGTGTATGTCTTGCTGATGTTTTGATGAGAGTATACAACGGCCGTGGTGTCACCGATTCTGTCTGTCGCTCTGTCAATCACATCTCCCACAGTCCAAGGCAGTAACTGCTGTTTCCCGGGCTTGTGAAAGTAGCTGAGCTTGGAGAGGTCCCTATTTCGACACGAGGAGAAAAAATATTTTATTTCTCACTAGTGCAAGCAAAGATGGCGATCTCCATGTAACATTTGTATCCGTCATCTGCAAGTATTTTTTTTTTATTTCTTTTTTTTTTTTTAGTTTCGAGGATCAAAAACGTTCTAGCACTGCCTCGGTTCTCCTGGATAAATGCATTTTATTTCTTCTCGTAAAAAGCTTACATAAATTATTTAAATTACATGGAGGCCCGTAAAAAAACATAAAATTTATCTTAAATTTCTGCTTACAAAAATTTCGGTCTCCTAAAAGCATTCCATTGATTGAGGTATAAAACATAGAGTTATTACAATAATTAAACGCTAGAGGCCCAGCTCGCTAGTGTCTACGGGATTTCCGGTTGCAAATGAAGCAGACAGCATGCAGTCTACATTTCCAGCCTCCCTGTGTATTCCTGTGGGAAAACGCACGTGAATTATGTCTCTTCGCCGGAAAATAACATGAATAACTTTTATCATTTCGGCTGTACCGGATAGTATGTACCTTTTCATTTCATTTATTATACTCTCAGGGCCCGAAGGCATTACAGAGAGGAGTGGAAATATATACATCAATATAAGGTGAACAATTAAAAGAAAACGCAAAAAACAAACAAAACACAAGGTACAGAATCGCTATGGAACACTGTTAAGAACATCAGTTATGGCGGTTTTAAAATCAGCAGCGTCAGTAAGTGAGACTACGGATGCGGGAAGGCGGTTCCAGTCGACGGAGGTCAGAGGTAGGAAGGAGGCATAAAAGGTGGAAGTGATGCAGTAGGGGATTCCTACTTTTAGTGGATGATCGGTGCGCGGCGATATGTATGATGGTTCTGAAATTAATGAGGCTCGAAGTGCTGGGTTAGAGTGATAAATTTTGTGAAATAAGCAGAGGCGAGCTATTTTTCTACGTAAGGAGAGGTTGGGCAAATGTAGAGACGCTTTCATGGAGGTGACGCTGGCTGTACGATGATAGTTAGAAAGTATAAAACGTGCGGAGCGATTTTGAATGGATCCAATGGATGATGCTAGGGATACGCCAGGGTTCCAGATAGAGCTTGCATACTCAAGTTTGGTGCGAACTAAAGTTTTATATAGGAGAAGTTTAAATGAAACAGGGGCAAGGGAAAAATTTCTTCTGAGATAGCCTAATAAGCGATTAGCGTTGTTAGTGATATAATCGACATGGATGTTCCAGGAGAGATCGTTAGTTATATGAACACCGAGATATTTATAGGTTGACACAGAAAGCAAGGTGGAGTTATTAATACAGTAGGAGGGACAAGTGTTATTTTGACGGGACACTCTCATAGATTTACATTTAGAGGTGTTAAGTTCCATAAGCCAATTATCGCAGCAGCGGGTGACGTTGTTAATATCGGTCTGAAGAGCAGATATGTCAGAGTCGTTAATGATTTCCTTATAAATTACAAAGTCATCAGCGAATAGGCTAATAGAAGAAGATACATGCGTGGGAAGATCGTTAATATATATAGGAAATAGAAGTGGACCTAATACGGAACTTTGTGGGACACCGAACTTGACCGGCGAAGTTGAAGAATTAGTTCCGTTAGCGTGAACAAATTAGTTACGGTCTGATAGAAACGATTCTATCCAAGCGATTATATTTCACAATACCTTTATTGGTATTGTGAAACTGAAATTGCTTTAGTTACAGCATTTTTTTTACCACTGAACGATGTTAAACTTCGCTCTATTTTAGGCCCAAACCTCTGTTTCAAGGCAGGTATGTGAAAACGAGCGACGATTCTAAGCAAACTAACGATCGAAAGGGATGTAGAGTGTGTTCAAGGTTTGCTGGCATTTCGGTGGCGCTTATATTTTGCTAATATGCCCGTCATGTCATTGGACGAAAATGACTCCGTCATGCATCTTTACGATCGGTTGAAGAAACAATCGAACGCAAATAATAAAGCCCGTGAGCTACGAAAGGTGTGTCTTTTTATTATTTCCTATGTCGGGCAGTTTTTATCGGGCACCTGCTCTCTGGCTCCCCCTATTTGCAAAAATTTGGAGCGTGCGGATAATGATTTGAACCCACAATAAGCATCTTGATTCGCACATATTCGTGAGCAGAAAGAATAATGCAGTATATATTTATTGCAAATCTGACTATATTACGTGGCTTTCAATTAATTTCGATCGTCTGCGTGCACAAGGAGTTACTTATCCAGTGTTACTGCTTAGTTCTTGCCGTCTCTCTTGGTTTTCTATATGACCTTCGTTCGTTTGGCACGTATATCCCCCATGCTGGAAAGCGTCGACGCCGTGTTAGCGCTAACAGTGTCCGACAGTGCACATAAATGCACGTAGGAAGCGGTTTTAAAACCGTTTTTCATACCACGAATTTAAAAAAAAAAAGATGCTGTAACTCACCAATTATATCGTCTGCGTGACTGAGAAATGTTCCAATGCGCCTAGTACTTACAAATTATTAGTGATATTTTCTCTTATAATCAAGCGCAGAGAGAAAATGCAATCGCTTTTTCCCATAGAAATGCATTACCCGAAGTCCATTTCTGACTGCTTGCTGTCTGCTTCAAAATGCAACAGCACACTAGCGCCAGCTGAGCCTCTAGCGTTTATTGTAATAACTCTATGGTATAAAAGCAGAATATTTTGGGTATGAGGTATCTAGTATAAAATGTGTTCAAAATCGTGATTTGCGTGTTAAAACAAAACACCTAACTCAAAATCGGGTGTGTTGTGACACCAAGCGAATGCGATTAGGTGGACACTAAAATAACTGTAATATGGTTTGAAATTGAGCTTGGTGGTGCATATTGGTAACAGGAAAACCAGAGCAAAAAAGACACAAGGACGAGCAGACGCAAAACACGAACGCAGCATTGACTCACGACTTCGTTTTCTTTCTCATCTTCTTAGTGCATAAAAACAATAAAGTGGGAAAAAAATAAAAAAAAACTAATTCATAGTAGGACACTCCTTCAACTAGCAATTCGAAAAAAAGAAGAAAAAAAAGCAAGTGTTACGCATTATCTAACAGATTTAACATTTGTAGAAACTAAGCCTCAACGTGCTCACACACGTTCCCAATCAACGAATAAATTCAAACTCTTCATTAAACACGGTAACTGACACTTCGCTAATGCAAACATCAGGAGGGTATACATGAATGTAATATGACTCGGGAATTTTCCTAGCCAATTTTTGGGACGTCTTTCCAAAATGTCAATGTGTTTAAACATAAGTGTATAAGCACATCTATTGATGTGAACTGCCAGGTGAGTCGCTGACATAGACCTCAATGACAGAAAGTGATCCTTAGCCCGAAGATCTAGGACTGGACCTTGTTGTGTTATATGTGCCTTACCACAAGAAAATGGGATTCTATACACAACACCCATTGCGCATGCAAACCATCTGAAAACAAAATGTTTAATTTTACACACTACATGAGTACTTTTTGCTTCATAAATCGCATTAGAAATCTGAGACAAGTTAGAAGGGATCCGAAAAGACAGCAGAAACTTTATGTTTTTCCGCCAGCTTTTTGATTCCATGGGAAAGGTTATGAAGATAAGGCATTATCACAAGTTTAGTGGCTTTGTAATTGTGCCCGGACACGTGTTTACAAAAAAAGGGCAAGTTTTGCCAGACAATTTTTAAGCAGTTCCGGAAGTAATATTGGTCAAAGTGAAGACACGTGCTCTAAAACTTTGGAAGCAGTTTGGCTTTGGGAAGCGCTATAAGTCCGTTATGGCAGTTCGTGATCTCCATCTCTGGTGAATGTCCTCCCATTGTAATTTTCGTCCCCTTAAACTTAAAGGCATTTTAGAAAGCCGGATTTCCAGCGCCGTCGCACCGCGCACGAACGAAGATAGAAAAAAGGTTAAATGTTTGCCATGTTGGTTAAGCCGCCAGCTCGGGGTGATAGGGTGTTCTCTAATGGTCGGATAACAAATCAGGCGAACATGCTTGGCGGTAGACGACAAAATTTTACTGATAGTTGCTTTTGGCGAAATGTGGCAGGCTCGCTAAAAATATATTTCCCTTGCGTTGACGGTCAAATATATTCAATTCTTTTCTCAATGGGGCTGCGCTTCGGGTTCATGGTTTAATTGACTATAATCATTTTTAAACCTTACAATTTAAACATACTGTACATGTGTGAATGTAAACTTCCATGCGGCTGTTCCATCGTGAAGAATTATTGTAACCCCGAGACACTCGATTCATGCTCCGATATCTATGTTTCGAGATATCCGTCTCCAAGTTTGCCACATATCCCGGCTGATCACGCATTATTCCGCGAAGGTTGACGCAAAAGTTCCTCCCGATCTGACGCCAGGTTTCGCGAAAGGGCATTCCGTATGGCAACGGAAAGGAGCTTATGAGAGTTTTTTTTTTTCTTTCCTTTTCGAATAGGACATTCCTTCTTCGCCCACCAAAATGGGCAGGTGAACCCTTACGTCAGTTTGGAATGCCGAAAAATGAGAGCCGACAAACGAGCATTATTAACAGTAATGTTTTCAGAATTCTCTGAGGATCAGATAATGTCTCCTAAGCTCCGAGAGTAGTGTATTGAAAGGCCACAAGGTACAGAAATCTAGCCGCACATACTTAAAATGGAAGTAAAAAACATAAAATGTCATATGCTAGCTACTCTCATATGCTGCTCTACGATAACGAACTGTAGCTGGGTTGACACTGCCGGCGCGACATTTACCTGCACTGCAGTAAATCTGCTATTTGCGGTGTAATTTCACGTAAGTTCTATGAATGTTATGACATAATTATCTACTATGATATACTTAACGCTCTAAACAATATTTTCCTCCCTACGCAATATTTCTCTTATTTCCAGCAAATAAATATTTCAACAAACATTGAGTTGGTTATACGTCAGTTAGTCATGTTGTGAATAAACATTTTGTATTGACGTTGCAGCCTTTTAAGCAGTCCCCCCAGCAGTTTTAGAACACAAATACCGTGAGTGTTTCGACATGTATAATTGCATTCTTTTAGAATTTTCCGGTTCATAACGTCATATTCGTGAAACATAATATGTTTGTAAATTATCGTAATGTTTTCCGTTGAAATAGCAGCATTGTTATTTTGACGTTTTCTTCCAAACTGCTTTCATAGCTTTGCCTAAAAAATGCTTAAACAAGAACGATGGTGTCGAGGCCTCTTCGCGAGAGCCCAACGAGCGTTGCTCCCACCCCACACTAAACATATCGCTTGCGTTTTTGTGACTGACAGTTGGATGACTTTTTTTACGAGAGATTTTGTAGGTGCAAGTTGGAGCCAATACTGACTAAAGCACAATCACCCAACGTTTCCTCTGCTTTGAGACGGGGCAATATTTAAGACTTAATCCTAAAGCAAATTGAAGCTTAATGGCGATTCAGTTTGCCGAGGCGAAACAAGCGTAAGTACCGCGCAGAACGTAACAGGGAGAGTTCAGCGTTCTTTTCCTCTCTGCACTTCCGTGCCAGTCATTCTTTAAAGGGTCGCAAAGACTTGTTGCATCCTGCCTTTATTCAATCATGAACTTTGTCGTTTTGTTAGACTTTTTTTAACCGTTTATGACCAATGTGTGTAGGGCTAATAAACGCTGACATGTCAAATACTCTCTCCCGAGTTAAAATATTGAATTTTTGGAGGTTACTGACCGATGAAAACGAAGGAGAGATTAGTTTGAGCGCGCTTTATTTGGGGGAATGATGGTGGTACCGAGAACCTGCAATTTACGGTGCTATCTTGAAAATCGTTTAGGGTATTTGTGCTTTCCGATGATAGAAATTGTAGTGAAGTACGCAACATTTTTGTCCGAAATAACTCCGATAATATTTGCAGGGAAGCTAACCACAGGGCGATCATTCTTATACAAGGAAAAATATCAACTACACTTTTATTAACAGATAACATTCTTGTCATGGGAGAACTATTTTGACGTCAGAGATCGAAGTGATATATTTAGTATCTTCATGGCTTCAAAAAAGCACATGAAGGGCGTGCAGATGATGTTTAAAATTAATTCGACGGTGTATGTCAAAGTAACTGCCTCCCAGACAAAACATCATTCAGGCTTAACAATTTAGCAAAAAGAATGAGCCTCCCACATCCATGACGTTTTTCCTATACCACGCGGCTGAGAAGTCCTCTGCGTGAAGTAATGTTTAGTGGTTCCCTGACCCATACCCAGAGCAACAGTTAAGCTAAGGCTCGACGATAGTACTGGACAAATAGGCAGAAACCTGCGACTTGGCAACGCCGTCTGCTAACATCGTGAACGTTGTGAGCCGTTGTAAGACGCATTCGTAGTCAACGACACCGCGAAATAGGCGTCGCTGCGGAGGCCCACTAGTGGTGACGTTAGAGGAGGAGTGGCATAGGCCTCGTTTCATGGGTGGCATGCGTTAATCTCTAAATTGAGGGGATAAACTACAGGCGTTCAACTCCATGCAAATTTCGCGGAGAAAGCCGGTGACAAAGCTGCTTCGTTCACACCGTTTTCTTTTTGGAATCTCGTCTCCCCCCTAAGTACCATAGAAAATAGAAAAATAATAGCGAATATTTCGTCAATATTGGGAGTCATCCAACAGCGATAGTTTCAAAAGCGGCGGCCTCTTCTGACAGTAAATTGCGTTACACACGCCTCGCCAAGTAATCAGCGCAACAGTCGAGCTTGGGATTGTAATGTTCAGCGACAGAAAGTGCTGAGGAAAAGTAGAAACACATAAGTAATTACTGGCAGAACCCAGGAAGAAATCGTTCGCAGCTCGGGCTCTCTTGTTGAATTAAAGTCATCATCTGCGTCTCATAGTTTTAAACGTTGACGATTATTTTTTTCTAATATTTAGTGACCCGCAGGGGCAGTTTAATTGTGGTGCAATATGCACCGCCAACATCGTTCCTTACTTCACGTGTCAATTTACCGCCGCGAAACTCCGCGCTCAATAAAAAGACGAGTGTAAGCGGAGCCTCTCAAGTTCGTTCCCACACGGGCTGCTGTAAACAAGGAAGAGGTTGGGAGGATAGGGAAATTGCTACAGTAGTTTCATTTTTCACCAAGGAAGCGCTTGTATTTTCTATTCAACTGAATTAGTTTTTATAAACAGTAAATTTTAGCAAAATCCTGCCACAGTACACTCTGCTCACATACTTATTATAATTTTCACACACTTTTTTGCCCTTCCTAGAGATCGAAAATGTTTTATCTTCTGTACACCGACGATGGTAGTTCTGCTATTTCTGTCCTAAATTGTATATTACAAAAAACAAGTATGAATATGGGTCTAAACAGACTGATAGGAAAAAATATCGAACACCACATTTTTTGAAAATTATAACAAAACTGAAGACGGCCTTTTTTTAAATTATTTTCTAAATATTGCAAAATGAGTGTTCGGACTACGTTTAAGTGCCTTTTTTTTTATAAGGACGCGGAATTTCAATGCGTATAAAAACATCTACGAATGTGAACACAGGATAATCAATCGCATTGAAAACAAGATCAAGCTTCGGAAATGTATAATGCGGAGTTGCATAGCTCTGAAGTTACTCAATTTCGCGTTTTGTGCGACGTGTGCAGGTTTTATTACAAAAATGAAATGCTTTGTAAATAAAAAGAAATGTTTAGCTAATTTTAATGAATGTCTAGTCCATTCACAAAATATATCAAGCACACAGCGAGAAGTTTGGTTTTATAAATATTTAAAATGCCGACTTTGCGCTAGGTGAGAAATACGCACTTCACTGACAGTAATTTTATGAATTGTGGTAATAAAAAGAGTGTTTATAGTTTGAAAAAAAAAATTTCACAGGCGCTTTTTGGGTGCACAAATGTGCAAAGAAATGTTTTTCGCAAAAATAAAAAAAAAAAGAAATGTTGGCTGAACACAATTTTTTAAATTCTCTGAAACCACTCAGAATTAGACCTCTGAAGGAGCGTTTCTGCACCCATAAAGAACATTAAAATGAAAACAAAAACGTCTTTTTAATGGGTATAGATGGACACCTATATGTTTTATAACTGTCCACAAACATTTTTTGAGCCTTATTTACGTTGTTTGACACAATTTCGATGGAGGTCGGGGCCCGCTCTAAACCCTACCAACAGGTTATTGGCCCCGCCAAATACGACTGGATTGGCTTGGCTGCTTTGCCAGACATGCTCGGAAGCCTAGCGTCTCCTCAAGGAGACATCCTTTGCGTCTAGTCTGCTATTTGACTCAACCTGGCAGTCGTGCGGGCAGACACATGGAAGCCTTAGGCATGGTCTGCTATTCCATTACCGTCTGTCGTTGTCTGCAAATCCCAGACGCAGATATAAAAGCTGCACGTCGGCGTTCGTTCATCTACTCTTTCGCGCCCGTCTGGAAACATCTCCAATGCTCGGAAATTTGACCATAAAAGCTATGTGCTCAACATCCGTCATGCACGAGCCAATGCCCAATACAAAAAGCTTCTGTCGGCGTTTGACAATGCGAAATTAAACGCGACCGCGGGAACTAGAAGTATTAATCAAATTAATTTGCAGTCCTTCCAGTTCTTTTTTTTTTTGTGTGCTGCTCATATTTTTGCATGGTATCCACGTGAACGACTGGGTGAACGACCTAAAAAAAAGTTCGCTTTGGCAGGCCAGGTGCACTGCAAAAAATGAATGCTACTTTCCTTTCGAATCGAAATGATGGAAAGAGACATATGCAAATGTGATGGTATCCGAATATCCGATTGCCTCCAACCAAATGTATCCAGAATTTTTACACGTGTAGGTATCCTCTAGGTATTGAAACCGTTCTTGCAATTACGACGGTTGAACAATTTACTGTGAAGCGGGACAGGTTTTACTAGAACGAAAAATTCCACTCTGCGCCAGAACCGCGCAAACGGACGAATCCAGCCAGATTAAGAAAAATACAGTTGACGTGGGATGGTAGGGTTTGGCAAGTCCCGCTACGAAAACAAGCACCTGCACTGCGCTAGCGAAGGCGCATACTTGCCACAATTTTTGTTTGTTTAACTACGTCTATTCAGGTTGTCCTCTAAACAACACTCTGAGTGCAAAATGACTCGCTCTTATAAAAATAGACCAGCTCGACGAGCTTCGCTTATTGAGAAGTCCGAAGACGTTGGCAGCCATGTTCGTTTTTGCCTCACGCCAATGCTGAAAAGGCGATCTTGGGATACTTTTGAAAACAACAACTCTATCTAGATACTTGTTAGTGAGCGCGTTGGTAATGATGTAGGTTTAGAATGAGTTGTATACGTAAAGACAGGGGACGGGACAACACCTCTTTCGTACCGACTATGCCACGTTTAATGGGCGTCTGAAAGATGTGTTGTCCCGTCCCCTGTCTTTACGTATAGCAACTGTTTCTAAATATATCTAGATCATTCGTTTCTCAAACTTAAACATATTGCCAATCTAAAAAAAAAAAAAATTACGTTGCGGAGAGACAATTTTACAACGAGCTATTAACACGTGAGTTTTCTGTCAAACCAATCAGAACAGAGAAATGGAACATAATTGCCTACGTTTCTCGGTGGGGACTAAGGCAGGCAATCTCCACCTAAATTTTATCTCCCGATGTAAAAATTCATAAATTGCTTTAGCTTAAAATTGTTATGCAAGGAATATGTGCCCCTCCTAGGCCTCTCAAGACAGTTTGTTTTTCCTATATGAGTGTCCATTTAACGGAGTATAAATATCGTAGTGTATGGCTTCGGAAATCTCCCTATAGACTGGAGGTCTCGTGTAAACAAATCGTTTCGTTGTACTAGGATAACGCTCCCGTGACTTTAGCTGCACATTGGATATTTTTGAGCTACATATTGAAGAAATGGTCGTCTGGAGAGGGTGAAAATGGCAGGAAGGTCTTTCAGTCGCCCATTAAACGCGGCATAGTCGCTACGATAAAAGAAGGTAGACATTGAGTTCCATGATTATATAAAAATGAGATGCTAACGAAAGTGGATAATTCATCATTCTGTTCCACTCTCCAGAGGTGTTGTTTAACGGTAGGTAGGAACACTATCATTATTATTTTTTTTTTATTTTTAATTTTATTTCAGAATCTGTTTTCCGAAGATTAACCTGGCCTTTGCAATGGTGGCGCTGTTGCCACTTACAGATGGTACCGTGAAAAACACTTCAGGCATGAAGCGTGGAACTCCTCTTTGTCACTGGGACAAGCAAGCGATCTCCACACCTCCTTTTATTGCCAACGACAATAAACGTAATATTCGAAAGTGCTTTCGCCCAGTTGGCTGAGCTGGTGGCTAAACAAATTCGAGATACTGCCACTCCCAGAAATGCAGCCGACGAAGCGACGAGGCTCCTGGAGTGCACTTCGTGCTATCTGCTCGTTTACGCCGCTCCCGAGATAGGTTGTGCTCTACTACGTGTTAGTAGTTGTGTGCAGTGCAGGCGAAGGCAACGCCAGGCGAAGACAGAGAGGGTGAGCACTGGGAAGGTGGGACGGGAGAGGATTAAAATTGAGGGCGAGGGGATAAGCAGAGAGGACTAGGAATGTTAGAAAGAAGAGGAGGTTTCTTCACCTCCTCAGCCCTCCTGGTGATTGCCCTTTCTCTCCTCGCCTGGCGCTGCCTTCGCCTGGGATGCACGCAGTCTTAGGTAGTAACGCGTTACTAGTAACGCGTTACTGTAATTTCGTTACTTTTTTGGTAACTTGTAACTGTAACGAGTTACTTTTTTAAAATGTAACTTGTAACTGTAGTTCTATTACTTTTTTCTGAGGTAACGACGAAAGTAACGACGTTACTTTTGTCGTTACTTTCCGGTGTTTTATGAATAATATATCACTGATCCAGTACAATTTAGATTTTCCTTGCACTTTTCAAATCGTCTATTCCGACATTTCCGAGTGTCAAGTTGGCCTTTCACAAACCTGTGAATACGTTCTTTTTCACCTGTCACGACCCGAATATAGCCACGTGTAGATATCATGAGAAAAAATCTAGTTATCTTTAGGCACGCGCTTGAGCTTTGTGACTGAACACTACATCGTAGTGTCTTGAAGCACTATCTATTTAGTGGTTTTTCCTTTTTCTGTAAAAACGCTTTTTAATCCGGTGAATCAACCGTGAAACAACAATACACGCCGAGGGCACTGCGTCTGTTTCGTATTCTGATTAGCGCCAGTACTCCACACTGCGCATGTTTCGTATTTTGATTTGCGTGGCGAGAACATTTTCAAACACTAATTTCGAGAAGTCACTTCTGCTAAGTTACAATGTGAAGTAAAAAGCGTACTGTTTAATTTTATGCAATAAAACTTGGTGAGGGGCGTTTTCTAGTTTTTCCTATTTTTTGTGTTATAAAAAAGTAACTGAAAAGTAACGTCGTTACTTTTTAAAAGTAACTGTAACTTTAACGAGTTACTTTCTTGTTGTGGTAACTGTAACGGTAACTTCGCTACTTTTTTCTGAAAGTAACTGTAACTGCAACGAATTACTTTTTAAAAGTAACTTACCCAAGACTGGATGCACGCAACTAGTGACACGGAGTATACAACGAGGACGTGTGCTGACCGGCGGCCGTGAGTGTGTCGCCTTGTGAATGCACACCCGGGGAGGGCTCAGTAAAGCAGGACACGGCCTTCCGACGGCTGATTAAGACCGGGTGATCGCCGCAGAAATACTTTATTCGGCATAAAAATGTTCGTATTTTTTGGTTGCTTTTCTCTGCTTGGTTGTGAGAAATATGAAGTTACCTCCTATCTCACATGTGAAAAATGTGGCTTCAACGAGCAGTAGAAGCCTATATCAAGGCGCAAATGTCGTTTGGGCGCTATCAATTACTTAGGTAATCTCGCTTCTTTATTTTTTTTTTATTTTGTTGTTAGAAAATATAATTGTCTATCATATCTTACATGCGTGCATTAAGAAAGCGAATTTTGAGTATATGATATGCCAGGGGCGTCCAGGCTGACCCAGTCTAAAAGCAGTGAAAGATACCCCTAAAGCTTCCAACAGTTGCGTGGAATAGGAAAGGCAGAAAAGACGGGGAGGGGGGCAAACTTTTGTAAGGAGCGATAAATGAAACTTATCGGTGAATTCATTATGAATTTTTGCGTTAACTTGTTTTAAAACTCAGAAACTTAAATAAAATTTCTTCGCTTAATGTTCTAGATGAGGTGAAAGATATGGGGGACGCTGGGGTCCGGAATTCCCAAATAGATCAAAGCCTAGGAATGTTTACATGCAAAAGAAACTTTTTTTAAAGGAAAAGCCAACGAGGGAAAATAATTTCTGAAATGCACACTTGATCTGCAGCTTTAAGGGAAAAGCAGCAATAAAGATAAAGAAGAAAAAAAACATTATGAACCTACGGTGCCCCGAATTAAGTGAATACAGTCATCATAAGACAGAACTTAGGACGCAAAAAAAAAAAGAAATAGCTTGCATTTTTTTTTTACTTTAGATAGAAATAATTTTTGGGTTTAAGTACTATTATAACACTTTTTTTTAGTTTGGACGTAAAGTAGTTTGTTTTGCTGATGCATTACTTGTTTTACATGCTAATTTTAATAGCTTCTTAGAGTATTTGTACAAGCCTGAAAATATATAAGCAAGCTGCCTTCCTTTTTTTTTGTGTGTGTGCAGGACTCCGAATGCGGCCCCCCAACCGACGGTGCTGTGCTCTATTGTGACGGCACTCGAGTCCAACATTTACATCGCTAAGCTAGAGGACCTCAGCCTGGGGGCACAGGGTGTTGTAAACTCAGTATCTCTAGAATTTCGCTACACAGGGTTGAAAATATTCAGTGCGCTCCAGGAGCACTGTGGCCACTGAGTGTGATGGAAAGATTGATGCCTCTAACAGGCATGAGCCTGATCGTGGTGACAAAGCTGAGGCAATGTAAAAAAATAAATGCAGACACGTTTTGCTTCCGTGGAACCTACATATTTTATAAATTTATTGCTTTACATTCATTAGTGTACAGCATATAGTTGAACATTAGCATTAATCTTTTATTTAGGTGGATGAAGAACTAATCTTTTTGCTCTTTTTACTTTTTGGGCCGACGACCGAAAATGTTGTAAGCAGAGGTTAAGCTATTAAGTGCTACCGTTTGAGCCCGAAAGCTTGGGCTACTAATATTTCGTTCAGTCTCACAAGACAACACAGGTACTTTTACTAATTTTGTTTCAAAACAGGGGCAATCTCATGTGTATTAGAAACCAGTGCAACCTATCAAAGGGTGACCTGATATTTTTTTTTGCATAGGTGGCTGCGTATAGGGGTATAATTTTATTCTGCACCAGTAGGTGTACCGGTGTTCCTATTTTTACAACGAGTCAACGCCATTTTACTTCACGGAGCAGTCAACATGGGGCACTGATATTACACGGGGCCCTGCGCAGCGGTGTTCACACTCATATTGATTTCGATAGTACATCTAAAACTATTTATTACAAATTGGATAAAGGGTTATATACTTCAAATAATGTACTACGTACTCTAGACTACACATCTTGTAGTAATGTAGTATAAGAACACTGTACTTTCAGGGTAAATGTAAGTACTTTTAGAGCTATAGATTATAGGCCAAAGCAGGTTAAAGGACGAGTAATCAAGGTCACGAAGCGCAAGCGGCTGAAGTGCTTGTGGCTGAAGCAATAGTGGCCGAAGCAATAGTTGTTGAAGTGGTTGAATGGCCGGTGGCTGAATTGGCAGTGGCTCAATGGGCTTTGGTTGGAGCACCCGCTGCGTAAGCCACGGTTGCAACCTCCGTCCGCCTGAGCGCTGCTTGTTGAAGCTGACGTCACCTGGCATCTTTGATGTAAAACCTCATGTCATTCTAGACGTCGTCCTAGACGTCGTCTTTGACGTTGTCGCCTAGGGCGTCGTCCTTGAGGCTGTCGTAGAGGTCGTCCTGCACGTCGTTCTTGAGGTCGTCCTAGAGGCCATCCTATTCGCCGTTCTTGACGTCGTTGCCCAGCTAGGACGTCGTCCTCCACGTCATTCCTTAGGCGTCGTCTTTTATGTCGTCCTAGGCGTCGTCCCCGAGTTCGTCCTAGAGATCGTCCAAGACATCCTTCTTAGCGTTGTTCTCGAAAGAGTCGTCTTCGACACAGTCCTTGTCAATTTTCTTTCCTATTTGTTCGCTCCAACAATCTACCTGTAAAGCTACCGCATTTCATCGCGTTTAGTTAAGAGAACACAATGCAACCAATCTTTTTATCCCAGTATTATATAATGCCTTAATTCCTCTAGTCAGTGCATATTTTAACCGATATGCATTGCTCCAGGCGTGATCGCCGGTGCATCAGGCATTTGCGGAAATAGCGGCAAATATTAGGTCAAGTAAAGTGTCCACAGTGTGGTTGTTTAGCTCTCGGTGACGAACAAACTAAGGCAGTTATTTGTGTCAATATTAGAGCCACCATTCCTTCACTCTGAGATATGACCAGATGACGGCTCGAACGACCATAGGGCGTTCTCGCGTGACGATAACCCATTTATGGTTATCGTCATGGTATGTTGTTTGCCAAATCTCAGAGTTTCTGAAAAGCACGAGGAAAGCCAAGGACGCTACTCGTAATGACTTAAACCCACAGAGCCGCCCCCATTGCAAACGCAGCAATGCCTTGTCCTCCATCGCTTCGGCTGAAAGTAAACATCCGCCTTCCTCCTAAGTATTTTTTTACAAGTGAGAGAGCATAATTTTGTAAAGCAAATTGACTAACAGCGAATTTGAGGAATGCAACAAATTTGGGCACAAGCGTACATACGAACAACCCAACCAATCGCCCTGGTAACAAAGTTACTTGGAAATTCCATAAAGTATTCATTGGCACCACTGGTAGTTTCTGGGTTTCAAGTGTGAGAAACGGTGCCAGCTCTGTGTCAGATTTTGTGCCAAATGCAAGAGGGTAACACATCTATCGCTCCCAGATTGTTTTGTTGTTCTGGGTGTTTGTTTCCAGGGATTAGCCCGCGAAAGGGAAACAAACACTTGACACAGGGACTCAAGCCCAGCATTTGACACAGCGCAAGGTCGACGGGCATGAAATGAGACGCAAATGTTGCTAACCAAGTCACGCTTAGTTTTACGTCACACTTGAAACAAAATCGCACTTTCTCTTACTTTCCTTCGTCGATGAATAATACAATAATTAGAAATGTAGGCATCTCTCAAATGTGTATAGGTACTGGGCTCTGATGCGTGAAGGCGTTTTCTGTGGCCGATTGTCCCGACCCTGGCAAGGATAATCAGCCGTTTTCTGAAGGAACTTTGAAGTCTTAGGTTCACAAGGAACTAAGGTTATGAAGGACGCCCCAGGAAATAGCCTTGGTGGGATCTCAAACTTGCAGAGATCCGTTGGCACTCAATTTACATGGGAGCAATCTTATGCGATCTTACATAAAAGTGCCTGTGTGCGAAAGCTGGACAAAAAAGGCTCGACAAATGGTCTATTCGTCCAGGGCACAGCGCACCCGTCCAGTGCAGTAAACTCTTTCTATTTTAGTACACGAGAGACTGGAGGGGAGAGACGGAAGCTCTCCTCTCCCCTCTAGCCTTCCGTGTACCACGAACCGCACTGAACCGGTGCGATGCGAACCCAGACGAATTGGCCATTAGTTTGCCTGCGGTGTAGTGGCGTGGACGGCCGAGCGCGCGCATTCCTCGCCGCGCTGACCTCTGTGGTGGAGCCGCTCCCGCGCTCGGTGGCCAGATTGTTCGTTTTACCGGTGCGCTGGCGGTGCGGACTCGCAGCGCCATGTAGTGGCCGACCTTCAAACCGGCGCGCAGCGGCCAATGCGCGCTCCGTTCCTGGAAACTATGACGCTCGCCAGCCAATGAAACCTATCCATCAGATTTCGGCTTCACTGCGCTTCATTGGGAGACGCGAAACTAGGTGCCGTTTGGCTGGGCCTTTTCGCGCGGCTTTAAAGCTGGGAGCCGTCAGATTGCTGCTTCACTTGGAGAAAGCAGTTCAGGTGCGGTTTGGCGGGTCTGCAAAGCTAATGACGTTGACTCGCTCCATGGGTCAGTTAATGATATTGATCAAAAATATCCGGTACAACGGTACGAGGATTGCAAGGCACGAGGCCCCCTGGCCACCATAATCGAGTCGAAGTACATATGATCAAGCGAGTGAAGCTTCGGTTCAATGTTTTCAGTAATGTATTTTTGCTACTTATAATTTTTAAGCCAATTCTGGCTCGTAAAATTTATTCGGAGTACAAAATACCTTTGTTTCTTAGTTACAATCGTAGCGCACTTACGAACACCTCAGTTTGTAAAAATAAAATATCGAAAATAATGCGTAATTTCATCGCTCAAATAATTTGAAAATTCGAATATATGCATACTTCGTAGGGCCCGAAATTAGAAAAAGTAGAAAGTCGTGATATTTCTTAAAGTAAAATGTACAAAAGATAAACAAATATTTTGAACCGATCGAACACTTGTTTCATGATGGTGGCTGGAAGGGAACGTGTAAAAGGCGCTAGCCAAAGGCTTCACAGAGTTGCATTCAAAACAGGTCGCCTGCAGACTGCCGTGCCCTTCGCGTGGCCAAGATTTTCATCGCAAATTGCGCGCACTCCTGACATGGCGCGTGTACGCCTCCAGCACTTTAGTTTCGTGAGTCAGGTGGCGCCGCGGTACGGCGGCTTCTGGACTTATTGGGGCGGTATAGATGCGATCAAGCGGTGTTATGATCAAAGTTTGTATGGGTTGCCGCCTTTGAACCTCCACCGAAAATGCCCTTCATTCACGTTTTCTGTTTTGTCGGACTCCACTACAGACCGGTGAACACGAGAGGTTCAAAGACGCCGGTCCTTTTTTATAGGTTCCTAGCAAGACCTTGCGATAAGGGGAAGAAAGCAGCGTGGGTCACCCCGATCCGTCGAATCAAGTGAGTTTACTTCAATATAGTTTGTGTACCTAATGATATGTTTCCTCTTAATGCAAGCATGTTTTATTATTATGGTAGTTCGAAACTTAACAGGTCCTAGAGCTCGCAAGATGCCGCAATTTCACACCCCAAGGTAGATTAAGAGAGCAGCGTGCTTTTTATATCTACCCTCATTAAGACTATGCATTTTTAGTTCTGAAAGACTATCGCTACTGGCTCATGAACCTCTACTGCGAGACTCTAATTTATCAAATCAGTTGAGGTTCCTGTGATTAACACCGTGTAATATTTACCGTTCTTCAATGTGAAGTGTTCTATAAGTAGAAGTACACTCAGCTGCAGAGCTTGAGCGTGCATACAAGATGGAGAAAGCGAAGCCGGAGGCTCGCGTCGAGAGAATGTGCATAATCAAATAAATTCCTGCGTTTCTGCAGCATATGCAGCTACAGATCGAAATACTAGTTGACGTTACGACTGAGCGATCACTGGCACGCTTGGGGCAGATATCCAGCTGATCCCGTGACTGATTTGATATTTTACGAACTGCCGTCAGGTGAATGTTTGGGAAACCGATGAAGTTTTAATGCAGAATAAGCCAGCTTTGTAATTGTTCAAGGAAACGAAACCTAGCTTGTAAGAATAATAAAATATATATCGGGTAGTGCCTTAGGCTTAAGTAGTGATTTCGCAAGCAATGGAGACACAAAGCCAGATACCAGGAGACAGACATAACATCTATCATATCGGGAAGGAATGCTCCAAAGATGTCAATCTAAACTGCAAGCTACTCGGCAACATAATAGCAAAGCATAAAAAGCAGTGTTATTGAAGCCCGTGAGATTCGGTAAAGATGATTATACAAAGGACTCTAAGGATAGAAATAGGTTGGTTTTCGGTCGACGCAGGTTACCGCAAGAAATCGTCACGGACACTGGTCCTCAGTTCACCTCACTTCATCTCTCGACTATTCTTGGCATCTAACATGTCAAGTCGTCGCTTTGCCACACCAAGGCAAATGGGTAGGTGGTCAGATTCAACCACGTGTTGATGTCTGTAGTACGGTTTTTCGTAGTACAAAACCGTCCTTTTTGCGCAGCTGTGACAGGGTGCTTGGGGTGTGCAGATTTAAGGTCTATTCACACGATGCATCTTGTTGGCGAATCTTGTGTCGCGAAACTAGGTTTCGGGAAACAGATTCCCCGTCTGAACGCCACCGAAGAAGTGGCGCGCCTCCGAAAAAAGTGGCGCGTCTTCCTCGCTTCTGGAGCAATTTCTCGCTGAAACCTCACCGAGGCGTGTCCATCACCCGAAGGAGAAACACGGGCGCTGCCAATGGCCGCTCGACTTTGCTATGACGTCTGACCTTCGAGGAGGAGCGAGCTTTTGGAGGAGTTTGATTTTCGGCCGATTCCGTATCCGAGCCAAAGCCGAAAGAAAATAAACAAACATGGCGAGCGACAAGCGGAGAAGCGGTGCGTACGGGCGTACGGGCGACGTCCTACTCGGCGTCAGGTGTGTGAACGGCGCCTAGAGTGCGGGTTGGTGGCGCGGTACAGATTCATCAATAGTCGCGACGAGTGCAAGCACCGGATATAAACCTGGTGACTGGGAATAACTTTCTTTATTAGCGATGCAAAAATGTCCGAAATGCTTCGAGATCATCTGCCTGTTCTTTGACGTTCGCGGTCTTTTCCGGGTTTGGCAGGACTAGTAAACCCAGTGAGCCGAATCTGACGAAGTTCATTGAGTGGTATTAATAAAACAGGCTGTCCTTTCAAACTGTGCGTACTTCATATCATTTTGATGAGAAACGCTTGGTATTCCAGGTGCAGATGACAAGGTTTGGCGAAATTCTCGTGAGTCAATACGTCACAGGTTTCGCGCGTCATACTCCACGTGTGAACTGGCTGATTTCGCGAAATCTTGGTTTCGCTAAACTGTGGCGCGTTGAAAACATGCATCATGTAAATAAGCCTTTAATCGCCATACTGCCACAGGACAGACTCCTGCGTTCTCCCTGGAGCCTCGTGCCTCATGGGCAACAGTGCAACAGCATGTTCCAACAGTGATCAAGCAGTATCAAGAACGAATATAGTCTTACTCTTACGCAAGGTGTCAAGTGAAGCCACCTTCCTTCACCCCTGGAATGTGGTAAAGATAAACAAGCCTCTCTAAAGGTGGAAGCTACAGATGAAGTACAAGCTGCCTCAGAAGATCCAGGAGCAGGTGGTCCCAGCCATCTACAGGGTTGATAATGGGTCGACATGGAAAACTACGAAGTTCTTCGCCCGTCGTCAACCGAATAGTCGTGGCGCACTCTAAAAAAACCCGTGAGTCTGCTTTCCCACACAACATTCGGAGAGCCAATCACCGCAACTTACGAGTGTTGTGCGTGAAATTAGACGCACAAACTTTTTTAGAGTGCGTCTTGTCGATCTGTTCCCTCCTGTTCTTCCTCCCCCAATTACAGTGAACTCCCTATTGAAAATCGCCCTGATGGGACTTCAGGACTTCTTTAACGGGTGTGAAGGGGACTTCAGGAATTTCTGAGATGTTTGAAGGGGGCACCGATATTTCTTGGTGGGTTCACTGGCCTCGTCAGAGGCTCGCCTGAAATGTCTAAAGTGCCCTTTACAATGCCTCGAAATGTCTGAAAGCCTGTCAAGAACTTTTCTAATGGGGTCGGGAAAACCTTCAGGCTTCTTGAGATGTCTGTGGGCAACGGCCTAGGTGGAGAAAGCACATTTCGTAGAATTAATGGCCATAGCTGCTTATTGTACACTACAGGGGAAAAATAAGTATTTGGAGAATGCCGATCGTGTGTGTGTACGGTCAGATTTTTATTACTGCTCTTCTATCAAATACGAGTGGGCTCCTGGACCCGTCTGTCACTGCCCGGGTGTTCGGTCGCCAAAGAGGCCGCTGAGGGCGACCGCCCCATGTGGAGAATTGACGAGCCGCGGGCAGAGTGGTGTTGGCCGAGCGGCGTTTTGAGGCGAACGCAATCCTGTCCGCTCGAGGCAAAATCCGTACAACCATGTAAACAAAACAAAAAAAGAAAAAAAAAAACGAGCCGAGAGCAGTGCGCGCTTTCCAGGAACAGGGACGCTCGCGGGAGCGACTCGTTCCGGGAACCGGTCCCTCCACGGGGGACTGTCCCCAAAAACAATCCACATGCGCCTCTCTCCGCCCGGCGATGGGGAGAGGGTGCAGGGCTGCCAGGCCAGCGGTCGGGGGGAAAGGGTCGTGTGTGCAGGCGGGGGAGCCCACCATAGCCATTTTCTCTCTGCTCGTGTGCGGTTCCGGTTATCCCACGAGCCGGGATGTTCGGAGCGGACCGATTTCCTCCAGGAAAGTGAGCACGCGTGGTTTTCAGGACTCGCCCCTTGGTCTGCTTTGATACGTGCAGTTTCTTTCTTGGTACCGCAGGTGAACCATAGTTCGGCGCAGGACGCCTTGAGCACCGCTTGAGCGCCACTGTGTTCAGCGCATTCAAGGAGATGGTGGCCGGTGTCGGCTTACTCGCTGCAAAGCCTGGCAGTCGGGGTCAGCGTCCCACCGGATGTTGTGCCTGCGCACCGGGATTATGGCACTGTGGGTGTTGAGACGGTGGATGACGGCCGCTGTCTGGACTTGCTCCTTGCGCCTCTTTGTCAGTCCGACTTCAGACCAGCGACCAAAAAATACGCCGAAGACGCCGGCGCGATGTCATCATGGACGAGACCGTGACTGTGCTCGGGATTTCTCAACGGCGGCAAGATCGTGGTTTTCGCTAAACGTGCTTACTGAGACTGTGTATGTGTCCGTGAGGTGCACCTGCTCGGTTTTATTACCTGAACCACCGTACATCAGGAATATAGCCAGCGGCATGGTAAGTACTTTAAAAGGTATTTTTCTTTGTGATAAAGAAGTCAGTTGTCCCTGTTTGATGTGATATTTTTCGTCTACAGCTCCTTGCGCCGGGTTTGAACAAGCGTTGCTTTTTATCACCTTTTTGAGTTATAATATGCATGTAAAACTAAATGTCGGCAATAAATTTTCAATAATGTTTTGAACTGCATTTTTGTCTATGGTTCACTGTCATTTGGGCGTCTAAAGATTTGATGGGCTAAAGGGTCTGACGGGTTGAAGGGCTCTGGGGCTAAAGGGTTTTTCTATGGGGTATCCTTGAAGGGTATTTCTGTAGGGTATTTTGGAAGAGTTTTGAAGGCCTGTGAGGCCGCATAATCCTTCAAGGCTGACGGGCCCTTTAGAAATATTTTCAATAGGGCTTTCCGACTGTTCCGGGTCCAGAAGCTTGCGATCTGGTTAGCCTCGACACCATGGTGCCTGAGGCCCATGTTGCGGCCAATGGGACGAAAAAGTAAACCAGCTGTCGTTCCTGCATTTCCTGCTGACAAAGTTTCAGGATGCAGTGTACATGGGAGCTTGTCTCGAAATGCAGACGTCCTAGAACTACTTTTATTCAAACATGGATACCAGTCAGTAGTGATTTCCTCACCTTCCAGTTATTTATCCAGCCGAACTGAATCTGCGAGCAAGGGCTCTCGGTTGTCGTCTAGCATTATATACAGTAGTACAAAGACGGCAACAGACGTGTGGTCACCGGTGTGGGTGTCTCCCGCACCATAAAAGTATCAAAGAGTGATTTATTCAAAGGTTCAACCAATACACTAACTTTATGTGCGAGTATAGACATTTATAGAAGGGCGCGACTTATGCATAACCCATCCAATAGACTTGAAAATACAGTAGTTCATACTTAAGTGTGTATAATTTCACTTTGATTATAAATAAGCACTAGAAGTTCTTATCTATGCGCACAAAGAAGTCATTGCCAAACTATTTTTCGGTACCCTTTTGTCTGATGCCAGTTATCACACACAGAAGTGTATGCCCAACTCTGCACTGTTCTGCAAAAATAACGATACCCTTTTGCTGCATTTCAATTAAAAAAGAACTAATGGGAAAAATATCCCGTGTCTAAGATTAGTCCCTAATTACAGCTCTTTTATACACTAGGAGTTTTCGTGGCAACATGTGTTTCAAGTGAACAACTGTTGAACGTGTGTTGTTCTGTGTACCTATCTAGGTCACCATCCGATACATGGTGTCAACAATGTTCTGCTACGTTGTCGAATCTAGCGTGCCTCCCATAGTGCAGGAAGCCCATAGGGATGTGAGAGCCTGTAAGTTTGTCTTGTCTTATTCAGACAGGCTTTCGTGCGAAGAAGCTTTGCTAGCTTAGGAGTACTACAATAGTTAAGCTAGCCTTGAAATACACCACAGCACAGTTCTTGTATTGTGTAGATGTTAAGTATTGCAGCGTCTTGTAAGTACACGTAAAATGTTAAAAAAGGGTACCGATGTCATAAAGGTCTGCCGTGTTGCATGTTGTCAGGATAAAAAAGAGGGATATTTAAATTTTTCTCCTCTGTTTCACAGGTTTATGTATTTTTAGTCATGAGTATCACGCTTACGAAGCTTATAACTAACCTTTATCAAAGAGTTTGCGTCGATATATATTTCTCGACAACCGAACTGCTGAACATCCCACGCGTTACCAAAAACGGGAGGTAGCTTTAGCAAGATTAAAGCAGTTAAATTAAATTGTTGACTTTTGAAGTCAGTTTATTTTAGTAGACCATTGAAATCGATTGTAGTAGTACGACATAGCAAGGCTCCGTATAAATTCTGTGCGAACATGGCAAAGAAGAAGCCAGCTGCTGACTTTCGAAAGGCGCACCGTTGTGAACACATCTCGTACCATGCATGTACGAGGTCTTTACAAACTTCTTCTTAGGCCGCTCAGAAAAACACTAAATCATGGAGTTCGCATTCAATTGTTGATGGAATGCAAGAGACAATTAAAGGGCAGACGGGGACAGAGATTTGCTGTCAACAATCGACCAATTATCGGCCACCAACGCAAGAGAAATCCATTCTTTGCGCACTTTAATCCATCATAACACATTGTAAACAGTCTGGGTTTGGCAATCACACGATAGATGGGCAGTGAACATCCATACAAATGATTCCATACCTCGATCACGCTTAAACAACAAGACCAAAAACGTCGTGGCCGCCAATGCGACCATACTCACACTACGACCCGCGTCGGTGCGGATCGCAGATTAGCTTGGATAACACCCCTTTGGAAATGGGGCAGGACTCGCGAACGAGTTATATATGTTTTATTCTCTGATTTCTCTAGACTTTGAACTTTTTCTTGTAAGACATTTCAGAAAAACCTTAGGTAAATTTAGAAGGCCCATACATTCGTGGGATATTCAACCTGCTTGAACCGCCCTGGCATTCAAACGTCTTTCGTTTGAATGCCAGGCATTCAAACGAAAGACGTTTTGAATGGCATTCAAACGTCTTTCGTTTGAAAGACAGATTACATTCAAACGAATGTAATCTGTCTTTCGACAGATTACATTCGCATGCAACGCACAAGCGACAGATGACCATAGGATGCGACAAACGACTCTAGCTATCGATCCGCCTTATTAATGATTGAACCTCAATAGGTGCCCGTCACACTTCCCGCCCTACTGAAAAAAAAAATATACATTTCACTTTTATATGAAAGTAAACGGGTTCATGCCGGTAAAAGTTTAGCCATAACGGTCGCCCGTACGACTCAAAGGGGTCGCCCGTATGTCTCAGAGGGTCACCCGTATCAGCCATGGCGGTCACCCATTTGAGCAAACAGGTCACACCTTTGGGCAAACGCGTAAGCTCGTCTAGGTAAATGAGCCCCTCGTTTGTCCAAACTTGCCGCACTTTTGCTCAAACCGGTGACCATGTTGCACAAACGGGTGACTGGTGATCCGCAAACCGTACCGGTTTAATCAAACGGCTCTCCAGAACTTGTTTTATATTGAACTTACCGATCGGCGGCATGGGCACGCCTGTTTCAGCCTTGGCAGCCCATGCCTCCGGAAGGCCGGGAGCGCCGGTTCATTGGTTTCAGATCGTCCGCGTAATGCAAGTCAGTATATTTATATTTCAATTGCATTGATGTTCGTTTCAACTGCAACTGCAAAGAGGTGAAATTTTTTTTCCTAAACGCGCGATGTTTGCAAGTTGATATTTTTTGGCATAACTTTTAAAAATTATGTTGCTATCCTACCCAAGCGTCGAAGAGAATGCAGGGATTGGTGCTCCAGGCGCCGCACGTGCTGTCGTCAGCGGTAGTAGCTTTTCTAAAGCAAATACCTAAGACAGACAGCATCTCGCATGCGCGTTCGTCAACGTTTTATTTTGGTTATTTAATTCGAATCTTTAATACAGGGAAGGCGTACGCGTATGGCGCGTGGGACACCAATCTCTGCATTCTCCTCGACGCTTAAGTATTATTGTCAGGGGTGGTGACCAAAAAACAATAAATAAACAGGAAGAAATAGACGTTTAATGTGGCGAACTTGTGCTAAAAATAAAAAGGTACAGAAGATAATAACAGAGCGTCGCGCGCGTCGAAGTCGGCGTAACAGCAGAGTCGAACGCTGGGGCGAGACTGCCTCCGCTCGCCTTCCGGAATTTCTTATCTACCCTCGTGGGGTTCTGGATCGTTCGGCGTAGAAGGTTCGGCGCGTAAAACATTCTAACTTTGAATCACCAAGACGGTTCTCGAATTCACCAGAACATCACACTACAATGTCAACAAAAATGTGTAGCCGCGGCCAGGAATCGAACCCTGGCCTTTGGCGTGGAAGGGAAGCGCGATAACCGCTAGGCCACGCGCGAGCTGCCTACTTGGCTAGCTGCGCGCGCGGCAATATAGCACTAGGTCTTTTTAGCAATTCAGCTCGAATCCCTCCCGCAGAAGACGCGACCGCGCGAACGAATATACTTCTAGACTCCGTTTCACCTCAAATGAAGACGCGGCGAAGGTGGCACTTGAACACGTGGTTGCAAGAACTTCGCGCATTGCGAGAGCACGCGCGCCGTTGCAGTAGCTAGACTACAAGCTTGCGCTGAATGCTTTCTTCTCTCGGATGCAATGCGCGAAATTCGCCTGCTTTCCGAGGATGCAAACACGTCGTGCTGGGCTATGAATTTAAAATGACTGGAATAGTGTGAGCTTGTGTTCGTGAACTGCATCGTTTGCTCCTCTCCCTTTCCGCGAGGCAGTTGTTTTATGCCAAGTGGAACTAGTCAACATATTATCCACATGTCAATTGTTGCATTTGTGGACTCAACACTGAGAAATTGTTTAAATTTCAATGTCATTGTATTCGCTCGCACATTCAATAATTAACTTCACAAAATTGAAATGAAGAAACTAGTTTTTTTTTTTCAAATAATCGATGCTTGATAAATAGATAAGTGAGCTCATAATTGTTGCGTGAATAAATTATTTTTCA
Organism: Ixodes scapularis; assembly: GCF_016920785.2. NCBI lineage: Eukaryota > Metazoa > Arthropoda > Arachnida > Ixodida > Ixodidae > Ixodes > Ixodes scapularis. The sequence continues at coordinate 43,792,260 of NW_024609879.1, read as the reverse complement.
GAATATTAAACAACTCATTGGACAACACAAATGCACAAAAAAAAAAGAAGGGTCGATAGTGTGTGGTAGTTTAATATTATGATGTACAGTGTACTCAACTGTTAAACACAACGCGGGAGCGGTGGCCCGAGGGTCTGCATGCGCCATCTACCACCTCACTCTGGAAGCTTATGCCGCTGCTGTTTTCTGGAGTTACACTTCCGGTCCGAAACAATCACTGATGCGTGACTCGGCGATAAAAAAAAAACGCTTTTTGATTTTTTTGTTTCGTTTAAAGAAGGTGGCCTTTATTAGAGAAACTGCAAGATCACCGAGATATGGTAGCCCGGCATGGTAAATGCGTAGCTGTGACTAAACAGACTGGAAAACAACAACAAAACAAACTAGTACAAATTTAAAGCGTGGGTGATAAAGAAAGGAACGAGGAGGTCGTGCGATAATTGTATCGGGGAGTGGCGACAATCCCAAGAAGAGCCCGCTTTTTCTCTGCGGCATCATTGATTTAATCGCTATACCCCTCTGGTATCAGCTTTGACCACCGCTCCCGCGTTATGTTTAACAGTTGAGCACACTGTACTGAGTTGCAAACACAACAGAAATAACACACAAGGTTCTATGTTCAATATGTACAGGGCTACTTTACGATTCTGAGTCACGGCAGCTCCAAAGACGAGCGTAACATGTGTAGCGGTATCCTGCGCCTTGACCGCGCCTCCTTGCTCCTCTCTGGTTACTATGTCAGGTGACCCGAGGGAGAGAAGGGCACCAGCCGCGAGGGACGGTTGCGCCTGGAAACGCGAGACGCTGATAAGCGTGTCCTCCAAGATCCCGAAGCGCCCGCGCTGGCAGCTACACTCTAAAAAAAGTCTGTGCGTCTGCGTTCACGCACAACATTCGGAGGACCAATCAGCGCAAGTTATGGACGCAGCTCAGCGGATGACGATGCCGAAACATCTGTTAAGACCGAAAAAACGCAGACTGAGTTGTGACATTAAGCAATGCAGGCGGGACGTTTTGCATTGCTTAATGTCACAACTCAGACTGTGTTTTTTGGTCTAAATAGATGTTTCGGCATCGTCATTCGCTGCACTGCCTCCGTAAGTTGCGCTGATTGGCTCTGCGAGTGTTGTGCGGGAAAGCAGACTCACGGGCTTTTTTTAGAGTGTACTTGTTTCTTTCTCTGCTTGTTCGTTGCAGTTCAAACTTCGTTGGTCCTTCCTGTTTCAATCTGCCGCCTTAACCTGCGGTTTTATTAGAGTGTCTCTCGACAACGTATTGGATGTGCACGAAAGCAATTAGTGTTCGAAAAACCCTATGCGTATATCGGCAATAAGTGATTTTTCTAAGAGGTAACGTATTCTTGAAGTTTGATTCGGTTCGGCAAATGACAGCTTGTGCGCCGCATTATGTTGAAACTTCAAGAAGCCCTTCCTTCAAGTTTTTTGTGTTCTTGTGGTTCTCCTTCTGTCACCGCGTCAACATATATTTCAGATTACATCTTTCAAGTCCGCTATTATTATGGTAAGTGCACCGCAACCTAATTGTTGGCAACGATTGACCGTGCTTCTACGCGCACTCTTTCAGATTATCTATACAATTATGCAGCGTCTATTCTCCCCGCAGCCGTGAAAATATTTCTGCCAAACGTCTTCCGGCATTAGCCTTCCATTAGACGTTTGAAGTCTCGTGACAATTAATTTCCGGTACAATACTGACTTCTTGCTCTCCCGGCATTTCATGGAAACACGTTTCATAGACAAATTATCGTGGATACACGTTTTATTAACACCTTTCGTTGATATTAACATATCACAGACACTCGTTACGCGAAATGAAAGCTGTAGGAACATTTCGCCGCGATTGTCGTTCTGGCCGACGGACCCGTTCATGCAGTTTCGCGGTGGCAGTCTGCGACGGCTCAACAGAAAAAAAATGTTATTCTACCTGGTTATTCTACACGCCATTATCAGTGACAGTCTGGGCCGAATTATTACAGAAAGAAGCTAATCATAGCTGGTCTGTAAAATAATATGTCTATAAAAAATAGCTGTCAATGAAATGACCTGTCAATGTAACGTCGTTTGATAAAATGATTTCCACCGGCAATGAGAGGCGTATACCTGTAAAATTTTGTGGAAATTATTTTCCTTGCTGCCGGGGGAATACACGCTATAGTCTAGAATTACCTCGGTTCTTGTTTGCTCCGCAATCTTCTCAGTTGTATAAAAGCTTAGTTGTGCCACTTCACATTTCACAGATCGCTTGCACGTTTGAACCTTTCTACGGAATAGTTTCTAATAAACTTCTAGGAGAATTAAAAACAATCTTCTGTGTCTGTTTTCCTGCCCAATTGCAAGCGCCTGCGCCAGAACATTTGTTTCTATTGGTTTTCTTATGATATATATAGTTTTATCGATTTCGGGACGGCTTTCATAACTTTAACCAACCTTCCTTTAAGTACCCATTTAGGGTTAGCGAGTAATTTTCCATACTATCCGAAGGGCCCGTTTAATTTTGTGGTCACGTACTAAATCGAAAAGGCACCCGTATAAAACGAGTACCGTGTCAAACGGGTATCGTTTCAAACGAGTACCCGTATAGCATTATCACGTTTGATCCGAACGGATTGACAAGTTTTAGCCGTAGGATTCAAAAGAGTCGACCAGTTTTCCACCAGATTAAATTTCAAATGTGTTTTTTTAGTGAGGATTTTAGCCACCATATTTTCATTTATATTTAGAACACACGCGCTGTTCGCAGTGCGTGTGTTGAAAGGCAGCACAGCTCCTTTATTCTTTGACTCAGTTTTCTGCAATATTGAAAGTCCAACAGCTAGCATATTGCTTTGGTATAAAACTTGCATGACTGTGTTTATGTTTTCAACTACATGGATTCCGCACGTTTTCCCCGTTAAATCGGTCGGGCGCCTAAATTCCGGAATTCAAATTCTGCGATGAAAATGTTGGGCACCTGTAGGAGCGCTCCATAAAGCAGACGGGTCAGCGGTCTGAAACATTTAATCTCGCCTCGCACAACTCTTTATTATTGCGTGTATACGGCACCCGTCCAACTCCCCCTTCTACCCACCATTGTTTGATCTTGGACCTTCAGCACGGAAGAAACGTATCAAGGATATCCACTTTAAACTCACCACTGTTGCATTTTGCAAATAACCGTCATTTCACCTTGACTGTGTTCCTTGATATCTAACACCCTCACTGAAATTTCAAAATGCGAAGGCATTTTGAAATTTCGTTTCAGTAGCTTTATTCAACCGGCGCCTTCTAATTCATCTGTCGCCATGGTACGCAAAGCGTTTCGACGATATACGAACGTTTTCCCTACCGTGGGTGACCGCATCACAATCTAATAAAATAAACAAAATGTTGCAGTTTTTGCCTTTTTTAAACAAAACACTCAACGCCTCAATATGCAGACGTCGTTGAACTTACCGTTTGCAGTGTTGGATTGTGTTCGCAATTCTAGTGATAAAGCGGAGGGGATTGAACATGGCCCGAGCACGAATAGAAAGCATGTTGACTGCAGGCCTTAGAAGTAAGGACGGGTGGGAGGCACGGATAATACTAGAATATCGTATGCAGGAACCCAACATATGAGCACGTAGTGGATGCTTGAAAATGAACAACATTATTCGCAGCTCGCGGGGGAAGGAGGGGAGATACTTTACTGCATTTGTTTATGCATATTCCGTACAGGAAGAGATTGTGCAATTCAGTCCCGCATGTGTATAACACAAACTTCAGCATATGCGGCAAAAACTGGAAAAGCTTTTTTTTTTTTTAATTCTGTCTGAACGGTGGGCACGTTGAGGAGATCTTATGATATCGCAGACTAAAACTCGTACATGTTTATAACACTATAGCGTTGAGAATTTCCTGGTGTACCGCCCTCGTTGGCATGCCAGAAAAGCCGGCGTGATGCAAATGACCCGATAGCGTACATTGAAAATATGTGTGTGAAATCACAAGAAATTTTATGGACACGTTTTGTTATCTTACATAATATACCTGTTCATGGTTTTTAACCAAAACTTGTTCAAGAAAGAAACACGCATTTTCAATTTCTACATTCCTGAATAACCAGGATGTCCTCCACTTGACGAAAAGGGGTTCTGAGAACGTATTTACTACATTACTATTTTGTTTCTGGATTTAAAGAACGAACTATATGTATGTGTCATTTAGTGCAAGGATTAACGCGCGCCGTGTCTTTTTCGGTCTTAAGCTTGGAGCGGAGATCATTTTTCATGATAGAAGCCGGGTATAGGATGCTCGTGGACGTGGACGGTGGTTTTTCTGATTAGATCATTCCTGACGTAATGCGAGTGCTGTGCATTCACTCTCAAGAAAAAAGGGTGTAAAAGGGTGTATCATTACACCCTTTGTCCCATGTAAAGCACCTCCAACATCAACTCAACGTACAGCGCCCTACAGTCGAACAAATGGCCACCAATTTTACGAGGGGCTTGATAGCCGTGTGGTGCAACCTATTAAAATAGTTAATGTACGTGTTACTCAATAGAAAAAAAAATATCGGGGTTTTCTTGGCCCTAGTGTAAAAACTCGGTATTTTCTTTCTGTGGTCTTTGATACGTACTTTAGCTATTTAATAAGTTATATTGCAGTGTTATGAAGCCCCTCGTAAAATTTGGGGTAGTCTGTTCGACTGTAGGGCTCAGTACGTCGAAATGAAGTTTTGGGGTGTATTATATGGGACAAAGGGTGTAACGATACACCCTTTTACACCCTTTTTTTCTTGGGAGTGTTCTTACCGGTTTCGTAGGGGCAGTGCTTTGTTCTATTTCGCATAAGTCTCCTTATGGGCCAGAACTCAAACTAGAACGCGGGGATTAAATGGCTTTCCGCTGTACCTAAAGGCACAATCCCACTGGCGGGAAAACGCGCGCGCGAACGCCTCTGGCTTCAAGACGCTCTCCTATGGCGAACGCCACTGGGCAACATACCATAGCCGTAGTACGTATGCGAGGGTCGTAGCGCGAGGAGCGGTAAACCTCAGCATTTTGCGTTAAGGTTTCGTGCTCTTTCACAGTATTTCGTCGACCCTGCTCTCTCCCCTGGTCTCCAGTCTGTGCTTCCAAATATCCTTTCTGTTTTTAATGAGCGAGGGAGGCGGCCTCGATTTCCCCGCGACACACGAGCAGACATGGAGAATAATTCAAGGTCACGTGGCCCAGCAGAAGGGCTCGTCTAATCAACTTGTGACAGATGACGAAAGGCACGGATAATCTGCTTGCCTGCAGCTGAGCTTGTGAAAAGTGGGTGCCATTTGCAATCCGTGTGTGACGCTTGCAAACACAATGTCCGCCTCGCATTCTCTTTGGCTCGCTGCAAGCCGAAAGCGAAACAAAAAAAATTGGTCTCAAACATCCTGGAGTTTGAATTCGCCGTCACGGATCTGCATATCTGATGAGCCGACGTCCGAGGTTTTCGGATTAGCTCTATGCTTATTACTGCCAAACTAAGCAAAGTGCTAACATAGACTTGCATTTCGCTCTGTTCCTATATCGATAGCGCAGTTAAAGGCCTAACAGGCATCGTAACTGCAGCCATCAATAATTTAATTCCACACAGAACAAGCAACCATCCTTTTTGGTCTTCCAGAGAGGTACTTGATGCGTTGCGTAAGAAAGCGAGGAATCATAAAAAAATACAAGAGGACCGGCATAAAGAAATGGCAGGGTCTGTGTAAAGGGTATCGTTCAGCGGTCAAAAACTTGTTACGGCGTGATCGGGAGAACTGGCTAAATTCATTTGAAAGCAATTTAAATCGCAATCCTAAAGCTCTGTGGAATTACGCGAGGTATATGAGGACATCTAGTTGATCGAAAACTATTCCATTGGAAGACGACTCTGGATATAGATCTGAGCCGTCCAATGTCTGTGACCTTTTTGCTACGTTCTCCTCTTCGGTTGGTAACTTGATTACTCCGTGTACTGTTAGGACCGACGCTCCTCATAAATCTACCCGCAACTTGGCAGTTCCGAATATTACGCTTGAAGATGTGTTTTCGCATTAAATGAGCTAGCTCCAAAAAAGTCCTGCGGTGAAGACGGAATTTCTGCTTTCATTGTAAAGAGATGCAGGCATACATTTGCCCCTGTGTTGCTACATGTTTTTAACATGTAGCAACTTGATTACTCCGTGTACTGTTAGGACCGACGCTCCTCTTAAATCTACCCGCAACTTGGCAGTTCCAAATGTTACGCTTGAAGATGTGTTTTCGCATTAAATGAGCTAGCTCCAAAAAAGTCCTGCGGTGAAGACGGAATTTCTGCGTTCATTGTAAAGAGATGCAGGCATACTTTTGCCCCTGTGTTGCTACATGTTTTTAACATGTAGCAACTTCATTACTCCGTGTACTGTTAGGACCGACGCTCCTCTTAAATCTACCCGCCACATGGCGGTTCCGAATGTTACGCTTGAAGATGTGTTTTCGCATGAAATGAGCTAGCTCCAAAAAAGTCCTGCGGTGAAGACGGAATTTCTGCTTTCATTGTAAAGAGATGCAGGCATACATTTGCCCCTGTGTTGCTACATGTTTTTAACATGTAGCAACTTGATTACTCCGTGTACTCTTAGGACCGACGCTCCTCTTAAATCTACCCGCAACTTGGCAGTTCCGAATGTTACGCTTGAAGATGTGTTTTCGCATTAAATGAGCTAGCTCCAAAAAAGTCCTGCGGTGAAGACGGTATTTCTGCTTTCATTGTAAAGAGATGCAGGAATACATTTGCCCCTGTGTTGCTACATGTTTTTAACATGTAGCAACTTGATTACTCCGTGTACTGCTAGGACCGACGCTCCTCTTAAATCTACCCGCAACTTGGCAGTTCCGAATGTTACGCTTGAAGATGTGTTTTCGCATTAAATGAGCTAGGTCCAAAAAAGTCCTGCGGTGAAGACGGAATTTCTGCGTTCATTGTAAAGAGATGCAGGCATACTTTTGCCCCTGTGTGGCTACATGTTTTTAACATGTAGCAACTTGATTACTCCGTGTAGTGTTAGGACCGACGCTCCTCTTAAATCTACCCGCGACATGGCAGTTCCGAATTGTCGTGTCCCAGCGAGGGACAACGGCAGGGACGTCGTGACTGAACAACCGTCATCAGGCCAATGATGTTTATTCAGGGCGCAAGGACCCAGCTCGAGAAAGAGAGAAAGACGAAGTGGCATCTAGTAGCCGAGAATTATAGATGTGGCAAAGAAGTGGCAATGAAAAAAGAAGTGAGAATATAACATTTTCCCCCCCGTTAAGAAAAGAAGAGAAAGAAAAAGAGAAAAGAAGAAAGAAGTAGACACAAAACAAATGCAACACAAATTACGTAGGACTCAATGCAATATACAAAGTACGATAGACAAGAATGAATAAATTTACAATAACCTCAATAGAAATCAGCACGGTTTGTACATAATAATATACACGGAGTAATTACAAGCTTTGTACAACAATTGACACACACAAAAGATACGAAATGTTATAAACATTAGGTATTTGTGAATCATACTATCAAAAATAAATTCCGGGCCCGGTTCTAAGAATCCATTGGATACGCGAGTGACCAATAGCAATACATAATCGCACACAGTGACACAAAATATTAACATGCCTAACATTCACACAGCATCTCCAAACCTCAGAGGTTTCCGCCGCTCACGTCTAGAGCGTCTAACAGTCTCGTTTGCTGGCTCTGTTGCGGCGGTGTTAGATGCAGCCGCTCCACCTTTGTTCCCCTGCACAGTCCTGTTACCGGTGGATCTTCGATCGGAAGTGTCCTGATCACCGTTAGGCTGAACCGGTGGATCCCGTGCAACAACGCCTGATGGCGTACACTGGGCAGGAACCTGACTGTCATCCACGACAGGTGGCGATTCAGGAACCCAGTGAACTGTCAGGCTTCCTGATGGCCGATGCTGAAACGTGCTTGAGGGCGTCGGCTGGTTCTCGGGTGGAACGGCAGCGGTCAACTTGGATGCGTTCCAGACTCTTCCGTCCTCTAGGCGGAATGTCCAACGTCCAACTCGTTCCACTATTTTCAACGGCTCGCTGAACTTGGATTTATTGTAGCGCGTTTTCTTTGGAAGCCGGTAGCGAACGAATTGACCAACAACAAATGTCGGTCGTTTGGCTCCTCGTCGATGGTCAGTGTATTTCTTGCTTGACTGTTGCCAATGGCACACTCGTTCTCGTAGACGTTTCATCTCTTTAATTGGGTTGCGAAGAAATTCCCGAGGTGACAGACCCAGGATATGGAGACGCGTCTTCGGTTTCCTTCCGTGGAGGAGGAGCGCTGGCGACAGGCCTGTTGTGGCATGTGGGGTACACCGGTACACCCCTAGGTAGTCGGTGACTGCTTCTTGTAACCGACGCTTCTGAGCGGTAGCGAGCTGAATGAAGCTCTTCAGCAGGGTGTCGAACCGGAACCGAACCGAACCGAAAACCGGAACAGAACCGTTATTTTTAGCCGAACCGGAACTGAACCGAACCGAAATCTTCGCCGCCATCTTGGAACTGAACCGGAACGGAACCGGAAAAAAATATAACGGTAACCGGTTCAAAACGGTTCACGGTAATTTTTTTTGTTAGTATTACAAATTTATTATTTGGGAATAAAAAATTGGCACGTGAATTCCTCTAAGTATTGATCAAATCGTCATATACAGAATTCCAATGTATAATAAATCCTGGTTTTTTGCGGCGCTTTCTTATTGGCACTATGAATAGCCATGTGTCACATCGTCATGTGACGTCATAATGTCAAGACATGCTGTCAAGTAATGTCACACCACGTGACCCCGTGACGTCACGTGACTCACCGCGTAAATTCGATTCAAATTGAGGACGTCGCTAGATCTATTAACGTTGTTGATACCGTGACGTCACATGACATCACAACTTCGCACTGAGAGTCCCGTGACACCATGATGTACCCGATTGTCACGATCCCGAGTCAAATGCTCTGGTTCATGACAACCAGTAGCGCCAAACATTCGGGTAACGGCTCGTGTTCAACTCAAAGATTATGATGGGCCCGAGTTCCACTAGAGCTAGAAGCAGAAGCAAACGAAAGCGACAAGCCTCAGACACATGCAGCATGTTCGCGATGCTACCTTTATACGGCTTTGAGTTGTTCGGTGCTCGCGAAGTTAGCAGGAGTGTTTACAAGCCTGCAAATGGTACCATCGTGTGCATGATGCTCGTGTTTGAGCATAGCCTTCTTTATTCTACAAAGCCTGTCAAATCGTGAAATACTCTGGTTTAAGGCTAGCCGCTGTCGTTTGTTTCTGTTTGTCGCTTTAGTGGGGCTCGGGCCCCATTATAGCCCAACTAAAACTATATCTGAAGGTTAGCCCATGCTTCGCTTTGCCAACCCTGCTTATGACTATGATAAACACTGACGCTGCATATATTAGGATCAGATCACGTGGCTGATAGTTCTAATTGCGAGTTGAGGAGGGGAAAGCTGTTTCATTTCTTTCTTTCGACTGTCTCTCATTTCTCGGAGGAACAAACTAATGGATGCTTTTGCAAGTTATCAACGTCAGGGATTACAACTTGGCGGTATTTATTGAACTGAAGGTAAAAAAAATGCTGCACGGCCCATTTTACATGTATGCACACCATTGAGGCTCCCAAACATGTTTTCGTTATTGCTGAACTGCCTCAGAAAGTTGTACCGAGAATAGAAGTGTTAAAGGGTCTAAATGCGACGTATTAGTCCGACGTTACATGGAACTATTAGTGTGTACGTGAGGGATAGCTGAAAAGAAAGATCCTAGTGGTCTCACGGGGATAGCCAAACGTTGGCAGCCGCTCTAAGTCTCACAGGAGTGTCGTTCTCAAGTTCTCCAAGTTTCGACCGCCCTGTATTTTGTTTAACCTTCACAGTTTGGTGCAAAGTAAAAGCAAGGAAGAATTACTGTTAACGAGTGACACAAATATAATTGTCGAGTGAACACCACTCAATACGGAGCAGGCAATCCCTGAGGAATAAAAAGTATCTTGAGGAGCAACTAAAAAAAAGGGAGTGGGGAGGGGGGTAGTTTTAAAGCATACTGTGTCGTAAAGACACCTCTACCGCGCACTTTCGGCGCAGACTAGGAAGCGTGGCCTGGAAACGATAGTGACAGATCGGTAGTTGGTACAACTTTTATTTGTAAAAACACTCTTGCCAGAAAGAACGTTTTCGCCGCGCCAGATACTCTCGCCGTGTCTAACGACGATGCACCAAGAAGAAAAATGTGTGCCTCTCAAATGCATAGCTTGCACTGAGCGCGAAAATTTTGCAGCGTGCATTTTGCCCCATCGGATTTGATATTCTCAGCAAGAACAACTCGCAATGACAACCAGTATCTAGTGCGATTACGTCACGTGCAAACCATGTTAAATACTTCAGCTTTCTGGTGAAGTGCGACGTTCGCAACACTAGCGGTAGACGTCCAAGGTGTAAAGTTGTGTAGTATTTATAGCAGTCTCGCGATGATATACGGCAGCCTAATGAAATGTTGCAGCACATGACTGATAAAGAACAGGGTCGTGAAGTAAGGTCCCAATACCAGTGCACGTAAAACCTAAGATAACATTAGTAGTATCTCGCGACGTTTCGAGCTGAGGCAAGCTGATGCCCAAAAGTGACTTATATTAGGATTCTAAAAATCTTCATTTGCCCTGCGAGGAATCTATGTTTAATTAGGAATATCATTTTATGCATTTCTATGCATCTCTTTTTGCAGTAAAGCGTTGTGTAAGGGATTATTTAGAAAAAAATTGCGCGTCATCTCCTTATTTCTGCACATTTCGTGTATTTGCCTTGGGATATATCATGTGACCACAGTGTTTTTTGGCATACCCTGCAACCCAGTATTTTACACTGCAAAACAGCTAACAAAAGCACGTTGCCGAAGACTCAACAGCTGGAGTATTTTTGAGTATCGTCCTTCCGTGTCGGTCTCAGGCGGTTATGTGAACTACATAAAGTCAAATTTATCGATGATAATACAAATATACTTAATTCCTGTCTGAAGATTTGGCAGCATAAATAGAAGATCCTCACCTCAAAGATATATAAGTAAATGCACTTTCAAATTATCTGAAAGTTGTTCTGCAAATCTTTTTCGGCGCTTTTATCCTCTATAGACAGGTTATAGGTGCTTTGGAAAAGCTTTAAATAATGTTATTGTTTTTTTTTATTTTGAAGCTAATTTAAATAACTATATGCGTTCCTCACGCATATATAACTTCTCAAATATATAGAAGTTTATTATTGCGTTTTCTATGTGTTTTTATTATCGCCTTTTTTGACTGGAACGAATGATGGAACTATGACGATTGCACACTTAAACTCTCAGAAAGTGTGCAATTAAGTAGCTTCCGAATTGAGTAGAGCATGAAATCCCACTTTGTTCTATTAGACAAAAATCATCAATTAGAGAGGGTGATGCTTATTTGCAAATTAAATTGACCGGCATTTTGTCAAGAGCAAACCTCAGAACCAGGCTATGCCAGTTTATCCAATATAAAAAATGTTCGCATGTGTAAGCACTGTTGTAGGTCAGATTCGATCTCAGTACGAAGGTGCTCATAGGTTAGAGTGAACAATTTCAGCCACTCCTTTTCGCATGGTTCGTCGCCCGCATCATGGTGCTGAGAGCAAACAATGCTAGTTAGAAAAAAAACAAGCATTGCTATTGTCGCTTAGTGTTTTTATAAAATATAGAGTGGAAGGACTTGTCCCGTGACTTTCGTGACATTTTTAAAATTAAATTGCCTTAAGATCAGTCGTCTCGTCGTCATATATATATTGTGAAACGTATTCCGTAAAACACATTTTATGGTATATATGGAGACGAGGTGCCCATTTCATGATTTTATTCACTGTAATTAATTTCTTAGTTCAAGAGCAAAACCACTATTCAACATCTAATACTGCGATACAAAGTTGTACCTGTTACGGGTATTTTAGGCAACCTACTTCACTTCGCGAAAACATTTCGATTCAGGTACAATGTATGTGACTCTGGTAAACGAAGGGATGTTGAGTCGTATAAACACGACGTTTGGTATGTTAATGGAGATTTTCCTTTCTTGTTGTGTAGGTATAAATAACAGAATTTTATAATTTTTGTACCTGAAAATAAAACTGGATTGAACAAACGATAAAAAAAAGAAAACTATATACTGTAAACGACTTATTTTTCGTGGGCTCAATATTTCGCGATTTAGGTCAAAGCTGAAGTTTTGGAATAATTCCTGGGTTGTAATTTTCTCGGCGCGGTGGAATCTCACTATAAATTTCAATCTGTTTACATTTTACCGAAATTGTTCGCGGGACCCATTTTTTGCGAATTGTAGGCGATTCGTGAAATTCTAAAGAAATAGGTCCTCGCAAAAATCAGATTGTTTACAGCAGTTAGTTTCATGGCCTAAATAGTGCCTATTGACAGAACAACGCAGAAAATATATTCTAAATTTAGCGGTTCAAACCGGTTCGAACCGGTTCGAACCGGTTTGAACCGTTATTTTTGCGCCCCGGAACTGAACCGGAACTGAACCGAAAGCCGTGAACCCGAACCCGAACCGAACCGATAAAAATATCGGTTCGACACTCTGCTCTTCAGTACTCGATTGAACCTTTCGACGAGCCCATTGGCTTGCGGATAGTACACCGACGAGTAGACGTGGTTTATGCCTCGGTCTTTTAGAAAGTCGTTAAACTGTAAGGACGTGAACTTCGGCCCGTTGTCTGACACGAGACAACCTGGATAACCTTCCCGAGCGAAGACTGATGACAGAAATGTCATCACTCGAGAGGTTGTCACGTCGTGGCAAAACTGAACCTCTGGCCATTTAGAAAATTAATCAACAAGAGTGATGGTATGCCGGCATGCTGGCTCTGCTCGTTCAAATGGACCGACAATGTCAATGGCGACTTTGGCCCATGGCCGCTCCGGAAGTGGAACTGGCTGCAAGGCTGTTGGTGAAGCTTTGACAGGCTTGTCTGTCGCTTGGCACACCGGGCAGCTTCTGATCACACTTTCGGTTTGACGATTCATGGCAGGCCACCAGTAGAGGTCTCGGAGCCGACTCTTGGTCCTGACGATTCCTGGATGGCCTTCGTGAGCAATCTCAATCAGTGTATTTCTCAGTGTCGTAGGAATTACAACATTTTCTCCTCTCATCAGCATGTCATCTACAACTGAGAGTTCGTCACGAACATGAAAAAAGGGAACAATGTCGTTGGACAAAAACTTCTGCGACGGCCAGGATGAAACTACATAATCCAACACTTGACTTAGGGTGACGTCATCTGTCGTGGCTTGCTGCAGCTGTTCTTTTGTCACGCAAGGAGTGACGAACGACACGATCTCCTCTTCAAATGATGTCCCACCTTCCGTGTCAGGTACTGGCAAGCGTGACAGAGCATCCGCCACACCGTTGTCAGATCCTCGCTGATACTCAAACGTGAAGTGGTACATCAGCAGACGTGAGGACCATCGCGTGATGCGCAGCGGACGATGTCCTGTACCGCGTGTTGACAGAAGGGCAATCAGTGCCTGGTGGTCGGTACGTAATGTAAAGTGGCGACCCCATAGGTAGTTATGCCATCTCTCACATGCCCAGAGACATGCCAGGGCTTCTTTTTCCCCAACAGAATACTTTCGTTCTGTTGGAGTGAGCGTACGAGAGGCAAAAGCAACAGTATGGACTTGTTTCCCCGCTCGTTGCTGGAGCACAGCCCCAAGCCCATATGCGGACGCATCTGTTGCGACGGTTATCGGCAGGGCGGGGTCGAACATCCGAAGCACTTGACTGGACGACAAGAGAAATTTCAACCGTTTAAAACTTTCGTTGGCCTCGGGGTCCCAAATGTATGGAACGTCTTTGCGCAGGAACCGGCGAAGTGGTTCCACTTCGGTCGCAAGTCTGGGAATAAATCTTGAATAGTATTCCACCAGTCCCAGGAATGACCTGAGCTGGCTAATGTCCGTTGGCACTGGTGTCTGGTTGATGGTGTCCACTTTTTGTTTGAGAGGAGCGATTCCCTGGCTGCTAACTTGGTGACCCAAGAAAGAGAGTTCTCTGACATCAAAGACGCACTTGTAATTCAAGCGTAGCCCCGCACTGGAGATAGGCTGAAGAACGGCTCGGAGGTTAGCAAGGTGCTCCTCGCTGGATCTGCCAAAGACAATGATGTCGTCTATGTAGAATAGCACACCTTTACAGGCATGTAAAATTCTAGACATCATTTGTTGGAATGTGGCTGGAGCAGAGGCCAGGCCAAAACATACTCTCTTAAATCGGAACAGGCCTTCATGTGTTACAAAGGCTGTCAGGTCTCTGCTATCTTTCGTTGGCCTCTCGTACGCTCACTCCAGCAGAATACATTCATTTGGGACCCCGAGGCCAAGGAAAGTATTCTGCTGGAGTGAGCGTACGAGAGGCAAAAGCAACAGTATGGACTTGTAGAAACCAGATCTAGTTTTGAGAAGTGGGTTGCACCAACCAGGGAATTAAGCAGTTCCTCTGTGTGCGGTAGAGGAAAGCTGTCAATAACAACTGCCTTGTTTGGCTCCCTGAGATCTACACACATCCTAATTTTTCCATCCTTCTTCTGGACTACGACGATTGGCGACACCCATTCAGACGCGTCAATACGTTCAATCACGTCATTTGCTTGAAGGCGCTTAAGCTCGTCTGAAACTTGCTTGCGAACCGTAAACGGAAGACGTCGCAATTTGCATTGTACTGGTGTAACAGAGAGACGGACTTTTACCTTGTGTACATAGCCTTTGGCGTGACCAAGCTCGGAAACAAGAAGATGCTTGTAGTCAGCACTCAGTGATTTTGGAAGGCGTCCCACTGTAGGTGTTTCAGGTGTCGCTATTCCAGCAGCAACTTGTCGATCTCCGATATGAGGAGGACCACTCTTCGGAGACAGCCGTGATGCGGAACTTGGTTCCCCTACAGCAGCACGTAGACGATCCTCCCACAACGACGGCCGTTGCTGGAGTTTTTCTGGAGGGCTGTGTGCTACCCCGGCACCATCCGGTACTTCGTTGGTCAATGAATCTTGCCCCGATGAGGGATCTAGGCCTTTGACCTGAGTGTGAAGACAGCGCAACGCTGTACCTAGGATGCGAAGATCTAGGGCTTGTATAGCATCAAGACCCAAGAGAGACGTGCCAATGTTTGTAACATAAAATAATATAAACGCCGTCTTTTCCTGGTAGGAGACATCTGCGTAAAACGCTCCCAGGACTGTTATTTTCTCATGTGAATAGTTCAGGAGAGCCGTTGGTGGTGAGAAAAGCTCGATGGTCCTTTTCTCTTTGAGGCTCTTGAAAACCGCGTCCGAAACGATGGAAACGGACGATCCGGTGTCCACGAGAAAGTTGAAAGCATGATGGAAGACGATGACGTCTATGTAAATGGCCGATCGACGACCACCAGGAGTAACGTTCATCACAACTCCATAATCGTCTTCGTCGTCGTCGGAAAATATCTCTTGGATATGAACGGAGTTCTGTCGATGGTTGGAGCTCCTGCAGACTCGCGCGTAATGTCCGCGCTTACCGCACCCATAGCACGTGGCATTTATCGCTGGGCAGGCTGCGGCGGTGAGACATTTGTGCAAACCACAGTTTCGGCATTCTGGCAAGGTCTCCTGGTGCGACCTAGGTGCCCAAGACCCGGATGTGAACCTCTTGTACTGGACCAACTCCCGGTTATTACGTGGTACTGACCCTGATTGGTCATGAGTGGACGTCCGGGAGATATTTCGATTTGAGGCTGGACGAGACAGAGGCTGGTCATGTTGTGGTGCATGGGAGGTAGTCGGTCGTTCCAACGTAGGCGGACGCCATTCCACCTGGCGCGAGGAAGAACATCCTTTGTTACCTCGCTGTTGTCGATGGGAGGGTCTACGACGTTCTGCATTGACCTCGCATGCTATTGAAGGCTCGTCGGCATATGGCTGTGGTCGCATCGTGCTTGCTTCTTGTGCGGCCTTCTCTAGGTGAAGAGCGACGGCGACGGCGCGCTCGAACGTTAGGGCTTTGTCGTAGAGCAGTCGTTCACAAAGAGAAGTCGAAGATATTCCCGCTATGAGTTGCTCGCGAAGGTCTTCGTCAACGCGGGTTCCAAAATCGCATTTGGTCGCTAATTGACGTAAAGCCGCGATATACTTTGCGAGCGACTCGTTGGCTTGTTGATAGCGGCGGCGAAACCGATATCGCTCTACAATGGCGCTCGTGGTTGCAGAGAAATGGTTGGCTAAGGCTGCGACCGTTTTTACGTAGCAGTCATGAGAGGGACTTTCCACAATGACCGACTGACTTGACGTCGTAGCTTCTCCAGCCGCGTTTACAGCTGGCCCCGTTGCTGGCGGAAGCGTAGCGGTAGCGGGTGGTGGAAGACGACTCACTATTACGGCATCATAGATACGTTGACCTTCATCACCCAAGCTGTGGATGAGGATGGATTGACGGCGAACGGCAGAAAACTCAGCAGCACCAGCTGCATTCATGTACCGCTGGAACCGCTTGTACCATTCGTCCCAAGGTACCGGAGGTCGTCCAGGCACATCCAGAAATGGCTTTGGTGGCGCGATGTTTGAAAAAGCCATCTTCGGATAAGAGCGGATCAGCTTGCGGCAATCTGGCGTCCTGGTCCGATCTATCAGGAGGCTGCGTCAACGTTCTCGGAGCGAGGCCTATGTCCGAACGCTGCGGTAAGGCCTAACTGCGCTGAGTCCAGAATTGAGCTGCGGCAGGATCGCAGATCGGCGGACCAAGCTGGCGAGGACCCGCAGTCCCCCGACGAACTTGGAGGCTAGCAGGGACCGTCAAGCATCCTCGTCGCCAAAAGGATGTCGTGTCCCAGCGAGGGACAACGGCAGGGACGTCGTGACTGAACAACCGTCATCAGGCCAATGATGTTTATTCAGGGCGCAAGGACCCAGCTCGAGAAAGAGAGAAAGACGAAGTGGCATCTAGTGGCCGAGAATTATAGATGAGGCAAAGAAGTGGCAATGAAAGAAGAAGTGAGAATACAACACGAATGTTACGCTTGAAGATGTGTTTTCGCATTAAATGAGCTAGCTCCAAAAAAGTCCTGCGGTGAAGACGGAATTTCTGCTTTCATTGTAAAGAGATGCAGGCATACTTTTGCCCCTGTGTTGCTACATGTTTTTAACATGTTTTTAGACAAAAAAATGCATTTCCTCTAAGATGGAAGAATGCAATAGTTGTACCAATACATGAATCTGGTCGTACTGTCTGCGTTAATAGCTATAGTCCAATTTCTTTTCTTTGTTCTTTTTTTAAGGTATTCGAAAAGGCAACGTATATGCATATTTATTTTCATTTTAAATCGTCTCTTTGTCTCAACCAACATGGTTTTGGTCAAGGGCGTTCAGTGGAAACAAACCTTGTATCATTTTTGAAACACTCCACCTGAGGTCAAGTCCCATGGACAAGTTGATGCTATTAATTCCGATTGCTCTAAAGCTTTTTTATCTCGTCGATCATAAGTTGTTACTTGGGAAATTTTAAGCGTTGGGCATGACTAGCTCGTTTTGCACTTGGTTGTTTAGTTATCTTGGCGGAAGACCTAACAGAGTGCTGTATGAAAGGTGTTTTTCTGCCCCATGGTTTTAAATACTGGAGTGCCTGAAGGGTCCAGTCCGGGGCCGTTGTCATTCAACATTTTTGTGAATGATTTGGTAGACAGTGTGCGGTATTCAATGGTGCTGCAGTTTGCAGGTTACGTTAAGATTTATGGCAACATTCATTCATCTACTGACAGCCTGATGATGCTAGCTGATATACAGGCAGTTCTAAATTGGCGCTTGAAGAATAATTTGGAACTTAACCTCAACAAGACCAAGGTTGTTTCCTTTACCCGTAAGACAAGCTGCATTGAGCACTCGCCTTCTATGTTAGGTTCAGCTATCGAGAGATCAAATAGTATTCGTGACCTGGAAGTGCTGTTTGATTACCGCCTTTCGTTCACTGAGCATGTTTAGAAAGTTGAGAATGATTCTTATAAGGTGCTAGGCGTTATTTTTCAAATGACGCGGAATTTTAGTACTTACACCAGCATGATTTTATCTATTTCGAGCCCTTGTTTTGTCTGAATTTGAGTTCAGCTCAGTCGTATGGAACACCATTGGATCGACTCAGTCATACATTTTAGAAGTGCAGTGTCGTCTTGTGCGTATTGTTTAGGATAAAGGGTTGGGAGCGTGTTTATTTTGACTATGAATACTTATTTAATCTGCTTGACCTGGTACAAAAGAAGATTAGCACGAGGCATGCCATGACGTAAAAAAGTGCTGAGTATTTTCTCGACATTTGTCTTTGATGAAAACAACAACCGATGAAGAGAATAATTCTGACTTTGCTCTTGTATCCTCTTTTGTTCAACAAAATGCCCCAATAGACCACAAATATACCTTTAATATTTTAATCTAATTGGTGTGAAAGAGGCGGTTCAACGATATTCGATTGGAATGCTTTTTTTCACTTTACACGAGCTTACTGGCACTACTGGGACTAAACGACACTCGCGCAAAACGGCACTAGCCGAGAAACTCTCGTTTCGGTGTAATTTCAACGACACAAGCGAAAGTTTTCCATTCAGTCCCTCCTTCCCAAAACTTCATGACGTAACTGGGGCATCGCAGTATCCAACGATGACGATATTTGAATGCGACTCATAGATTGGACCCGATCATTCCGTGGGCACATTATTTTGGCTCGTGATGATCGATAGCTCGAGAAGCATTTGGGCGGTGGCTCATGTTCAATCGCTGCAATGACGACAATAGACGAACCCTAGCAATGTTTGGAACTCAGGGCGTGTGCTGTAAATTGCCAACCCCAGTGCGCGGCTATGATCAACATTTGCGGCATATAAGCGGCTCCAGATCATGTGGCCGCTGTTCTGGCTGCGGGTTGATGGCATAAAAGTTTGTTTGTTTTTTTATATTTTTCTCTGCGACTTTGATTGCGTGTGGTGAAAAACGAACGGATGTTTCACAGGTCGTTAACATCAGGAACCCGTTCTAAGCGGTATTTGCGCAACGTACAAAAATCGTTACATCGCCTTCTTAACTCCGTTCTGAACATCGGAATACGGTCCGTTATTTGTAAAGCTTTATTCACGTAATTTTGTAAATCGACATTAAAAAAAAAAAAACAGTTCCTCCTATTTATACGTTTGCGGTGAATTGGAATATCAGGGCTTACATAACTGATATATTTTTATATTAAAGTATTTTATATCTTTGAGCAAATGTTGTGGTGTCGGTACACATCCAAATAGAGAGGAAGTTCAATTGTTAACAATATGATAAAATAGAACTGTACAGGTTCAAGGTTTTAACACTGACTGAAGTAGATCACGGCTTCTGACTTAACATGAATTTTTTTCTGTTATAAGCCAACTTTGAATATTTGAGCTGAAGTCAGGGAACATGAAGAATTATTAGCCTCCGTGTGCAGTGCAAAAGTATCGGTTATTAAACAGCACCCACTTTCAATAATTAGCTCCCGATTTTTCAAAAAATCGTTGCCGACTCTTCCTGTGTACAGCACAAAACATACCAATGAACTGAATATTGCACAGTTTGGGGTTAGCTTTTTTTTTTTTCTTTGTGACCCCATATTACTACAAGAATTGGTTCGGTTCGTGCTCCCCATTAGGTGCAAGATTTGAGCGACCCTGCGAATCAGAACTCCCAAATAGAGCAAAGCGTAGGAATAGTAAGACGCGGAAGAAAGTCTCTCTAAAAAATAGGGAAAGAGGGCAAAATTAAGTTCAAGTGTGCATGCATGATTTGTAACTTTCAGGGAAAAGCAGCAAAGGAACCGCTATAAACATACGGTCTACCAAATTAAGTGAATACAGTCGACATGAAACAGGACCTAGGACCCAAACACAACAAACCGGCATGAGTTTTGTTTGGCTTCCGGTAGAAACATGTGCATTGGTTATACATTACTGTGTTACTAGGTAATTATACTGGCTTCTTTAGAATATTCACCACAAGCCTGAGCATATTTGAGATGGCGGCAGTCCTTTTCTCTGTTCTTCGTGCTTGTAGAATCCTGAAGTGCGTCCCCCACCCAACGGCGCTGTGCTCTGGTGTGACGGCGCAAGAATCAAACTCCTATATAATTAAGCTGGATGACCTCAGCTTGGGCGCACTGGATGTTGGAAGCGCAGTATGTCTGCTGTTTCACACGTATTGAATTTTGAATATTCAGTACGCTCCAGGAGCACTGAGGCCATTAAGTGAATGAAAGACTGGTGGGATTGCGCTTCGTATCCCCAAGTGTCATAATCCTCACCATGGTGAAAAAACTGAGACACTGTAAAAAATAAATGGAGACGATTTTTTGTTTGCGTGAAACATGTATGTTATATTATTTTTCTTGCTTTGCTTTCATAAGCGTACAGCGCATAGTGAACCAAGTGCATTAATATTTTATTTAGGCAAATAAAGAACTAATGCTTTCCCTCCATTGACATTTTCGGCTGAGGGCGGTGGATGTTTTAACCACAGAATAAGCTACTAAATTCTAGTTATATAAGCCACAGAGCTTGGGCTCCAAATACTCATTTAAGTTTGAGATTGCAACGGTACAATTGTGCATTTACTAACTTTTTTCTGAAAATTGCCGCAATCATAAGTTTACCTGTGTAGCCTTTCAAAGTGCACATTGATATTTTCTTTGGCATGGTTGGGTGCATGCAGGAGAAAAATTGTGTGCTGCAAAAGTGGATGTACCTGTGTTCTTATTTTTCAAATATAGTGAGCACCTTTTTACTTCCTGAAGCAATCGACATTGGGCACTGATAGTACTGAGAGCCACGCGGAGCGGTGCTCACACTCATCTTAATTGTGATACACAATCTAAAAGTATTTGAAGTACACACTAATTACGAGATAATAGGGAGTTTTAGCGAGTCGTTTTTCAAGTATACGGTTCTGAACTCACGAATGGTACAGCTGGTCCGTTCCGTGAAACGGTGAAACCGTACGTCAAATTTGACATACTTTAGCGAATCGCGAAATTGGCGCGACCGTGTAAACGATGATGAGGATTGTGCTTAACGGTGGCGCCATCTTCTAGTAAACATGTGAAGCATTCTGCAACGTGCAAATCCGTGGCGAAGGTGGCGGACACCCCGGTGGCGGCTCGTGTTTCCGGCGTGCGATTGATGTAAACAAGACGGACGACGTACTATTTGCTGGTCGGAATTTTAAGAACTGCGAAGCTAGATAGAGTAAAAAGTATCTGAGCGACCGAAAAGGTATGTGGTGTGTCTCCGTCATCTTGAACTTGAAGGATCGTTCACGTTGTGTGCCCTCGAACCAAATGATTTCTTCTGCTCGCAGTCGGCACGGCAGTTAGTCTGTCCGCAGATCGCGAAAATTTACTAGCATGCGCAGTTTACAGCATTCACGATCGCTTACCATTGTGAGCAGTCCTTAAAACGATTTGGTTCAACCTCTCAAATGAAGCAAACTAAAAGGACGGCAAATCGCCCCCCGCTGTTCTAAGCCTAACGCTCGGCTGGGTCGGCGAGGGCGGTCGCCGAACCGACCGCCATCTTTGTTTTTACCCGAGTCGTGAACGGTGCTGGCTGCGTTGCGGTGACATTTCAGCGGCCGGAATGTGAGAAACGAACGAGAAGAGCCTCCCGACTCCCTGAACAACTCGCGCGCGCATGCGCAGTGGCGTCGCGGATGCGTTCGAGGGCGAACCGTTCGTGTGGAAACGACCTGCTAAAACTTCCTAATGTACTTCATGTTAAGTGGTAAGTACTCAGGGCGCAACGTCTTTAAAGTAAAGTAGTATAAGTACGTTATACATTCAAAGTAAATACAAGCAATTTTAAAGCGGTAGTCTTATTGGCCAAATCACGCTCAAGGTTGCGTAATCAATGTCATGAAGCGCACGTGGCCGAAGTGCTATTGGCTGAAGCGATGGTGGCTGAAGCACTCGTGGCAGGAGCGTTGGTGGCTGAAGCCATGTGGTAAAAAGCCAGTGGCTGAGGTAGCAGGGACCCATGGCCCTTGGCTGAAGCGCCGGTTGCGTAAGCTATTACACGCCGGTACCGTAAGCCTCGGATGCAAACTCCTTTAGCGTAAGCGCCGGTCGCTGAAGCTGACGTGACTTGACGTCCTTTACGTCATCTGCCACGTCGTTCAAGACGTCGTTTTTGACATGGTCGTCTTGGATATTTTCCTTGAGGTCGTCCTAGAGGTTTTCCTCGACGTAGTTCTTAACGTCGTCCCTTAGGACGTCTTCTAGCACGTCGTCGTCGATGCCTTCCTCGACTTCGTCCTTGAGGTTGTCGTAGAGGCAGTCCTAGACGGCTTTCTTGAGGTCATCCCCTAGGGCGTTGTCCTCTCCGTCGTTCTAGACGTTGTCCTTGAAGTCATCCAAAACGTCTTTCTCGGCGTCATCCTCAAGGACGTCGTCCTCGACGCCGTCCTTGACAATTTTATTTCCTACTTCTTCTCTCTACCGATGTGTCTGTAAAGCTATCGCATTTCATCGCGTTTGGTCGAAGAAACAAATCTGCAATCAATTTGCATCACGCCATTTCATTATGTCTTTCATTTCTCTGTTTAGTGAATTTTTTTATCTGGTATGCATTGCGCCAGGCGTAAGTGGCGGTGCATCAGGTATTTTCGGAAATGGCGGCGAATATTAAGTTGAGTCAGGTGGCCAAGGGATAGTGTTTTTACTCTCGCTAACGAACTATTTACCAAAATAAACTTATGAGGCGCTTATAGGCCACCGGTAATGCAGCTTGGCACTACACGTTGCGCCATCTAGCGGCTGCAAAACAAAGGAACTGGGTAGGCCAGCACAACTTGGGTCGCAGGGGCAGCGGGCGGGCGCTTTCAGTCTGTCTATGCTGGAAAAAGCGATGAAGAAACTTCATCGTGACGTCGCCGGTGGGAGGAGTCTAATCTCAATTGGCGGCGAACTCAACTGGCAGGGAACTTCATCGCGGCGCGTTGATGACGTCGACGGAGAGTGGCGATTGAGTTGAAACTTCATCGGGATTTGTCCCCAAAATATGTCCCTAGAGGGAAAGGCGCAACGCCGCATCGAAGGGTCTCGTAAAAGCAACATTTTTAACTTCTGAAAATGTATAATGCGGTACAATCTAAATATAATTACCGGTGTCAAGTCTAGGTCGCATGAATCATGTCTTTCTACGTAAGTGAAACAATTTAGATGATCGCAATGCGTGAGCTGCATCGCGATCGTGATGAATCGTCATGGCCGACGGTGGTTGTCGCACGTAAAGTGCTCGTGTGTCTGTACGAAGATTTGCCTATTTTTTTGGAATTTTTGCTGTCAAGTCGGGCTTTTTCACGTCACGATTACCACTCGGCAGTCTGGTGGGGGACGTGAACCAAGTGTCCTCGCTGAACTCGAGTAGGACAGAATCTTGGCCCATATGAGAAAGGTTCCTCGCTAAGACACGGAAGAAGGCGCATGATTTCGAGGGCGGACGCGCCTCGTCCGTCGCCACACGGCATCTCGGCTGCAGTGTCGGTAAGTAAGTGCATGGCATCTCAATGGGCGGTTTTAGCGTACCGTTGCCGTGCGCACCGAAATTGCTACTGGGAGCTCGCGCTGTAACTTTGAAGCACGCTTTTCAGCGCGCTTAAAGCCTTACCAGCCGTACCGTGGCCACCGCAGAACACGGTAACGGTCTCCTAAAACTTGCTACGTGTAGTAAACAGACACTGTGTTGTTTTTGGTCTTATTGACTTTGCACGAGTGTGCTGCCTCGTGATGTTTCTTTGAAAGCTCGGATCGTAGCGCTCAAGCTGACGAGTTAATTTCTCTAGAGCTGTGCATGAGGCACTCCGATACCTGAATTCTAAAGTGTAGGCAATGGGCATTACATCAACGCGGAACCAGAAAGGCTGCCAATTTGTTGTGCATTAACTTGTGTTTGATTGGATGATACAGGACTCATCTGCTGTGGCCAAAGGTGCTAGTGAGGACCCAGCACAGATGGCAGCTCCACCACCACCAAATGGTAGGTATAAAAAACAGTCTGGATTCATCTCCATAATACCTGGTTTGCGCCTGTGTCAGGACATGTATTATGCATGAGTGTCGTCGGTAGCCTCATGCTGGTGGCCATTGATGTTGTGGGGTTGCAGCTTTGCTACACTGTGATCATGGTGAACTGCGCTGGCTCCAGTGGCCCAAAGTGACAGCTTTTGTACCCATCTCAGCAATTGCACAAAACTGTGAACATGACCTGCACTGTGCATAACTATGTAGAAGATGCTGTCATTAACATATTGTGCCTGGTCGGTAGCTCCCAAGGTGACTGTAGGTCCAACCGTGTTGATGTTTCTAGCAAGGTGACACCTCAGCAAGACTTACAAAAACTTAAGTGTACACATGGTGCAGAGACAATCCACACATGGTTACTTGAGTTTTGTGTCGGACAAGACACAGATCCAATTAATGAGACTGTGTCAGGAAAAAGACGGTGCCTCCGGTCCTGTTTCCCAACAGCAACCTGCTTCCACCGAACATTCCCGGCAACACCACATCTACCCACTGCCATGAAATTGACAAGGGAATGACACTAAGACAAAACTGGCTCACCAATTCTAAAACCGGTGTCTGCTATTTATATAAAAGGTCCACTTCTAAAAATATTTGCTGCAAAGGGCTGTGGAAGCAGGACGCACCTGGCTGGGCATTGCCTGTCGAACTCGGCAAAATCATTGGCGTGCAGTTCTGTATACTTCTCTTCATTTTTTGCACTCAGGTATTCACGTCCTCCACCTTTGGCTAGATATCACAATCTGTCACAGTTGAGAGTAAGTAGCAGATGGTTCTCGCCACCACACAGAGCAATATTTTCTGCATACTGAACTGGACAAACACGGACAAACTTTGTCATCATCACTTGACGGTTTAAACTTCTGCCTAGGCTTAGCCCAAGTGCGTGCACTAGCACGTATTTCCCCGCACGTCTCCGAGCAAGCGCGCCCGTGGCCGAATGGTTCTCGTACTTGGTTCCCACACGAAGGGCCAAGGTTCGATTTCTGGCCGCGCATGCACATTTTTGTTAATGTCCCGCACATCCACCAAAATTTCGTGAATGACAGATGGTCAGGTGACGAATGAACAGAAACTAAAGGTTTAATTTGGCAAACTTGTGCCGAAAACAAAAATACAAAGAGGTAACATCACAGGCATCGAAGGTCGGCGGACTAGCACGATCGAGCCCCTCATGTACATCCGTGTAGAAAGTTTGGTGCGTAGAACATTCTGACTTTGAACAAGCAATGGGATTCTTGAATTAAACCAGAATGCAACATTTACAGAAATAACAAAAAGGTGCATGTGCGGCCAGGCATCATACCTCAGCCCTTTGTGTGCAAGCTAAGCACAATAACCATTCGGCCACGGGCAAGCTTGCTCGGAGACGTGCATGGCAATATGAGCAGCCTCTGCCATTAACCACATCTGACATGTACCAAGTGGTGGTCACCAACACGGTGCCCTTGGAAGTACTCAAAGGTCTTGTCTTTTATACTGACATGACCTTACCTGCAAACCATGTATGCATGCTACTGAAACTGTGTCATGTCAGCTGTGCACCAGTCATCAGGTAGAGCTGCAGCGAAAAAAGATAAGCACAAGCGACCAACGACCGGAGCACGCGACCGGACAAGCGCATTGAGAAAATGTGTATTGAGCACTTACCGACAACACCGCTGAATTCGCATCGCTGAACTTCTTGGTCGTCGTCTTTCCGTCTTCACTTGGCGCGCGAAGCCCACCCACCTTCAGCCCCGGGTTATCGATTATCGCCTCTGTAGCATCCAAAGAATGCGACTCGCAGCACACCGACGCACGGTGACGTCTTCGTCGCAGCAAAACGTGCCGCCAGCAACGCTCAAAGAGAGCACTTGCTGCTCGGCGGTCACCATATGGGGCCCCTCGCGACGCCGCCAAAGCTTCCACGGCAAATGTCAGCACCAGCGAGTGTCGGGCAGTATTCCCCGATTACGTCCCCGACGAACCTTGAACGGCGAACACATAAAAACGTAGCGATAGTCCGCTTTGGTCCGCCCCGTCCGCGGGCATGAACGTCGCCATCTTCATTGACTTTGGCAACTTTTGCTGCCTGACTACTACAAAGTTATCTCCATCGCCAAACTCAATCGTGACGACATTTTGACGTCACCGCGAACTTCATTATTTCAACAGCATAGCTCGAACTTCATCGGAATCCGTAGGGAAAAACTCAATCGCAACGTCACATCACGTGACCAAAAGGGCGGCCAATCAGCGACCGATTGAGTTAACTTCATCGTTGAGTTTGCGATCTAGCATAGACAGACAGAACCCACTTGTGAACGTGGCATTTCGAATCGGCGTGAGAGTTTTTGGAACAGTTTTTTGTTAAAGTAAGCCCAAACTTCATGTCTTTATGACCTCACCGGGTTCCTGTGACATCTCGCATACCTCTTAGAGTTCCCCCAGAAAATAAACGTCCCTGCTGCTGCGTGAAAGACGGCCGCAGTCGCGAAGGTGACTCAAGCGTCAAACTTTACCGCTTCCCTTCGAGATCTTGGGAAGCGACACGTGGACGGAAGTGGATTACTGCAGTGCGACGCGTCAAGTAAGTGAATTTTACAAACATTGTCGAAGTGAAAGAAAATATATGTGCAGGCTTGGAAAGTAGTTTGACGAAATCGTTTTGCTGACTACTCGAGAACATAACATATTTACACAAGTTGTAATACAAGTCGCTTAGACAGCCACATAGGGAAATACGGTAGGAACAATCGGCCCGATTGTTGCTTCCCTGTGACGTCGAGAATCGGGCGATCAGGTCTTCAAGCGAAAGGCCCGTCGGCCCATTCCGGCACTTCTGTTTGGCACCGGTAGTGGAAACCAAAACCTTCCAAACCTGCAAGTTTTCAAATAAGGACTTTTCATAGCACAACGTTTAGTTTGTTTCAGCAACCAAATTTAATGCTGAGTCTCGTAACAAATGTGACGGCGTGCAGAAAGCAGGATGCTAAAGATTGTATTTAAAAACAGCTCGTCCGACGCGTAAATATCCTTCTTATACGTACTTTGTTGCCTGTCGCCTTTTAGACCAGGCTTTGCAATGTGCGTACGGTTCTCTAGCATGCAGAGTTTGGTTCTCATTAACCAAATGTTTTTCTAGTGTGTGTGGGCGTCAGGAGGAGAGGACGGCCGTGTGAGGCGCGAGCGTGGGCCAGCCTGCGAGGAAAGAGGAAGAGCGTGGTGCACGAGGCTGGGGACGGGCAGGAGCGATAGAGCCGTTCTGGCTGGTCTGGCCCATGGCAACCCCCGGGGGCATTCCACCAGCGAGGCTCGGAATAGGAGTGCCGGAAGCGGCGAGCCCTGGCCATACTGGCCTGGGCTATGACGATCATGGAGTGGCTCCGCAGTGAGACCCTGGCTGTGATAGCCCGGAGCAGCTAGCCTACGCTGCGCGGGCATACGGGAAGGACGATCGCAGCTCGCAGGTCGGGACACGGACTCCGACTGCGAGCTCAGAACGACGGGCGACAACTAGGGTCAGCGGGTCCGGACTGCCGGCTCTCGAAGACGGGCAAGCGGGGAGTACAGCAAATCGATTCGCTGCCTTCTCGTTGTGTTGAGTCACTTCCTGGGAGACGAGCAAGGCACATACCGATGTATCGCCGATTATTAAATAGCAGTGAAGACATATCAAACTGGTGTTCAAATGACAATTCTAGAATATGCTCTAAACACTTCGACCTATCAAGGCTCCCGATGGTCTTAAAAGAACCGCATAAAACAACCAGGGACACGGCGCGCACGTACATACAAGGACTGCTGAAATCGGGGTCGCCCGCGCTCGCCACGGCCCGACGGGCACAGACTGGCCGCCCCAGTAATACACACGCCTCTGCTCGTGGCGCTGAATGCAGCACTCTCATGGCACCACCTGGCTGGCTTTTTGCATTGGTCTTATAGCCCCCAATACTTCATTTGGAGATTTGACCAGATCACGTCTTGGTGGCACAATATGGCCAAAGTTGCTTGTGCACCACAAAACCCCCATCATCATCATCATCATCGGGAGACGATTGGGCGTACTCGCATATCGATACAATATTTTAGAGAGCAGCTCTTAGGCGCCCGTTTTGACTTGAACGGAGTCGACGTCGGCGTCGCCGTCGCCGTGGCCGTCGGCGTAACCGCGCGTTGCATTAAGGGAAGCTGCCCATAATGGAACGCGCGTGTCTCACTCGTGATCCGCGCGGTGCATTATAAAATTTTTCCGATAATGACGTCCCAAGTGACGTCACGTGTGACATCACGAGGGTCCCGCGCGTTGCATTTTTGGAAACATCCATTGATGAACGCGCGGGTGACTCGTGACCCGCAAGTTTCATTATGGAACGTTGTCCATAATGACGTCACACATGACATCGCGAGGGTCACGATTGACGTCACGAGGGTCACAAGTTATGTAACGACGATCATGAGGGTCACAGGTGATGTCGCGGCGGTCATGAGGGTCACGAGTGACGTAAACAAAGACAATGGTGAAGGTCACGACGAAGGTCACGGCCTTCACAGTGAAGGTCACGTGAAAGACACTAGGATCACGAGTGATGTCCGAGGGGGGAGTGAGGGAGGGTGTGGGCGAAGGAGGGGAGGAGATTGAGAGGAGGAGGGGAGGACGATGGAGGAGGGGGAGAGGGAGAAGGAAGGGCAAGAGGGGGAGAGGAGGAGAGGAGAGAGAAAGGGGAGGGGGACGAGGAGGAGATGAGGAAGAGGGGAGGAGGAGGTATGGAGGTGGAGGCGCATACCGTCCTCTCCATACCCTCACCTCCTCCTCCTCAAGAGCTGCACTCTAATCCGTCATGACAGGGAGTTGTAAACATCTTTCATTTTTTTAGAGGTATTTTTTGCCCGATCTCGAAATTTCTTAATAGCACTGTGAAAGACAAAGGAAGCTCTTTAAGATAACTTACATTCACTGAGCCACCCCCAGCATAAAGGAAGCGATGCATTGTCTGACAACTTTCCTTGTGAAAATAAATATACCCTCCCCCTAGTATACCTTCAGAGTTGATAAAGCATGATATTGTAAAATAAATTTAAGAATAATAAAGTTGCGGAATGGAAAAATTTTTGGCTCGAGCGTACGTACGAACAGCTAAAGAAATTCTCGCTTTGCAAAGTCAATTGGGATTTTACCGAAAGTTCTATTAGCGCCACTGGCGTGTTGTGAGTGTTAAGAGTGAGAACCGAAACTATTCGGTGCAAGCAGTATGGCAGATTTTGTGCCAAATGCAAAAGGGCAGTAGGAATCACTCCCCGAAATTGTTTGGTTGGTCTCAGTGTTTGTGTCCGGGGGAGATGGCACGCTGGAGGGAAAGAAACAGTGGACACAGGGACACAAGCACAGCGCCTGACAGGGCTCAAAATCGTGGAGCGCAAAATCAGTTAACGTTGTTGCTAACCAGGTCACGCTCGTTTGTTCGTCACAAGTGAACAAAGCGTCACTTTCTCGCACTTTTTTGTCTTTGATGAATACTACAATAAGTAGAGATGAAGGCATCTCTCAGTTCGGTACCTGCGGGCCTCTGATGCGTGACGGAGTTTTCTCCCGTTCATCTTCCCAACCCTCGCAAGAACCATCCCATTTCTTCAAGAAAACGTTTAGGACTTAGGCTAAAATCGAACTAAGGTTATGAAGGACGCCCCAGCAAAGAGCCTTGGTTAGATATTAAAGTGCAGGGATTCAAAGGCCCTCAACTTACATTGGAGTGATCCTACTCAATCTTACATGAAAAAGCCTGTGGTCTAAAGTTGGACGAAAAAATCTCTGGTACGATGGTACGAGTGTTGGGAGGCATGAGGCCTCAGGCAACCCAAATGGAGTCGAAGTACCTATAATCGGGTAGTCAAGCTTTGGTTCAATATTGCCACGCGCGTCAGCAAGCGTCCGCGTGCGTGGCCAAGTGATTACCGCGCTTGACTGTCGCGCGGAAAGTAAACGTTCGATTCCAGTCAGTGGAATGTTCTTTTATTCAATCATTCAACACTGCGTTCTCGTGAATTCGAGAACATTCTCGTCTGGTCGAGTTCCGAATGTTCTAGTCACCGAACCTTCTATGCCGAGGTTCAATTCCAGTCAGTGGAATGTTCTTTTATTCAATCATTCAACACTGCGTTCTCGTGAGTTCGAGAACATTCTCGTCTGGTCGAGTTCGGAATGTTCTAGTCGCCGAACCTTCTAGGTGGATTGTTTCAGAAGCCAACCGCGTACATAAGTGGCTCCGCGTGGCGATCTGCGGTCAGTGTCGCCCCAGCGTACGATCTTGTTGTTATGCCGCCATCGACGCCCGCGACGCTCTACAGTAATCCTCTGTTTACTTTTGTTTTGGGCGCAAGTTCGCCTCATTAAACCTTTAGTTTCTTCAATTATCATCGCCTCATCCATTGCCTTTCGTGAAATTTTGGTGGAGGTGCGGGGTACTGCATTCTATGCCCGTTGAGCGTACCGCCCGAAGACATCCCGGCCGAGCGACGTGCTCAGCCCCGGAAGGCTACCCTTCGCCAAAGACACCGAAGCTCAAAAAAGCCGTCACACCAGAGGTCAGTCCCCCGAATCGGGTCGTTTGCACGCTAATAAAAGGGTGTAAAAGGGTGTAAAAGGGTGTATTGTGACACCCTTTGTACCGTATAATACACCCCAAAACTTCAATTCGACGTACAGCGCCCTATATTCGAACAGACGACGCCACCTTTTACGAGGGTATTGATAGCTGTGTTGTACAACTTATTAAAATAGCTAATGTACGTGTCACTCATTATAAAAAAAAAAAATAATTGGGGTTTTCCTGGCCCTACTGTAAAAAACTCAGCGTTTTCTTTATGTAGACTCTGCCACGTACTTTAGCTATTTAAAAAGTAATATCGCACAGTTATCAAGCCCCTCGTAAAATTTGGAACCGTCTGTTTGACTATAGTGCACTGTACGTCGAAATGAAATTTTGGGGTGTATTATATTGGACAAAAGGGTGTAAGGCGATATTCTCTTTGTAGAGTGTGCCCGAGAACCGGAGGAAAAAGATTCCGACGATGACCACCCGCCGTTGTCGTCCTGCCCGTCGCTCCGCGGACACCTGCTCCCTTTCTCGGCGAGACCTATGTAGACGTTGAAGACTGGATCAACCAGTAGAAGAGCGTGGCTCGCCACAACAGGTGGAGGGACGAACAGCGCCTGCAGAACCTATCTATATCGTTTGAAGGTACTTCAAGCGGCTGGTTCCAATACCACGAGGCCTCACTCACTTCGTGGGACCGTTGCAAGAACGAGGTGACGCGCACCTTTGCCTGTCAACACCGAAGAGAGAGGGCCGAAGATTTGCTGCAATCGAGGACCTAGGGCCCCAGTGAGAGCGTCACAAGTTTGGTGCAAGACGTCCTGCTCCTGAGCTTCCGTGCCGACCCTCTGGCCACCGAGTAAAAAAAAACTGCGTATTCTGATGCGTGGCGTGAAGGACGATATTTTCGGTGGACTCGTACGCAATCCACCAACGACCGTTCAAGAATTCGCCACCGAGGCGACGAACATGGAGCGCGCCATCCTTGCAAGGGCAAGCCACTATCATCGGCACTCGGGCGTCGCTGCTTCTGCTGCAAGGGGCTACGACATCAGATCTGGCATCCCCGGCATTCGCGACATTATTCGTGAAGTCGTCCGGGAGGAGCTTCGCAGGATGCTCCCCGCTTCGAATGGTCCGTCCTCACTATCGCTCGCCGAAATTGTCCGAGAGGAGGTTCACCAAGCCTTCCAACCTAAAGTTCCCATGAACCCATGAACGCCAGAGGAACCGGCCTTGAGGTACGCCACCATGGCCCGACAACCACCAGAAGCTAGCCGCCAGGCCACGGCGCCACTCCGACGAGACCCTCCGATGCCGAAGTATCCTCGACGCCAAGAAGGACAAGTCCAGGACGTCCGCCTGGAGCTACATTCGCCGAGGAAGACGGACGTGTGGAGAACGGCCGATCGACGCCCGTTGTGGTACCACTGCGGGGAGGCGAGCGATCTCGCGACATCGAGGAGTACCTCCGACGCTCGCCCACCTCAGAACCCTCTCTCCTCCGCGGATCCCGCTCCCCATCTCCACGACGTTTAGCGTCTCCAGCGCCACGACCCCGCCGAGAGAGCCTGTATCCGCTGCGTCGCCGGGTGAACTAAGTGCGGCAACGCCTGGAGGTGGCGTTGCCGAAGACGACCGATGTAAAGAGCCTCCAAGAGCGTCGGACTGCTCCCACTCTCTCGACGCCACACATTACATTGCGCCCCTGCAACGGTGTCCAACAACCTAAACGTCGTCATTGACGGCCACGACGCATCAGCACTCGTTGACACCGGAGCAGACAACTCAGTCTCGAATGGGATGCTCTCCCGCCGCCTTCGAAAAATCATGACGCTGTGGGATGGACTTCAAATACGAACCGCCGGAGGACACCTCATTACACCAGTCGGAAGATACAACTTTCGCGTCGAGTTCCACGGCGAGACGTGCCCTGTGAAGTTTGTCGTTCTGCTAGACTGTGCAATGGTCGTTATCCTCGGAATGGACTTTCCCTGCGAGTAAGGCGCCGTCATAGACCTCGGGACAAACCAGTTGACGCTGGGACAGCCTGTTCTGCTACCGGTGGTGCCAACACGACGTCTTCCGCGATAGGAAATCTTGCCGACCATGTGAATCTGCCGCCGCGGCCAAGTGTTTTGGTCACCGTCATAACCGACGCAGCCATGCACGGTGAAGATCTTCTGGAAGGCTGCGTCCAACTGCTCCTTGAAAAAGGAATTGGCGTCGCACGAGGTGAAACATATCTCCAAGAAGGACGTACAACTGTTCTCTTGACAAACTTTCGAGAGGAGCCGCAGCACCCAACGAAGGGTACCACCGTGGGGAACGTCGATAAGCTTCAGGCGCCAGCCGTCTTCACTGCAGTTTCGGAGGAAACTCCGTCATCACGGCAGAAGAGCACGTCGCCGCCGCAACTAGACATAGACGCCAGCTCCCAGCTCCTAAGCGCCTGCAAATGGTCGATCTCCTCGCCGAATACATGGATTGTTTTACCACGCGTGGTAAAACAATCCATGTATTCGGCGAGGAGATCAACCATTTCGCGAAGTTTCGACGACGCGTCGTCGAAACTTCGCGAAACAACAATGGCGAAACATCGCATTATTACCGACGACGACGCGCTCCCTGTCCACCTGTCGCCTCATCGAATCTCGTGAAAGGAAAGGAAGGTGATTCAAGATTAAGTCCACGAAATGCTCGACGATGACATCATTCAACCCTCAATAAGTTCGTGGGCGTCCTCATTCGTCCTTGTAAGGAAGAAGGACGGGACCCTGCGGTTCTGCGTGGACTATCGTGGACTGAACGCTGCGACGAAGAAGGATGTCTATCCGCTCTCCCGAATCGACGATACATTAGACCGACTGCGCCACTCTCAATATTTTTTGTCGATGGACCTGAAGAGTGGTTACCGGCAGATTGAAGTCGACGAACGCGACCAGGAGAAAACTGCCTTGGTCACTCCCGACGGACTGCACGAATTCAAAGTGATGCCGTTCAGACTTTATACAGCACCAGCCACCTTCCAGCGTGTCATAGACACCGTGCTGGCAGGTCTGAAATTGCAGACCTGCCTCGTCTACCTGGACGATGTCGTGGTATTTTCGCGGAATTTCGACGAACACCAGAGACGACTTGGAGCCGTGCATCAAGCCATCGAGATCGCCGGCCTCTCACTCAAGCCAAAAAAGTGTCAATTCGCCTATGGTGAACTTAAATTCCTTGGCCACGTCGGAACAACAAAGGTGTTCTCCCTGACCCAAAGAACACCTGCGCAAGTAGCTGCACTTACGCTGACGTTTGACCAGAAGGTCGTAAGAAGATTGCTGGGACTCTGTGCCTACTAGAGGCGATTCGTTCGGGACTTCGCCAAGCTGTCTGCACCCCTGACAAACCTCACGAAGGACACCGTGAAGTTTGAATGGACGGAAGACGACCAGCGGTCATTCGTTGAGCTCAAACGAAGACTCCAGACGCCCCCAATTTTTGGCCATTGCGGCCAGTTCGCTGATACAGAGATCCGCACGGACGCCAGTAACACCGGACTTGGCGCGATACTAGTCCAACTACAAGACAGGGTAGACCAAGTCATCGCATACGCCAGTCGGACGCTGTCCAAGCCGGAGATGAACTACTCAACGACTGAGAAGGAGTGCCTCGCTGTCGTCTGAGCAATAATAAAGTTCCGCCTATATTTGTATGGAAGTCCTTTTCGCGTCGTCACGGACCACCACTCGGTTTGCTGGCTTGACAACGTGAACGACCACTCCGGACGTCTCGCACGCTGAAGCCTACGACAGCAGGAGTTCGACGTGATCGTGGTGTGCAAGTCCGACGGGAAGCACAATAACGCCGACTGCCTGCCAAGAGTCCCTGTCGAGGCCGGTCCTGCCGGTATCGAAGACGACGACGATGAATCTTTCCTCGGCGCTCTGTATCTCAGCGACAGGGCAGCATTCCCGCGCGACGACCCTGAACAACGAGCGCTCATCGAGAACCTAGAACGACAAGGGAGTAGGGTTCCCCGTGCTTTCTTACGAATCCTGCTTACCTTCTTCATACGCCAAGGGGTGCTGTACAAAGAGAACTTCGTCAACAGCTGCACAGCATGGCTGTTGGTTATTCCTTTCAGCCTTCGGAAAGAAATCTTCCAAGGATGCCATGACGACCCAGCAGCAAGACACCTTGACTACAGCA
The DNA here is from genome assembly GCF_016920785.2 of Ixodes scapularis. Taxonomy (NCBI): domain Eukaryota; kingdom Metazoa; phylum Arthropoda; class Arachnida; order Ixodida; family Ixodidae; genus Ixodes; species Ixodes scapularis. The sequence goes on along the minus strand of NW_024609879.1, from coordinate 43,757,320 downwards.
GGACGCTGTAGTCAAGGTCAAAGGCTACGGCGTGGATGTTGTGGTTACGAGCGTTGCCACTCGGTGGCGCGTCCACGATATACATCCTGTGACAACTTGGCCGTTTGAGATGTGCAAGGGCTGCGCGCACGCTGCACCACGGCAAGTTGGCAACCACGACCATCTCGATGGCCGGCCAAGGTGGTTACCGTTGGGCCCATGAAGAAGTCGTAAGCGATGTCAGTGATATCAGCGAAGATGAGGACGATGCCCTCTCGGCCATGGTTGCTGATAGAAGATTCGGGCTACAGCCCTACGTTTACGACACTTCCGCTTCGTCGTCATCTGAAGCATCTGAAGGCGACGGGGACATGCCGGACACGCCACCAAGAGCCCGGCCGTCCCAGCGTGTCGGTACAGCCAATTGGTAAGCGTTTGTAGGTACATAATGGTTCGCGATTGGAAACTGCGACACGCATGGAAGCGGCTAGAGGCCGGTGTCACACGGGCTTCATCATGGTGCCCCATACGTAGTGCGGTAGTGCCCCGTCCGTGTATCTGCGTGCGCGTAAGACGCTCGTTGGCGTTGATTTTTTTTTTTTTTTTTTGTACAAGCGGAGATACTGTTTCGAGATAAGCTAACGGCAGCAAGCGTCCTAAATTCGAACCTGACCTTTCTAATTTACAGGCGGGCTCGTCTTGCGCAGTTTCAGGCTGCATGCTGTTAGCTTCGGCTTTGCCCGCTCGTAAGGTGAAACCGTAGCGGCTGCGCTAGCGCGAGACGGTAGCCTTGACTGCCTCGAATGGGGCTCTCGCTGCACGAGCGGTGACACGAAGTACAGAAGAAACCCTTGAAACCGTGTGAAGCGTCCATGCTCGCGCACATTCCGAGTCGACGCTATGCACGTGCGCGCTGGAGTTTGGAATGTACTACTAGATTACAGAACATAAGAGCACAGCGTGCGACAGAAACAGTGGCGCAAGCCGCGAGGTAGCCACTTCGGCGAACGAGAGCACACGCCAAATGCTTCAATATCGAATAACTGCCCGAAGCCACTTCCGCAAAACAATGCATAAATATTAAAAAAGATGTTTTTTACAGATTTTACTTTGAACGTTGTGCGTATGTCGCATGTTAGTTGGTGGCTTCCGCGAAGCCACGAACATGAATGAGTGTGCTGGTGCCACTAGCAAGCTGTGTTGAACTACAGTGTAGTTGAACGTTTATACCGGGTGTCCCAAAAGAAACTTCACACACTAAAATGGCTCGCAAAAATCAGAATCATACAGGACACCCTGTATGTTCACAGCCGGGCATTTCCACGTTCCTCGTTCTGAAAAGCGAGCAAAACACTTACCATACCCATGCTCCCTGAAAGGGCATCAGCCAAAAGAAGCATTCTGCACATGTACAATCCGGTGCAGGTAAAATTTAAATAGTGTGAGGCTGTAGATTGTCCCGGAAAAAGTGACTTCTGCACAAAGCTAGCTCAAAATTTCATCCATTATTATTTTGGTGGTGCAGATTACCTTGTGGACTTTCAAACCATAGCCTCATTTTTGCAATAAATAAGAACACAAGACTCCCCTGTATCTGCATGACAGACACCCACACAAACGACCCAAGTCGCACAGAACAATTAGCCGATCGGTTGATCATTCTAATTTGAGTCCGCTGCGAAATGAGTCTTTGCATTGAAAATAGATGCGAGGAGTCATTTTGCGTTATACTTGGGTGGACTGGAGCTATTGATTGGCTTTAACTGTTTGATGCGATTTGGTCGTCTACATCGGTGCCTGCCACAAAGATTTAGAGGGATGTTGTCCTTATCTCTCAGAGAAACGGAGCTCTGCTTTCAAAGTGCATATTGAAAGCATAGCTGTGTTACAACTAGAGGGCACCCTTGGTGAAAATTTGAGCTAGCCACATGCAGGAGCCAATCTTTCCGGCGCAATTTAGCCTCCAAACTGCGGCACTTCGTGTACTAAAGTGACACTCTAATGATCTGAAAACGCTAAAATTAAAATAGTTAGGACCAGACGCTAAGCTGGCTCATGAAAACATTAGAGTGAGAGGCAGATGCAAGACACGATATAGAAAAATACTGGGCCTTGGTCTTCACTGTCAATGAGCATTTAAAAAAATGTAATGTCAGAAGGGGGCAAATCAGGTCGAAACATAAGCTCGATTTGTTAATTTCCTTATTTTTTGCTGCACACTAGGTTTACCCAGTGTTAGTTCTGGGTGGGAAATTTTATTAAAATTTAGTCTCCTGGTTACCTTTCAGTATTAGCCTCATTCGTACAGGGTAGTGCAGCTGCCTACTGAAATGCCGAGCATACTGCTTTATGCGGTATCTGATCTACTTTCTCCGCTTGGTAGAAACGTTTGGTTGACACAAATTGAGATAGACACCTAAAAACTTTTGGTTGACAGGAATTGGAGACAGTCACCAATGCCTTTTGAGCACTCTTAGTAGATCCTTGTTGAACAAACTTTGAAAGCATTCAGCCTTTTAAAGTTTTGTGTAAAATATGTACCTTTGTATTTACATACAATATTTATGAATGCCACCGAGAATCTCTAAGCAAAGGTTATACCAACAGGTGCTCCTGCAACAGCAGCTGCCGACCGACGGAGACTGACCAAGAGTCAGTGTGCTGCCTCAAACTGCAGGATGTGAGGGAGCTGTGCAGCAATCAGGGGGTGCCTTGTATCACAAAGCACCCCCTGTTTGAGCTGCACTGCTTAAATAGGGATGTGTTGGGGCTGGAATACATCAAGTTGCAGTTCTACTGCCCCATCGACGCACAAGACAGAGGACCACAAGAGTATGTAGCTCCATTTCTTGTCAAAAATTCAGGTCCAATTTGTTAACGCAGACTGTGTTTATACAACAGTTTTTGTGAATTTTTAGACTGTAAGATTGGACCATTACAGGAATAGTGGTCCAATCTTAGTCACATGACCACTATCTGTAGGGTCTTGTGACCATTGTCTGCGGGGTCGTTCGTCTCATCATCATGGTGGAAATAAGAGGGCAAACGGTGGTCAGATGTTTACATGACCATTACCTACTGTAAATCACCCCGCAGAACATGTGTTTGAGTGAGCTCAGCATATTCTGTGCTTTTCCGATCTTTATCGGCATGATCAAGCTGGCCTCATTTTATTTCGGTTGGTACTCCTTCCGTTCCCAAATCCCACATATATACACAGTGCTACACAGTTCTTTTGGTTTCGTCCTCCTCAGTCCCTAGACTCACTCCAGCCGTTAGCACAAAAATTATGAGTTCTGAAAAATGCATAGTCTATAGTTTGCAACAGGGTAAGAGTGCAGAAGCAGCTGGAAGCTGTGTGAGCGCGCTTCTGGTATGAAAGGCACTGAAGACAGAGCTTTGACTGCACTGTTAACCTGTCTCCCACTTATTCCCAGACAAAATTTTGCCACATAGGTTAATTATGGAAGTAAATATATAGGGTGAATAATGCTTGCATCCACATTAGTCATGCTCCCAATTTCAAGGTTATTAGGGACAGTACATTTGCCTTCAATGCTCCACCAAAATATGTTATCATTCCACTCATGACAATGTAATAATGTGTTTTATTTTCCGTGAAAAAATGTGTGACGGAAGGAGACCGAGGAAAAAAGCTGCACGATGCAGCTTGACAAGCCCTCGGCCTTCCATCCTTACATTTGACAGCAGCGGCATAGAAAACAAAACAAAAAGGCAAAAATAATGTAAAATATTCACAGAAAAAGAATACATATACACAAAGCACAGTTCAATACAGCAAGGTGTGACAATACATTTATGGTAGTATTATCTAAAACATGTAAAGATCCATAAGATAACACATTTGTCAAGTGACAGTGACAGAAATATGAATGAAATGACTGTAAAACTACCTTTCGCTGATAAAAAAAAAAAACAAAAAAAAAACAATAGATCTAACAGATTGAAAAGATGAGCTTGTTCAAGCAAAACTCAATATAATTGAGTCCCTGTTATATCCAAGTCACTAAGAGCGGTCAGCTTTACAAAACCCCAGAACCGAGGAAAAAGTGAAGGGCAACAACACACTGGATTCGAAAGCAGCTAAAGCTTTATTAAACTACACTCTAAATAGCATCCCCTTTTCTGCCCTTGAATCCATACCCACCAAAGGGCTGAGCAGCCGCCGTCGCTTGTGTCACATTCCTTCAAGTCGTTTTCGTGCATGGAACCTTAAACATGTATACATGCCTGGAGGCTCATAGCCTCTGGACATGTGTCTAGAGACCATGTAGGGTGTGCAAAGTCCAGAGACTATATGCCAAGTGTTTATGCATGGAATCAAGTTGGTGTCATGACTGCCAGACGCCGCTCGGCCTCTTAGTGGGTGTAAAAGCAAGGACAGAAGGGGGATGCTACATAATGAACCAGATGCACATGAGACTGCAAGTTGTCATAGGGTTTCATTAAGGTGAACACTAACAACCTTTCTTCTTTTTCAAATCTTTAATAAGGGATGTCCAGTTTTCAAAACTACATAACAATAAGGTTGAAAACTTCGGAGTAGCTGAAGATTGTTCACAGAACGTGAACAAGGTCTGAACGTGGAAGAGGCCTGAAGTTAATAGAGATTGGCGTCTCTTTTGAAGCGGTTAACTGACCAGTGGATCATGATGTCTTTTTTTTTTATTGGAGGAGGTACCGGTACACCGCCTACAGGCAATTTACGTGGGGGGTTTACCACATACTGGGACGTGGAAACAGGAAGGTGTTGCCGAGCTGCGTGGTATCGAGGATTCGACAGGAGTTGCCATCCTTTACCGGGAGATACGTAGGCTTCCGCCAATAAACAATATTGAACACCTGAAAAACTCATTTATATACTTTATCCGGTACACAGCCTAGAGGCAATTCACATGGTGGGTCTACCACATACTGGGACGTGGTAACACGTAGGCGTTGCCAAGCTGCATGGTAACGAGGATTCGACGGGAGATACCTAGGCTTCCGCCAATAAACAATACTGGACACCTGAAAAACTCATTTATATACTTTATCCGGTACACAGCCTAGAGGCAATTTACGTGGTGGGTCTACCACATACTGGGACGTGGTAACACGGAGGCGTTGCCAAGCTGCCTGGTAACGAGGATTCGACGGGAGATACATAGGCTTCCGCCAATAAACAATACTGGACGCCCGAAGAACTCATTCACATGCCTAATCACTTCCAACCCCTTTGAAGCCACTTCCGTCACTAGGAGGTAGTACATGTCACCAATCCCCATGTTCAACAAATGGGCACAGGAATAGGCTGCAGTGTATAGTGTTTGAAAGGACCACACATGTGAACCAAGAAGGAGATTTGTCAGACATGCACGTCTGCCAAGTTTTGCAACTTCTATGCTTTCTATTGTGGCAGAATGGTGGTTGGTCTCAAAACCTAAAGCTTTCTGAAAGGCTGCAGCTTGCCTTAGACTCAAAGGGATGCAAGCTAAAATTTGGAGTTATTAAAATTAGGGTGCCATCCTGTGCGCTTTGCTCAGGGTGATGACATCAAGCCATTTTGTTCCTTGATTTTTCTGTCTTTTGCTTTGAGCGCGTGCCGTATCGAGCTCGTAGCTTCGCCTGTGCTGCTGCACCATTTAGTTCCCCGATATTTGTATTCCCATGAAAGCGCACCATCGGCATCGAGTACCACAAGGGGTGCATGAATGCACCCTACATAAAATAAGGCAGGAGCGGTAGCTGACACGCAGTGTACAAATAATGAATGTCCATCAGAGATAACACGTGAGCAGCTTACATTTTTGCGTGCTTTGTTTCTGTGGGTAAAACGAAGCTTTCATTCCTTTTTCTTTAGGTAAAAATACAACCACAATCAGCATTCCAGATATATACAGTAATCAATAACATGGACTGCTGTGATTGTTCCTTTCCTTGCTTTTCTCTATCATTCTTCTATACAGCTGGTACCTTCAAAAACGATAACATGAACATTCATTCTAGCTAAGGGTGCATCTAATGCCAAATGCGGTGGAAAAATGAACCACATCTCAGCGTATGTCAATTCCTGAATACGCCAGCCATGGGGCACCATTGTAAGCTAAAAAAAAATGTGACCTTGTCTAACGCTGTCTGTCTCTTAGATCCCTAATCTAAGACATTTCTAAAATTGAGAGAGAGAGAGAGAGAGAGAGAGAGAGATCCTGCCTTATTCACATTACTTGTGCTCAACATTGCTGCAATAAGTCTAGGTGTGACGGGAGAGAAAAATCCCCCCAAACACGGGCAAAATTATGCACCTGGTCTATTTTGAATGCATTTTGCATGGTGTTTGAAACTTACTTTGTTGACAAAAATATGAATATTGGTTTCCTGTTTCCTTCGCATGATGAGAAAAATTTGACTAATGTGGGTTTGCTTTTTCTGAGGAAAAGAACCGTTTGAATAAGGCAACATATGTCGCGCAAAACGTGACAATGTTGCTATCTTTAAGGCTGATGTGCATATTAGTTAACCCTTTAACCACCCGGCCCGAGCTGTATTCGTCATGAAAAGTTGTACCAGTGTCGCCGATGACGAGTCACACTCGTCCAGCCACAATGATGGTTTGCTTTCACTGCCAAACACAAGACAGGTTCGTCCATCGGCTTTAGTTTCAATTTTCAATACAGGAGGGCAGGAGAGGTCGCGCAAATATATCGAGTTTTGGCCTTTAACGTGTATCCCTTGCAACAGTGATCAGATATGGCAGCACGCTTGAGTGATGCCGGTGACCTCGGACCCTCGGAAACGGGCTCTCTCTTGCGGCAGTTCGAGCAGTAGCAACGATGAAGACATCGAATTTGTCTCTGAAAGTGAGTCGGACATGGATTTTTGAATACGAAACGGACTTAGACGACGACAAAAGTGACGAAGGGGACGACGCGCTGGGTAGTGTTAGGGTGTGGCAACGCATAAACACTGAAAACCCACCACCCGTGCCTCCGAGGTTTCCGTTTTGTGCAGTGCCTGGGATTGTGTCGCAACCCACTGACGAAAAAGACATTCTCGGCTGGTTCGAGGTTTTTTTTTTTATTGGGATCTTGTTGACCTCAATGGGATAAACCCCTGCATGCAACATGGCGTGCGTTGCACTCTGGGAACTGGTTGGCCATGGAAGAGAGTGGCATGGTTTCGGTTTTGATCGACACGACGACAAGTGTATATACACAGACGAGGACTATTGTCGGCCCTTATCTCATGTTTTCTGGTCCTGAGAGCGTCATTTTTTATATCTAAACTAGCCTAAATGGCCAACCTCAAAGCTTTAGCACAAGCCCGAGACGTATAGCTTGTCTTTACACATGCTTGTTGTATTTTCGTGCACGAGCCTTCCTGTTTCTATTCCGAGGTATGCGAACGAGCCAGTGCTGGGAATCTCGACACTGCGAAGTTCGGGGATCTTGCTTGTGTATGAGTCAACAAGCTGTAACAACCAGTTTTGAAGAGGACATCGAAATACTTCCAAATACTGTTAAACGGAAAAACAGAGAATGTATCAATAGACAGGCTTAAGCCCACGCATATCCAACCGTCGCATCAGTATTCCTCAGACGAAAGTGTCCAAACCAGCGCACGGCAAAGTTCGTTTTTCTGCTTTAAATTGCCTAGAAGGGAAGAGTGTAGCGGTCATCACGCCAGCTCTTGAACGGCAAGAAAAAAAGAGGACGAGAGGAAGAGAAAGCTCGCGAGCAAGATTGAGCGGCTAGGTTTCGAAGGCCGTGACAGTGACCTGTACTTGATATGTAAATAATGTATATATAGTGATTGCTATATACGCATACATCGAGCTCGCACCTTTACATTAGTGTTGCTGGTCAGGAAGTTTGTTTGCTTTGTGTGTCCATGGACGAAATATAAGCTTTTGCAATCACTGTTTTTCTTAATTTGCCAGAGTACGCGAGGTAAAACTCGGAGGCGCCGTTGAAAAGCTAAGTTTGAGCACACTTCTCATTTCTTATCTGTACTGCCCCGCAGCACTGCACGAAGTGAAGTCTCCACCCGCTTGCATTCCACTACTATTTAACAATCCTATGCCTATAAAGTTATCCTGCAATCATATAGGCACATTTGCACGTACAAACCGTTTTAAGAGAGCACAAGTCGAGCACTTGTATGAAGAATGTCGCACAGTTCACCGGAAGTGCGCTAGAGGATCGTGACCCCTATGCAGTGTGTCAAACAAACAAAATTGTTCAAACCGCGTTTGATGGTTGCTAATGGCCGTAATATTTCTTACATGTTTGCTCTCTTTCTGACTGTGTATGCTGAGATAATTCAGACACACCGTTCAGGCACAGATCTGGGGCGTCAATAAAAGCTCGTCCAAAAAGGCTTCGTGAGGAGTAGGGGACGCTTGTTAGGGCCTCCGTCGTAGCTAGCCCATTTCAGCGTTCGCAAAAACTTCATCTCCTATCAGCATAAACCTTGAGTGGGATGTATATGATGACACGAGGAAGACATGATGGTAATTTTTGTGCAGTAGTGAGGTCGAATTTATTGAGTTTCCTTGAAAGTTCATGCGTCAACGCTGGGCTCAACTTTGGTACTCCTGCGAGGATGCGGCTTGCTTTTCGCTAAATGAAGTAACAAGAAGCGGACGTTTGGCAAACAAAATATGTGTAAGGCTCAAGGTGACAACATTTCAGATGTAGTTCACTGGCACTAGACTGGATTATTGAAATTGAGCTCAAAGATGCACTCGTGGGGTGAGGTCACTAAGGCACGTCTTACTGCGTTTGTATACGCACGCACAATATCCGGTGCTTCGGGAGCGAAGGAAAGGGCCCCGGTCTTTGTTTTGTATCGCTTGAGAATGAATGTATTGTACGTTCGTGAAAATTCATACAATTAGAAACGCCCGCAGCGCATTCGGTCACGGGGTGATAGCCGGACATGAAGCAGCTCAATCGAAACCGATGGCCAACTAGTTCCCAGAGTGCACTGCATGGTATTTCGCCGCAATGGGGCGCTTCGATTTTGGAAGATGTCTATTGGAACAGAGAGAAACCGCTACGCGGTCCCGCATTTCTCAGCGCGGGGTTCTTCATGGAAACCGGTGGACCACAAACAGATGATGGTGTTCCTTGCGCTAATAAGTTTGCAAGGAATCGTTGGCCAACCGCAGGTTGAGATGTATTTGTTAGCACTAGTACGGAGAAAGGTCTAGGCACTTATCTTTTGTTACGGTGCGTATGTTCAAATAAAGACTGCACACTCAGCATGTGTTATTCTATTACTCTTACATGCACTGAGAAAAAGCTTCCATAAAAATCAACTTTTCCTTCTAGAAGTTTTGTGTTAATACCATTCAGAAACCAATCAAGTAATGCATTTGCAAAATCAAAACGACATAAGAAAACATGTGCAAATAAAAACGTTTGGGTAAGTTTGTATATTGTTTTTGAAAAGAACTTGGTGGTTACAGGATTGAGTCTTGTGGTTGCTTCATAGCTATTTTCTCGTCGTCCCATTGTTCACAATGGCCTGTATTCACAAAATAAGACGAGTATCTATGGTGTGCAAATGATATGATGAAAGCCCTAGGATAGGAGTAGCGACAGCATCACTCCGTTCGCTCTGCCGCCTGCATTTGAGATGTCCAAAACGACTTGCTACAAAGGCATAATCTGTACAACCAGTACAGGGTGCGAGTGATTCTTTTTTTATATATTATCCTGCTGAGGCACTTTTTTTTACCCCACTTGCTGTCTCGTTTTGTACCGGGGTTCGGGACAAAATGAGGTATACTTATCATTACTGATTAATACATTAGGGTTCTACTTACTCGAATAAACAGGCTGGACTTTCTAGATTGATGCTGTCTGGAAATCGACCCGCAAATTTGTGCCTTATTTTGTCTCAACTCACTTTTCGCTCCGTCCTTCCAGTTTCTTTCATACCTAACTGTACATAATTAGGTTGGCAAGAGAGGATCTGTGCTTTGTTAACAAATAGACCGATCTCACCAAGCGTTCCGCGCATGCGTGACGCCGCGATAACTTTAGTTCACAGAAGGAAAACGGCAGTGCACGATAGGGGTCGTGCCTTTTCGTGCTGTACACGCGCAGAGCTCCAGCGAGGTTGTCGCACGTGCATAAAGACTAAAGTTCCCTCAATGCATTGCGGCAGCGGTGGCGTAGTCAGAATGGCTGGAGAGATCGGTCTATGGGGTAAAGCTAGTTTTGACGCTTGCCAGTAGGAGGTCAGATGTGCAGTACAAGGTCACGCTTCACCCAGACGCGAGACCATTCACAATCATAGACTCGAGACGGGTACCCCTACTTCTCTTACCCAGAGTGCAACAAGAATTTCAATGCATGCTAGACATGGATGTCATCGAAAGAGTCGACCAGGCCACAGCATGGTGTGTACCTATGTTAGCTGACAAAAAGAAAGATGGTTCCCTCCAAGTCTGCATAGATTACACGCAGCTAAACCAACGGCTAGTGAGGTAGTGCATCTTCACGTCGACAGTGGAAGAGAACTTTCCAACGTTCGCAAAAGCAACAGTTTTCACCAAACTAGATGCCGGTGCTCGCTACCAGCATACATCACTAGCTCCAGAGTTGAGAGAACTGACAACTTTCATCACACAAGTGGGGCATTTTCAGTTCAAGAGACTCCCGCTTGGCATTGTGACAGCGCCAGAACTCTTCCAGCGGGAGATTTTGTGGATCCTAGACAGAATCTAGAGAACAAAGGAGAGCACGACTAAAATCTTAAGTTTCTAGTCCACCGCCTCCAGGACGTTGGAGTGAACTTGCACCACGCAAAGTGCGAGTTCACAAAAGAGTCGGATTTCATGACCGCATCGTGGACTTCAATAAAATTGCATTGGACCTCCAGCGTAATGGAGAAGTAGATAGCGGTGAAGGCTGGATAGAACCTGCTTAAAACCCACTGAACTGCTGTGGTGTCGGAAGGGTTCTCCCCTACAGTGCTGCTTACTAGGAGGAGCCTACGCTCTACGCTTCATACTGCACCGACTACCCTAATGCCTCGCGGGCACCACTCGGAGAGCGGGAGCAACACAAGAGACGAGAGATGTAAAAGGCATCTAGCATACACTGCGAAACCGGCAGCTACTTCCCCACTCAGGGACGTGGATTTGTGTTAGTGTGACCTTGCAAGGACTTGTAGAAAGCCAGGCCCTCACTTCCATCTCGCTACCTGTTAAAACTTGACTGGTGTTGTTGCACCAGTGCCTGTTTGTCGGCACACTTATATGCACTGGACAGGAATGGAGGTGCATCCTGGCTGTGCAGTTCAATGGCGGCAGCATAGGAGGGCATGGTCTTGCACAGGTCCAGCACAGCTGCCATCAGCTCCCCCACATACTCTGTAACGAGACATTCGAAACCGTTCAAGAATCTGCACCAGTTATGTATAAATGAGCACTGGCATATACTGTATGTGCAGCCAGTTTTGTGCGGAGCAACCACAGCCCCCTTCTTCGCTTTAGGAAACTTGATGGCCCAGACGAGCTCCTCATCCTTGGTCACTGCCTGGGGCCTTCCTGCGTTCTCGTTATAATGCAAGGCTGCCAGGAAGGTCCTGAAAGTAAATGCATGATTCAGAAACACCCAAAAAAAATGACTTGACTTTCTTACACACCTTGCCTTCATGGTGCGGAAGCTGTAGTGCATTAGCTTCGGTGCAAACTCCAACAGGGTGCTATGGAAGCACTCCGTTGCAAAGGTCTGTGCTGATGTGGATAGCCGAGGGATGTCCCGTACGAGGTGTGGGGAAGGACAATCTCCCGCAGCTTCTGATGAGCAGGCGATCCTTCAACAAGTGTGTGGGGCATGATAAATTATGGCCTTGTGTATTTTAAGCATCACAGATGTGAGATCCTTACCTTCCTCTAGCCACTTCTTATGTAGCTCTTGATGCTGGCACTCTGGGAACAGAGGATCAAGGTGGGAGTGCACATCTGCCACGTGCGCCACCAGGGATTTCCACTTGGGAAGGATGAGGTCCTGGTCCTCAGGACTCGTCCCCGCAGACCAGTACAGGTGGTTGACCACCGCCTTGGTCCAGGAGCTCAGCTCCTCCAGCTGCCGCGACTTCCTAGCCGCAACCAGCTTCTTCTTGATAGATGAAATGAAATGTTGCAAGCCATGTAAATATGAGGCAACTATGTCCGTAGCAGAGCCAGTAGCCTCTCTTAAAAAGTGGGTGCCGCCTGGAATCTGTCCACACACATTTCATACATTTCAAAATATCTTAAAGCAGTAGCAACAATTACAATTAGAGTTCTTTATATGGGAGCAAACAAAGTGTCAATTAAATTATTATTGCTCCGGCTCACTTCAAATCACTATAGGTATGGGCATTTATTTCCTACTGCATTTGCTTTCCCAGCTGCTAGGTTCACAAATCGGCACTCTATTTCATTTTGGAACGAGTTTGGAGGTGGTAATTGTGCATGATGCACAGTCAAGCGTACACGCTCAACTTTGCTGCTTAGTACCGGTGCGCTCCAAGCAGTACTTTAGGCGGAGAGACTGTTTGAGTAGCTCAATGGGCTTGCAAATTTTGCACACCCTTTTCGATCGCCATTTTTTCATTACGTATCTGTATCAGTTATCCAGTTTAAGGTAAGCTCCTAAAAAAGAAACAGTTTATTTATGTTGATACAGTCGTGTGTCATTAATATAGACGTCTCCATTCCCCAGACAAATCATCCATAATGTGAGTCATCCATACCGAAGCAATGTCAAAAACAAACATTAAGTAACAAGCGTAGCACTGTCCACTCATGCTTAGTCATCATCTTGTCCACCCTAAAACTGACCGCAGAAGCGTCCAACCTCGCATTTTATGCACAGCGAGTGGGGGTGACTAAGGGTATGTTATCCCGGAATGGGACGACATACCTTTTGGCTTGAAAGGTTGAAAACATCCCACCACCTTTAGGAGCGTAGGTTTCATATCAAGAGGGGCAACGGACAATAGTGAATTCCGGGTACACATTGGGACCTCTGCGGGTCTCTTTTTTTTTTTTTTTTGCCACGTGGACCCGTATCCATAATAATGAGACAAAAATACCTCTATTTACCCATTTCGTCCCCAAAATAGCTATCTATAGTCCTGACTGCGTGTTTCTATATTAAAAAGGAAGAATTGCATGACGAGAGACCGGTCGCCGACGAAAATTTTGTTCATATTGCGGGGTGCCCATAGTAACAAGGTTCAGATTAACGAGAAATGACTGTACTATAAATATGACACTTCTCGATGGCCGTGAAGTTTGTCAGAAACAAAGTATTGAGCGACTGTTGCTTATTGTTACATATATACACCCCCAAAAGCATTATACTTGTAAGTTATTACATTTCCCCTGATTATACACTATTTTACTGCTGTCCCCTGAAAAACATATTGATGGGGTCCTACTGTACTCACTTGCAAATAGCAGCATTGATCATAACAGCCCGCACACCACTGGTGATAGTGTAACTTATTGGCACTGAGAGGACCAGGCCAAAGGGGGGGGGGGGGGCATAGGATCCGGCCTCCCCCTCCAAAATCTTCCATTTTGCTGGGGCCTCCTTTCCCCCTCCCCCTCATACAGCACTTTGCTATGGACGGGCCCCCTCCCCGAAACAAAATCCTGGCTACGTGCCTGGAGAGGACCATTATAAATTTTACCCTTTGCCACGTGCCAGCAGTCGAACAGGTGGCAAATGTCCGGGTGCTCCCGTGCCAGCCAGGCGTTGAGCTGGGGGTGCCTGTCCGTCACCAGGATACCCACCACCAGACAGTGGGCCTCAAAAATGTTGAGGGACCTTTTGAGGCCTTCCAGCTCCATGTGGTAACTTCCACCGGTTTCATTGGACTGAAAAAAAATGGAGAGAACATTTTACAGCATAAATGAAATAAACATGCTAATAATTAGGGCTGGGCAATTGATTGATTAACTTTCAGATTAATCAATCTTTTTAACCGGTTAATCGGTATGTGGGTTAACCAAAAGAAAAGTATGAATAAAGTTTTCGCTTTTCCACCCTACTACTCCCGCACTCGTCAGAATGAAAACACCTGCCCCCACTCTTCGGCGGGTACGTGCAGCAACAATAACATTGAGGGGGGGGGGGGGGGAAGGAAACAGGCTTTACAAAATGCAGTTGACCTTGGTCGTGCTGGCGACGTTGCCATACCTACAGTCCCGCCATCTCTCACAGGCGGCCTAAATGAGCGCGCTGCGCGTCGAGCCTCTCAGCGGCAAGGATGCAAAAGAAAAATTTTGTGCAGCTTAGCTGAACAAATGACACGACCTTCGTGGGACAATTTTTCGGCATTCCCCCGTCTCCTTTTGTGTTTTCCGTGAACACTCCCAGAGCGCGAGGGAAAACGACCCGTCAAAATAATTGGCGGAGTTCCGCACAGGGATGAATGGGTCCTTCCTGTCTGTCTATACCCTGACAATCGCCGAAGCCGTGGCAGAAGTAGCCGCCTGGACCGATGATGGCGGATCAGTTAGAGGGAATCAGATGAGCAACGCGCTTTCTTTTGTTGTGTCTTGGGAATCGTTCACGGGCTTTTTCTTCCTTTTCCGAATGTTCTTTCGTTGGATTGAGGACATGTGAACAACACTACATTTGAACTAAGTGGTTCCCTCTCGAGAGCGAGAAGAAAGCCACTGTGCAGTCACGGACGAGGACACCAGTATGAAAAAGAATCCTTTAGAGAAATTTGAATTCATAGTAAACATCAGGCGCGATTTTTGCAACCTAAAGAAAGTTCAGAGAGATCCGTGCCCCGCCCACATCCACGCTGTGTAGGCGGGAAAGATTGTGAAGGAGCAAAGGAACTTATTCCTGCCAGAGGATGTCAACAAACTTTTTGTCTCTGCGGAAATCTGCAAGTTTCTTTGAACTATTTTGAACTGCACAACTATGCTGACCCCCACTGAGCCCTTCGTCATTTATTCCATGGTAGAAGCGATCGCCAAGAGATGAAATATATATTTTTGATCTTGTTTGATGTGTTTTGCCTGGAAACGAGTGCAACCCGATTAATCGATGGGATTTTCTTTTAAATCTTACACACATTCATTAAAGTTGATAACATTAGATACAGAAAGGCTATTGTGATGGAAACGACACGATCGGATGTTGTCAACATGCTCTACAACTTTTATATTGAGCGGCTTGTGCACAAAAATAATATATAAAAGAAAGGCTATTGGTATTTGTTAATTTGCCAGTTTGTCATATCGCAAAAGAATATTAGAACTTCCTCAATAGGACTGCGAGCAATACTGTGTTCGCTCATACGCCCAGTGCGCGCCAGTTTTTGTGGTACTCTGTATACATTTACTAGCCTGTGATTTTCACAGTGTGGAAAGTATATCACTCATAGAGTTCCTGTGCATACCTGGACAGTTTCCACGTGAAGGACCTTGTTGCTCTCAACATCCAGCATGGTGTAGGTGCCGTACTTGGCACTGTGACCAGGCGAATCCGCCCTCCCATCACCGGCGATCGTCAGCTGCTTTCCTGCAGCAGCTGTGAACAGGTCCAGCTAATGCTTGTTCTACACCTGGTTTTGAAAGACGGAGCATTTCTAAAATGTAAACGGGTCTTCACTCTAATGTAACTGGGCTCGGGTGGAAGATAAACAGATTTAGGTCCCCTCTTCTGCTATCTACTGTTACGCCTGAATAAATTAGTTTTAATAGTGCAAGGGTCCGGTCTGTCCAGAGCCCAAAGTGCACGCAGAGGAAGAGGTCGATCCTCGATTTTTCTATTACACCTGCGTGAGAAAACCCGACTTTCTACGAAGGATAGTTCCTGGGCCCACTTGTTTCGGGCCAATAAGTTGAAAGAGCACGAGAAGGACAGTGGCAAGGAGCCTTCTGCATGTTGGGCTTTAGCCTCAAAGTACCTTTTTCAATTGCAGGAAGGAGAAACGCCTTATGGATCGTGAAGAAGGTCCTGTAGGTGAAGCAGGCTATTCCCATACCAGTCACCATCCTCAAAGTCTTTTTGATGCAGCAGCCAGTAAACAAAGCTGAAGCAGCCATGAGGATGTTGCCAACCGGCTTTCGCCTGATGATCGGTTGGCTGCACCAGTTATCCACGTGGCCATTCTTGCAAATGGTCGAAACCTGGAAACAGCAGCCTTGAACACTCTTGTCCATGTGAATGGTACAGGCAGCACAGGTTTGGCACGTGTCGAGCAGCACATCAAGGCAGGATTCAAAGACGATGAATTTTCTCTCTTCCACCAGGGATGGCGCTTGCTTCTCAGGCCTGCGATACAAAAATAACGATCATCTAAACAACTGAACTTTTCATTATGGATGATCCCATAAACTCTTGCTTAACAGAACCTTCACACAAACTTCTCAAAGCTGTCTTCCGATGGAGAATAGTCAGGGTCGGCGTCTTGTCTTTGCTGCTCGCCCGAGGAATCGAGGTCCCATGGATCCGAGGAATGCAACGGGGAGGAAGCCTACAACAGTGTCCCAGAAACCTCTGTCTGGACAGTCCGGGTCCTTGACGGTGGCTTGATGCATACTTGGATTGCTACCGAACAGTGTGTGGCTTTAGAAACATGCCATTTTTTAATACAATGAACAAACATCCACATGTGAAGGCAGAAGGTGGTTTCCCCCTCCCCTTCCTGCGAATGCCGCACAATAATACACCTGTACCCCCAACCCATAGAGCAAAGCGTCCCGTCAAAGAACTGTATCTGTAGCCTCTTCCAGTATATAAAAAAAACCTCACTCCAAGTTCCATGCACAAGCTGCTATCTTATGACACCAGTTCATTCTCTATATCAGTAGTTCCTAGACTTTGGACATCACGTGCCGCATGACCCACTCAGAGGCTACTCGGAGACCACAACTGAGCACGATATGAAATATGGCTATCCCTGCATGAACATGACCATAGTGCACCGGATTGAGAGGAGACAACTGCGCTTGGAAGGAGAATGGAGGGGTGGGCAGATAATGTTGGTTGATGCTGGCTCTGATCTGCTATGGTTGCATCCATGTAACCCCAGCATAAGATTATAAAGCTAACACAGAGAAAGGCACACCTATAGGGCACAAAGGAAAATAATATATTAACAGCTGCCCAGATTACGTATTATGTATTTCATATGGATCGAAACCCCATTATGATTCTGTTCTTGGAACTAATGCAACAAAGCAGTACAGAAGCCTACAGACCTTGTAAACCAATGATGGACCTTTCTAAACAAGTTTGCCACTGAGTGACTGCATTCTCCCACAGTGGTGGTCAAACTAAAAAGACATCTCACTGAGGTGCAGGGATAGTTGAGGAAATATAAAAGTGTGGTAAATCGGTGATACTTCTCTGGTGAACACCAGGAACCTTATGAATCCAGTTTGGGAAGAGTTGCACTAACAAATGTTCAGAAGTGAAATTCTAATTATATTAATGTATAATTATATACCAACAATATTAAAAAGTGAAATCTGGGCGGTGCCAACATATTCATTTCAGTGAAAGACCACACCTGCATTTCTTTGCAAGCCTGCTGTCTGCGTCCTTGCACACTTTTAGAGCGCAGCTCCCAGGGGCCCGTTTCGGGCTTGAGCGGCGTCGGCGTCGGCGTCGGCGTAACCGCGAGGTCACGTGACCCCCACAGGTCACGTGACTTCCCGTCACGTGACCCCCTCAGGCCACGTGACCCCCCTCAGGTCACGTGTCCCCCCTCAGGTCACTTGACCCGCCTCAGATCACGTAAGCCCCTGAGGTCACGTGACCCCCTCAGGCCACGTGACCCCACTGAGGCCACGTGACCTCACTGAGGCCATGTGACCCCCTGAGGTCACGTGACCCCCCTGACGTCACACGAGCCCCCTTAGGTCATGTGACCTCAAGGTGTCACCTATGTCTCAGTACGCTTCCATCTTCTTCCTCAAGAGCTGCGCTCTAACCGGCGTTACAGGGAATCGTAAACGGCTTCCATTTTTTCTTGCAGCGCCTGGATGCTGCGTGCAGAGTGGGTGTACCTGCACTTATGACCCTTTGGGTCGCTAAAGAGAGCCTGGAAAAAGCATAGAAGGAAACGATGGAGTCACATGAATTATATTGAAAATATTTAAGTGATATCAAAGATGGCAACCAGTTAGGCAATCTGGAGATGCGTTTGATAATTCCATCCAAGGTGGGCTACAGTAGCCTGCCTTGGATGGCCTGGTTCTCTACTGCCTTGCAGTAGAGCACCAGTTTTGTGCGTGTGCGTACCTGTGGGCATGCTGGGGCTGCCTGTTTGTACCAAGGTGGTTTGGGATGCAGCAAGAGCGAGGAGCCAGCTGCACGATGCACCCTGGGTCATTATGGACATGGATAGACGAGCAAACAAAGGAAATAAATGAGTCGTATGGAAGCACCAGGAGCAATGGACGCGATGAGATGCTCTTGGTGGTTCTGTACAAGGCAGGCTACACCACTTAGCGGAGAACCAGTTTGGTGCATGTGCGTACTTGGGGGGGTTCTGGGGCTCCCCTGGGTGGTTGAGGATGCCGCAGAATCAATCACACCGCTCAGACATGCGCTTGTCATCGTTATGAAAGGACGGGACATAAAAGGAAACGAATGAGTCACATTGAAGCACCAGGAGCAACGGACGCAATAAGATGCTCTTGGTGGTTCCGTACAAGGCAGGCTACACCGCTTTGTCGAGAACCAGTTTGATGCGTGTGCGTACCTGCGGGGATCCTGGGGCTGCCCTGGGTGATCGTGGATGCCGCAGAATCAACCACACTGCTCAGGGACGTGCTTCAGGTCGCTGACGACGGCCAAAAGAGGACAGAGAATAAGGCTGACTAAATAAGTACTGATCCTAGTAATGAATCATGTCCTACTATATTGAAGCAGCTGTTACGACCCACCTATGCTGACGCGAAAGAAATCAGAGTTAGGATTAACATACCTGAGCAAACAGATGGTTCTGCCTCTTCGTGTTCAGTCTCCCAACATGTGTAAGTGACTCTAACCGGGAGGTTGGTGGCATCAAGAAGAGGTGCCTGATTCTAGGAAGGAATAACAGAATGTTAGGTCATCTGACAAATGAGAACTGCAAAGACCCGCTGAACTTTACGCTACAGCCCCCTTTACGGCAGGAGCCGCATATGGCCCTTCATTCTGAGTGGTTGGCAGAGTGTAATCATGTGACCGTCTGTCCGTAGCCTTTGACCTTTGACCTCCTTCCTACCTGACCCCCTCCCCCTCGCTGGCCTCTCTTTCATATCAACTCATCCCCGTCCCATCTCCCTTTTGTGCCCCTTTCTCCCTTTGCTTTCCTCTCTTCCTCGAATGATTGCATGTTCGTGGCTTTTGACCTTTGGTATCGACCTTGGACCTTCGGCTGCTCCTCATTTTCATCTCCCCCATTCCCCTCTAGTCCTTCCTCTTTCCTCTCCTCTTAATCTTCTCTTCCCTCTCTCCTGCATCTCCTCTTATTCCCCCCCGTCTCCCCTCCATCTTACTCTTCTTTCACGCTTCCCCAGCCACCTCATCCTCAGTCCCCTCTTCCTTCCGTCCCCCCTTCCCCCTCCTCCTTTCTCCCTTGCGTGATCGTGTGTTCATGGCGTTGGACCTTCATACTGGACCTTTTCCTCCCTCCATCCTCCTCCCCACGCTTCCCTCTCATCCGTCCCCCTATCCACCTCCCCCGCCTGAGATGACGGCAACCGCAGGTCAGCTTACTTGCACTATGTCGCAATGAGCCGTCACTTTTTTCGTGTGCCGCCTCAGTACGGTATACGCGCATTCGTACGTAGTCCATAGGCTCATATTCAATTCGAGTTATAGCATGTTTCATATGCCGCTTGCCATTATTTTGTACAAGATGGTTCGTGTTTGAATTGCAAACACGGAAATCTTTTATGTAGAACATGCTCACTTACCACTTTGCGTCGCTTTTCAAGCGGTTCGCTCAGCGGGTTGGCTTTCCGCTTTTTTTTGAGAAGATGCTCGGAACAGCCCCTGATTTCAGTCTTACGCTCTTTGTGGGCAGACCGACGCTCTTCAGCGCCCTGGGGCTTCTTTCGTAGTCATCATCACGGAAGTGATGGGAGCACAGGCGATCATCAGGTGTCGGAACCCACGTGGGAAACGAGGGACGCGCGAGGCGGGTCCACACAGCACGGAGTTTCCCGTCGGCCGGAAACTTGCGCATCGGCAGCTCGCGATGTGACAAGCAGTTGCCACAACCCTCTGCCACACAATAGCGCGGCATCACGGCGTTAAAACCAGGCTAACGACTGGCCGTGCCAGAAGTGTGCTCACGTGGTGTCGTGCAAGGAGCCGCAACGAGAACGAGCTCACTGTGGCCAACTACGCTTGGGCTTTCTCCTCCAAGGCTTTGCAAACGCGTTCAGGCCTAGGCGAATTCTGCCGGCACGCCGTATTGCCGCGGAACGGCGCGGCTCCTATGCCACAAGTAATGTCACGAGAACTTCCCCCATCCACCAGTTGAGAATTTGAAATCGTTTATTTATGTTTAAAATTACTTCTCCTGTGTTTTACAGCGCGATATTTATATTTCCGAGGTGGTGCCTGTCCCTAGCCCATATTTATGCAACAAGATCGGCGCTAAAAGTTCGTTTCACTACCCCTTTAAGATACACAGCGGCCATTAAACTCAACAATTCTTTATTTGAAGAGATCGCTGGTCTTGCACGAAGTATAAATTTTTATTCTACTAGTAATTAGGGTGTCACGAAGGTACCATAAGCAGAACGAACTATGGAACGCAGATGTTGAGACACCACGTCCCATCATTATTGAACAATCTAAGGAGCAACAACTTCACCATAGAAACACTAACTCCTCGTGCCATCAAAAATATGTTTCTGTAGTTGACTTATTTTTGTATAAAGCCTTATGGTATCAGTGTTCAATTTCCCGGTTACAAGTGTCTACATGTTTTCTTTTCGTACTCGTCTCCCTGCTAGGTAATTATCGATTTTGTTTACATTTCCTTACAATTTGCTTATCCACCTCTGCCAAGAAAACGGGGGTGGGGCCCAGTCAAGCCAACATGTGTTGGCTATTTGTTCATGCCCCTGTCGTCTGTACATATAGATGGAATAAAATGACTCGGATTCTTATTCTGTTACTTTCGTGTACTGAAACCTGAGAGTCGCGAGCAGTTCAACTTATTTCCTTCGGGTTCTGCCTCCCCTGATCGAGGTCACTTGCAGGCGCCTTGAAACGCTCGACACTTTTACTTGAGTGCAGTATTTGCAATTTTTTATACCTTTAAAAGTAGCGCCAATTCCTATTAAATATTCTTCATCGGTGTGATATTCGTAGAACTGCAGTACGAAATTGGATCTGCGGCCTGTAGGTAACTATAATTTTGCGAAACACGTGCAGTAAATGAAACGTTCTTCGTACCTCCACGTGAGGAAGGTGTGATGAACCACTTTCATTCTGAAACCCATCAGCCACGTTCTAAGCAGCGCGATCATCACACCGCGATTCCACACTCCATCAAGGTTTGGAATTGTGCAGGAACTATACAAATTCGAACAGCGGGCACAGATTCAAAGGGGGTCGACGATATATCTTAAGCTTAACGGAACTTGTGTGATCGCCTAAAATGTAGTGAAAGGGAGAGGAGGTCCAAAGACGATATCATTTAACAGAGTTGGCGTACCACTGAGGCTCAGAGTGTTCGTCTTGCAAATAATCAATCATTATCATTATCATTTGGGTGTTCTGAACTTGTTTGCCTCAACTTACACTGCGGCCGGCTTCCAAGCGGTTGCGTGTAAGGTTTTTTTTTTGTTTGTTTTTTTACCTCGCCCCTTTTCCTAGCACATTGCCGTGGATGCACCCATCTCTGTGACAGTTAACCACAATGCTTCGTTTCGTGGGAACATTTTTCTTTTTGGTACACTGGAAACTACGTCCGGGTATGAAAAATGACCTTGTCCAGCCTCTTGTGAGAATGTATTTAAACAGCGTTATTTATTTTTTTTTTTCACGAGAGGAATTGTGTGGGTTGGCGTCACTCACTCATCTCTAAAGGAAAAATGGTCAAGGCTTTTTTGTTTTATTTTTCCAGAACAACCGAGCGCGAGACCCCAAGTATTATGCTACCGTAATAAAAAAAAAAAAAATGTTGAATGAAAAGTAGCGTGGAAGCAATTGATTATTTTAGAGTAATTTTTCGACTACTTTTTGCGGCGGTAATTGTAATTGTAATCGGTTACTTTTTACAGGGAAGTAATTGTAATTGTAATCGGTTACTTTTTTTCAGTAACGTGTACAAGTCTGATTCACCACCACTGTGGCATAGCTCACCAAACGATATCTATGTTTGTTTTTTTACCACGACAGCTTTCAGGCCCGAATTCAGAATTCAGACCAAAAAAATGTGTCATTATAGACTTTTTCGCAAAGAGCCTTCAAGCAACGCGAGGGATCATGAATGTGAAGAACCACTGCAATATTTTATTTTCAACATTTTCAATGACTTCAAAGGCGCATCTGACTTGTCCGCGCGGGCTACAATTGATAAATACAAAATTATACCCAATCAATTTTAGCGATCGATTTGAGTGCCAAGGAAATTTCCAACACAGTGAAAACAAATTTTTTTCACTTCGTCACCAATTAGTGACCTTACTTCTCCCAGTTTTACAGGCTTTAGAGGGGAACTCCGCCAATTGTTTGATAATATTCCATTCGGCTCAAAATAGTCGGAAAGCATCAATAACCATTTCTCAACTAGTCACCAAAATATAAAAATGTAAAAAAGTTCTCTATGAAGTTATTGTAGCTTAAGTAACACCGACCTCTACGGTTCCAGGAAGCGATACCCTTCTAGAAACATAAAAAAATCCCAATTTTTTCTAGCCGGGTACGTGACCGCCGAACAGGCGGAAGAGCGACCCGGGAAGCCTCGAAGCGGCTTTTCGGGCGCCAGCGATAGCAGTTGTTTTTTCATTGTCGCGATGCTGACCAGTCCGAGCACCTTCTGTCGCAGGTCTATAGGTAGGGATTTCATGAGTCATTTTTTGCTATCATCTAATGCCCGCTGCTTACCATCTTTCTTGCCTTGTGTACACAGTACACCCAGCCGGCAAAGCTGAGTCACAGTCAACTGCACACGAGCCTGGAGATGGTTGACTTGAAATAGTAGGATGCCTCACGCAGTTAAGTTCAACACATACCCGAATGTGTCTCAACCCATTGCACGGCTCAAGTGTACGTCATCAGTCAACGTGAACGTGACCCACTGCTCTGGTGATATGATACCCAGAAAGGGGCCAGACTTCGTACACCTGCGACTCTTCTCGAGTGCGCTCTGTTTCTCGGACAGCTCACGCCTGTGCGCTTGTGCCAGCAATCTCAGGTAGCAATCCACGAGGATCTCTTTTTGGATGACGCTAGGCAAACCTGGAGGACTGCCACCCATGGGCCATAGCGTCGGGGGGTCGGCGGCAAGGACCCTGAAAACAGCGATGCCAACGTATCGTTTTTTCAACCGTAACATAAGATAAGACTTGTATTCCAGGATGCTTCAGGTGGTCCACTATTCTCAAAAATTTGAAATGCAACTGCCTGGACGATGTCCAACGAGAACACCTACAACGAAAGTGCGTATAGTAATTTGATGCAGACGCATGGGTAAAGTTTCATGTTCAAGGCCACACCTACAGATACAAGGATACGAGTTTCTCCCACCGTGACGTCATGTGATCAGAGTTGACAGGGGCGCCCTTATTGGACAGGAGCGTGGTGACGTTTCGGTGGGATTTAGGGTGACGTGAAATTTATTTAGAGGTCGAAGACTTTTCGCATCACTTGTCATACAGACAGGATGTCCTGGAAGAGACCGCAGTCAATCCTTCACGAAACTTTTTTTGGGCTCATTGAAGACCCCTTTCGTCAGGAACCATTACCTTGAAGGCGAAGTGCCAAGCCTGCGGGAAAGTAATTTCGGGATCAAAAACTTCCACTGCAAACTTCAAGCTTCATTTGGCCTCTCAAAAAAATTTAAAAAATGTATTGTACAATCCGTATTTCTGTATCTGTATTTCTACCCTCCCTGAAGTTACTCCTGTTTTTGTATTTTCGTAAAGGTTTTGCCGCTTTTTAAAATGTATTTCCGATAGGTATCGCGATGCATTATTAAAGTACATTGCAAGTACATTCTTGAGTATTTCTGCCCAACCGTGCGAGAGAACTGGCGTCAGTTTCCAAGTTAACTGACACGTTCGAGAAGCCGGAATGATCGAGTAGTGGCGTCCTTGTTTTTTTCTCGCGGCCCAAGTGGGACTACTACGCGAACCGCAGTGTCGCACGTAGTGTCCCATGAAACATTCTCGCATTTAGGCATGTAATGCTTTATAGCCGCGTGCTGCGAGTTGAGTGTCTTTTTGCGGCTGTAACAATTTCGAGAGTGGCATGCGCTGACTCAAGCCGGCTGTGGGCACTACGAGATAAGCCCAAAAAAGATCGATTATAATATCGAGAGAAATAGTTCTAGAACTGCTGTCAACACTTAGCGCAGTCACTATTGTTATTCACAAATGCATCAGTTTTTTTTTATATATTTTCATACATACCCTATATTTGTTTTTGAACTCGATTCTAGCCCGGGCTACTCTTGGAGTTCCGCGGACGTTTAACGATCTATTAATTAAGTACGAGAAGTGAAACGCTTACAACAATTTGAAGTCTGAGTTTAGACATTTCTTTCGACAAATTCCTATTTGTGTCTGGTATTTCAGAGGTCTGTGGAGCAAGTGTTTAACTCCATTACTTATCGATAGAGCAGTTGCCTGCGGTGTCATATGCTTGGCATGCAATATTTTCTCAAAGAAGACGTAGTGAAAACGTCTTTATTTTATTTTACTGCATAACAAAGTTGTGTAGGGCCAAAATATTTTTAAAACCATGGAAATATTAACGTCGTTGACCACAGGCATCTAAATTTACAACCGATGTAGGCCGTGCAAAACCAACACTTAATTTTATTTTTAATCACATAAAATTATTTTATTTTCATGTGTACTCATGCATTTGGAGTTCGTTTCATTCAGCACAGACAGTAAAAAAAAAATATATATATATATATATATACATTTAGGGGTAAAAATAATATTTTGGTATATTTTGCGTACGTATTGAAATTGAAATTGAAACTCTAATTGAAAAAAAAAATTGCATTTCTGTACTCTAGGCTCTATTGTATCTTCAAGCTAATATTTATTATTTGAAGAGAAAGGGCGTATTTGTGTATTTTATGTCTTTTACTTCACGTTTCTGTTTGCCTTGGGGATTGCAGAGTTATTTTACTTTTTGTATTATAGCACAATCTCTATAAAAAGTTACCTCTCATCTGACCTACACGAATGCACTTATTTCAATTTTATACAGAATCACGGTCTGCATGTGTTAGGTCGCAGTCCAGCACGCGCATGTTCGCTGTTTTGGAAGGAGATCAAAGTACGCGCCGCACGCATCTACGCTGATAATAGCACCGACCAGAAGCGCCTTTTTTGAAATGGTCTATAGGTATTTTGCTGAATTACTTAAAGGGATACAAAACCAAAATTTGGATTTCGCGAAATAAAAAAACTCATACATCGCCATCTCAAAAGAATGACCGTACTTTCAGAAAAGAAGGGGGCGATCAAACGAGGTATTCGACGTCATTGTCCTCCTGAAAAATTTGAGAATGGGGGGAACCAGCCTCGCTTCTCTCCTCCTCGCTTTGGTTCACCAGCTTGACGCGGGACAAAGCGAGGAGGAGAGGGAATGGGAACCATGACGTGCCTTGTTTCGTCCGCCTCGTCGGCCGTGTTCAATCGCTCACTTGTTTTCTGAAAATACGGCGAATCGTTAGAGATATCGCTGTATGAGTGACGTTTCTTGGTTTTGGAGCGTCCTGCCTATCCATCCAGCCTAGTTTTGTGAGATCGAAATTTAGGTTCAGTAGCTTTTTAGGCACCAAGGAGCATCTGCATGCTACAAGAGTAGTAACACGCGCTGGCGTCTGCAACAGTAACATTTCTTAAGGATGTCTAAAACAAATGGCAGGTTCCATCAGGTAAGACGAGCATGTGAGGCACCTGTACCCACATTCCGAGCAATCTCCGTGGTGCTTTCGTAATGCGTTAAAAAATGTGAATCGTGACATTTCGTCCTTTCTTGCCAGCTTCTGACTGAAGAGAAACGGATTTGCTACCGATTTCACAAAGCTAGCGAGCAACGTGGTGCGTGTTGCAAAAACGTATTTCGTTCCTAAAATCTCGTTTTCTTTCGTTTTTTTTTAACTTTTTTATATTTCAGCAAGTAGGCCAAGGTTGTGCTTCGTGCAACGAAAAATTGTTATAAACTTCATATAGAATAAAAGCCCCTGTTTGTTTTCGCTGTTAGACGCAAGTAATGCAGGTGCGAGCGTACTCGAGTGCCTGGCTAGGTGCCTCGCTGCCCGCCGGTAACGTCACGTGTAGATAACGGTAAAAACTGGGAAAAAAAAAACTGGGGAGAACGATGTTTCACAGTCTGCAGCGAACAAAATATACCTTTTTTAGTTTACTACAGTGAATCTGGGGGAATGAGATAGCATTTCGGTATAACGAAGACATCCGCATTAAGATGATGCCTTTCGATTAGTTAGCTCAGAAAATCGGTGTTACACTTCCAAACAGCACTCCACCTAGACAGAACCCTTCTAGCAGCTTTCTTCCTACTTCACCAGCAAAGCTTTTTATATTTCAACACTTTTATATTAAGGAAAAAAAAAACTGTTTGCTTCCGTTACTTACAGTGCAGAAGTGAATTTCCACTTAAGTGCAACATACAAAATAAAACTGTGAGCCTCATCCGCAAAGCGTTGATTCAAAGCACAAATAAAAACATTATAAACAAACCTGCGAAAAACAAACCGCCCAAGAACACACAAATTATGTTGTTTTTCAGTCACACGTATTAATAAACCTCCCACAATAATGGAGCCACCGCCGAACCAATAAAAAGTCGTTTCCGTTAGATAAAACACTCATTATTGAAGGTAACTACAGTTTCGGTCAGACGTCACAAACTATAGTAACCCGTCCACTGAGATGCCTCCCTTAGCCTGAAAGACGACCAAACTGCACTCCAGACGCTCCCTCACCCTTGCTTATGATGTTTTGTTCTCCAAAGAGTAACACAAATCCTTTATGACCAAAACTTAGCAAAGTGAAACCGCTCGAATGCACAGGAGAAATACTCTCAACGAGTTTCTCAGAGCTGGTAGGGGCAATGCTCCCGCCTGGACTAAAGAATCCCAAAGATCTCCGAGTTAAAAGTTTATATTTTTTTTCAAAATCGTATTTTCTGGAACGCCACAGTCTCCCTTCTCTGAAAAAAAAAATTATTCTGAAAGAGCAACAAAAAACGGCTAATTAAACATACTATCCGGGGCACTGAGGAGCACTCCGTGGAGAACAACTGGGAGTCTCTGCGGGTTGAAAATTTCTATTCATTGTCGGCCCCCAAGGAAAGATATGCCCTTAAAAAGCAAGACTCGAGCAATTATAGGTGAGGAGTTTCGACTTACGCGAAACATTTCTTTATTGCTGGAGGTGTTTGGGTGACTCAGTTAACTGAGGCGATCTTAAACGAGGGTCCAAACATTTGCCTTAGTGTTAAACCCTCACATTCTAACTTATACTCCTGTGTACATGCTATTGACAACAGAATTAATCCCGACACCGTTTGAAAGAACCTTTGTGATTCAGTCCTTAAGTAGGTTGGTTGGCTTGGTCGAGTGATTCTTTTTGTTAGAGCGGATAAACTTCGCAGGAGTGTCAGTTTTGCAAACGGATTCGACACCTAAGACCTTAATCTTTCTTCAGACTGATAAGACTGGCAAGTTTGCAGCGCTCCGGGATGTATGTTTAATGCGAGGTTTTCGCTTGTTGTTTCGGAATTATTAGTTCAGAGCAAGGAGAATGTCGCGTTAGAACAACGGACGGTATCTAGTGATTTGGCGGATGAGCAATTGAATGCTTCGTTGACTACAATCATAGGCGTGGCAAGGTTTTTGTCAAGATTAAAGTTCTGGGCAAAAGTTTAAACCGTAGGATTTTCATTCACGGAAATGGGTCTTGGCAAAAAGTACTTGCGGTTTTCATTCAGGTATGTTTGTCACATGCCAGTCTCGAAGGGACCATTGCCCTTAGACACCCTGAGGTGCAGATTGAAAGTTTCTCTCCTCTACATTGGAGTGCTTGCACTTTGATGTTTTTGAACATAAAATGTTTATATTACTCTCTGGAGAGAAAGAGCTTTACTCGGAAGGGTGAAGGAGCTTTGGAAGCTAAATTTGGTCGCGCGTCAGGCTGAGGCAAGCATCTAAGTTGAGACATTACTCGAGAGTCTGACGTGCTATCTGAAGCCAACTTCAGTTAAATGTATTGATGAGCGTATTATTAAACGGAGAAGCGCGTGCATTGGCGCCACTGTTGCTTGAGGATTTTTTTTTTTTTTTTAAATACGCACAACAGAAATTGTTGTTTCTTTTTTTTTCTTTTTTTTTTTTGTGGCGCTGTTTAGTACCTGTAGGTTCTGAGTTCTGTTGAAGCATTGCTTCGTTCGCCGAATGAACACTCCGCCAATAATGTTCATAGGTTGATTTTAAATGCGGGAGAAGAGTCTAAGTTTACTTCCTGTTTGGTAAACAAAGGAAGCCTATGATTTTAGTACTTTGAGTAATTGAATAGTGGAGAGTATAGCGACCGCCATTGTTGCATATGGCGGCGCAATGACTACGAGTTGGTTCATGCACCCCGGAGTGGGACATGATTCACTGTCAGCGAGAGGTGCCGCAGGCGCATAGAGCGAATTCTTCGAGCTCCATTAGCAGCTTTGCCTCGGTGCTCCATGGACAAATCCTAATCTTGAATAGCCTTGTATATACGCAAATAAGTTGTTAACTTTTTAGAAACCAAGGGCCATGACGATTAAATATTAGTGACCCTCACTACCAGAACACTCACTCTAAGAAAAAAGGGTGTAGTCCGGTGCATCAGGCGCTCAAGCACCCTTTTTCTGAAAGACGCACCCTCCGTTGCCCAACCAGTGTTCTTGTACACCGACAATGAGCATCCCCCTCTCCCTTAAAAACCTCTAGGTGTACCAGTGCAACGCCACGCTAGCCACGCGCCCCGATCAGCTTGTGCTTGGATTCCCCCACGGGGTCACTTTTTGGGTTCGGCAGTTTCTTAGGAACTATGGAGCTATCCTGTTCCCTCGGTATTGACAGTAGAGTGGACGCTATACTTGTTTTAGGCCAATCGGGTCTCCGGTAGGATCACGTGACTACAGTCTCCAATCTAGAGATATGGCAGACTACGGCAGTTGCCGGACCAGTGAACCGAAGGCTTTTTTTATCCCTCGACTCCTCTGCCTGAGCTCGGATAACGGCAGGAGCGTGATCATGTGGTAAAGGTTTCACGGATGACGTAGTAGCTTTTCTCGACCTCGGAATGTCTGCTTCCCGGCCTAGTTGCTTGCGTGCTGTGCTGCGACCAGATATAAAAGCTCTGGCTGCGACCAGTGGGGCTGCCGTAGATTTCGCCCGCGACAACGTATTCGAGTGTACCAGGATTTCCAGTGTTTGAAAAGTCCTACGCGTATATCGGCAACAGGGGATTTCTTCAAAAAAGCCCAAGGAATTGATGTGATCTGTTTAGTGTTCGGTTCGGCAAATTACTGCTTCTGCCACATCGTTTTGAATATTCACGTACCCCTTTCTTTTCGTTTTTGTGTTTGTGCGGTTCTGCAGTGCCCGTGTCGACATATATATCGGGTTACATATTTCAAGCCCGGTATTTTTATCGTAAGTGCACTGCAACCTACTCCTTTGCAACAATTGACCGTTCCGTTCCGGATTACATCTAGAATTAGGCAGTGTCTATTTTCTAGCAGCCGGGAGAATAATTTCCCCGAAATGTTATCGGCAGTCACCTGCCATTAGCTGTCTACAATC
The DNA here is from genome assembly GCF_016920785.2 of Ixodes scapularis. Taxonomy (NCBI): domain Eukaryota; kingdom Metazoa; phylum Arthropoda; class Arachnida; order Ixodida; family Ixodidae; genus Ixodes; species Ixodes scapularis. The sequence continues at coordinate 43,727,302 of NW_024609879.1, read as the reverse complement.
ATGTGACAACTGCAGGTGAAATACTGACTTTCTTATTCTCCTGGCGTTTTGTGAAAACACGTTTTCGTTGATACACGTTTTGTAGCCACGTTTCATCGACACTAACGTTTCATCGTCACTCGCTACCCAAAATGCACGCTGTAGGGACATTTTGTCGCGCGTGTATCTCTGAGGCGCGTGCTCACCGACCCAGCCCACCCGTTCGCGCCGCTTCGTGGCGACAGTCTGCGGCGGCTCATTACAAAAATGTTAACCCGCCTGTCCCACCCATACACGTCACTTCGCGGATATATTCTGGGGCGGCTCATTACAAGAAAAGAAAGGAGAGAAGCTAATATAGAAAAGCTAATCTGAGCTGTAGATGAAACGTCGTTCGATGAATTAATGGCGACTGCCGGTGGAATTGCGTGGAAATAATTCTACCGGCTGCTGGCAGAATGGACACTACCTAAGACTCACCCCCGGCTTTTGTTTGCTTAGTAATCTTTTCAGTTGTGTAACAGCTTCTTTGAACGTCTTCAGATATCACGGATTGCTTGCAAGTTTATACTTGTTTACGGAATAGGCTGTCTAATAAACTTTTATGAGATTTGAAAACAATCCCGTGTGTCCGTTTACCTGCCCTTTTGCAATCACCGGGGCGCATACATTTTTTACTGTTTGCCTTGATGTCTTAAATAGGTTTATGAGGTTATGAAACGGGTGCATAAAGTGGTGTGACCATGCACCTGTGAATCGGGTGCATCTTTGTTCTCTTCGAATTCAGTGAGTGTAGAAAGAGGTGTAACAGTACAGTATTGAACGGGGTGCTCCTGCGTTCCCCTTGAGAGCAGTCGGTGTAGAACGGGGAGTAATGGTACTCCATTGAGCTTGGTGCATTTTTGTTCCCTTCGAGTGAGGCGGGTGTATGAAGCGGTGCAATGGTACACCATTGAATGGGGTGCATCTGCGTTCCCTTTCATTTCATTGGGTGTAGAAAGAGGTGTAGCCGTACACCATTGAATGGGGTGCACCTGTGTTCCCTTCGAGTGAGATTTCTGTAGAAAAAGGTGTGCATGTGCAGCACACCAACGGGTGTACACATACTCCCATATTTAGGGTGCATCTGTATTCCCCCAAAGGGTGTAGTATATGTGACAATCACTTGGACCCCCTATGGGTGTACCCCATGACACCCTTTTTTTTAGAGTGCTCCAGCCCTGCGCATACGACTTCAATTTCATAATGTCTCATCTAGAAGCAAGTGGATAATCATCTGGCGATGCCACAGCCGGCTCTTCTAATTCTCCCTCAAACACTGCTGCCGTCCACCCCAAGCTGCCAGAATTGTGGACAAGAGTTACTTTATGTCCGCACGATTTTCCGCAACAAAAGGATACCTTTCTAGGCGGCCAAATTTGCCTACTTCATCAAAGCCCTTCTTTGGGCGAAAACAAACGCCGTGAGAAAACTTCTCCACTCGCCCCAAGAATATCCTTATGACACCCTCAGTGGCGTCTTTATTTAATGCACTATCCCTTCCTAACAAACGCGACTGCAAAAATTACTCACGGCCGAAGAATTAAGCGACCAAAAATGTCGTCCCTTCTCCCCATGTAGCAACTGCCCGGAGATCGAGCTGACAGCCTTGAAAATTCCCTCATCCGCGAGGTATTTCTTCGAAGAATTGCAACTAATGTACTGATTATTATATCAACCTACGACGTAGCATTTTTAGAAGCGCTTACACGGATAGCGGACAACGTCATGGATTTCAGTTCCCCAGCGTTTTAAGCCATTCACCAGATGCCGCCCTTGCAGCACCTGTCGTGTCTCTGCACCGATGGGAAGCTAAATGAAGTGATGCACCACGTTTATTCGCATGTCGAAGAGCTTACGTTGGAGGTTGCAGAACCTTGACGTAGAACACCAGTTACAGATCGATCTCGCTCCTCCACATCCCATCAAAGTACCATCCCCATTTGTGAACGCAGTGGAAGCCGCACCTGCTGTAACACTGGCGGTTTGGTGATGGCGAAAACAGATTCTCGCCACTCTGCTTTAGTAAAACTCAAAAACACTGTATTAAAGGCGGCTAATGTGAAGAGTTCTGCCAAGATTGAGCTCTTCTTTATCATCGGCCAGTGCACCAAGTTTCGCTAACTCGTGGATACCGGTGCGAAAACATGTATCCACGCTTTCGTGAATACACGTTTCTTGGACATGCGTTTCGTCGACTTCAACCTTTCATCGACATTCGTTACGCGAATTGCACGCTGTAGAGACATTTTGTCGAGCGTGTATTCCTGAGGCGCGTGGTCACCGACCCAGCCCACCCGTTCACGCCGCTTCGTGGTGATTCTGCAGTGGATCATTAAAAAAAAATGAAATCTATTCTGTGCTTTTTATAAAACGCAGCGTGTTGAGGAAACGATCTGTCGCTGAAACGTTGTCCGATAAACTAATTTCACCACCAATGAGGGACGACTGCCGGTAGTTTCAGGAAAAAAAGTGAAAGCCGTTTACAACTCTATGTAACGCCGAATTAGACCGCAGCTCTTGAGGAGGAGGAAGGAAGAACACTGAGGGGAGGGTACACCCCCTCCTCTTTCTGCTCCTCCCCTCATTCATCAATGTCCTCCGAGGGGGGGGGGGGGGGGGGGGTCACGTTACCTCGGGGGAGGGGGGTCACGTGACCTCGGGGGGGGGGGGGGTCACGTGACCTCGGGGGGCACGCGTGGTGCATTATTGGACGTTTCCCATAATGCACCACGCGGTTACGCCGGCGGCCACGCCGACGCCGCTCAAGCCGAAAGGGGCGCCTAAGAGCTGCGCTCTAAAATGTGCCGGCTGCCGTGAGACTGGACATACCCAAGAAATAGCACGGTTCTTGTTTGCCTTGCAATCTGTCTAGTTCTATAACTAAGCAGTACCTCATCACAAAAAAAAAAGAAAATACAGAATGCTTAGTTTGTACATGCCTACAGAATATGCTGTGTGCAATAAACTTTTAGCAGGTTTGAAAAAATCTCTTGTGTCTGTTGCTGAATCCGGGGCGAGTGCATATTTTTTGTTGAAGAGTTCGCTTGATGATTTAGAATGGTTCATCAAGCTCGAAACGTCTTAACTATTTTTGAAATGTCGAACCTCTTTTATACATAATTACATAGTCGGCGCTCTTTTTTTTTCATGAAGATGTATAGTGACAGCAAATCATTTGTTCTACATTTCATACGATTGCGCTAAAAAATGAAGAAACTATAGGCAATTGTAGCACGATTGTAAAGGGAATCATAGGACGAGCTATGGAATAAGCTGTAGCAAACTTTACAAAAACCTATAGAGCGCAAAAAAAAAAACTTAGGAAAATTATATGCAGCAATAGCACAGTGCGTAAAGAGAACCATACTACAAGATGTAAAAAGCTGTAGCGGAGCATACAGAGAGCAATAGTTGGCTAAAGAAACCATAGGAAAAGCCATAAGCTTTTATAGCACGCTGTTTAAAAAGATCCACGAAGTAAGCAATACAGATCTCTTTAGCAGACTATACAAGAAGCAATGGTACGATAAAGGAACCAAACAAAAAACATGGGAGGTTACTGCGTCTTTTCTAAAGCGACCCACTGTGTCAACCGGGCAAATGTTATAGCTTTCCATTGCAAAAACTATAGACAACCATAAGGGAGACCATAAGAAGAGTTCAAGACAACCATAAGGGAGACCGTAAGAAGAGCTCGAGACAACCATAAAAGCGGCTATATCTAATTGGGCCAATTTTTTATGTCGGCTACACAAAGAATTTCCTTTAGCCGACCCTAGATTTAGAGACCAAACCACACTTATCTCTATAGTACACCATAGACGAAGCTATAGACGGCCAAATGAACCAAAACAAAAGAAATTGGCGGCTATAGCATCCTTACTAAAAAGACCCAGAGAGTATATGGCTCTCTTTAGAAAGAGGCTATAACAGCCATTGAAGATACCATAGGATAAAACTAAAAACAGCCATAAAAGCGGCTATTGCGAATTGGGCCAATTCTCTTAGCGGGCCATACAAATAATTTTCTATAGCCGACTATAGATAATTTTTGTATGGTATTCTGTGGTGCCTGTAGCACACCTTCGACAGGAGGCACAGCAACCTCCAAAAATATGGCCGCGGAGCACACCGTGGCACTCCGGGGTGCAGTCTCAATCATCGCCATCTGTGAAGACATATCATCACAGCTGCGCAACTGTAATCCACCCTTAAAGCCTGACATCACACCGAGGCTTCCTACTCCTCAACGTCGTCAGCTGAAGAACCTTCTCGCCAAGTTTACCGCGAAGCAATTCATTGTTACCGACGCCGGCGCCTCGCTTGTCCACCGGTCGCCGTACGTAGTCTCCTTAAAAAGGTAGGGGCGTCATTTAAGAGCAAGTGCAGGAATGGCTCAACGACGATATCATCCGGCCTCCAAGCAGTCCTTGGGCTTCTCCGGTTGTGCTAGTCAAGAACGACAGAGCCATGCGGTTTTGCATAGACTATCGGCGGATGAACGCCGTAACGATGGAAGACATCTACCCACTTCCCCGCATTGACGACACTCTAAATTGGCTGCGTCAAAACAAATACTTTCTTTCATAAACTTGAAAAGCGGCCTCTCGCAGATCGAAGCCTATGAATGAGCTGCAAAAAGACGGCATTCGTCACACCGTATGGAGCGTACGTGTTTTTAGTGATGCCTTGTGGACTTAGTACAGCACCAGCGACATTCCAGTGCGTCAAGGGCAAGGTGCTGGCAGGTTTAAAATGTAGTGGCGTCGTCAACCAAACGATGTTATGGTAATTCCAAGTGACTTCCACAAATATTTGAAACGACTTCTGACCGGTTTAGAAGCAATCAAGCCCGCAGAACTGATGACAAAGCTGACGAAATGTGGGTTCGCCTATGGAGAACTAAATTTTCTCAGTCAGGTCATCAGCAACAAAGGTGCCCTCCCTAACCCGGCAAAGACGGCCGCCTTAGCCGAATTTCCCAGATCATCAGACAAGAAAGCCGTCCGAGGATTCTTTTGGATATGTGCTTACTATCGATGTGTCTTTCAAAATTCGCAAAAATTTCAGCGGCACTCACGCATCTCACAAAGGATGCCGGAGAGAAGTCCAGGAGAAAAGACCAGGAGCAGGCTTTCAAAAGAACTCAAGCAAATGTTTCAGTCGCCAACACATTCCCCGCAACTTCGATCAGTCCTCAGAGACACAAATCCACACGGACGCCAGCAATACCGTACTCGGAGCGGTGTTGGATCAACGACCACAGGGTACAGAACGAGTAACGACGGCAGCAATGCACTCCGAGAGGGAGTGCATTGCTGCCGTCAGCAAGTTCCGACTGTACTTGCCCCGTTGCCCCTTTGGGGTAGTTAGAGACCACGAAACACTCTTCTGGCTAGCCAACCTGAATGGCGTTTCAGGCCTTCTCTCTCGGTGGAGTGTACGGCTAGAGGAGTTCTATATTACCGTGGCCTTAAAGTCCCGCGGCGCGGAGTGTCTGTCAAACACCCCTCTTGATTCCACTCCTTCCAGCACCCACGAAAAAGAGGACAAGTGATTTCTTGGCGCCGTTACCCGTAATAAAAAGGCTGCTAATCAGCAAGTCGATTTTGTGTTACGCACACTGAGTACCTGGAAGGACGAAGGGCACAGTTCCCCGTGTCTTCTTGCGATCCCTGCCAATCTTCGCCTTTCGACAGTGTGTACACTACAAAGAGAACTTCGGAGATAACCGGGCTGGGCTGCGGTAAGTTCCTATCGATCTTCAAAAGGAGATCTTCCAAGCTTGCCCCGACGACCCGACGGCCGAGCACCTTGGCTTTAGTAGGACACTCGCCAGGATTCGTGAGAAATATTAGTGGTTCAAGCTTCGGAAGTTCGTCACTCTCTACACACGATTGTTTTACGAGGGTCATATACACAAGAAACCGCCCGCAGACGAAGCCGGCAGGATTCCTCCAGCCGATTGCTTCCCCGACTTCATCGTTCCAGCATATTTGGATGTATTTGCTTGGTCCATTCCCAACGTCGCCGACACGGAACCGACGGAAAAACAGATGATCGTCACCACAGATTATCTTACACGATACGCCCAAAAGAAGTCCCGTTCTTTTGAGACTGCGGTGCAAGTCGCCATGGTTTTTGTTGTGTCTATCGTTCTCCATCACGAATCTCTAGAAAATTTAATTACAAACCTAGGAAACAGCGATTTCGCAGCAGCCGACGTAAGTGATCCTTCGGCTCAGCTACACCAGCAAACGTCGAACTGCTGCTTACCTCCCGCAGACCGACGGGCTAACGGAGCCGCTCAACAAGACTATCGCCGACATGATCTCCATGAACTCCGCATGGGTAAAGCACAACGCGTGGGACGAGGTGTCGCCGTACGTCACATTTTCTAACGACACAGCGGTTCGGAAGACCACCGACGTCACACGATTTCAGCTGGTGTATGGAAGAAGGATTACGACGATGCTTGACTCTGTGCTGCCTTATGAACCTGTTGACGACGGGAGCGAAGACGCCCAGATGGCTGCTTAGCCGGCAAAAGAGGACCGCCAGCTCGCACGACTTACGGTTCGGGAGCAACGACGTGTCGGTGCTAGCCGCCTGAGCCTCTGCAGTCGCGTCGTCCAGTTCCAGACCGAACACAGATTGTGAGCTTGAACACTTATTAGTCTTTATGGTCTTAACGAGAAACTGCTAAAGCAATAGTTCGGTCCCGACATTTTTATGCGGCGCCCTCGGGATTTGAATTACGAGGTGCCTCCGACGGCAGCCGACCATCAGGACGCCGTTAGCCTCGAACCAAAGCATTAAAGCCCGTTCGTCTCCAGCCGCACTAGGTTCGATCGCACTGACTATTTATGTTTCAGATAACCCCGCAGTGCACTGTTTGCTGTTATTTGGTTTCGCTTTGTGTTAATTTATTTAATCTTGCACTGGGTCGATGCACATGTAAAGGGGGGAATAATGCCGCGTGCCTCACCAAGAGGGAACGCTTCTCCGTACATCTAATTTGAGGTCCTAGAGCGCTGCCAGGCCAGCCGGATGTGGCTTTGGCAGGCCTGATTCCGTACCTTTCTTCTTTTCAACTGATAAAATAATATTATTATTATTAATATTACAATTAGTTCGGTTGATCTGGAGTCGAGCGCGTTGTTTGCGAATCAATCACTGTTGCGCTTAACCAGCTGTCACGCCAACGCATCGTCGCTTGCTGCTGCTGCCGCCGTTGTTGCTCACTGCTGCTTTCGCGACGTTCGATGCTTCTTTTATATCTAGAACAGGTTCGCCAATTAAACCTTTGTTTCCAGTTAACACTCATCAAGCCTGTTCCGTCCCGCCAAATAAATAGTTCAAAAATGCTAAAGAGCCTCGTCAAGAAAAAAAAAAAACGAGGTAAAGGTAATTTTTAGAGTATTTTTTTCCCGTGAGTAGAGATATGACTTTCATTTTCCAAGCCGATGTAAGTAAACACACAAAGAAGTAAAACCTTCGACCAGTCGTTACGTCATACACATATCTTTCTGTCACCATTGCAAGCACGTTGCGTTCGTATGGGTAGGGCGTGCAATTGCAAGCTTGCCGAATATATTCCCCGTCTACCCAACAAAATACCAAGACTGCTCTTGCATAGTGTTGATAGGCGCTGAGGATTCCGGAAAGAGTAGATACAGGCTGCGTTCCAAACCTTAACTATGTTGAATGAACCTGAGACTGGGGTAGAGAAGAAACGTCAAAACGTAGAAGGGGCAGAAAATAGACAGGACGACGTCTTCTGCCTATTTTCTGTCCCTTCTACGTTTTGAGGTCTCTTCTCTACCCCAGCCTCAGGTTAATTCAACATGTTTAATATTCACCAGCTCGCCTGCACCCTTACTATTATTTCCAAATCTTACTGAGTTGGGTCAGAGCTACTCCGGCGCGTCGCGTCACGTGACAACATAGATGGAAAAACGGTGGACGCGGGTAGGTTTTAAAATGCCAAGGTAAAGAACCCTTACCCGGGGGTAGGATACAGTAAATTGTGGAACACGGCCCCAGGAAACTAGGCATGACGTCACGCCCGGAAAAAGAGGAACCTCAGCGGTACATAAAAAAATAATTTTCTCCAACCTTCGTTCACCCAACTGAAAAAAAAAAAAAAAGATTTAATATTTTTGATTTTGGATGCCAAATGAAGACGATATAAAAGTTTTTTTTTGGTTTTGTTTCCGAGAATAAGAAAACGTTTCGCTTTCCTTTAAACTTGTTAGAAACCAAAGGCCTTGACGCCTGCAAAGAATTTGCTGGGCGTATGGGAATGAAGCTGCTAGGAGGCTTTTGTCCAGGTCGAGCGCTCATTCAAAGCTCATAAAAGTGGGAGAAATAAGGCGAATATTTGGCAGTGCACTGAAGAAATATTTTAATTATGTCGGAAATCACCTTGGGCATTCAAATCAATCGCCTCAAATTGACTGAGTATAGTTTCGAGTTCATAAGTTTCAGTGTGCGCAGACAACTTGTCGAGGGGTTTAAAAGCATTGAAAAGGTTCAAAACAAACATATTGCGGTGGCTTCTTACTCTTATGATCTCACGTATTGCTTAAAAGCACCAGGTGGGTATTGAATTGCAGAGCTGGATTTTCAGTCGGAGTTATAGGTTGAGAAAACTCTTATTTTTACGTTCGGTCGTGAGAGTTGTTGCGGTGTCAAAAAGGTGGTGTGCAAAATTTCCCTGAACTGCTGTATTGGTTATGTTGGGTAGACGGGGCGTTGTTTTAATTACAGCCGCAAAGAACGGAAAACAAATGCAAGCAAAAAAGCCGCAGAATTCGAAACGTGTTAAGCATGTCGGCTCAAACAATTTATGTCGCCCTCTTTAGGTTAAAATTTTAGTTATGTGCAGTCTTGTATGCAGCTTGTTACTAGTAGCAAGTTATTCTCACCTATAGTCAGTGACATATCAAGAACGAAGTGGAAGCTCCTCCCACGTCTTTCCCCTTAAGCAGAGCGGACGCTGATGAGGAGGTCGCCTCCTCTCCACCGTTCGTGCTGCTAAAAAAGAAAGAGGTAGGATGAGCTTTCAGTTCGTTCTTGACCTGTCACCGACTGTAGTTATTGTTTGTGGTAACAAATAGCATATTTAGTTTTTTTTTTGCTTTTAGAAAAGAAACGAGTAAAGTATTTAATGAATTTGAAGTCAAGTAACAATTAACTGTATTTTGTTAGTTTTGAGGAACAACGTGTGCAAACCCCATTTAAACAACCTTCTTTTAATTCTAACCTAAGTAAGCATCTATTGCGGCAAAGGGCAGGCGGTCGTTTGGAATCATACTAAAACAGTATAACAGCATAGATAATTTCATCGCTGATCACCGCCTCTGTCGAATTCCACAGCTGGGAATGTCCTTCACCCAGCGGACACAACAAGGTTTCGATGGTTGAACATTCTAGAATAGTCTACAGACCTAATGTAAACCCGGAGGTTGCTAACACGGGAACGCACAGAACTCAATGTAAACTTCTAACTATGGAAGTATAAAGAACAGAAGAAAAATAAGTATCCCAGATAGGTGCATAATCCAGGGGAGATCGAGGGGGTGAACCACCAGAACAAAACTACTGGTGTTTTTTTATTTTTTTTTTGTTTCTTGGTTTCTTCTTGTACCGGAGGGGCCCCGCTTTTAACCAAGAAGCTTAACTTCCCCTAGATTCAACAACTATTTCTAAAGCACAACACTACTGTTCCTTCAAGCGCGTCAGTAGAACCACTCTTAGTGGTTCCCGGAGATTTACAGTCAAGGAAGCGGGGAAACATAACTGACGAATAATTCGAAAAGCATTTGACCCAATAACACATTTGGGTCGTCAAAGTAACGGGAAAAAAAAACTAGTTAATTTTGATGAATGTAACGCTTTCCTTTGGAGGATCGGTAGCGAGTAACATATTTAGTTACTTTTTGAGCGAGTTAGGAATAATGCGTTACTCCAAAAAGAAACAAGTTACCTTTTTTGGGTAACGCGTAAATGTCTAGCTCCACTCAATTAGAAATTGGGTTTAGAGAAATATTTAAGGATACTTTTTGTAAAGCTGCGAATGTTAACTGCGAGAAACAGTCATCTCTACTTACAAATGACAAGTGAGACAGATTTTTTTTTTTGTTTTAACGTCTAGTTTTATTTTTTTGGTCGGTTGATAGCAAATGACTGTAAGATTGGGGATTTAAAAGTTAGATGGTTTTCGAGTTCGCCCTAAATGGTTCCACCTCTGCGTGAAATGGTTTTGTTCAGTAGTTTAGGGCGTATCAAAAGCAATAGCTTTCAAGAGCTCGTTTCGCAGGAAAGCCGGCGTCGGTGTCGGCGTCGGTGGAACGGCAAACTCTTGATGACTCGATAATTAATTCATTTGCTTTAAATAAGACGGTAGATGAATTTGAGCAGAAGTTCGATCGAATCAACAAAACTTCGATCCCGAGACAGGCACCGTATCGTCTAAGCCATGCAGACATAATTGCACGGCTTGGCAGCGAGTTGAGTTTTACGTTTAGCTCTCGCGTTCCACTCTTGAACGCGAAGCTTCAGGGTCCTTCTCTACTTTGTCCTGCCCAGGTGTTAAGCCTTGGCAGTGACTTAGTTTCTCTGCTAGAGTATGGTGGGCTAATGTTAATGCATTTTTTTATTTTTTTTATTTTCTTCCTGCGTTGTAATGTCTATTCTTTGGTACGTTTGAAACGGTACGTGCCACTGCATTTGAGACTGTGTTGTGCAGGCCGTTTTTGTTTTCTTATGTTCGCCTTCTCAAGTTTTATATGTACGTTGTGTTTTTATATTTGTACAAGCATGGTTATCCAACATATAATTTTTTTTTGCACAAAAACCAGAAAGACGCATGCTTTCGGGTGTCTCTATAATGAACGGATGTGAAAGCTCCATGTTTGGCAAATTATTATTTCAGGTGCAGAGCCACTTATCCGACCGTAGAAATAACTCGCGTGTTCATCGGCCGCCGGAGTTGGTACATTTCTCGTTATATGCTTTCGCCATAAATGGGTCGCAACTTTATCTCTCTAAATGTTTTCTTTTCAAGCTAACGGATGTATTTTGCAAAAAAGAAAAAAAAAAAGAAAAAGAAAGCTAGATAAATGCCGGGTTTTCATGGCACTGCCAGCTGCAACGATAAATCTCAAACATCCGACCGCTTTAGAGTGCAGCAGTCAGCGCACACCTGGGTGATTCGTGGCCGAATCGGCTAGCGCACACCAGCTCGGAGCACCTGGAGTGAAAGTTCGCGCTGCAGAACCAGAATTTTGGGTTCAATCCCCACCTTTGCCAGTTTCGGTCTGGATGAACATCGTACTAATATGCGGCCGTGTATCACTACTCCGCGATTCACGTTAAAGACGTCAGGCTAGCGGTTGTACTGCACGGGCTACGTTTCTCATCTGCAGCTGGGAAACTCGTCGCCCGTTGAGGCAAACCATGTTCTAGGCTGTATAAACACACACACAACCAATTTTTTCCAGCGCACAGCTGGTTAATGAGCTGCAGGTTTGCTTTGTACAGGTACAGCTGCAACGGAAAAAGAGTAGCACAAGTGACCGACGACCGGAGCGGCAAAATCGCGACATGCGGCGCTATTGTTCCCGAGCGCGCCGATAGCGAGAGTGCCAGTCACGTTCCATGTTTCAACGCGGGCGTGGCAGGCAGAAAATTGAGAGATAAGATAGCTGTTAAAATGTGGGCTTTATGGGCTGTTTTTTGCCGGCCACCCCCCCGCAATGAGACATGGAACGTGACTGGCACTCTCGCTATCGGCGCGCTCGGGAACAATAGCGCCGCGTGTCGCGATTTTGCCGCTCCGGTCGTCGGTCACTTGTGCTACTCTTTTTCCGTTGCAGCTGTACCACGGCTTGCATGCAGAGGGTGGAGCTAACGTTCGCTCTGGAGACTCATGAGGCACGGCATTAAAATTAATTTCATCCCAGGGTGAGGCTCTCGCATGACAACAGGTCCGGGATGAGAACTAATAGGAATAGGCGCACACTGTACAGCGATAATTTGTCACTGCAGAAACTGCCATTCTGCGCGACTTGCTATGACTACACATGTACAAAATACAGATGCGCCATTTGCAACCAGACGGAACACCGTGCTTGCTAAACACTCAGTATGTTTTGGTCAGCAACCTCTACTAAAATCGACCATCTGAATAGCATTATGTCAGTCTGCCTTCAGGTGTGGGGATTGATGTTTGTCTGATAAAAAGCAAAAGCAATTACTTTTATTATTATTATTTGACAATACTATTAGTCGTCACAACGGGGACCATAATAGCGGTGTACAACAAAAGTGAACATAAAATAGCCACGCAGAACATGGTGTACAACATAACATTACCAGCGTACTCTACGGTTATATTATCAAACACAATGGAAACACACTCACAAAAAAGAAAGCACTGTGAAGAAAGCACTGTGAGCAACAGGTTTAGATACATAAATTTTATAATAACTTTTCCAGACCTCTCATAAATTCAGAAACGGTGTTGGCTGCAACAGTGCTTTCTGGCGGCGCATTCCACTGGGGAAAGATGAATTTTTAAAACAATTTTTGGCATAACGATATTCTTCAAGTGTTGTAGAGTGGTTGTTTCGCGTAATTCTAGGAGGTATGGTGTCTTATCAATCTATCTTTGTCTGGCATAAGTGTCCCGTTTAAAATCAAGTAAACCATTTTCAAGCATCTATTCCTCCGTCCCGGTTCCAGTAGACTGATTCCTGCCCTAGAATACAGTTTCGTGGGTGAATCTAGCCTCCTATACTTCGAGAAAATAAGGCGCAACGCCAATCTCTGAATCCTCTCAAATTTTAATAATAACTTCTTTGTGTACGGGTCCCACACTTCACTGACATATTCTGTACTCGGTCTGATCATCATTTTAAAAGCTAACAGTTTAGTTTCCGGAGTGGCCATTTTTAACGACCTTCTTAATGACCAAAGTGTACCTGTAGCTTTGTAAACTATATAATTAATGTGATTGTCCCATCGAAGATCGCTGGTTATTGTTACCCCTAAGTATTTACATTCGTTTACTCTAGACAAAGGCTTTCCGTTTAAGCGGTAGTTATGCATCGCAAGAGTTTTTTATGTGTCATTGACATGCAAAAGGTATTTTCCAGGTTTAAAGACATCTGCCAGCTTTCACACCACATGCTAATTTTTTTGTAAAGAATTGTTCAACTCGATGGAAGTAATGTCATCGTTTATATAATTATATAAGATGCAATCATCAGCGAAGAGCCTTGCTTTTAGAGTAATGTCACGAAGGACGTCACTTCTAAAAATTAAAAGTAACAAGGGTCCGAGTACAGATTCCTGTGGGACTCTTGAGTAAACAACTTGTAACAACGAATCATGCCCATCAATACTAAAAAAAACTGTTTTCTAAGAGTCAAGAAAGCTTCAATCCACCGCAGGAGTTTGGGATTCATTAGCAAAGGCTCTACCTTAGCGAGCAGCTTATTATGGTTCACCTTGTCGAAGACCTTCTGGAACTCTAAAAGTATTATGTCGACCTGGCCTTTATTGTCAACAGTCGAAGAAAAATCATGAATTAGTAGCGTTAATTGTGTAGTGGTAGATAAATATTTTCGAAACCCGTGTTGCTTTCTATCAAGTACTTGATAAGCATCTAAAAACGTTCTTATATGCTTTGAGATGAGATGTTCTAGCCATTTACAACAGGTAGATGTTGATGAAATAGGTCTATAGTTTGTAACTGAGCTTGCTTTACCTTTTTTATGTACAGGTATTATTTTGGCTATTTTCCAGTCATCTGGAACACTTCGATCTGACAACGATCTCTTGAAGATGAGGCTAAGATACTTCGAACACCATTCACTGTAACGATATAAGAATTCGCTAGAAATATTATCAGGACCAGCAGCTTTCTTTAAATCGAAACGAAGCAGTAAAGCAAATACCTTCTTCGGATATTTCTACGTCATTCATTGCAGGAACATTTTCAAACAAAGAAAACTCCGGTAGGACATGATTATCAGTAGAAAAAACGGTGACGAAATATTCATTAAAACAATTTGCGATTTGTTTCTTATATTCAATAACCCTATTTCCTATTATCACCTTAGTAACTCCTTTTTACTTGATGCTAGTTTTTGTCAAAACCTCCGTGGTGAATATTTTATAAAGTTTTCCATTTCAACAATAAAGAAGGAGAAATTCGATGCCTTTATTTTTGCTTTAAGTTCCCTTCTTAGCGTCAGTATTTTAGCCTGTAGCAACCCATCCCTTTCCCACGCACTTTTGTTCTACACCTGGTTAAATGTATTTGTGAAGGATTATATGCCTGGTAATCCAAGGATTATTTAGATTCCGCTTCTTTACGCACATTGGAACGAACTTATGAATGCATTCTAGTACAGTCCTTTTAAAATTAAGCCATAGCTCGTCCACTCCAATCAGGGGGTTCCTAGCAAGGTCCTCAAATATATCGTAGTTGAAGCCTAGTATCAATAATTGATTCGTCATCAGCTTCCTTAAAGCTTCTATATGAAGATATTTCCGCTTTCTTTAGTGTAGCTGCCAACGATAGTTCGAAGTGTACCATTCTCTGATCAGAAATTCCCGGGTAAATCTTGCAATCGTATGTGTGACATGAGAGGGTCTCACTGACAGATATCAAATCTATTAGGGATAGTGATTTTCCTGTAATCTAGTTTGCTCTTTGACAACCTGTGTGCAGTTTTGCGAGAAGGCCAAATCCAGAAATTCTTCGGAGCACGACACTTCACTGTCCTGAGTTCCTAATGTAGCGCACTCTATCCCACTGAGGTTGAAATCTCCCATCAAAATAACTTTTTTGAAGTTACTTTTAACTTAAAAAGAAACTCACTTAACTGCTTAAAATATCCAATAGGCATTTGTGAAGGGCGATACACTACACCTAATATTAATTCGCTTTTTTTCAACTTGATCCTACACCATACATTTTCAATACCTGGAGCACCCTCCATTTCAAAAGCGATCAGGGACGATTGAACTATTAGGGCCTTACCTCCTCCTCTACTTCCTCTATCCTTTCGAAAAATATTTATAACCAGGGGGAACTATCTCATTGTCGAAAACAAATGAATCAAGCCAGGTCTCAGTAATAGCCACTGTACTGGGGTCATGATCCATTAAGATGTGTTTGAGCTGAAGCGTTTTATTGACAATACTTCGAGCATTAAGGTTGATCAGTAGAAGGTTTTTTGATTCCTGGGAATTAGGTTCACATCATTGTTCGAAATGCGGTACATTGGGCGGTACATTGGCTGCAAAAAGTTGAACTCTCTGGCCCATCTGTACGTTACTCCATTGATTTTTAGCTTGTCGTACGATAAAAACACCTTGTCTCCATTTCGTTTATTTGCAGCTGCACTCTCCCAAGCTTCCCTCTGATAACTTTTACGTTTTTTTTAAAAGTCCTCATTAATAAAATTGGAAGTTCCTTTAAGCTTGTTGGCATTTCTAAGTACGTTTCGTTTTTTTCGTTATTACTTCCAAAGCTTAATATGACTGGCCTCGGCTTTCTGCTAGGTAGCCTTCCAAGACAGTGAAACCTTCCGACAGACGTTACTTCAACAGTCATTTTTGTTTTGGGAACATCTTCAACTACTTTTTTTTTTCGGAAATCCAACTCTGTTTCCTTCTCGGATTCTGCCACTCCATGGATTACCAAATTGTTTCTTCCACTTCTGTTTTCTAAGTCATCAATTTTATCTTTTAGCTTTAATACTGTCGCTTCCAAATTTGTCACCTTCCTTTGTGTAACATCAAGCGTCGTGAAAAGATCAATTATCTTTGAAGGGGCCGCTTCAATCGCTTATAATCTTTTATCAAAACTTTTTTGACTTGCAACTATGGATGATAGATTAACTGTCATCTCTTTCTGGCATTCCAGTATCTGCTGCATTGTATCTCTGTCTGGGCGAGGACTTTATTCGTCATCCCCGCACCTTATCCGCGCAAGTTCCCCCCAACAACAATCAGCAATGGCAGCGAAAAACAAATTCACACGCCTTGGGCAAGGCAACAACAGTAGACAACGAACGTCTGAGCGATACGGGCAGTCACAAAAACTCTCACCTACCTGTAACCAAGAAAAGAGCCGTCTGTGAGACATGTCGCTTCTGCTGTCACCTTGCCCACTGGCCATCAGTCCGCGGGTGGTTCCTTTATAGTCTCGAAGGCTGACGTGGATGTGCCTCCGCGGTAAATTATTGGACGATCAAGCACGTGGTCGAAGATCACGTCTTTGTGCAGATTTTGATGAGGTGTCGTCGGTATCTGGATGGCGGGCAGCTTTTCGATCACGCAGTTTTGAAGAATGGTGGTTCCGTGTCGATTTCAGTACGCGCCTTCACATGCCGGTAATCCGTGATGCGACAGCAGCAGCAGCAGCCAGTACTGCACGCAAGAAAATAGCCATCTGTGAGACATGTCGCTTCTGCTGTGACCTTGCCCTTCTTATCACGTTGGTATCTCAATGATAATTAACAATTTGCGGAATATAATACTATTTTGGTTCAGCGAGCAGCCTTCTCGACATTGGCATGTTCCTATTGTTTGAGTCACTTATGGACGAGCTTTCCTTTTTTTTGTTTTTGTTACTTGTCTGGCCATGGCTAAAAGTGCAGACCGATGCTGAATCATTGCCTTCCGAAACAGTCTCCAACTACAATGTAAGAGGTGAATTATTTCTGTAGTGAACAATGGCGAACTACCACGACTGGAATCATATCTCACTGGTATCCAGTCGCGCTCAATAATTTCCACAAAATCTAGCTATGTCTCGCACGCGATGTCCGGTGACGTTTTTTTTTAAATATAATACACCCTAGGGCCAGGTGAAGCTCTTCTAGAGTCTATTGATTGCTCAATGCCACCCATTCGTATTGCTGCAACCAGTATTCGACGTCTTCGTATATCTACCCCTGAAAGGTCGTCAGATTTAGAGGAACGGTGGGCAGGTAAACGACGGGAGAGGCAGAGGTGGCAGTCTTCGACGATTGGCTGCTCATCGTCGGATTCGTCGACTGGTGGCTCATTTCCGGCAGTAGACCGAATTCCGGAGAAAATCCTTGAACACGGTTGTTTCTTCGGATTTTTGTCGTTTCCACGGAGCCGGGGAGTGGGCTTGGGCTGCCAGGCCACGCAGACGTACGTTTCATTCGCTGCGTTACCCTGCACCTCAACCAAAGATGTCATACATGACAGACGGTGCAGAAGAAAACAAAAGAAAAAAAACTTAAATATTTGAAGGGGGAAATTTTGTGTCAGAAACGAAAAAAGAAAAGGACACGTCGAGGAAGCACCAGCGAGCTCAGACAGCGACAGCAGCAAGCGGCGCCGCGTCGACGTAAATGCTGGCTTTCGCGAATAAAAATCACCGAATAAATTGCCAATATGGCGCTAGTCTTTTTAACTGGTATGCTCGTAACCTTGAATATTCGGCCTAGAATGTTCGGGAAAGAGCTAGTGTGAAACTGACTAGAAAAGGTCATTCTGCCCTGTTGGAAAACACCAATATGAACAGCGTATTATGGATATTGGTAAACAATATCTTTTTATTGTATTGCAATACAATATAGACAGTGTACTGGAAAACATTACATTTATTGTATTGTATTACAATAAGGATTTGTTATGGGATTCCAATATCCATAATGCGCTGAAAATATTGGAATCCAATACCATATAATCCCTTATTGGATCCCCATGTGTCGTATGGGGATCCAATAAGGGTTTATGATTCCAAAATAGCCAGCGTATTATGGATATTGGAATCCAATATATTATATCGACTACCAATAAAACTATATACGAGTTGGAATATCACGTTCAGCGCAACATTTCTCTGCAACGCAGTCTCTTCTTGTGTGTATTTCTGAGTGATAAATTAAAAAAAAGTTGCTGTTGTCAAATTGTGAATAAAGAAGCAAAAATCTGGACTTATCCATACCAAATACATTTAACATATTCCTGAACTGGAGGATCTGGCATATTACTGCAAAAGAAAGTTAATTGTTTAAGACTCTCATTCAAATACTTGATGTTTGAAAACAGAATGTGAAATCCTCACCTTAATGAAAACAGCACCTGCTAGCTGTAGCCATATAGAAACTGCAAAATAAAAATTTGTGATTAGTTTGCGACAAGTAGCAATCCTTCACCAAGATTCAAAATTATGTCTGCGTTTGATTGTGGAAAAATAAGCTTCAATGCCACTGCCACAGGTCATTCTGAGCTCGGTCAATTAAATATACGTATCCGCTCGTCTGGCTTCACTATTCCTGCTTCGCACCTAACTAGAGTATCTGGAATGCTCACCTTTGAGGAAAAACGAACTGGTGCTTGCTTGCTTGTAGGCTGTGGAAACTGGAAGAGAGATTTGCGGTTAGTTGCGTCCAAGTAGCAGTTACTTTGAGTAGCCACATAAAGTACACTAAGTCTGAAAGATTCAAAATTACATGCGCGGTACATAGATATCCTCTTGCGACGTAACTGGGCACGTGTCAATGTCGCCCGCTTGTATAACAGAAAAATAAGCTTCAATGCAGGAGCTCCCAGTCGTTCTGAGCTCCGTCAATTAAAAATGCTGTACCGTTCGTATGGCTTCAGTATTCCTGCTTCGGGAATCTGGAATTCTCACCTTTGAAGAAAAGCAAACTGGGACCTGCTGGCTCTTAGGCTGTGGAAACTGCCAGAAAGATTTGCGATTAGCTGCGTCTAAGTATCAATTTCTTTGACCAGCCACCTACAGCACACTAAGCCGGATAAATTCAAAATTACATGTGCGTGACATAATATGCCTCTTGTGACAAAACTGGGCACACGTTTTGTCGCCTAGAGCAACACTGAAGCCAGACAGACAAGCGGTACGGCACCTTTAAGTGACGGAGCTCAGAACGAGTAGGGACGCTTTCACTGAAGCTTGTTTTGCTGCAATACACACGTGTATTGCAGCAAAACAAGCTTGAGTGAAAGCGTCCCCAGTCGTTCTGTTAATTAAATATGCCGTACCGCTTGTCTGGCTTCAGTATTGCTGCTTCAGAGCAATCTAGAAAATCTAGAATCCTCACCTTTGAACGAGAACGAACTGGCGCCGGCTGGCTTGTGGGCCATGGAAACTGCAAGAGAGATTTGCGATTAGTTACGTCCAAATAACAATTTTTTTGAGTCGCCAACTATAGCACACTCAAAATTACATGAACGGGGCACAGATGCCTCATGCGACGGAACTCCCTTTGTCTTTGTTTTCTGTTAACTCTGCTCACCTTCACCACCCGCCTCCAATTTCTGCGCTACTTCTTTAATCTCGATTCCCTGGTTCCCAAAGGCCATGCCATGGCTTGCGCCAGTCACGGATCTGTCAGCTCTGCGACTGGCGCTGTTGTGGCAAAGACGCCACAGCACCTGGCGCTTGATGTGCTCTTTCAATATTTTGAGCACGGCTCAAAACAGGTGGATGGGTGTCTGGTATGCCCTTTGCTTATTTGCGGATCGTTCCGAATCAGAGGGTAGGCGCTTCTGCGACCTGGGCGCATGCTCGGTATTTTAAAATAGTTGAAACCGAACTCCGCAGCAATCTTGAAACATAACAAACATAATGTGCACGCCAAAAGGCATAGCAAATGAAACGCCCACCATCCATCTATTTTCGTTTCTTGTCCGCAAGAAGCTGTCGTATATGTAGCCTCCTTTGCTTAAAGGGACACTGACACCCCCCCAAAATTTTTTTAAATTTTTTGCCAGGCGCTTCATTATGGTGTCGGAGGACTGCCCAATTAATATTTTGCAACAGAGTAGCGTATTTTTTTAATAAAGCCAAAATACGCAACTGCTCGAAACCGAAACCGAAACCCAACAGAGGTCGGAGAAGTGGAGAGAAGAGAGCGAGTGGCGGAAGTCACGTGGCTACACCCGACCATGCGTTTTTTTTTTCTCCTTTTCGTAGCAGACGACACGACATGCGGCGTGCGATGCGGCGTGCGGGAACTGCTCGCCGTGCGATTACTTGCAGTTATGTTTGTTCCTCTCGTTGTTCTGTACTCCAAGATGAGTTGTTTTGTACATTGAGGAGTTGGAGATGAGTAGTGAGTGCCCTTGGTGAATTTCCATGATCGGCTCCGAAAAGAATACGCTCAAGATGTTGCGTGAAGAGCTGGCTCATATGTCCTGCATCCGAAAAAAAGTGGCATTGTGCGACAGGGTTTCCGAAAGATCAATTGGATGGGGTCCAATGGCTGGCTGCAGTTCCTGCAAAACAGTTACGGGCACCTCGGAAAGCGGACGCTACCCGACTTATATGCTCCTTGCATTTTGTGGAAAGTGATTATATGGAGTTCGGAGGTGTCAAAACGGAAATCCCATACCATTTATTTCAGCGAAGTATCGCCCTCAACATTTGTTTGTTATTTTTTTTTTGTTTCTTCAGTGATGATTGTAAAAAAAAAAAGAAAAAGATATGTAAACATCGGAAAAGGTTTGAAAAAAAAGTTCCACGGGGGATCGAACCCGGTCCTACCGCGTGTGACCGGACGTCTTTCCCACTGAGCTACTGCAGCAATTCTTCAATGGTGGATCTCTTTCCTTAGTAATAATTCAGCCGGCAACTGTAAGTTGGAAAGCTTGCTGTCGATTTTTCTCTAGAAAAAGCACTCTCGGGTCGAAGTCGGGAAGCACCACGCACTGGGGACATTCACACCTAGTGAAGAAATCGTACGCGTGCATATTCAACTCGAAGTAGACACGTCGTGCTTGACGTTTGCGCGAGCGATGTCTTCAGCCACGAGAAGGGAGCGACGGCTCGGCGACGTCTTCGTGCAAATCTGCTTGGTGGCCGGCCGTGTCGTACGGGATGAATACCAAT
Source organism: Ixodes scapularis (assembly GCF_016920785.2). Classification (NCBI taxonomy): domain Eukaryota; kingdom Metazoa; phylum Arthropoda; class Arachnida; order Ixodida; family Ixodidae; genus Ixodes; species Ixodes scapularis. Next base: position 43,706,364 of record NW_024609879.1, on the reverse strand, counting down.
TCTTTTGATCAGTCCCAAATTTCTCTTTTAACGGTCGACAGAATTCGCCGGTACCGCGAACGACAGTTCTGAAATAGAGGTCCCACGCCCGTCGTCCGCTGCCATCGCCGTCTCCGCGAGTCCCACGATACGCGAAACGACGAACGCACAGAATGCTTCCGGTTGTCTGTGGAACTTTTTTTTTCAATCAACGTATTTACAGCTTTTTAGAAGCCACAAAAAATGGGGTTCATATTTTTTTCTCTTTTTAATATTGAGTGTGTGCCTTCAGTGACCCACGACTTTCATTAAATTTGGTGGTCGCATCGATACCTTAGAAAACGGCCCGTGACCGCGAAAAAGAGAGTGAGCGAGACTCGAACCGGCCAGTTCTTGATCGGCGGTTTTCGGGTGGAAAGAAACCGAATTTCGAGCCGCTAATTCTGTTCTGGGTAGTTGAGCTCTCATATGTCACGTAAAGCTAAAAACCTCGGCGAGCATAAATACCCTGTCAGTGTCCCTTTAAGCCGTTCCTCCCTGGTGTCCCGGTTGGGTCTCGTCCTGATGAATCGTCGGTGGAGACCTGAGGAGCGGTCAACATCAGATTAGACCTCGTTGAGACAGAACCATATACTTGCTGACAGGACGTACACCCAAACGAATCTCAGGCATGTCATTTATAGTACGTTTTAAATTGAGACGCATGATGTAAAATGAGACGTCAATACTGACGCACCCCTTTTGCGAACCAAAAATTTTGAAGGCATTGATCCCCTCGCTAGGGGGACAAGGCCTTCAAAATTTTGGATGAAATTTTTACCTTAACATCCCGACTCAATGCCCATCCCTGAATATTCGACCACCACACTTTTAGAAAAAAAAATATTTTTTTTTAGAAAACACCAAGCCATCTACCACCCCTACAAACGCCTGAACCAAGCATACTCGTACCGTGGCTTGTTTGCTCCGTGCCGCCCCCGAGTTAATTCGGGCTGACAATTTTTTTTTTGTTTTTTTTTTCACATGGAACCCACATTTTTAGTTTTGGTTTGTCTTGTAGAAGCAGGTGGATACTTTTATAAAGCTTCCTCCCTATGCGCTTCCGAGTCAATATTTTTGCAATGGCCAACCCCCGGATTTGATTTTGCGCTCCTTGATGAATGCTGAAACCCATATAGGCGGGCAATAGCTCGCCTTGAAAATATTTCCTTTTGGTGGTCGAGAACAAACTAGTGTTCCTGATTGGCAGCCACTTGCTGCCAAGAATTGCTGCACATATCCTAAAGATTAGTCTAACACAGATGCTTTGGCCGGACAGAGACACAAAAGCCTGAAACAAGACCACTATACAGACAGGAAATAGAGTGCCTGTGAGGAATGAAACAAACAACTCAGATAGGCATCAATCACTCACCTTGAAAACACTTGCCATGTGCGGCAAAAAACAAACTTCTGGCCTTGATTGGCTGGTTCTTGCCACCAAGAGCTGCATGTATAAGAAAGAACCCGGTCTTAATTAAACTTGGGTGCTTTTGCAGAAGAGAGACAACAAAATACTAATGCAAGATCACTACACATAGGAAATGGCATCCAAAAGGAATGAAACACAAAACTGATAAAGGTGGGCAATAGCTCACCTTGAAAATACTTGCTCTTAGTGGCCGAGAACAAACACGTGTTCCTGATTAGCAGCCATTTGCTGCAAAGTATTCCTGCAGATATCCTAAAGAACCGAGTCTTAGTCTAACACAGATGCTTTGACCGGACAGAGACACAAAAGCCTGAAACAAGACCACTATACAGACAGGAAATAGTGTCTGTAAGGAATGAAACGCACAACTCAGATAGGCGTCAAACACTCACCTTGAAAACACTTGCCATGCGCGGCAAAGAGCAAACTTCTGGCCTTGATTGGCTGGTGCTTGCCACCAAGACCTGCATGTATAAGAAAGAATCCGGTCTTAGTCAAACTTGGGTGTTTTTGCAGAAGAGAGACAACAAAATACTAATGCAAGACCACTACACATAGGTTATGACATTCAAGAGGAATGAAATACAAAACTCATATAGGCGGGCAATAGCTCACCTTGAAAATACTTGCTCTCGGTGGCCGAAAACAAACTCGTGTTCCTGATTGGAAGCCATTTACTGCGAAGAATACCTGTAGATATCCTAAAGAACCCAGTCTTAGTGTAACACAGATGCTTTGGCCGGACAGAATACAAAAGTATGATACAAACCACAAAAAGCAGGAAATAGTGTGTGCGAGAGATGAAAAAAGACCCAAGTGGAGGGGCTCGTTCCGTTTCACGTTAGTCAAATAGTGTAGCTCATTTTGCTAAAACGATGCATATTTGCTAAAAAAAGTATCTATATTTTGCCCCATTTAGCATAGTTTACTCCCAAGGGTACTTGCACACCAGAATAAGTCAGAATTAGTCAGTTTTTTTTTTCTTCTTTTGATGAGCGCCAACAGAATCCTAAACAGGTGATGAAACAAAATATGAACCCAGCAAGACAGGCTAGTTTGCCTTGATGAAAGCACAGTGCCTCGGCCAACCAAATGAGGTTCTATTCTTTATCACTTGCCATATTTGGTGGGAATAGTAAAGTAAATGAAAATAAGGCAATCTCTCTTGCAGCCGACAGCTGCAAACAAAATTCATATACCTCGATGAACGACCTGGAAATAAAATTGGGTGGTGGCCAAGTGGTTTAAGGTGTCAAATTTCAAACTTACAGACTGTAGTTTTGGTTTAAGTCCTCCTGGTGTATATTTTTATCCTTATAACTATATTTACATTGTTTTTTTGTATTTTTGAGGCGCAAGTACTCAATTTATACGCTAATTCACCTTTAGAAGCGTTTTAATTACACTCCATGTCTTTCTAGTGCTCGTAATTGATTCTTGGTGAAAGCGGTCTTCAATTTTTCTTTTCTTGGTGTCGCTGCTGCTTGCTTTCTCACCTTTAGAATGCTGACAACTCGACACAAAGGTAATGAAAAATGTGTTTAAAATGTCATGAAGATCAGCATCTCCAAGCTGTACCCCTGCTTCATGCCCCGACCATGCCACTATACCATAGCTGAGTGCAGTGACAAATGGTCCCCGGTTTGTCACCCGACCGTATATGGGCTTACGGTGTGGCGCGACTCATGCAGCACCTATGCTTCGCGATGGAGCCAGTGAGCGAGGTGTGACACACTAGAGCTGTGCAAGCCACAGCTTTACAGCCTGCAAAGCCTGGGAAGATCCCTCTCCCTTTGCAAAGCTGAAATTAGCTCACCGAAAAGCTATTGCAATCACTAGAAAACCACAGAGTGTGAATAAAAGCACTTCTGAGAATGAATTAGTGTGTACATTATGCATCTATGTGTTAAAACTCAAAAAAGTATATATGTATATATATATATATATATATTTGAATACTAAAAAATGCAAAAAAGAAAAAAAAAATGTTTCCACGTGGGCTTGCACCCAGAGCTCCACGGCCCTTGAATTCAGTTCCCTAAAGCCCGCTTCAGACGGAACAATTTCGCCCAGCAACTTCATGTAGCAACACCAGCAACACGGACCGCCCGCGTTCACATGCAGCAACCGAACTACGACTTGCCATCATCATCATGAAATTTTATTTTAGAGCGCAGCTCTTAGGGGCCCGTTCCCGGCTTGAGCGGCGTCGCCGTCGGCGTCGGCGTCGGCGTAACCAAGGTCAACCCCAAGGTCACGTGACCCCCAAGGTCACGTGACCCCTCCCAAGGTCATCTCAAGGTCACGTGACCCACGTGACCCCCTGAAGGTCACGTGACCCCTCGAGGTCACGTGACCCCTTCCAAGGTCATCTCAAGGTCACGTGACCCCAAGATGACCCCACGTGACCCTTTGAAGGTCACGTGACCCCCAAGTCACGTGACCCCTCTGAGGTCACGTGACCCCCGAGGACACGTGGTCGCCTCCCCAAGGTCACGTGACCCCGGAGGTCACGTGACCCCCAAGGTCACGTGACCCCTTCCAAGGTCATCTCAAGGTCACGTGACCCCACGTGACCCCCAGGTCACGTGACCCCTCTGAGGTCACGTGACCCCAAGGTCACGTGGGGGTCACCTTTGGGGTCACGTGGCCTTGAGGTCACCCCCAGGTCACGCCTCCCCGAGGTCACGTGACCCCCTCCCCGAAGTCACGTGACACCCCCCCCCCCCGGGAGCATATTAAAGAATGAGGGGAGGAGGAGGAGAAGGGGGAGGGGTCTACCCTCCCCTCAGTACCCTTCACTCCTCCTCCTCAAGAGCTGCGCTCCAATTCGGCGTTACAGGGATTTGTAAACGGCTTCCACTTTTTTTCTTACAGTATTTAGACGCACAGTTATATCCTAAAAACATGTTTTTATATCTTTAAATTGCGCTGAGAATACTAACTGATCTTTTTGAAACAGTTTATTTTCAAAAATGATCCATTTCAAACCAGAACTAAGTCCGCAGTTCTCATCATCACAGCCACAGGGGTGTCACGTGAAAATATTGCATTCCTGATTGGCTGCTGGCGCTTCAAAGATCTCCGAGTAGTCATAGTTGCTCGTCCACTTCGAGCCGAACCAGATCTCAGCAATTTGTGTCGATCTAGGGAAAGCTAGGGAACAACCCGCCAGCAGCCCCAAAATTGCTGGAAAGGTTGCCCCGTCTGAAGCGATCCTATACTCTGTTTCATACATAGAGTGCAACGCAGTCAAAGCTAGCGCACCGGTTTGCATTGCTGACCGTGCCTACGTTCGCCCCATAAGATAGTGCGTCCCCTGCAAAACATTTTTTAAAAAGTTGGAAAATGTGCTTCCTCGGGGCTAGTATCTGATAGTGGCGTTATGATTTCAACGGAGCACAAATGTTTTTCAAGAAAAAGGAAAAGATAATGTAAACCACCTTAAATTGTTTTCGTGTTCGTCCGTGTGGCAGCCGCTGTGGGTTTTCGGGTTGTGTGGCATTGGCTGGTTTTGAGAAGATGGCGTCTTACGCAGCAAGCTCAAGTACCTCTCCTGCTTAGATGTTTTCGAAGATTCGTTGTGCGAAAATCTTGAAAGAGTGCAAGCAGATTATCGCCAATGTGTACGGGAGTATAAGAACACATTCCCCGGAGAATTCGGTCGTGAAGTCCTGGAGACGGCCAGTAACGACACTGGAGTGTGCCCTGTACTGTCGCGAAGTGCAAGGCGCAGTGCCTATCTGGCAAGGTGGCGTCCTCGAAGCAAAGACCTCGCAACGTGAAAGTTTCGAGTACGGGGACCGTCAAGCATGACGAGCTCACACAGAACGCCATTCGCCTGAAGGTGCATCGCAAGTGCTCCGAGAGGGAGATTCTTACCCTTGACAGCTATTTCAAAATAGACTGTACAGGCCACAACTATTGTCGATTAACGTCTTATTATAAATTTTGGGACAAGGCCGCTATCAGGGCGATTCCTCATTCCACGCTGCATGAAAGAAAAATATAACTCGGTGCTGGAGGCAAATAACACTTGCAAAGCTGCAGACCAGATGGTAGAAATCTGGCCTCTCGGCGACTTATAAGTAAAGGTCAAGGAGGAGGAACTGAAATATGCACTTCGTCAATGCGCACAATCTTGCACAAAAAGTATGTCTAAAAAAGAAAAAAAAAAACCAAAAAACTTTGCGCGTAAAATGTGTTCGAACCACGGCGACCGAGACGTCAATATCGCCAGAGCAGCGCCTTCTACCACTCGTCCACGAAACGCGCGGAGTAACCCTTTTTCTATTTTTTCATGCGCACCACTTTAGTACCTTTGACAGCGTTGCACGCTAAGTATGAAACAGAGTATAAGACACCCTATTGTCTGCTACAGAGACCATTTATGAACGCTTGGATGTTTAAACCATGTACTACACATTTTACAAAAAGGAAAAAAAAAACATTGGGTGTTTAAACGTTGTACTACCCTTTTTTCAATAGAAAAAAGCAACAATAAAAAAAACACATTTCAGAAGAAAAAGTTAAGGAAACGGAATGTACCATTATGTTCAGTGAAGTTTGGTGACAAGACTCGGGACTCGAGCAGGAATGCAGTTATCCTTGGTGTGACCCCATGAGACTGTCTTGCGGCCTTTGCTGGGGTTTATCTAACTGAAGTACCTGTACGAAAAGTAGAACACATGTGCATAACACTCATTATTTACAAGAAAATTTGTCAATGTCCAAAATGACCCATGAAGAAAATTATGCGAGGAATTTTCAGGCTGCGTTGGCCGAGTCACCTCTCGTGGCCAATGTTTCATAGCAACTTTAATTGTAGTGAACAGTTATAGGGTATATTACGAACAAAGTGCAATTTGGTTTTGTAGGAAACTATAACACACAAAACGACACTTGAATGCAGTATGTCGAGGTACCTCTAAACAAACTCCAGGGTTTCATGGCGCCTCCTTCAGATACCTGATGTTGAACATGAAATATGTGCACCAAGGAGTGAGCAAACAGCGACTTCAGATTTGTCTCTAACACCAGCGACATGTCGACAAGGAGTGCAACGTGTAGAAGGTCGTCTAGAAGTGTGCCAAGATGAAAAAGCAAGATGTAACTATATCAGAATAAGATCACACCAACGAGGCACCATTGTGGTGAGACAATCTGCGATGTAGAGACAGTAATCGGGAGTCAACCGACGTACGGCCGCGATTTACTTTGCGGCGACTAAAATAAAACATGGCAAAAAAGAAAAAAAATTAAAAAACGCGTTTTTTCTTTTTTACATTATTCGTTGAGCGCAGCCGGTAGCAGAGCAGTTGGGCGGCGTCACAAAAATCTGACAGACTCGCTAGCTTTTCTCAACTTCGTACGGCGCCAGTCGGCACCACAGATGAATGGTCGGCACTCTTAGTCTACCAGGGAAGAAAAAAGTACGAGCTCAGAGCCCAGCGTCGATCGCGACTTTCGTAAAGAGAAGCTACGGTAACACTTCGGCGACTCGTGAGCGTTTAACAACGCCTCTTCGAACGAGCCCACGAATCCAACACGTCGAACGGTTTGCGCCGGTAAGCACGCTGGGAGCCAGGGGGCTGGAGGTTGAATATCCGAAAGAGACGAGGCGCTGGTTTCTACGTCTATTTCGCACATGAGATAACAAGATAGCGAAGCTAGCCGAGTGTAAACACTGACTGACTTTACATCAGAGTACACGCAGTCGAAATGACGTCTGCAACAGAGCACAGCCAGACGCTTTCAGCAGGGGACGCATGCGTTCAAATAAGCTGCGATTTCAAAACATCATGTCTCCCTTCTGTCCTTCAGTGTTCACTTTGATCTGTGTATACCAAAGCACTCAATGCTGCAAGTAATAAAGTCGTCTATACGTACCTTTCGAAGCGATTGAAAGTGCGTTGGTTTCACTTGGAACCCACAAGCAAAGTGCGCGACGAACTTGACGAGTTGTCTTCCGTCGATCCCGCCATCGCCGCCGTCTTGCCAGGTTGGCGCGGTCGCGGTCGCTGCGCAATGGCGCAATCGCGCAATCTCGGCGGCTCGGCTAGGCTTGGCTGGATCGGCGGTTTCGGCCACTCGGCGGCTCGCTCAGCCACTCGTCTGGCTCGATGGGCTACTCGCGGCTCGCTCGGCTCGCCTCCCTTCGGAGTTCGAACTGCCTCCGAAGCTCGAGCGCTCGAGCTTTCGCGCGCGCGGGTTGACGATGGAGAGAGAGAGAGAGAGAGAAAAAACTTTTAATAAACAATTCGTTTGGCTCTTCCGAGGCGAGAGGAGCCCTCATTCCAGGGCCCCTGTAGCTGTCGCTGCGGCACGGGCCCGCGAGACCAGATTACGCTGGTCGTCCGGATCCCAGCTGGACAGCGCAGCTTCCCACTGCTCGGCGTTTGGTTTGGGAACTGGGGGGGCAGCCTGAATCTTAGGGCATGCCCACGTGATGTGATATAGTGAAGCCTTTTCGGTGCACAGGGGACATTTGTTTGTGAAGTATACTGTAGGGTACATGGCATGTAAGAGGCTGAGGTGGGGGAAAGTATTTGTTTGCAACATGCGCCAACCTGCAGCGTCCTCCCTTGTTAGAGATTTGTGCGGCGGAGGAAGGGTGCGGCGACTCAATCGGAGATGTTGAAGGATGTCACGATAGGTAAGGGGGATCGGGATGGGGACCAGGGATGGGTCTTTCTGCGGTGGCGGGGCCCGGAGAGTTAAAGCTCGGGCTGACGCGTGTGCGCGTTCGTTCCCGCTCAGGGAATTATGCCCCGGCGTCCATATCAAGGATAGTGTAGGGAGTTGTTCAGGGGGGTGATTAGTTAAAATTCGATGAGCAAATCTGGAGAGGCGACCGTTGACAAAACTACGGCAAGCCGCCTGCGAAAAAGTAATTATTGAAAGAGATGTGATAGCTGGGGTGGACGTGATAGCGAGCGCTATGGCCGCTTCTTCTGCCTCGAGTGGGAGGGAGGTAGGAACGGTGGCGGTGGTCACTTCTCACATGTCTTCGTCGATTACGCTGACAGCCATGGCCAGTCGACCCGGGTAACTGGCGGCGTCAGTGTATCTGACGTGCCGGGCATATTGAAGTTTCTTCTGAAGAGTGCGGGCGCGAGCCTGTCGTCTCCCCTGATGGAACTCGGGGTGCATGTTTTTGGGTATTGGGGCAACTGAAATTTTGGTGCGATAAGCAGCAGTGAGGGGAATTGTTTCACTGTGGCCCAGGGTTTGAATTGGATAGCCCAGACGAGTTAGAACCTGCCTGCCTGCAGGTGTTAGCTTGAGACGTTCGCGTTGACCTGTGAGGTGTACTTCAATGTGCTCTTCGACGGTATTGTGAATGCCGAGAGACAAGAGACGTGGTGTCGAGGTTCCGGGTGGAAGACCGAGGGCTTGTTTATAAGACCGGCGAATCAGTACTTCGAGTTTTTCTCGTTCCCGAGGTTTGAGGGTCAGATAGGGGGCAGAGTAGGTTACACGGCTAATGATGAGTGCCTGGATGAGACGGGTAGCGTCTTCCTCTTTCAGGCCGTGTCGTCTGTTGGCAATTCGTCCCATCATACGAAGGATTTCATTCGTGGTATGCGTAAGACGTTGAAGCGCGTGTGATCCTCCGCCGTCTTGTTGGAGAAAGAGGCCGAGAATCCTAATGCATGTCACTTGCGGAATGACTTGATTCTCGAGTGTGAGAGTAGCTGTGGCGGATCATAAGGAATGTTCCGGCATTTCTTCTTTACAATGAGCAGCTGCGATTTTTCAGGCGCACATTGAAGACCCCCACCACGTGCATACCGTTGAACCACGTCGGTCGCGCGCTGTAAGGCATCTTGGATTTCCCCGTCAGAGCCGGAGGTGGCCCAGCTAGTAATATCATCGGCGTAGAGGGCGTGATAGACACCCCCTATTTCTGCGAGTTGGGCAGGGAGCTTCATCATCGCCACGTTAAACAACATAGGCGACAGAACCGCTCCTTGTGGCGTTCCCCTGTTGGGAGTGGGGAGAGGTTGGGTCCGAAGGTCGCCAATGCCGATCGTGGCGGTGCGGTTTTGTACAAATGCTTGAATGTAAGCAAAGGTTCGTCGACCACAGTTTAGATCACTGAGATTGGTAAGTATGATGTCGTGACTCACATTGTCAAATGCCCCCTTCAGATCCAGCGTCAGGATGGCTCTAGTGCTGTGAGCGGAGACTTGTCGATTGATATCCTCGTGTAGTTGGAGGAGGATGTCTTACGTACTGAGGTGCGGACGAAAGCCGAAGTTTGTCGGTGGTAGAAGGTTGTTGTTCTCGACATATGGCTGGAGCCGGTTGAGTATCACGTGCTCGAATAGCTTCCCAATACATGAAGTGAGAGAGATGGGCCTCAGGTTCTCCAATTTGGGTGGTTTGCCGGTCTTGGGGATCAGGATGATATCGGCATGTTTCCACGCTGCCGGTAATGTGCCTTCCTCCCAATGCTGATTAAAGAAATTGGTGAGGGCTTGGATGGAAGGGTCGTCTAGGTTTCAATGATACGGTTTGTAATCTTGTCCGCACCGGGGGTGGTATTGCGGGTAAGAGCCTGGATGGCTTGATTCACTTCGGCCAAAGTGATGGGATTATCAAGGTCCGCGTTGGGGGCACCACGGTATTGCATGGGCTGAGAGGGCGGATGTTGTTGCCCTATGTACTTGTCCCGCAGAGCGTCGAGAATGTCCTTGCTTGTCCCTGGATATTGATGTAGGAGTTTTGTGATAATATGCCGGGTCGCTGACTTGCTCTTGGTGGGGTCAAGCAGGTGGCGCATCAGGGACCAGGTTTTGGCGGTGCCCAGGGTGCCCTGTAGGCTGTTGCAGAACTGTTGCCAGTTCTGTTGCATGAGGTCCACAGCGTGATCACCGGCCTCCTCTGTGAGCCTTGCTATCCGAATCTTGAGGGTCCTGTTGTGCTTCTGCCGACGCCATCGCTTGATCAAGGTTCGTCGAGCTTCCCACAGATGGAGGAAGTGGGGGTCAACGGCTTGTCGTTCGTCGGTTAACATGATATCTTTGGCATAAGCGGAGACGTCGTGTTGTAGAGCGCTCACCCATTCGTCGAAGGAAATGATCTCTGAAGTGGAAGTGGTTTCTCTCTGCTTACGAAACTCGTCCCAATTAACGAGTCGTGTCTTTTTGATGTAGGAGTTCTTGCGAATGAGGGGGACCGTAGTGATGAGAATGCAGTGGTCACTTCCGAGCGTTTCCTCGGTGTTGCACCATTCAGCGTCTGCGAGCCTCTTGGTCATTGTCAAGTCAGGGCACGTGTCACGCGACACACTGTTGCCAATCCTGGTAGGGCAGGCAGGGTCTGTGTGTACTGTGAGGCCCTGTTGATGGATGAGCTCCCACAATTTATTGCCTTTCACGGTCGCCTTGCCGTATCCCCAAGCTGGGTGCGCCGCGTTAAAGTCGCCCAGGATGACGACGCCGTTCTCATTGGCTAGTTTGAAAGTCGCGGCGAGCAGGTAGGCAAAATTCTCCTATCGTCGACTTGGTGGACTGTAGACATTGAGCACGAAAATACTCATCTGACCCATTTTTGCAGGCAGGATCTCGATAAGGTTATGGTCGATGTTACTGCCATCAATTTGGTGCAGAACAGTGGTGAGTGATTTGGCAGTGAGTGTGGCGACTCTACTATCGGCGGACGTTGTATGACAGTTGTAGCCGGATTGCGATGGGACCGATCCGGTTTCTTGAATTGCTATGACATCAGGGGGGGTTTCGGCATCGCATATGTATTGACGAAGAGAGGCATGTTTTTGTTTGTACATACGACAATTCCATTGCCAAATGGTTAGGTTGTGGGAAGTTTGTTGAGCCTGATTATTCATCATGACCGGGTGTATGAGTAGGAAGGGAGGGGGATTCTAGGTTGGGTATTAGTTTTGCTTTTTTGCGGTTTGCGTGGTCAGTATCTTCAGTGTTAATGAGAGTATGAAGGTGCTGGAGCGCCTGTTTCATCTCTTGCAGCTGTTGTTGGGACTGCTCTTGGGACAGCTGCATTTGCTGCTGGATCTGAATGATTTGCTGTTGCATTTGTTGTTGTGATTGTACGAGTGTTTCTCCTAGTCCTGTTTCTATTTGCGAGGGCATGGGGCCAGTGGGTTCGGGGATTACAGCCACTTCATCGGAAGCTGACACTGGTGAGGTTGTTTTTTTCCCCGGATGTGATTTGATTACGGGTATGACCTGGGAGGGGTCTGGGGGTGGCGAGGATCTTGAGGGTGTAAGGAGTGTTCGGAGTTGCCTATTCTCCTCTCTAAGTTGCCGACTCTCCTCTTTAAGTTGTTGATTCTCAGCCCTTAGTTCCTTTAACTGGTTTAAAATTTCGGTTAGCTGCTGACTAACATCCGGCGCGCAGGACGAAGAGGAAGTGGTCTGCTTCCTTTGGTTGTTTTGTGGGAATAGCCGCGCTGCCCAGCTCACCCTGTTGTTGTCTGTTGGTTGACAGAGTGCTGCTGGTGCCTTGTCGCATTGTGGGTTGCTTGGTCGTGTCCTGGAATTGGACCTTGGTCTTGAGGAAGACCGTTGCCTCGGTCCCGTCCTTTGTGGCCCTCTGGAGCGGGAGCGTGACCGGGAGTTGACGCGAGTGTCCTTTCGTCTTCGGTGATGGTTCGAGACCGATGTTGGTGGGCGGTGAGCCAGCTTTTTAGGGCACTCCTTGGAGCCCGTAGGGTGGGCGCCTGTGCATAGAGCACATCGGGGCGTACACTCGTGGCCTTTCGTTGGGTTGGAAACACCACACATCACGCACTTAACAGTGTCCGGGTTTGGGCACACATCAGCGCGATGACCGATCTCGTGGCATATGTAGCAGGCGTGATGGGTAGGTAGATACCAACTGCATGGAAGTGCTGCGTGCTCGAAGATGACATATTTCGGTAATTGCTTGCCGGTGAAAGTAATAAGAGCTGTCGATGTTTTTCCGATCATTCGGGCTGAAAGAACTTCATAGCCCGGCGAGTAGAGATTGTCGATTAGTTCTTGGCCAGTGGTCTCGGGCGGGATGCCACGCACCACGCCGCGAGCCGAGTCGTCGGGGGCGGCAATATAAGCGGTAACTTCATATTCGTTGTCACCAAAACGCAGGGTTGGAATGTCTCTGATGTGTCGGGCCAGGTCTTCACTTGGGGTGCTTGCGATGGCGATATTTTGTATTCTGTCCATGCGGACTTGGAATGTTGTCGAGTTTGGTCGGTCGCGGGTATGTTGCCGAGTTTTCTCCGCGATGGCGCGAGAGAGGTAGATAGTCTCGAGGTTGGCAAGATTTAAGACTCCTCGCGGGCGAATAATAATTTTGAAATCGTCTCGAGGGAGCGGAGGTAGTCTTGGTTATCTAGTTAGGGCCCTCTGCGGCGTCGGTTGAGAGACTGAGATTGTGGCCTCGGTATTTTGTGGCTTGACCTTTTTGAATCTTCGCCTGCGTATTTCTACCCAGTCGTCTTGTTCGGGTTGTTCTTCTTGGAGGGGGATGCCGGTAGCATCGCTTGCCTCCATGGCCGTTGCCATGCTTGGGTTCTGAGCCGGAGGCGGCGTGGGGCGAAGACACGTGCCTAGCGCACGAGCACCGGGTAAAATGCTGCGTACCTGGTTAGTAGGCTTAGCGTGGCGGCCGTCGCTTGGGAACTTCGAGAAGCCATATTTCCGAGGGAAATTCACTCACGCGCTGGATGATGGTGTGCACTTGTTCCTTGCGACGAACTGCGTTGATTGAAACCAGAATTGTTTTTGGATTATACTTTTTGCCGGTGATTGAGATCTCTCAAAGCGGGAGCCCGTGAATAGTACATCAGCGCCAGTTGGCCCTCGTCTTCTTTTTTCTGACGATGGAATTTTTTTCATAAAACGAGTCTGTAACGTATCGTTTGATGGCGCAAATGCACGTATTTTTCCCGTCGTTTTTTTACAGTGTGTGAATCTTGCGAAACAGGCGACGAAGAGTGGTGGGTGAAATGTGCTCGTGTGTGGTTGTGGATTTTGTGTACGACGTAGGATTACCCAGAAAGGTGGGTCCATATCGATAAATGTGCGGGTAACAAGCACGTGACCTGTCAAGCCCATTAATCCTCATTATTTTATCGTGCGAACTGACATTGTCACGTATCGCGTTTGATTTGGGTTCCAACATCGGTAACCTAACTTTTGTTGCATTAAAACTGCAATAAACATTTGTTTAAAACGATCACTCCAATGAGCACGTCGTTATTGGGCTTTCTCATTGAAAGGTAGGTCGCGGGTGTCCCAGCTAGTTATTCTGAATGGTTTTGTGGTTGTCTAGCATTTCAAGCGCTCGAGGCTGTCTGTACTGCGTGCCGTACGCTTTCGATCAATGTGAATGTGTTCGCAACGCGGAACGTTTGTGTTCTGTGTGTATCCACCTCCAATATCGTACTCTCTCGTATTGCCGTATGGTAACTCCTGCTGTTCCGCGATATCATTCACGCGATGTCGTATATGTGGGCGTACCGATATCCACATGTTGCTTCACGGGCGATCAATACTGTGTTACGCATCCTCTTAGTCCGCGGTGAATGCCGACGTAATTCATGTAGGTAACTTGGAATTCGTTCTGAGATTTATCCACGCGATATTGTATTCTCCTTTGGGCCCGTGATCGACGACCGATATTTATATATCATGTGGCCGCACAGTATGTCCATGTCGGTCACCAATATGCACGCGGTGTCGTATTCTATTCCAATAACCGTAAGTTCTGTCGGGATATTGTGCTTCGATAGCGTGTTGTATACCAATAACCGCATACTATATCGGGATATTGTGCTCCGATATGAATTCCCGTCGTGCGTATTGGGTTAATGGGATAACAATAAGTTTTTATTGGTTTCCATCAACTTCATTGGAATACAATATTTCCAATAAGCCGAGTTCATATTGGCTTTTTTCAATAGGGTGGCAACCTTATCGTTTATGATCGGGGTAATAGTGAACGCGAATTTTCTAGATGAACGGAGGAGTGTATCTTCTAGATCATCCACGCGGCGATATGTGCGCCAAGGATGTTCGTTATCACACTTGATTTTCTTCGCTTACATAGAATCATTTTGTTTATGCATCATTAGAAATTGTAAAATAGGCCACTTCAGTATACATTCAACTGAAGTCCGCGTTTTCGGCCTATGCAGACGATAACGGTATTGTCTGTGCCAACCAAGAAAGCGTCGTCGAAGTGATGTATAAACTCTTAAAAACAGGAGTAGTACTTTGTCCTTTTTGGGGACTAAATCGATGTCACTGAGAGAGATCCGCAAAAAGCTGCGAAACCACGGTTCAGTCCCTTCATTTTCTTTTAGACTCTATGCATTGATACCTTTAGGTCGAAGTTTTGATCCGTAAAAAGGAATGTTTTGGATCCCTACAGCAGACCCTATTGGAAAATCTCGATGATGGAAAGATGACGGAAAAGGCTCATACAAGCGTAACCGTAATATGGGACATCCTATACAAGCGAAAAAGGCGGCTCCAGTATAGTGGAATAAGGCGGAACGATACAGGTGGGCGGAACCATACAAGCGTGTCGTATTATGGGACATCCTATACCAGCGTAGTGGATATAGGCGGAACCATGTAGGCGGACGGAACCATACATGCATAACGTAATATGGGACATCCTATACCAGCAAAAAGGCGATACCAGCATGGTGGAGCCATATGGCTCCAGCGTGTTGGTTTCGCCTTTTCACTGTTGTACAGGGCGATTTAGTTTTAAGCTTTACATATATGTTTAGAAAGGTCGTGAAAGCTATATTAATGCGGTTTGTGCAGGCGAGTTATACGGCCAGGCGTACGTAGTATAGGGACCTAGTCGTAACGATCAGTCAGATAATTAAATACAATTTGTTAATCAACTTTTTAATTAGTGAAAATGAAAATATGGTTTCAATTAGAAACTTGCTGAGTCATTGAAAACCACAAAATCAAGTCTTTTTAAAAGGATATAATTCAGGGGTAGCGTTTTATGCATTCTGTAAAAAGCTTTATTTGGACGAGTTTCTAGGTTTCAGTTTCTTATCAGAGCTCATCTCTGCGCCCACGGTCCTGTTCCCCAGGGGCATAGACACGCAACACACATGCGCCTTGCTTCCCTTCATCCTACGAGGGAGGCGAGGGGGCGGCTTCGCACTGCGGTCACCGGGCAGCTGGACCGCAGGTGCAAAGATGCGCTCTGGTAAGAAACCGAAGTCTGGAAATGCGTCCAAATTGACCATTTTTTTATAACGCCATAAAATGCTACTCGTCTTATATCTTTACAAAGAAAATTGATTTAGTGTGTTTTGATGATGCTTAGCAGGTTTCTAATTGGAACCATGGGTCTATTTTCACTTATTAAAAATTTCACGAACATACTATACTTAGAGAGAGGCTGAAGCAGTTTTGTATTTGAGAAAACACTTTTAAATCTCCTTCATTCGACCTCCAGAATCTCAAATATCAAAATTATTTGCTAATTTAATTAATCAAGGCTGCATAGTCATTTTTAAAGCGCTGTGAAAGCACCTCCCTAGAGAGCGACGTCACAACAGCAGCTTTCAAAATCTTTGTTCACGCATCTTCAGCGCCTATCAAAGCTATGCACGCACATGCTATTTTTTAAAAGGGCAGAAAAATGTGTCACGACTGGTGCCAGTGCCGGAGAATATACCTAGAAAACTTGCGATTGGACGCGCAGCCCTTAAGCGACACACGCTTGGCGGCCGAAAGGTCTTCTTACGATGTCACTGTTGGTGGAATGTTTTTTGTGTTTTCTCACGTTTAGTTATATCTTTGAGGAAAACGAACGGGATATTCAGATTCGCGGGAGAAAACTACGCTAGAATGAACCTCCATCTAGTTTTCTGAAAGAAGTCTGGCACATCTCTGTAATAAGCCGACGGATCATTACAAATTAGCCTTTTATACTATGCCGCCCTGGCCATATAACTCACGTGCACAGACTGCGTAAATGTAGCTTTTACGGCTTTTTTAAAAAAAATCTGTAAAACATAGAAAAAAAACTGTAGAATGTCCCCCAATACGATACGATTGTATGGTTCCTTCCCCGCTTGCATTGTTCAAGAAAGACTTGTGGACATCCAGCGTTTCATTGGAATGCTGGATGTCAGCGAGTCTCTACATCAGTGAGTGGTTTCAAACAAGCATGGTGTTTGCACACCAGTAAGCTCTTATCCGAGGCTCACCAGGACCACTAAGAGCAGAGGCGAAATGTCGTGACCTGGTAAATTTGGTTGCAGGTATTTATTTTTACAAGAACTGCATGCAGCAAAGCTTAACTTTGCTTAAAAGAAGATTATTAAAAATTCAATACTGAACAATGGTGTCCCTTGAGCTGTCAGACCAAACTCCCACTCTTGCCACTCAGGAGTTCCTAACTTGTGCGTAGAGGATCAGCACAGCCCAGATTTGTGCTGCGAGCGCACCTGCAATATAAAAGTTGAATAAACATGAGATGAAATATGAGACGTTTACAATTCTCTGTAACGTGAAATTAGAGCACAGATCTTGAAGAGGAGGATGGGAAGGTATGCCCCTCCTCCCCCTCCCCTCCTCCTCTTCTGCTCCCTCCCATTTAGCAGGAAACTTCCCTGAATTTAGCGGGAAAATTTCCCCACTAAATTTAGCTGGTTAAGTTTCCCACTAAATTTAGCGCAGAAATTGATGTCACATGACCTCAACACAAATGCAGTTTTTCCGCTAAAAGTAGCAGGGAAAATGACGTCGCATGACCGTGTCACGTCAGCCATAAAAAAATTCAGTTTCTCAGCTAGACTTAGCGGAAATATTAACGTCACATGACCACAACATTAATTCAATTTCCTGCCAAGTTTAGTTGGGTGGTTACGCCGACAGCGACGCCGCAAAAACGCGGAAACGGGTGCTAAGAGCTGCGCTAAAAACTAAATGCATCAGGTGAAATAAAGTGAACATTAGAGATACTGTAAGAAAAAGAAGAGAATCTAAGATACCGTTCTCAGATCCTTCCTTTTGTCCGTTCTCAAATGTTTTGATTTCAAGAAATGTTTATCTCTTTATTCATACCCAGAGAACACCTCCCAGTTTCAGCATGAATGCAATAAATCAATGCAGACTAGACCTTGTAAACTATAATCCACATGAAAATTAATGTTTGCCACATAGTCATGTATGAGTCAGTGGCTCAGATCTCTAAATACATTTGTATTGAGGAACATTCTTGAATGAAACTTCTGGGCTTCGAATTCAACAGTTTGTACTTCCGTAAGGAACACTGTATGGCACTGATTTTTTTTTTTGTGACACATCAGAAACAGCACAGCACTGTCATCCTCGCATACCTAACAAGAATTTGTATTTTTTTTTTAGCATGGCATGTGCTATTCTAATGCCCATAAAGCATCCTTTAACAAAATTTCCTTTGTAGAGCTTTTTATTGCTTCTTATTTAGCTCGCACGACAGATTTGGTACCTTGAATTCTCACTCGGCATCAACAGTTTTATATATTAATGTAATAGCGAAAGACAAGATGTATGGACTTGAGTACGGCTCAGCAAGCACAGATGTTGAGAAAAGTACTGAAGAAAACTCAAATGTCAAAATAAAAATAAGCTGGAATGTGGAATTATGGACATGGACATGAATACAGTTAGCAGATTCAATATGAAGAATATGTGTTAGACGCACGCTCAAAGAAACCTGTTGCATCTATATTCATTCAAATTACTTTGCAGAACCCAGCGCTGCAGTCTCAGGTGGGAGTTCGCTGAATGAGTCTACTGAAAATGAGTGTAGACGGAAAAAGCAGTTTGATCTGCGATAATGAACATTACATAAGTGACATGTCATTATTACTGTTACAGTGCCGAATGTTCCAAACTGTCAGTCGCATCATTCTGTGAGTTCCCTCCGTACATTACAGGGTTTGGCTCTCTCGAATGCTTTGCGAGAAAAATGATGAACTGGAAATATCTAGAGTAGTTCTAGAAAAACTATTTCCAGAATCTTATCTCAGCATCGCGAAGAATATAAAAAGTTTCTAAAGACAAGGTTAGCGCAGGAGTTGAATAAACTAAATACTTTGTTTTTCGAAACCATCTTGCCGTAGTAAACGTATGAAGTTCCCCTAGGTAGAGCTAGTCATTACGGATGATTGTGCCCATTGCGTACCATAAAAATTTAATTTGCGACCTACAATATTTACAAACTCAATTAACTCTGAATAAGTGGACCACTTGGCATTAAAGATTGGCCTCACCATGACTGTCTGCCAACATCTACATAATAATTTCCATGAACCTATGTATTTCAAGAAAATATTTGGTGCGAGCTGCTTAAAACACAATAGCACTTTTTAGCAAGTGCTGATTGTTGGGCAAGTTGGTACGGTACGTTAGAAAACATGATTGTGCTTTGAAGACGGGGACATAGGAAGGACAGACACCACAGAGTGCTAACTTTCAACTGATTTAATTCAAGAACCTCGGCGTAGAAACACACTGCGTCACCGCACCACATCTCAACCAATCCGTGGCCCTGCCACGGACCGCAAGTACGCCAACTCCTTATCCGCCAAGTCAATTGACGCCACACTGACACAACACGTGCCGGAACTATTTATAGCATCAGCCTCCATAATCTCTCTAACAGTCATATCTTTGTGCCTAGCAAGAACAGTAGACTGAGCAAATAATGGTTTGCACTCGCAGTCATGATCTGTCGTGTCACTGTCATGACTGCGGGTGCAAACCATTATTTGTTTCGTCTATTGTTCTTGAGAGGCACAAAGATAGGACTGTTAGCGAGATTATGGAGGCTGACACTATAAATAGTTCCGGCACAAGTTGTGTCAGTGTGGCGTCAATTGACTTGGCGGATAAGGATTTGGCGTACTTGCGGTCCGTGGCAGGGCCACGGATTGGTTGAGATGTGGTGCGGTGACACAGTCCGTTTCTACGCTGAGGTTCTTGAATTAAATCAGTTGAAAGTTAGCGCTCTGTTGTGTCTGTCCTTCATATGTCCCCGTCTTCCAAGCGCAATCATATTTTCTACCGCACTTTTTAACACTAATAGAAAGCCTGTAGTGGGCCACAACTTAAGCAGTTTTCACTTCATTATAAAGAGCAATTACACATATGTGAACCATGAATATAGGCCTGCATTGAATTTTTTTCTTAAGCTGAACGTGCTATGCTCTGTTTACTATATAAATCTTTGCAGAGCTGACAATGTGCAAGTTCCTGTTTTTTTCTATTTCACATGTCCCGACTGGTGAGTGTGGTAGGGACATAAGATTGATGACACCAACGAAACACAATGATTATTTTAAGAATTTGTTTGGGTATAGCACGAGCAAGGAGATCTGCGGGAAGTTATTTCTGTGACACCGTCGAACCTACATCCGCGGGCTTTAAGTTCACATGTTAATCATGTCTGCAGACTCCTTTTTGTAATTGGAATTTCATCCAACCCAAGATTTGAATATGTTTTTTTTTTCATTTTAGGCTTAGTAGTGCTTTTGCTGTTCTATTAATAGGTAAGAAAAATGCTTATTTCAAGTGGCATACCTAACACCTGGTGGCACGAGGACTCCCCTGTCGTGACGCAGACCGAAAGTCACAGCCAGGGAGATACTGCGATGCTCTTGTTGCTGGGATTACCTCCCCCATGGTCCTGCCCAGACCACAGAAAAAGATTGAGTCCAAGCTTGTGGCCACTAGGATCTCCAGATCTTGAGGCACCCAAGTAGCTGAAAATAAAAACAAATCACAATCAAGTACTTGGCAGAGCTACATTAGAATGGCTAGCATATTCTTTCGTGATCAGCACATAGATCCTCTTATTTTAGTCATAGTCACCCCCCGGACAAAGCTACGTAGGCGTTAAAATGATGGGTACCGAATTTAGGTGAATGATCAAATGCATTCATTTAACCCCCTTTCGCCCCAACCTGAGACTTCTGTCAAATATTCACATTCAACTGTAAAGACTACAAATAAAACTACTACTGCAATGCAAAGCCGTATAGTGGGAGAGTTTAGCCAGCGGGTGTGGCAACGAAGGCGCCGGAGAGGAGGAAAGGGAGGAGAACGCCGAAGGAGGGAGAGAGAAGGCAGCAGAGAAACAAAGAGGAGACGACCACCATTTTGACGCAAAGCTGTCTGCACGGAGCACTGTTGAGGCTACGTGTCGTCTGCTACGGGCTTATTTATTTTTTTTGCCTAAATAAAAGTGCGTTCAAACATGGAGGAACTTCTTTCTTTAGGTTTTTAAGCCACCGAGGAATAACACTATATCATTTTATTGCCAGAGCCTGCCAAATAAAAGGAAAGAACCGAAATTTGAATATCGATCCCATGCCGGGCGAATGAATGAAAATGGCGGCCCTCCCCGCTCAGCTGGGAGCAGCCTAGAGTAAACGCGCATGCGCTCACGCCTCTTGCTCTGTGCCGCGGGCTGATCAGCTCACTCGGAAGGGAGACGTTACGGCAGCGAAATCATAGACTGCCAGACTCTCCCCATATATGGCTCTGCTGCAATGGAAAGATTTTCCTACCCTCGTGCTCAGCGAGTGTCGACTGTGGATACAACTCCGGTTCATACACTGGCTGAACATGAGGGTAGAGTGTACCAGCAGAGGGCAGGTGTCTGTATACAAAGAGTTTAGTTGGCACACCAAGAGGCTAACGAATAAGAATGGGTACCACTCTGAGCAAAATGCCAAAAAAGCGTGGATCTCGGCTTGACAGTAACAGCGGCACACAGTATCTATTTTAGTGACAAAGGGGTACTAAATCATTATTTTCAGCTTCCTAACTAAACTAAATATTCTTCCCGGCTTGCTTTTTAGGAAAATCTCCAAATTTACAAGAACTACTAAGACAACGTCTAAAAAAAAAAAAAAGCAATGGCAAAACCAGCAATTGAATTCGCCTGCTCTCCAGTAGCAGGACATCTATGGCAGGCAGACCTGCAGAATGAGCAAGCAGTTTAAGAAACAGAGTATGTCCTATGTATAATTTTTTTTTATGCTGCAAAGCAAGCGCTGGAAGGAGGTTTCACGACATTAACGAAATTTCTTGCAATCAGTTGAGAACAAATTAGAGCAGTGAACTTGTCCTTGCTTCTGGCATAACGTCTTAGTGTTGCCCATGGAAACTCACATAAATTTGAAAATAAAAACAAAAGACTAACCTTCATAAAAAAATCTAACTTTGGCAAAGAAAAGTTACCTTGGAAAAAATATGTACAATACAGTTGTACAGCATGCATTTGTGTGCTTAACCAATTTTGAGGCAAATCGGCGACAATGAAAAGAAGACGTTTGAGTACAATTAAGGGAAAGACAGAAAGGATGCATACCTACAACAAAAACATCTAGAACGACCACGGGCAGGAAACTCTGGTGAGGCTCTCGGAGTGACTCCCTCATATGGGCCTGCGCAGACCACAGAACAAGATCGGTCAGAGCTTGCAGCCATAAGGTGCTTCATACCATGAAGTTACAGAAGCGGGTGCAATTGGAAGCAAAGTGCATTTCATTTCTCTGAAAAACGAAGAGTTTAATAGGTAGCTTGCATTCATAAGGTGATACAGTCATGAATGCACAGACTTTTCAATGCAGTGCTATATCACCAACTTGTTAACCATGCCGGGCAACACTAAAAACTGAGAGCATTATTTTAAACTATCTCAGCTTAAAGTTAACCACGACAGAAGCTTCAAGCCATCCTTGCAAATTCAGTGCACAAAGCAAGCCATGTGACCTTCTAGTTGGACGCCATGGTACGTCGAGCTTATAATCATGCGTCATGCTGTTTTTGCTGCAAAGGCTTGTAGTTTCAAAAGTGGTCCAGCTTAAAGAGACTAAAAGTATAGACGTTTATGAGTGGGGCCCTCATTTAGTCTGCAGCTACATTGCGAAATAGGACGTTCCAACCGGGATGTTTGCTGCCTGTAACCACACGACCAGCTTGTGCCCAGCGATTGTTCGAGCTGAATACATGTCCTCGACAGTGCCATTATTTGACAAGCATTTCTATGACTGTTAAACATGACTGACTTACAGAGAGACTCCACCTCAACGACTAATGACTTGGGATACCTAACTGAATACTGATATATCAACTAAATGCAAAACAATTACCTGGCAAGCATTAAATTTTTCAAGAGGCTGGGTCGACTCCGCATTAAGTTGAAGGAGTCGATGCATAATAGGACAATACAAACAAAAATATGCCTTAGAATTCCTTTTGCACCCCCAAAATGATGTGTTTTTGAAGGTAAGGTACACAATGTTCTTGATTTAGAAAGTGCCTCAGCTGTACAAATGCATATGCAATAAGGGCACTTGCCAAGCCTATTCTACTCAGCTCTGTGCAGGTTGAGCTAAGTTAGAGTATAGAAGTACATGCTCACTGACACCATCAGAAAGGCAGGGAGAAGTCTCCGTTGTTCGACCTCCAGCCCGTCTGCTACCTTCGATGACGTTTCAGCGCCTGATGAGCCTGGAGCGAGCACATCTGTCTAAAGCGGGGTGAAAAGCACAAGCATGTGCTGGAGGACGCCCAGCCATTCTCTTTTTGTCATTGGCTATACTACATATTTTTAGTAAGACATATTTTTAAGTGAGGAAAAGTACTGCAAATATGCAGTCCACTTTAAAGATAACAACAGTTGCCATTCACCATTTTCCAAATAAGTGCTCCCACGTACCGGAACATCTACACATGTGGTGCGTGAGTAGGTTCAGGACTGAGAGGCTAGAAAACGAAGCGCTCGCAAGGCTTGTCTGGCCCTTCCAACCATGCGGGTACATTCGTTGCAAGTTCCCGATTTGTAGACAAAATGATTTAGAATGAGCAAATCTTGTCTACGCCCGAGGTAGAACATTGAATTGCGATTCCCCCATATTGTGCGAACCATCCTTCAAACTGCGGTACCACCTGCAAATAAACTATGTAGTGCTGCGGCACGCGTCCTTGCTGCCTGCTTCAGAGGAAAACCACTGCTCGTGTTGAAGACGACATCCCACAGTGGACAGGCAACAATTTTTAACGAACAAAAACAAAATTGATATCATTCAATAGACACAGATAGGCTCACAAAGTGTCGGCACCATGATTGTTGTTGTTGGTTTTACTCTTGCATACAAACAAAGGTGACTTCCTCTCTCCTCCATGGACAGTAAAACCCCCTTATCTTGGTGGCCCCTATTTCTTCTCGAATCGGTCACAGAGGACATAATTGCAGTCACTGAATTCCGCAAAATTAAAGGCCGCGAAAAGTAAAGGTTCGCCAACATTAAGGGGTTTACTGTTCTTCTGAGTGTCACATGATGTTAACATTTCAAGGAGGCTGAAGGTATTGGTTTAAGAAAAAATTGACCTATGAAAAAAATGCCCTTCTCCAGGTTAGGCACGCGAGGTTCTTTTGCACTACCTATAAGGTGGCAAGTTTATTTCGGCAGAGCTTTTGGTAAAACGGAGTCACAAAAGTAGCTATACTTGGCGTCAACTATTTTGTGCTGCATTATAAAGCCAGAGTAGATTCCACAGTGCGTGCTTCACCAGAGCACTGTTTGTTGCGAGAGCATATGTGGTTTAGTGTTGCATCCCATTTGCATAATCTAGAGAAACTAGCGCTGACAGAGTTGGAGCACTCCAAATATTAACAGCCGACTGTAGAAGCATTGAGAGATGCACACATGCGAACTGTGCATTTCTTAAAGGTGGGTCCGAGCAAAGGTAAAAACAATATCTATACTTACGGCGGCCATACTTGCCTTTCCCAAGCACGACCACTTTTCCCTCGGTAGCACCATCCAGTAAGAAGCACCAGCAACACGCCCATGAGACGCCGCCGCCTCCTGGATTGAATGACGACCCGCCTGAGGTCTTGGAAGGAGATCCGGAACACTGCTTTAGGCCAGATGTTGTATCTGGTGGGGCAGAGACTAAAAGCAAAAATTAACAAATTTATCTGAAGCGCTACATTCCTATAGGACAGCAGTATTTTTTTTAGGCCAGTGACTCGCTTTATTTAAACACAAATGGTTGGTTTATATGATGAACCATCAGCCCCTATTTTTCTTAAGTGTAACGCAGTGTCTAACGTTACGTCCGACGGAACCCGAAATAAAAATTAAAGTTACGCCCAACGTAACTGTCAAGCATTCGAGTTACGTCCGACGTAACCCAAAATAAAAATTAAAGTTACCGTATTTACTCGAAAATAGGTCGAACTCTATTTGTTGGACCCACCGAGAATAAAAAAAAAGAAAAAAAAATTCAAATATAGGTCGACTTTTTTTTTTATTTTTAAGAACGGGAAATTTTGGGCAAAAGAAAGAAACCTTTATTTACATCACTTCACAGCTTGGTAGACATCCTCGCATATTCGCAGCAATACTTCACTGACACCGTTGTAAAATGACGACAGGAAACGAAAGAAGGTGCGAAGCGACGGAAGACAAACTACAAAGACGCAAACAAAGCCGCCGTGTCCCCATGAGCAACACGCGAGCCGAGCCGCCTCAAGCAACTAACAAAAGTAACATCTTTTTTTTTTTTTTCTTTTTTTGTGCGCGTTTGCGAGGATGGAGGACAAAGTGCATGGCGCATCGCGTTCCTCTCCTTCCCCATTGCCCAGCAAGGGGAACGCTAGAGGTGCGATGGCGAAATCCAATGCCCCAAGAGGTGCGCGCGATAGCGGCATCGGCCACCGCTGTTGTTTTCGGTTGTTTAACAAAAGCTTTTGGAAACAAGAAGCGGCGCAGCTCTACGGCAACGCCGGCTCGGTGACTCGATAGCTTCATGCCTCCGGTACGGTCGCAAAATTTGGTCGCGAATGTAGGTCGAAATTCTTTAGTCACGATTTCCGAAAAAAAAAAAAATAAATAAATAAAAGAAAAAAAAAAGGTCGACATATATTTGAATAAACACGGTAGTCAGCTGCGCGACGAGACACACATTATGAAAGCGATTGGTGCGAGCGATCAAGGTGATGAGCGACGTTTTCTAGAAGCCCAGGAACCGAGCGGCGCAAGCAGCGAGAGTGAGAAATCTTCGTCGCTCGGCGCCGGCACTCGTAGCTTCTCGTCGTCGCTCGTCTCGTTGATCGCTATATTACTTACATGCTGTTCAGAAAGGTGCTCTAAGTGGTTACCATTGCATTGGGACCAGCCTCGCATCCAACCGTAACCAGTCTTGACTTTTTTTTAAGCCGCCCAGGTAGAAGTTAACATCGTACATACATCGTTTTCAAGCATGGCTCCTCGTTCATTGCTCGATTTACTTTTTCGTAAATGACAAACCGCAATGAAGCACAATTATTCTAGTTCAAAATTGTCACGAACACTTGGCACGCATGCTTACACTGTAGCGCACCTAACGTAATTTAAAAGTAGAACGAAAACGTGACGAGATTCGCTTACCGCTTCACGGAAACAGAGTCCTTCGGATCCTAGGCCTAACGGCCGAAATCGGAAGTCGCCTGCGGTCCGGCGATCGGACGAGTTGAGCCGGCCGCGCTGTGCTGACCCCGGCTGACCACGCCGGGTTGAACCATGAGAGGCGTCGTCGAGTTGAGAGCCAGAGACGCAGTAGAAACGGACCGTAAAACATCTGTCCCGTAAAACGCAGAAGGAGCCAGCGCCAAAACCGCTACGTCTGGCTGCGTCGCCATCTCCACGACGACCGGAAGCGTGTAAACCGGTGTAGGACGCCGATCTCACTACCCCTAAGCTTCGACTACGGTAGTGGTTATGGCGTACGCCAAAATCAATACCGTAGTCGTTTCGGCGTACGCCATAGTCAATACCGTAGTCTTTTTCGCATACCCCAAACACACTATCCTTACGCCAAATTCAATACCTTGAATAACGTCGGTTGAGCGGGGATTGAGCTCCGCATTTCGCTAAAACTGGCGGAATCAACTTTCTGCAGCAAAATACCCTGATTGTTTGTTGTTGTTTGTATGAGCAGCGGAACGCGCGCGGCAGGCGTTGTTAATTTTGATTACCGTTGATACGGCTGACGGCGCACAGAGCTGAAGGGCACAAGCAAGGAAGCTTGGAGTGATTCTGTGTCAATGTGATTTGACGTCGCTTCTTTCTGTTTCTTCAATCATGGTGCAAATGCAGGTGCCCGACTCCCGAACGATTCGAAGGCAAGAGTGGTAGCCCGCCTATCCGCTGGTCTTTCAATCGCATGCCCTGTCGTCATTTTAGGCACAGCGGAAGAAAATAAGACGCTCACTATTTTAAATAGCGTGCGATCGGCCTGTCTAGGTTTTGGCGACACCGTTTCAGGCTGTAGATGAGAAAATTTAGCCACTACAGTACGACTGCTAGCCTGGGGTCTGTGCCTCACAACAGATCGAATCGGGTGGGGGTGGGGATCCCTGGCAGTGGGACCTTTCGCCGTACGAGTTGCGGTGCGCTAACACGCTCGACCTCCGATACCCCCTTGGGTCGCAGCGCTTGCTGAAAGAAGTTTTGGATCGTTTTACGCAGATTTTGCAGTGCGTACGAGACGCACAACAGCTACGTACTACGTCCTAGATGCCCAAACTGAGGCTCGCTACTTGTGCGCGGCTCTCGTGATCTGGGGAACAGCCATGAAAATGTTGCATTGAGAAGTACGAAAAAGTAATATTATAAAAATAGAGTATTTAAAACTGGCTTGCATTGTCACTGAACATATGAAAATAAAACTGATTAGGAATGCCGATCAGATCGAGTGGAAATGTGATATAGATCTTTAAATAGGCTCGGATATTATCGGATTATGTGCGAAGTTGCGTCGGAACAGGTGGGCAGGGTTGGTATATTCTCCATCCCCCACATAATTCAAACTCGTTGCCCCCCATCCCTGTTCCTATATTCTTCCAATGTGGCAGGTCTTTTTTTTTTTTGTGTGTGTGTGTGTGTGTGTGTTTAGGGCTGCAGTTTTCTATACTTCATCTCCCCTTAGCATGGACTGTTAGCCAGATTCTACAAGTGTGAGCTAATTGCTTTGGATCACACCATGGCGGTTGCACGAGTGCTCATTCACTGCAAGCGCTGTGAAGGCAGTCAAGGTCATACCATCTTGTGCTTGCGCAGCCTTTGCGGTTTGAGGTCCTTTGTTTTGGCCTGTTCTTTTGTGTCTGGGTTTCATGTTCTTTTTGTTTCTTGTTTCGTGTGCTGGATATGGTTGGAAGTTATGTTACGCCTAGTAGTAGGATCTTTTGTAAAAACATTGGTTTGAGAGTAAATGGTTCTAGTACCCTCTTTCTTTTCCTTCTGGCCGAGCAATGAACCTTTTGTAGAAACATTGGTTTGAGAGTAAATGGTTCTAGTACCTTCTTTCTTTTCCTGCTGGCCGAGCAGAGAGCGAAAATGGTTTCCTCGTGCCGACTTCGGGACAGAAGATAACCCACGATGGGGACAAAGGCAAGTTTGGGGAAACCGTATCTAGGTCACAGCGGCTCAATGGGCAAACAGGATGTGGCTCACGTTTTGCGTGTGGAACAGGTTAGAGAGGCCTGGTGCGCGCATTGTTTTCCAGCCATTTATTCTCTATCCCAGTCGCGTGTCTAGGTGGCAGCACGTATTCGCCAAAGGGTGGATTCTGAAGGAGGTTTGGACGTGTATATAAGGCGGTGTTTGTTAAATAAACTTTAACCTGTGTCCGAGACTTCAATGTTCATTTCATTTTTATTTTTATTTTCCTAAGTCTCGGGTTTACTATGTTTGTCATTCACCAGCTCGCCTGTGTTTTCTCCCTTTCTTCACTGAATAATGTACTGGTCAACAATTATCTGGTCTCACCCAAAGTCGAAGGGAGACCAATGAAGTTTGAGGTAGACACAGTAGTTTACCACCTTGACCAGGGCAAGACCCTATAGATGACGCGTTGCTGACACATGAGGAAGTTCTTGACTCAGGGATGAGCAGGCACAAAGAACCCTCGGTGAACCTGGATCTGAAAAAAGATGAAGCACTGCGCTTTTTGAAGGCCAGCCCTGTTCCTTTTGCAATGTGTACCGCAGTGGAGGCAGAACTCCGGATGCTCCAAAGCTAAGGCATAATCGAGCCAACACAACACTGAACGCGGTTGAAAAACTGGCGGTAAATCTGATGCGGGCTGTAACAGATTTTGTGGTGAGCGTGTTTGGAGGCACCACTTTTTCAACACTGGACCTCACTAATAATAATAATAATAATAATAGTAATAATAATAATTTTTATTTGCACGAGAAAGTTTGCCCACTCAGCGGCGTGCGAGGCTAGACAGAAAGGTTAGTACCCTTACGCATGTGCGCCTGCTAGCCCGCCGCTGAGTAGGTGTAAACATAAACAAACTGTAGTCGTAAGTACAAGATAACACATATACACCTACGGAACAAATGAATAATCATAACCCAGAGGGGAAGATAAGAAAACTCGCTGTGCCCCAACCCACCGCCACGCAGACCACGGCAGAGGCCCCAGCCACAAGGCATTCCACTAGCTGTGTGTGACAGTGGAGACAGCAGATATGCTCACCATGAACACCATCAAAGGACGACACAGAGTGAAAAGGATGCTCTTGAAAATTTCAGCTGCCGCGGCAATTTTCCAGCTCTGCAAGGAGACAGTCCTAGCAGGAAAACTTATCATGAAATTTTACCTGGGTAATGTTGTTGTGACGATCTGGATCGGTCATCAAGATAAATGGGCACCGTGCTCAGGAAAGACATGTCAACGTCATCAGCTACCATGCCAAAACTACTTCTTTTATTTCGATCATGAGCGCTCGCACGAGCCGCTTCAGAGCGATGTCTCTTTTGCAGCTCGTCACGTGCCAAGGTTTTTAAGTGTCGACCTGATATCACGCTGCCACGCAACAAACACTAAACAAATACTGCGTCGAGCAATATGCACATGATTAAATAATGATATACATACGACGTGATAAATGAGAAAAAAACATAAAGTTTACAAAGTTCAGTCCCCAGGTAGAGGCTGCACAAATTTGACGACCGGCTTCAGTTTCTCCACATGCACTACATCGCGGCCAGTACCGTCCACGAGTTCAAGCTCGTAGTTCACGGGAGAGAGCCGGCTCACAATTTGGCGAGGGCCAGTAAATTCCTGCTCTTGGGCAGAGCCGGCCCTGCCCAAGAGCAGGAAGGAGTGCGCTTTCTTTGTCCCTGCGCAGCTTGCACTCGCTCTGCAGCGAGAGCCAAAACCGGTGTCTTTGGTTGGCTGAAGACAACCTGGTCAAAGCAAAGGAAAGAGTCCAGCAACTCATTCAACGAAGCGAAGCGCCTGTCGAAGCATGCTTTCGTGCTTTGTGGAAGAGTGTGGCCAGGATAACCTTGCATTTCTCCGCCTTCTTCTCTGGGTAGCTGCACTTGTGGATGAGCTCCAGTAAACGGAAGGCGGAGTTGGTGCAGGACTCTCCCGAGTGCTGACTTGTGCTGAACATCTTTTGTTTCGCCTCAGCTTTGTTGTCCAGGTTGTAACGACGACGGAAAGCTTTCTTCATTTGCTCCTACATTGTTAGCTTGGCCGTCTTGAGGTGGTACGTAATCCACTTGGAGTCCTTAGATGGTGGCTTGGATACAATCAATGGGATGGCCTCACCTGGTGCAACTTTAAACGTCTGGAACCTGAAATCTATCTGGTGAAACCAGGCGATGATGTCCGTGCGCAGTTGAGAAACCGAGCTGACAGTCACGTTGGTCAGCGACTGCAGTGTCTGCGGCTGACTCAGCTTGAGCAGGAACCCTCTTCCTAGGTGCCTTGGACCTTTTTTTCTTTGCGGACTCTTGGAGCAGTGTACGTCAGAGTCCACGCTGCACGAAAACTCCGAGGACGAGGTTTTTGGCATCCTTGCCTCGAGCTGATCAAGACGATCCATGATGCTGACAGGTGCCAGCAGGCAAATTCAGTGTTGCCTTTAGCTATGCGTTGAAGAATCTGAACGCAGACATTTTGAGCAGACTGCCTTTCCTGCGGGCAAGGATGAGCCCAACCCTCCCACAGTTCTGCTCATGTTGCAAGCGTTGACAAGGGCGCTATAGTCTGTTGCAGGTCAAGAATAGCATGAGAGTGGAGAAGAGGAAACCACCTCTACTTGTCATGATAGGTGGTTTGCTTCTCTCCAGTGTTCGCTCCGCCAATGTCGAGAGAGAGGGACAGAGACTTCTCCTGCTATTCTTGACCTGCAGGAGACTCTAATTATGTCCCAGAAGCTGGCAGAAAAGACCACATAGAATTTTACCCTTTCGCACATGTCCGAAGCAGTTCAGGGTAGAAATGTCGGAGGCCCCAGAGAGGATATTTTTGACCTATTCAAGAGTTTTGTTACACTGCTGCTGCCGCTATTCATTCTGAGAACTGCAGCCCCTACACGCGTGATAACCCCGCTGTGGGCCTGTGCATGCAGTACACGAAACGACACCACCTGTCTTGTGCACGGCCGTCTGTCCCCTGTGAGCAGTTATGGCATCACCAAGCATGTGCACAATAGCTGGTGAGATCAGTATGTTGGTGACATGATGTTGTTTAATGCAGGGATCATGTGTTGTGATACCAATGGATCCACGGTTTGGGTCGCTGACTCTGGTGCACTCCGTATACCGCAGAATCATCGCCATGGAAGCCTGTGCCAGAAGCTATATGTCCGATGGCCAGGAATTGGGGAAAATAGCATATATGGGTGTAGGACAATATATGGTCCCGGACAATATGGTCCCAGACAAAATCGTCCTGGGCAAAATGGTTCCAGACAATATGGTCCCAGACAAGATGGTCCCGGGCAAAATGGTCCCGGACAATATCGTCCCGGACAATATGATCCCGAACAATATGGTCCCAAGCGCAAACCTGGACAAAATGGTCCCAAGTAAAATTTCCGACACATTTGACGCACTGTCTAAAATGTCACTGATATCTGCAGCGATTACTTTTAACGGTCTATTCGTCACATGTCGATTCGTCATAGGGGGAATAAAGGCAATCTACCGTGCAGATACCGCATGTTTTGGTGCAATGTTAGAAAATAAGAATGGAAAATAATAAACATGATTTTGAACACATGACATGTTTTATTACGTTCCCACAAAAGGTCTACCCTTCTTTGATGCTGTTTGGCCTCAGCAGCCCTTGCGCCATGAAAATCCAATCCAGTCCAAAAGGTCTACGATCTTGAAATGGCACTTGGCCCACGCCTTTCAGAGGGTCAATCATCGATACGGCTCAATTGTTTGTACTGTGTGCAGATTGTTTGAAGTTGCTGTTGCATTTCTCGGTAGACTGGTTGAAACTCAAGTTGAACACACGAAAAGTAGAACAAATGGCGAAAATTATGCGTGAAAAATATAAACTGTAGATTGACGAACGGCTCGCAATATAAGTATTTTGCGAATCACATTTAATAACATAAACCTGTGAAGACCAAGCAATTAAAAAGTAACTTTAAAATAATCAATGGCTCATGTCACAAATGTTTACCAAAAATAAATACATGCAATCTACAAACCTGTGAAAAGCAAGAAAAAAAAAAGAAAAATGCAGCGAAAACAACATGGGACCATTTTGTCCGGCTAGCTGGCACTTGGGACCATTTTGTCCGGGACCATATTGTCCGGGACCATATTGTCTGAGATCATAATGTCCAAGACCATTATGTATGGATCCCATATACTCAATACCAAACAACCAGAAAGCCAAGCTAAAAGCACTGACAGTGAGAATGGCCAACATCTTGGAATGAAATTCACATAGGCTTTGCTGGTTCAGTGATGAAAAGCATTTCAGGTTGTTATACACCAAATGGCTGGAGGTGTGAGTGGATAGCAGCATGTCGTCGAGCGTAGTAATCAAGGATTTATGGTCTTTATTAGACACAATTGAAGTGTTAATAAAGGTTTGTTCAGGCAACGGAGCTGCTTTAAGTTGCCATGATTTATTGCATGAATATCATCTGAGTCACCAGCGCACCTCATCACCGGCAACTCACAGGCTGAGCAGATGGTACAGGAGCTCAAGCAATTGCAAGGGCAACTACAGTAGATAAAGAAATTTCAGGTTTATGATTGGTTAAACGTCATGTAGGTACAACAGCGCAAAACAAAGAGGACTAAGGAAAGGAACAAACACCACAGGACGAGTACTGCACTAGTCCTGTGGAGCTAGTCCTCGTTGTTTTGCGCTGTTTTATGTTTAGCCTTCAATAAAATGACCAGATGTCTCCATTTAGGCGGGGACAGATAACGCTTTTCCGGCCAAGGTCGCTGTCCCGCCAGCGGGCTTGTGGGACAGCGCGTTTTCTTTCTTTTTTTTTTTTAGGGGCGAAGCTCGATTTTTAGGGGCTAGTATGTCCATCCGATGTCTGGCGTCGGGTGCTCGTGCTCACGAGCACGTGAGCACATGCTCCCGTGCTCGTGTAGGGCAAAAAACAACCGCATCTCCCCGTGGTGAATGATGTTGATGGGGCGAAGCTCTGGTGGAGCTTGTCTGCGTAGACGCTGAGCCGCAGCATGCCGAGCCTTTCGTTCGTTTTCATCCATGTCAGAAAGAGAATGTGTGGTATGTGGTTATAGCATTTGAGCATTTGACCGCAGCGTGACATGGATGCATGAAAACAAACGAAAGGCTCGGCATGCTGCGGCTCAGCGTCTACGCAGACAAGCACCACCAGAGCTTCGCCCCAATCAACATCATTCACCGATGCAGTTGTTTTCGCTTCGGCTGCCCCGAACCCAGAATAGATGAAAGACACAGTTAAACGAAACTATCGCACCAGTGAGAGGTTGCTTTCCCTGATGAAGGGACAAAATATGCTTGGCAAAGAAGATGCTGGTGCTGTTAATTTGCATATGACATCCCGGGCCAGTTGAGGATTCCCATTAGATTCCAATTGGAATTTAAAATTGGTACCAGTTGGGTTTTCAGACAACCAATTTATCCCTGCCAAATGGCAGCCGAATTCGCTAAAGGGAAGCTCATCGCCATCTTCTCTAAACTGGGTTCTCAAGGGATTCGATAAACCGGGGTCGGTAAAACGGCGTTCGCTAAAACGAGCTTCTCTAAACCGGATGCCTCTGAATTATTAAATTCCAATTGGTGAGACCCATTGGCCAATGTGCTGATTGGAACCCACTAAAACCAATCGATTCCGGTTAAAACCAGTTAAAATTCCAATTGGATCTAATGGGAATTTTAGCTGGGGATCTACTATACTAAGAAATAGTCTAACCAAATGTATTAGATGTGTATAGCAAACAGTATGCAAATGGCAAGGAAATGTTTTCACAGTGTATACGGAATAATAAAAAGGAGTGATTTGTTACCGAAATTCAAACTTTTCAAGTCTCGAACACAATATATAATTCCCCCTCCCCCCACCCCTCCCCCTTGCAACACTACAATTTACTCATGTATACACCGTGGCACGCAGGGCCGTACCCAGAAAAACATTTCGGGGGGGGTTTTCGGGGACAACGGCGGCCATTTTCTCTTATTTTCGCCTATGAATCATGTGCATCGGTGGCATATAATGGAGAGTTATAGCAAACCTAAGAACCGGTCCCGGTTTGGTACCCGGTAGCCGACTGGTGCCACTGCACGTGCGCAGAGGTGGAGATTAAAATTGGCTGGCTGCAAGTACACTGACCAGGGCCGTACCCAGAAAAAAATTTCGGGGGGGGGTCAGAACCCCCTAACCCCCCCCCCCCCTGGTTACGGCCCTGGTGGCACGTATCCAGGAGAAAGACCCATGGTGCCCGGGCTCCCCCCGAAATCTTCCATTTTGCTGGGACCTCCTCTCCACCCTCCCCCTTATACAGAATTTAGTCATGGGTGGGCGCCCCCCGAAACAAAATCCTGGCTATGTGCCTGCACCCTGCAATGGCTTAAATGTCGGCTAAATATTGCTTTGCGGCGCTTTTGGAATATGTGCCTAATAACATGCCTACCCTAACCGATCTGTACCCACGCACAATAATCTCCATAATACCTCACCCCCTTCCTCGATCCTCATGCCTTCCACATCTGTCAGTTGGAAGAGCTGGACCGCCCCACCCCGGGAAGCACAACTGACATGGCCCCAATTAGTGTCACACATTCTCAACGTCGCAGGGACCATGCTGCCCCCCTCACTACCAGCATCTTTTTGACCGCTAATGATCGAGATGCAGATAATGCGGACGAAGCATCATTGTAAATAAAATTTGTCTCCCTCTCCCTCCTAGCTGTTAGCCAAACGTCTCCAATTAGATAAAAGTAATTGGTTTTTCGGCTAAATGGATACAGGCTCCAGCATGCTAGACTTCCTCACACCTGGACTAACCATAAGGGCTGCATGTGACCCCCCCCCCCCCCCCTTCCCGAGGTCACGTGACCCTTCCTCCTCCGAGGTCATGTGACCCCCCCCCTCCCCCAGGGTCACCTGACCCCCCCCCCCCCGAGGTCACGTGACCCCCTCCCCCAAGGTCACGTGACCCCCACCTCCCCGAGGTCACGTGACTACCCCCCCCCCCGAGACCCCCCCTTGAGGTCACATGACCCCCCCCAAGGTCACGTAACCCTCCCCTGGAGGAGATTCAAGAATGAGGGGAGGAGGAGGATAAGGAGGGAGGAGGGGTATAGCTTCCGCTCACTACTTCCCTCCTCCTCCTCAAGAGCTGCGCTCTAATTCGGCGTTACACGGCTTTCATTTTTTAACTCGAGATTAAAGAAAGAATATTTTATATGGCAAGATTTGTAAATTCACTCAATTAGGTATGATTGGCTGTCTCTATGGGATTCATTTTATATCAGATCCGTCGTTTACTTGCCATCCCATGACATCAGACCTTCTGAGGTCACAGTTCATAAATATTTTATAGTTAAACATACCTTAATATAAATGAACAAGTAGAACAACCTTCACGATTTTAGCAGGGTTTTCGTCTAAGCATATAATGCAGTGAAAGGTGTGGGAAAACTTTTCAATATTCAAATTGAAAGTATTTGGCGAAAACTTTTCGCTTCAAACTCAAAATCCACTTTTGCATATGACTATAACTTAGAATCAACTGTTCTTCAAAATTGTCATCGGCCTACATCAGTTAATGTTTTTGTTTATTTTTGACCTTGAAACGACTGAGGACACGGATGATCGCATAATTACCTCACGGGATATACTCGGAAGCAGGCCTGAACGTAGCGGGTCAAACAGTTTCAAAAGAATATACAGGAAAGGAGACAAAGTGAGGCCTTCTGGTGCTCAACGAGAATGTACGACGACCACTGCGGCGTCTCTGTCGAAAAAGCCATCTGTTGTTCCACAACAAAGTGTCCAACCATTGGGGTGTTTCTTGAGGCTATCAACGAAAAAGGATATTTCATTTGAACCTGCCTTCGTGTTTACTCGAGCGGCTCTGAAGAAAACAAATAAGTGAAACAAGCGCCGGCTTTCTGCACACTGTGGGGACGGCTTCCTTGAAAACTAATAGGAAAAAGGAGACGGTGACCCGCTGGGTGTAAAAATGACAGCACAGACTTATCCTACAAAGGCGAGGGGAGAGGGGGGTGCAGACACAGCCCAGACGGAACACTCAGAGACATATTGCACGAGCACCGACACCCGCAGATGGTCCCCACATGAGAAGAGTGAGACAAAGTCGGTGAAACGGACATTGTTTGCCGCCCCTACCACCGCGGGTGCTGCTTCCTTTATCTCCCGGTTTCGTGCTGACTCGGTTCTCAGTCGTGTGCTAAACCAGACAATTTCTTGTTTGTGTAATGCGTGGAGTTACAGTTACAGTTACCCAATACAAAATAAACAGTCTTACAGTTACAAGTTACCAGCAGTAAAAAGTAACTCGTTACCAAAAAGTAGCTCTAGTTACCAGTAACGCATTACTAGTAACTAGTTACTGCCCAAGACTGCTTGTCATGCACAATCTGGATACGAGTGCTTCGCTCTTACCAGCGCTTTGGTCATATAAAAAGCGGCCTTTGAAGCGTCATCTTCGATGTCGCTCATCAAAAGCATTGGCTTATCAATTATTGCAAATAAATTGTGCACATCAAAATGCTGAAATGGCGAATCACGCAAAAAAAAGAAACACCCTTTGGGTTTAAATTTTTCTAATTTCTCAGTTTACCTTTCTTCTTACTGCATAGTGTAACAAATAAAATAATATTGTTTTGGTTTGTGATTTCTTAAGTCCAATTTTTGTACTGTGACGCGAAAGTAACGGCGTTACTCTTTTTGCAGTAACTGTAACATTTTAGTTTTTGAAGCCGGTGACTGTCACCGTAACAGTGTTACTTTTCCCCCCTAGGTAACTGTAACTGTAACACTGTTACTTTTTGCTGTTAACGTGCCCACGACTGATGACTAGGTTTAATTTTTTTGTTATGCTCTGGTAGTAAACACCGGGCTATGGGGACAAGTTCAAATAAAGTACCCCTTATAGTTTGATCTCCTGCCCATCGTATTATCGGGCACCGAACAATGGTTCTGAGCACTGCGACACTTTGCGCACCATACTGCTCGACATTTAGAGTCTTTACCCAAAAGGAGACTTTGCTATTTTTCACGACTTAAATTTTCCAAACATTGACTGGGTTCATCTTACCACGAGCAGCTCGAATGCTGCACGAGAGTTTTTCAATAACTGTTTGAATTTTAACCTCACCCCAGTTGTTGAACAACCCACCCGTGGCGACAATATTCTTGACCGTACCCCTACAAGCACACCAGAAATAATAAAAACTGTCAACTGTGTTGCTGGCTTAAGTGACCACGGCATCTTTATCATCGAGTTATCTATCCCTGTGCCGACGCTGAGCCCAACTGTTCAAACAATTCGTGAGCTATAACAAAGGTGATTACTACGTCACCATAAATCGGAACGTGTCATCGTTCTATCAGTCGTATGTCGGAAACCTTCGTTCAAGATCGGAGGAAGAAAACTGGTCACTATTTAAAAACAAACTTAATATTTTAACTGAACAATTTGTTCCGAATGTTATTGTACACAGCGACGGGCATAACCCCTGGTACAATATAAAACTTTGCAATCATTATAAATAACAAAAAGAAGCGCATGTATAGAAGAGCTAAGAAAGCAAATAATAACAAAGTCCGTGGCAAATATTTTTCAAATCTCAAATCTTGCACAGAGCGTAAGGACCAAAGTTATTTTCTTTGGGCCTGCCAAGAATTCTGCAAAGTAACCCCCAGAAGTTCTGGAAGGTATTTTCACCCAGAGATACTACTGACTCTATCCGACTAAAGAATGAAAATGTAGATGCCGTGTCTGAGCCACATTGCGCTACAGCTTTAAACAAATATTTCTCTTTCATACTATCAAACGAAAGCGTTGATTATATACCTATATAGTTTGCCTTGCTCTGGTTTTGAGCCCATGGCCCCCATTGACACTAACATTTCTGCTTCCAGAATACTTTGACCTATAGGTTTAAAACTCTCATCATCTTGTAGTCCAGACAATATTAGCCCCAAAATTCTTAGCAACACCAAAGTAATATCTAGTGAATTCCTCACATTCATATTTTCTTAGTCATTACAGCAGTATTGCCTATACTCCGTTTCACCTTCAGTCTGAGCGCAGCGGACGCTAGGAGCTATCCCAGCCAATCCAGCGTTGAGAGAGTGTCATGTGACCTTGAGCTCCCTGCGTCGCTCTGGCCAACTGAAAGGTCACACGACTTTCTCCCGAAGCTGGATCGGCTGGGATAGCTCGTGGCATCCAGTGTGCTCGGACTGAAGGTGGAACGGCGTATACCATTGGACTGGAAGCTGGGGAAGGTCATCCCGGTCTTTAAAAGCGGTGATCGTGTGCTGGCCTCAAACTATCATTCCATATCATATTTAGAAGCCAATCATATTTTTTACAATCATCAACATGAATTTCGTAGGGGTTTTTCATGCGAGACGCAACTGTTTGAACTCAAACACAAGTTAGTCACTAACCTTGACTCGCAGGGCCAAGCAGGTGCTGTATTCCTCGACCTCTCGAAGGCATTCGACAGAGTTCCCCATCGTCATCTAATTTCAAAACTTTCCATCCTGGGTATCGACCCTTTGGTCCTTTCTTGGATTCGTGGCTTTCTCTTTTTTTTCGCACTCTGGCTAACAACCATATATCAGATTTTACTAACGTTATAAGTAGGGTTCCACAGGGGGCATCACTAGGTTCACTACTGTTTCTTATTTTTATTAAAGACTTATCAATTGTAGGCTTTGTCTCTTTGCTTACGATTGTGTCCTATATCGCAAAATTACTTTGTCTGACGACCATTTGAATCTTCCGAGTGACCTTGACCTGATTCATGCCTGGTATTTCAAATGACTTATGTCATTAAACATGCCAAAATGTAAAGTACTTCGCTTTACTTGGAAACATGTAACACCATATTTTTCGTATTCCATTGGCTCTAGACTAATCATCTCTGCCTGCCTCCATCTATAAATATCTTGGTGCAACACATTGAAACAGACTCAGCAGAGGCTTTGCGCACTCTCGGGTACATCAAAAGAAATCTGAAGGTGCCACCATCTCATCTCCAGAAAATGGCATATGAGACTTACGTTGGACCAAAGTTAGAATATGCAGCAGCAATTCGGAATGCTCATCAAATTTATCCCATTAACCATCTTGAGTCAGTTCAAAATCGCACAGCCAGGTTGATTCTTAATGATCATTACCGAAGAACTAATGTCTCTGCACTGAAATTCCAGCTGTATAAGTCGCGCCATAAGATATCATGCTTAACCCCCATTTCATAAAATTTTGTATTATAATCCAATGCTTCATAACTCACTCCTACTTCCTCCTAGAAGAGCATCGTCACGACTAAACCACCCCCCCATATCACATATATCTCGGATCACAAACTACTTCAACCAATCAGAGAGGGAGAGAAAATAAACTTTTATTCTGAGCATTTCAACACGGTGGTCTGTGCCGGATGGAAGGGCTTCCCTCTTCACGAGGTCCTATATGCTGCCTTGTCTGCCTGGCCCGTGTTGACCAATTGAAGCCGATTCTCCAGGGCAGGGCTGGACAGCAAGTTCATCACTCTACAGGGGGAAGGGTGGGGGTAGTGGGTGGTCTTGATTGAATCTACACTCGCCTATTTTGTGACGGAGGGTTCCTATCTCTTGGCACACTGGGCAGTTCCCACTGTATTGAGTGGGGAACATATGCGACTGAGTAAAAGGGGGTGGGGGAAGGACCCTGACTGACTTTGCCTATACGCTACCTGTTCCTCCAGCGTTCACTTAGGATGCGGGGCTGGCAGTCTTCGCCTTTCCTTGCAGTAGAGTGCAACTACTATTTCCTTTTAGGTCACCATGGGTTGGTCCTGCACCTCTTCCATGGCTGTGGCCCGGTAAGTCAGCACGCAGGCCTGCTAGCTGGTGAGCAAGTTTATTGCCCTCTACCACGGAGTGGGCAGGTACCCATTCAAATTCTATGGGCTCCTTTGGGGGTCTATTGTTTTTGAGCACCTGAAGGCTTTTCAGGACACCGAGCCCGACTGGAAGCTCCGGAATGCTTGGTGCGAGTCGGTGATTACCCTGGTTCTGCCCGGCAATAGGCGACCCTGTCTTGTTCCGCAATGCTTCGATTACTCTTTTAGCTAGTGTATTTATGTACCAGTTTTATTTCACACACACTTGTTCTCACTGTTTATATTACTCACCAGCCCTGTCGGTGTAAGCCACCTGTCTGTTTATATGTTGATGTTTTGTATTTTTCATGTACTTCCCCCCCCCCCCGCTCCTTATGTAATGCCCCTGTTGGGACCTTTGAAGTTACAATAAGAATGATAATAATAATAATATTAATTAAAAAAAACTGCCAGCAACATTGGAAGAGTTTAGGAGCGGGGGTGGGGCCAACAAGTTTGAATTCCTGTGCCGACGCAACTTCACACATAACTTGAGCACAATATATTACATTTCCACTCGATCTGATCGGCATTCCTAATCAGTTTTATTTTCATATGTTCAGTGACAATGCAAGCCAGTTTTAAATACTCTATTTTTATAATATTACTTTTTCGTACTTCTCAATGCAACATTTTCATGGCTGTTCCCCAGATCACGAGAGCCGCGCACAAGTAGCGAGCCTCAGTTTGGGCATCTAGGACGTAGTACGTAGCTGTTGTGCGTCTCGTACGCACTGCAAAATCTGCGTAAAACGATCCAAAACTTCTTTCAGCAAGCGCTGCGACCCAAGGGGGTATCGGAGGTCGAGCGTGTTAGCGCACCGCAACTCGTACGGCGAAAGGTCCCACTGCCAGGGATCCCCACCCCCACCCGATTCGATCTGTTGTGAGGCACAGACCCCAGGCTAGCAGTCGTACTGTAGTGGCTAAATTTTCTCATCTACAGCCTGAAACGGTGTCGCCAAAACCTAGACAGGCCGATCGCACGCTATTTAAAATAGTGAGCGTCTTATTTTCTTCCGCTGTGCCCAAAATGACGACAGGGCATGCGATTGAAAGACCAGCGGATAGGCGGGCTACCACTCTTGCCTTCGAATCGTTCGGGAGTCGGGCACCTGCATTTGCACCATGATTGAAGAAACAGAAAGAAGCGACGTCAAATCACATTGACACAGAATCACTCCAAGCTTCCTTGCTTGTGCCCTTCAGCTCTGTGCGCCGTCAGCCGTATCAACGGTAATCAAAATTAACAACGCCTGCCGCGCGCGTTCCGCTGCTCATACAAACAACAACAAACAATCAGGGTATTTTGCTGCAGAAAGTTGATTCCGCCAGTTTTAGCGAAATGCGGAGCTCAATCCCCGCTCAACCGACGTTATTCAAGGTATTGAATTTGGCGTAAGGATAGTGTGTTTGGGGTATGCGAAAAAGACTACGGTATTGACTATGGCGTACGCCGAAACGACTACGGTATTGATTTTGGCGTACGCCATAACCACTACCGTAGTCGAAGCGGAGGGGTAGTGAGATCGGCGTCCTACACCGGGACTGGCCGGGAAGTTAGAAAAGGCGCGGCAGCGGAAGCCACTGGGCGGAAGCTTTACGTTTCGGTTTCGCTTTTCTCCGACATCGGCCACGGTCGCGGGCTGGTATGTTTGCGGCTGGTTGCGACGACGCGAGGGGCCACGAAAAGACGCCGAGTTGGCCGAGTACGAGTCACGGCCCACGATACGAGCAACGGGCCATTTGCCCCTGTCGACCGGCGATGCGGTATCCGCGGCTTAGTGTCACGATCGGTTTGTTGCCGTGCACGTTGACTCAAAGCTCGAAGTTATGCAGTTCCGTCAGTTCCGTTCCGGCACCAGCCGCACCACGTTTTCCGGTGCATCGCACGTGGAGGCCTTTCGACGCATTCAGTGAACGTAAAGATCGCGCCCGCTGTCTTCGGTGCTGTGGAAGAAGTTGGGAGACGGAAGAAGCATCAAAACCAAGGCGTTTAGGACTCCAGTCCGGGCCGCCGGTCCACTCTGAACGAGAGGCGACGTGTGTGTGCACGCTTTGAGGAAGCCTCCACGTTTCGCCGCGCCAGACCTCGCCGATCGCGACCAGACCCCGAGTCCGAGAGGCTCTTGCGCAGCCAGGAACGGCAGCGAGGTAGGAGCTGCTCGTTCTGCGCAACCATGCAGTGCTCTACAGTGATCGGAGCTCTCGGTGTCATGCGTGCTTGCACCGAAGCCTTTGTGACCCCTTCGGACGCGCAAGTCGTACTTCGCAAAGGTTTGGATGGGGCCGCCCTCACCGAGCAGCTCCGCTAAATTCCGCTTACTTATGATCGCAATAAAAGCTTGCGTTTGTTCTCGGGAAAAAAATTGCGGGACCGCTCTCCGCGCCGCCGACGAGGTTGGCCGCCACCATGTTCTCAGCTGTTCACTCGCTCCCGCAGCGAGCGCCTTCCGATAATCCTCCCCGTTCCAAAATGCGATGCGATCTTCGTTTACATGGGCTGAATGAATGCGCACTCGCCATCTCGATCCACCTCTGTCTAGCGACTTTAATGCGATGCGCTTTGCGCATTATGCCGTTTACATGACCGCATATTGAATGCGGCAACTGGATTCAATGCGACTAAGTCGCATTCATGTAAACGCGGCTTATGTTATTTTTCGACATGTATGATGTATGTAACGATACCGGTGGTAAACGATGGACGTTTTTGTTGGAAGATGGCGGTCGTCTTTCTGCATGTATGGTTTAGTTATACCGGTGGTCTTGTGGTATAGGCGTTTCGTTGGAAAGATGGCGGTCGCCTACGTCATCGGACGCAAAATCATACCAGCCATACCGAGTCATATCGGCGAGCAAACCGGCTGCCAGTATAGACAGACCCGGAGCCATAGCGGTGCCGGTATCTCCAGTTATGGAGAACGCAAAACCAAACTAGCTGCATGTATAATAACAATAAATTATGGTGGTGTCATACCAGGACTGTACAAGCAGCAGGTTTGTTTCTTGTACGTTTTTCCAATAGGGGAGCAATATCAGAAACTAAGTTTAGCTCTTCAGGGGATTATTTATGGTCCCTTGAGCGTCGTCGTCTCTACGATTGGGGCCCCGCATGGGGCAACTGTGAAAGCAGGTGTTTGGAGAGTGGCGTCTCCATGGATCCCGAGCCCCGCAGGAGGCGCCTGCACCTCGGGTGCTAGGTGCTTGGTGAGTAGCGTCACTACGCACCCCAGCCACGTGGGCCACCATAGCCGCACGCAGGGGGCACCTACTTTAGTAGGTGCTTGGTGAGTGGCGTCACTACGAATCCTAAGCCAGGTGAGTTCGCCCACCCACGTCTGGCTGTGCGTGGCGTACCCTTGTACGGGGAAAAGGGGACCCTGGTGGTTGAGTTGAGCCCGGGGTATATCTGGACCCTTCGGGGCCCCCCGGGCGAGGAAATACTACGCTTCGGCGCCTGCTTCTCGTAGACGGGTGTCCTGGCTTGGCCTGACCAGGATGATTCAGTCAGCCGCCTCTTCTACTCTCTTCTTCCATCTTTCACTTTTCCTCCCACCTTTCTCTTTTCTTATGCACTCTCTTCCTTCCTTTTTCACATCATTAGGCGGCAAGGGCCAACCTTGAGTGGAAACAGGTCCTGCCCCGGCAACCATACTAAGGTATAGTGCCCGGACAGCACAGGTAGAGTAATTGTCTCAGCCAAGCCTTTCTTGCTATGGCACATTACCTACCCCCTTGTTGGGCTCCGTGGTGGGTGGTTCACCCGGGAACTGAATTTTCTTCCCCATCTTTATGGGTCTGCAAACTAAAAAACTTTCTGACCGGGCCCCGAAAAGGGTCCGCACCGAAGTACCGCTCCAGTCTGAAAAGTCATTTGTTTCTGAAAAATTTCCAAGGTTTCTTGTTCTTCATTCTGAAAATAAAAAGCCACTGGGCAAACTGTCCCCCTTCCTTGTAGCTAAAGTTTTCAAGGGAGTTGTCGGCCAAAACTTATATGCAAAGG
Source organism: Ixodes scapularis (assembly GCF_016920785.2). Classification (NCBI taxonomy): domain Eukaryota; kingdom Metazoa; phylum Arthropoda; class Arachnida; order Ixodida; family Ixodidae; genus Ixodes; species Ixodes scapularis. The sequence goes on along the minus strand of NW_024609879.1, from coordinate 43,662,453 downwards.
AAATGGCGTCTGGAGACTTCCTTGTAGAAATCAGCACAAAGCAGCAGAGTGATGCCCTCTTGGGTCTTAACTCTATCTCAGATATAAAGTCAGTGTCGCCCCTCACCGCAAACTGAACACCGTCCAAGGAGTAATCTCCGAGGATGACCTGCTAAACTCACCTTACACAGACCTGGTGGAGGGCCTCTCTAGCCAAGGGGTTGTTGCTGCACGACGAATCACAATTCGTCGTGATGGCACACAACACAAGACAAAGCACATAGTCCTAACATTTGAGTCCGCCACACTTCCAGAGGCCGTGAAAGCTGGCTATCTCCACTGCAAGGTTCGGCCCTATGTGCCTAATCCTCGAAGGTGTTTCCAATGTCAGAGGTTTGGCCATGGTTCCCAGAAATGCCGTGGAAAAGCCACTTGTGCAAAATGTGCCAAGAATGACCACCTCACAGACACTTGCACCAACGATGCACACTCTGTGAACTGCGGTGATCCCCATCCTGCATATTCTCGATCCTGCAGAACGTGGAAGGAGAAGGAGATACTTACACTCAAAGTCAAGGAAAACCTCTCCTACCCAGAGGCACGCCGTCGCTTTGGATTCTTGCGTAAAGGCAGTTTTGCGCAGGTGGTGCAGCGGGGACCTGCACCACTAATGGTAGCAGCGGCCACCCAGACATCCTTTCTGGACTATGGGAGGCCACAGCAGTCCCCTACGCCCCAGTTGAAGATTCAGCTTCCGGGCCGTGCAATTTCGGCTGGGCGGTCCACGGACCCTCCCAGCCAGACCTTCGCACTCGAACGGAACAACAGCCTTCATTCTTTCAGGCTGTTTCCCAGACCGAGGTTGGGCCGGTGGCTACCGCAACCGTCCCTCCTCCGCAGTCTCCTTCCAGGGAGAAGGGTCGACACTCTCGCACACACTCCCTGGAGAGAGCATCATCAAAGGAACGGCATGGCTCTCGTGCCGCTCCTGCAGCGCCTAAGGGGCAGGAACGGGAGGACCTGGGTTACGCCTCGCCCAGCACCTCCTCTGCCCCTTTGGCTGGTCGTGGGTGGGACATGGCGCCCCGTTCTCCAAACCCAAACAACCCTAGAGGAAAAGCCTCGCCTCAGGAAACTGAGGCCATGGATGACTGTAGAGAAGTATCCACTCATGCGCCTGACCAGGAAGACATGGAGTGGCAGACTTCTAAAAGTAAACACAAAAGCAAAAAACCTGTGATCCCTCCAACGTTACATTGTAAATTAATCTTTCCCATATGCGGCAGCTTTATAGTTTTTATTTATTCTCCCAGTGTTTCTTCTTTATTCGTATTTTAACTCCTTTTTTAAACGATGTCCGATTTCCATTTTATGCAGTGGAACTGCCGGGGCCTAATCAGAAATATAGATTATGTAAATTAATTTATGGACGAGCTGAGACCCATTGCACTCAGCCTGCAAGAAACACATTTAAATAACACTCATACACAGATTTTACGTCGGCACCAATTTGTTAGAAAAGAAAGACTCTCCCCTAATATGTCGGGAGGAGTGGCACTAGTGGTGCAGACTGGTGTTGCTTGCTCGGAGGTCCCCCTTTCTACGCCTCTACAGGCTGCAGCAGTGCGCCTTCTTGTTGACCATTTGATCACTGTAGTTCCTCTTTATTTGCCACTTAACTCTCCACTGCATATCAATGAACTTGAGTTACTTGTGAAACAATTACCTGAACATTTTTTTTTTTAATTTTAGGCGATTTTAATGCTTACCACCCGTTGGGGGGTAGTTCTCGCCAGGTTTCACGCGGAGGTGTCATAGAGCGGTTTTTATTATCGTCTGGGTTGTGTCTTTTTAATGGGAGGATACCCAAATTTTTTGGTGCATTTCATCAATCATTTACATCTATTGACCTTTCTATATCATCACCAATTTTACTTCCATGCTTTTCATGGAAGTTTTTAAAAAAAAACTTTTTGGGAGTGATCACTTCCCTATTGTTATAGAAAGCACGATGCCAATTCCTTCTATTCCGACACGACTTCCAAGGTGAAAATTGGAAAAGGCTGATTGGTCTGTTTTTTGTGTGGAGGATTTTATTGATTCATCTGTTCTTGTAAATATGAGCCGCGAAGATGCCACGCTGTACTTCACTGAAGCGATTATAGATTCCGCATCACATAGCAATCCCCAGACCTATGGACGACTCCCCGAAAAATGCAAGCCGTGGTGGAAGAATGACTGCACCACAACACGGAAGTCGCAAAAAAAGGCGTGGTGCATCTTTAGACGATATCTCACTCCACAGAATCTGCTTGCATTCAAGAAAAGCAGTGCCGAAGCTCGCTGGGAGCGAAGGCAAGCTAAAGGCAGTTCTTGGAAAAAGTATGTGACATCTCTCAGTAGTTTTGTTTCCTCAAAGGAAGTTTAAGCTCGTCTTAGGAAGATCAGGGGAGACTATCGGTCTTTCAGGATACCCCTTTTTCCCATCAGCAACATCCCTTAAGGAACAAGCAAATGTTCTTGGTGAACACTTCCAGGAAGTCTCTAACTCAGCCAACTACAGTGAATCCTTTAAGAGGTTTAGAGCAACAGCAGAAAAACAAGCTATTTCTTTTTCTGGTGCCCAGGGTGTTCATTATAACAAGCCATTTACACAGTGTGAGCTTGAGTTGGCTCTTGGCGTCAAAAAAGAATCTGCAGCTGGGCCGGATTGGATTCAATACGAAATGCTAAGAAGAGTGCCGCATGAATCTCTAAACAGTTTGCTCACCTTTTTTTAATTTATTGTGGGACGCTGCTTCTTTTCGTGACAGTTGGAAAAAGGCACACAAAATCCCTCTATTAAAACCTACCAAAGCCCTCCTTACCAACAAGCTACCGCCAAATCGCATTGACAAACCGTCTGGGAAAACCTACGAGAGACTCATTAATCGCCGTCTTGTACATTTTTTAGAGGCAGAGGGTGTGTTTGATAGAAATCAGTGCGGCTTCCGAGCGGGCCGCTCCACGATAGATCACCTTGTCCGCTTGGAAACTTCTATTCGGGAAGCATTCGTCCATCGCCAGCACTCTGTTTCTGTCTTCTTTGATCTACAAAAGGCTTATGATACGACTTGGAATTATGGGATCCTTCGAGACTTGCATTCATATGGTGTCCGAGGTCGCATGCTTCGTTGTATTCAAAGTTTCTTGACGGGTTGGACCTTACAATTGCGATTGGACTCATCCTTTCGGATGTCTTTCTCCAGGAGAACGGCTGCCCTCAGGGTGGGGTACTAAGCGTTACACTTTTTGCCGTGAACATTAATAGTTTGGCTAAGGTTATACCACCATCTGTATATTATTTAATGTATGTGGATGATGTGCAGATATCATTTTCCTCTTGTAAACTGTCCAGTTGTGAACGGCAATTGCAGCTCACAATCAATAAGATGAGCAGGTGGGCTGGTCAAAATGGCTTCAGGTTCTCTCCTGGAAAGACAGTCTGCGTTCCCTTTTCACTCCGCCGTGGCCTGTCTCCAGATCCAGTGTTACACTTGAATGACGTTGCTATATCTGTAAAGGAGAAACACAAGTTTTTAGGGATAATATTTGATAAAAAGCTCACTTTTATACCCCACTTGAAAGAGTTGAAACATAAATGCCTACGTTTATCAAACATCCTCAAAGTCCTGTCGCATACGTCCTGGGGGCCTGACAGACGGTGCCTCTTGCGACTTTATAACTCCTTGGTGCGGTCCTGCCTGGACTATGTCGCGATTGTTTATGATTCGGCGCGTCCGTCTGCGCTAAAGATGTTGGACCCCATCCATCATCTGGGGCTCACACTTGCCACGGGAGCGTTTCGAACATCACCTGTACTTAGCTTGTTTGCTGATACACATCAAATGTCCTTGGAAAGACGAAGGCAATATTTGAGTCTTTGTTATGCTTACAAGAAATACAGCTATCCTCAACATCCCCCTTTCGACGCGCTTCAACCTTCTACATCGTTCCGACTCTATGAAAACACGCCGAGCATCGTTCGGCCCCTGAGTTTCAGAGTACAGAGCATGGCCACATCGCTCCATCTCCCCTTTAGTGAGGCTCATTTGTTGAGGAGCAATGAGAGAGTTGCGCCTTGGGACCTTCTGCCAATCTCTTGTGACTGGTCACTGTGCAAGTACAGAAAGGGAGCTACTTCTTCACTTGTTCTTCAGCGGGAGTTCGCCGAATTGGAACAAAAATACAAGGACTACTCACACTTTTACACTGATGGATCAAAAACATCAACTTTCGTTTGGTGTGCGGTTTACTCCACTACCTTCAGGAAAGTTCGACAACTCCACACTTATGCAAATATTTTTACTGCTGAATTGTACGGTATTTTAATGACTGTGGAATACTTATTAGACAACAACATTATGAAAGCAATTCTGTTTGTCGACTCCCAGAGCGTTCTTCTAGCTGTAGCAGACGGCAAGAACCTTCTGGTGCAATGTCTTCGGGTACGACTAAACCGAGCTTTTCAACTAGGACACCAAATCAAATTCTGCTGGCCCTTACAAAAAATTTTAATGAATTTGGTTTGACAGTTTATGGAGACTACTCATCATATCTTTTCGAGTCTCAATAGAATTGCAACCGGGTTTTGTAACGAGTCCGTAAGGAGTTTATGAAAACTATTGGCCACCGCGTTCCACTTGAAGTTTCGACGTGATACCGCATAAAGTTTCTAATATATTTCCTATGAATATAATTTGAAAGTCTATTGACACCGTTTCGAGTCTGTGTTGAAAAACATTTGATTTTTTTAACGAGTCCGTAAGGAGTTTACGAAAACTATTGGCCACCGCGTTTCAATTGAGGTTCAGCCCTGCCACCTCATAAGAATTTCGAATACATTTCATTTGAAAGTCTAGATACACTGCTTTGAGTCTCTGTTGAAAATCAAATGTTTGTTTCTACCGCGTTGTAATTGAGGTTTTGACGTGCCATCTCAATAGGTATATTCCGACGAGTCAGAATATACCTAATGAGATGGCCCATCAAAAACCTCGATTGCAACGCGGTAGAAAGAAACATTTGATTTTCAACAGAGACTCAAAGCAGTGCATCTAGACTTTCAAATGAAATGTATTAGAAATTATACTCCTAGCATGGGTTTCTAGATAGAGAGCTCTAGGAGGGAAGACGGCAATTGGTTGCATGACATGTGGTTCACATGTAACCGCTGTTTTGAGGGAAGGGGAAAGTGAGTGCAAGTGTCACTTATATGTTTGCCTATATACGCATGCAGGATTCAGAAAATGTCTGCGTAATACCGTGGAAAGGAGTAATAACTGGTTTATTAAAAATGTGAATTTCGAGTATATGGTACACTGCCTTCTTGTCCATGGAAGACCTTGTACTGCCTTCGTGTCCACGGGAGACCTTGTACTGTTTTTGCACCCACGGGAGTACTGGTAACCTATAAAGAAAAAAGAAGCACAGTTACACATTGATCTGCTTATCTAAACTTCAATGTCCGAGCAAGGTATCCTATTCACAGCGCAGCACTACCTCAGCACTGAATCAGTATTACAAAGCGGGACATCAGTCCCTTGTATGAAGGGAGGCAACTGTGACACACGATGCAAGCCATGGAAGGAGTAGTGACTTGTTGCCTTAACTGGGCTGAGTTAGTGCTGCACTGTATGTGTGAACCAGCATTAAATGCGGAAAGTCACATTTAAAATTCCTACATTTTTGCTCATCCAGGCACTTAATTTACACACTACTTGATAGTTTAACGAGTGGCACTAATAACATTGTCAGAAGCACCATGGTGCAAAAGTATATTTTGCCCCCAAGTCTGCGAGAATCAATTTCTAACTCTTTTTTGCCATCGCATTGCAGTCTTTTATTTTGGATTTTGACAAGGTCTACCAAAGATAAGCGAGCAGATGTTGTCGCTTATGTAGTTTACCAAATTTCAACATAGAGAAGCTATGACTTATAAGCATCTCGAAGAATTTATATGGCAATTCGGGCCAATTGGTTCATGATCATAGACAAGCGCCGCAAAAAACACATGGACAATAAGTGGAGGTAAACACTGGCACCAGTGTTTTATGTCCACTTTTTGTCCCTGTGTATTTTTTTGTTTGTTTACCATCTTGAAGAAGTATTTTTAATGACAACCCTATTGGAAAACCCCAATATAAACAGCGTATTATGGATATTGGTAAACAATATATATTTTATTGTATTGCAATACAATATAGACGGTGTATTGGAAAACATTACATTTATTGTATTGTATTACAATAAGGATTTGTTATGGGATTCCAATATCCATAATACGCTGAAAATATTGGAATCCAATACCGTATAAACCCTTATTGGATCCCTATGTGTCGTATGGGGATCTAATAAGGGTTTACGATTCCAATATACTCAGCGTATTATGGATATTGGAATCCAATATATTATATCGGCTACCAATAAAACTATATAAGAGTTGGAATATCACGTTCAGCGCAACATTTCTCTGCAACGCAGTCTCTTCTTGTGTGTATTTCTGAGTGAGAAATTAAAAAAATGTTGCTGTTGTGAAATTGTGAATAAAGAAGCAAAACACTGGACTTATCCATACCAAATATATTTAACATATTCCTGAACTGGAGGATCTGGCATTTACTGCAAAAGAAAGTTAATTGTTTAGGACTCTCATTCAAAAACTTCATGTTTGAAAACAGAATGTGAAATCCTCACCTTAATGAAAACAGCACCTGCTAGCTGTAGCCATATAGAAACTGCAAAATAAAAATTTGTGATTAGTTCGCGACAAGTAGCAATCCTTCACCAAGCGGGTAGATTCAAAATTATGTCTGCGTTTGATTGTGGACAAATAAGCTTCAATGCCACTGCCACAGGTCATTCTGAGCTCGGTCAATTAAATATACGTATCCGCTCGTCTGGCTTCACTATTCCTGCTTCCCACCTAACTAGAGTATCTGGAATGCTCACCTTTGAGGAAAAACGAACTGGTGCTTGCTTGCTTGTAGGCCGTGGAAACTGGAAGAGAGATTTGCGGTTAGTTGCGTCCAAGTAGCAGTTACTTTGAGTAGCCCCGTAAAGTAGACCAAGTCTGAAAGATTCAAAATTACATGCGCGGGACATAGATATCCTCTTGCGACGTAACTGGGCACGTGTCAATGTCGCCCGCTTGTATTACAGAAAAATAAGCTTCAATGCAGGAGCTCCCAGTCGTTCTGAGCTCCGTCAATTCAAAATGCTGTACCGGTCGTATGGCTTCAGTATTCCTCCTTCGGGAATCTGGAATTCTCACCTTTGAAGAAAAGCAAACTGGGACCTGCTGGCTCTTAGGCTGTGGAAATTGCCAGAAAGATTTGCGATTAGCTGCGTCCAAGTATAAATTTTTTTGACCAGCCACCTACAGCACACTAAGCCGGATAAATTCAAAATTACATGTGCGTGACATAATATGCCTCTTGTGACAAAACTGGGCACACGTTTTGTCGCCTACAGCAACACTGAAGCCAGACAGACAAGAGGTACGGCACCTTTAATTGACGGAGCTCAGAACGAGTAGGGACGCTTTCACTGAAGCTTGTTTTTCTGCAATACACACGTGTATTGCAGCAAAACAAGCTTCAGTGAAAGCGTCCCCAGTCGTTCTGTCAATTAAATATGCCGTACCGCTTGTCTGGCTTCAGTACTGCTGCTTCAGAGCAATCTAGAAAATCTAGAATCCACACCTTTGAACGAGAACGAACTGGCGCCGGCTGGCTTGTGGGCCATGGAAACTGCAAGAGAGGTTTGCGATTAGTTACGTCCAAGTAACAATTTTTTTGGGTAGCCACCTACAGCACACTCAAAATTACATGCACGGGACACAGATGCCTCATGCGACGGAACTCCCTTCATCCTTGTTTTCTGTTAACTCTGCTCACCTTCACCACTCGCCTCCAATTTCTGCGCTACTTCTTTAATCTTGATTCCCTGGTTCCCAAAGGCCATGCCATGGCTTGCGCCAGTCACGGATCTGTCAGCCCTGCCACTGGTGCTATTGTGGCAAAGGCGCCACAGCACCTGGCGCTTGATGTGCTCTTTCAATATTTTGAGCACGGCTCAAAACAGGTGGATGGGTGTCTGGTATGCCTTTTGCTTATTTGCGGATCGTTCCGAATCAGAGGGTAGGCGCTTCTGCGACCTGGGCGCATGCTCGGTATTTTACAATAGTTGAAACCGAACTCTGCAGGAGTCTTGAAACATAACAAACATAATGTGCACGCCAAAAGGCATAACAAATGAAACACTCATCATCTATCTATTTTCGTTTCTTGTCCGCAAGAAGCTGTCGTATATGTAGCCTCCCTTGCTTAAGCCGTTCCTCCGTAGTGTCCGGGTTGGGTCTCGTCCTGATGAATCGTCGGTGGAGACCTGAGGAGCGGTCAACATCAGGTTAGACCTTTTTGAGACAGAACCATATACTTGCTGAGAGGAAGTACACCCAAACGAATCTCAGGCATGTCATTTATAGTGCGTTTTAAATTGAGACGAATGATGTAAAATGAGACGTCAATACTGACGCACCCCTTTTGCGAACCCAAAATTTTGAAGGCCTTGTCCCCCTCGCTAGGGGGACAAGGCACATGAATCCCGGCATGTGGATGAAATTTTTACCTTAGCATCCCGACTCAATGCCCATCCCTGAATATTCGACCACCACACTTTTAGAAAAGAAATATTTTTTTTAGAAAACACCGAGTCATCTACCACCCCTACAAACGACTGAACCAAGCATACTCGTACCGTGGCTTGTTTGCTCAGTGCCGCCCCCGAGTTAATTCGGGCTGACAATGTTGTTTTTTGTTTTTTTTTCAAATGGAACCCACATTCTTAGTTTTGGTTTGTCTTGTAGAAGCAGGTGGATACCTTTATAAAGCTTCCTCCCTATGCGCTTCCGAGTCAACATTTTTGCAATGGCCAACCCCCGGGCTTTGATTTTGCGCTCCTTGATGAATGCTGAAACTCATATAGGCGGGCAATAGCTCGCCTTGAAAATACTTGCTTTTGGTGCCCGAGAACAAACTCGTGTTCCTGATTGGCAGCCACTTGCTGCCAAAAATTGCTGCACATATCCTAAAGATTAGTCTAACACAGATGCTTTGGCCGGACAGAGACACAAAAGCCTGGAACAAGGCCACTATAAAGGCAGGAAATAGAGTGTCTGTGAGGAATGAAACGCACAACTCAGATAGGCGGCAATCACTCACCTTGAAAACACTTGCCATGCGCGGCAAAGAGCAAACTTCTGGCCTTGATTGGCTGGTGCTTGCCACCAAGACCTGCATGTATAAAAAGAACCCGGTCTTAGTCAAACATGGGTGTTTTTGCAGAAGAGAGAAAACAAAATACTAATGCAAGACCACTACACATAAGTTATGGCATTCAAGAGGAATGAAACACAAAACTCATATAGGCGGGCAATAGCTCACCTTGAAAATACTTGCTCTCGGTGGCCGAGAACGAACTCGTGTTCCTGATTGGAAGCCATTTGCTGCGAAGAATACCTGTAGATATCCTAAAGAACCCAGTCAAAGTGTAACACAGATGCTTTGGCAGGACAGAATACAAAAGTCTGATACAAACCACAAAAAGCAGGAAATAGTGTCTGCGAGAGATGAAAAAAGACCGAAGTGGAGAGGCTCGTTCTGTTTCACGTTAGTCAAATAGTGTAGCTCATTTTGCTAAAACGATGCATATTTGCTAAAAAAAGTATCTATATTTTGCCCCATTTAGCAGAGTTTACTGCCAAGGGTACCTGCACACAAGAATAAGTCAGAATTAGTCAGTTTTTTTTCCTTCTTTTGATGAGCGACAACAGAATCCTAAACAGATGATGAAACAAAATATGAACACAGCAAGACAGGCTAGGTTGCCTTGATGCAAGCACAGAGCCTCGGCCAACCAAATGAGGTTCTATTCTTTATCACTTGTCATATTTCGTGGGAATAGTAAAGTAAATGAAAAGAAGGCAATCTATCTTGCAGCCGACAGCTGCAAACAAAGTTCATATACCTCGATGAACGACCTGGAAATGAAATTGGGTGGTGGCCAAGTGGTTTAAGGTGTCAAATTTCAAACTTACAGAGTGTAGTTTCGGTTTAAGTCCTCCTGGTGTAAATTTTTATCCTTATAACTATATTTACATTTTTTTTTGTATTTTTGAGGCACAAGTACTTAATTTATACGCTAATTCACCTTTAGAAGTGTTTTAATTACACTCCATGCCTTTCTAGTGCTCGTGATTCTTGGTAAAAGCGGTCTTAAATTTTTCTTTTCTTGCTGTCGCTGCTGCTTGCTTTCTCACCTTTAGAATCCTGACAACTCGACACAAAAGTAATAAAAAATGTGTTTAAAATGTCATGAAGATCAGCATTTCCAAGCTGTACCGCTGCTTCATGCCCCGACCATGCCACCATACCGTACCTGAGTGCAGTGACAAATGGTCCCAGGTTTGTCACCCAACCGTTTTTTGGGCTTACGGTGTGGCGCGACTCATGAAGCACCTATGCTTCGCGATGGAGCCAGTGAGCGAGGTGTGACACACTAGAGCTGTGCAAGCCACAGCTTTACAGCCTGCAAAGCGTGGGAAGATCCCTCTCCCTTTGCAGAGCTGGCATTAGCTCACCGAGAAGCTATTGCAAGCACTAGAAAGCCACAGAGTGTGAATAAAAGCGCTTCTGAAAATGAATTAGTGTGTAAATTAAGCATCTATATGTTAAAACTTAAAAAAAGTATATATGTATATATATATATATCTATTTAAATACTAAAAAAGGCAAAAAAGAAAAAAAAATGTTTCCAGGTGGGCTTGCCCCCAGAGCTCCACGGCCCTTGAATTCAGTTCCCTAAAGCCCGCTTCAGACGGAACAATTTCGCCCAGCAACTTCATGTCGCAACACCAGCAACACGGGCCGCCCACGTTCACATGCAGCAACCGAATTGCTACGACTTGCCATCATCATCATGAAATTTTATTTTTCTTACAGTATTTAGACACACAGTTATATCCTAAAAACATGTTTTTATATCTTTAAATTGGGCTGAGAATACTCAGCACAACACGGCTTTGAAAGCCGTATTGGGCTTCTCAGCCCAATACGGCTTGGGCTGAGAATACGTCTTTTTGAAACAGTTTATTTTCAAAAATGATCCATTTCAAACCAGAACTAAGTCCTCAGTTCTCATCATCACGACCACAGGGGTGTCACGTGAAAATATTGCATTCCTGATTGGCTGCTGCCGCTTCAAACATCTCCGAGTAGTCAGAGTTGCTCGTCCGCTTCGAGCCGGACCTAATCTCAGCAATTCGTGTCGATCTAGGGAAAACTAGGGAACAACCCGCCAGCAGCCCCAAAATTGCTGGAAAGGTTGCCCCGTCTGAAGCGATCCTATACTCTGTTTCATACATAGAATGCAACGCAGTCAAAGCTAGCGCACCGGTTTGCATTGCTGACCGTGCCTACGTTCGCCCCCTAAGATAGTGCGTCCCCTGCAGAAAAATTTTAAAAATTCGGAAAATGTGCCTCCTCGAGGGTAGTAAATGATATTGGCGTTATGATTTCAACGGAGCACAAATGTTTTTCAAGAAAAAGGAAAAGATAATGTAAACCACCTTAAATTGTTTTCGTGTTCATCCGTGTGGCAGCCGCTGTGGGTTTTCGGGTTGTGTGGCACTGGCTGGTTTTGAGAAGATGGCGTCTTACGCAGCAAGCTCAAGTACCTTTCCTGCTCGGATGTTTTCGAAGATTCGTTGTGCGAAAATCTTGAAAGCGTGCAAGCAGATGATCGCCAATGTGTACGGGAGTATAAGAACACATTCCCCGGAGAATTCGGTCGTGAAGTCCTGGAGACGGCCAGTAACGACACTGGAGTGTGCCCTGTACTGTCGCGAAGTGCAAGGCGCAGTGCCTATCTGGCAAGGTGGCGTCCCCGAAGCAAAGACCTCGCAACAAGAAAGTTTCGAGCACGGGGACCGTCAAGCATGACGAGTTCACACAGAACGCCATTCGCCTGAAGGTGCAGTGCAAGTGCTCCGAGTGGAAGATTCCTACCTTTGACAGCTATTTCAAAATAAACTGTACAGGCCACAACTATTGTTGTTAATGTCTTATTATAAATTTTGGGACAAGGCCGCTATCAGGGCGATTACTCATTCCACGCTGCACGAAAGAAAAATATAACTCGGTGCTGGAGGCAAATAACACTTGCAAAGCGGCAGACCAGATGGTAGAAATCTGCCCTCTCGGCGACTTATAAATAAAAATCAAGGAGGAGGAACTGAAATATGCACTTCGTCAATGCGCACAATCTTGCACAAAAAGTATGTCTAAAAAGAAAAAAAAAAAAAAAAAAAAAAACTTTGCGCGTAAAATGTGTTCGAACCACGGCCACCGAGACGTCAATATCGCCAGAGCAGCGCCTTCTACCACTCGTCCACGAAACGCGCGGAGTAACACTTTTTTCTATTTTTTCATGCGCACCACTTTAGTACCTTTGACAGCGTTGCACGCTAAGTATGAAACAGAGTATAAGACACCCTATTGTCTGGTACAGAGACCATTTATGAACGCTTGGATGTTTAAACCATGTACTACACATTTTACAAAAAGGAAAAAAAAAACATTGGGTGTTTAAACGTTGTGCTACCCTTTTTCAATAGAAAAAAGCAACAATAAAAAAAACACATTTCAGAAGAAAAAGTTAAGGAAACGGAATGTACCATTATGTTCAGTGAAGTTTGGTGACAGGACTCGGGACTCGAGCAGGAATGCAGTTATCCTTGGTGTGACCCCATGAGACTGTCTTGCTGCCTTTGCTGGGATTTATCTAACTGAAGTACCTGTACGAAAAGTAGAACACATGTGCATAACACTCATTATTCACAAAAAAATTTGTCAATGTCCAAAATGACCCATGAAGAAAATTATGCGAGGAATTTTCAGGCTGCGTTGGCCGAGTCACCTCTCGTGGCCAATGTTTCACAGCAACTTTAATTGTAGTGAACAGTTATAGGGTATATTACGAACAAAGTGCAATTTGGTTTTGTAGGAAACTATAACACACAAAACGACACTTGAATACAGTATGTTGAGGTACCTCTAAACAAACTCCAGGGTTTCATGGTACCTCCTTCAGATACCTGATGTTGAACATGAAATATGTGCACCAAGGAGTGAGCAAACAGCGACTTCAGATTTGTCTCTAACACCAGCGACATGTCGACAAGGAGTGCAACGTGTAGAAGGTCGTCTAGAAGTGTGACAAGACTAAAAAGCAAGATGTAATGATATGAGAATAAGATCACACCAACGAGGCACCATTGAGGTGAGACAATCTACGATGTAGAGACAGTAATTGGGAGTCAACCGACGTACGGCCGCGATTTACTTTGCAACGACTGAAATAAAACATGGCAAAAAAAAAAATTGAAAATTAAAAAACGCGTTTTTTTGTTGTTTTTTTTTACTTAGTTCTTTGAGCGCAGCCGGTAGCAGAGCAGTTGGGCGGCGTCACGAAAATCTGACAGACTCGCTAGCTTTCCTCAACTTCGTACGGCGCCAGTCGGCACCACAGATGAATGGTCGGCACTCTTAGTCTACCAGGGAAGAAAAAAGTACGAGCCCAGTGCCCAGCGTCGATCGCGACTTTCGTAAAGAGAAGCTCCGGTAACACTTCGGCGACTCGTGAGCGTTAAACAACGCCTCTTCGAACGAGCCCACGAATCCAACACGTCGAACGGTTTGCGCCGGTAAGCACGCTGGGAGCCAGGGGGCTGGAGGTTGAATATCCGAAAGAGACGAGGCGCTGGTTTCTACGTCTATTTCGCACATGAGATAACAAGCCGAGTGATATCTAGCCGAGTGTAATTACTGACTGAAGTTACATCAGAGTACACGCAGTCGAAATGACGTCTGCAACAGAGCACAGCCAGACGCTTTCAGCAGGGGACGCATGCGTTCAAATAAGCTGCGATTTCAAAACATCATGTCTCCCTTCTGTCCTTCAGTGTTCACTTTGATCTGTGTATACCAAAGCACTCAATGCTGCAAGTAATAAAGTCGTCTATACGTACCTTTCGAAGCGATTGAAAGTGCGTTGGTTTCACTTGGAATCCACAAGCAAAGTGCGCGACGAACTTGACGAGCCGTTATCCGTCGGTCCCGCCATCACCGCTGTCTCGCCGGGTTGGCGCGGTCGCGGCGTCGCCAGCGTCGCGGTCGCTGCGCAATGGCGCAATCGCGTAATCTCGGCGGCTCGGCTAGGCTTGGCTGGATCGGCGGGTTCGGCCACTCGGCGGCTCGCTCAGCCGCTTGTCTGGCTCGATGGGCTACTCGCGGGACTCGCGGCTCGCTCGGCTCGCCTCCTTTCGGAATTCGAACTGCCTCCGGCTCCGAAGCTCGAGCGCTCGAGCTTTCGCGCGCGCGGGTTGACGATGGAAACTTTTTTCATAAAACGAGTCTGTAACGTATCGTTTGATGGCGCAAATGCACGTATTTTTCCCGTCGTTTTTTACAGTGTGTGAATCTTGCGAAACAGGCGACGAAGAGTGGTGGGTGAAATGTGCTCGTGTGTGGTTGTGGATTTTGTGTACGACGTAGGATTACCGAGAAAGGGGGGTCAATATCGATAAACGTGCGGGTAAGAAGCACGTGACCTGTCAAGCCCATTAATCCTCATTATTTTATCGTGCGAACTGACATTGTCACGTATCGCGTTGGATTTGGGTTCCAACATCGGTAACCTAACTTTTGTTGCATTAAAACTGCAATAAACATTTGTTTGAAAACGATCACTCGATGAGCACGTCGTTATTGGGCTTTCTCATTGAAAGGTAGGTCGCGGGTGTCCCAGCTAGTTATCATGAATGGTTTGGTGGTTGTCTAGCATTTCAAGCGCTCGAGGCTGTGTGTACTGTGTGCCGTACGTACACTTGCGCTTTCGATCAATGTGAATGTGTTCGCAACGCGGAACGTTTGTGTTCTGTGTGTATCCACCTCCACTATCGTTCTCTCTCGTATTGCCGTATGGTAACTCCTGCTGTTCTACGATATCATTCACGCGATGTCGTATATGTGGGCGCACCGATATCCACACGTTGCTTCACGGGCGAACAATACTGTGTTACGTATCCTCTTAGTGCGCGGTATATGCCGACGTAATTCATGTTGGTAACTTGGAATGCGTTCTGAGATTTATCCACGCGATATTGTATTCTCCTTTGGGCCCGTGATCGACGACCGATATTTATATATCGTGTGACCGCACAGTATGTCCATGTCGGTCACCAATATGCACGCGGTGTCGTATTCTATCCCAATAACCGTAAGTTCTGTCGGGATATTGTGCTTCGATATCGTGTTGTATACCAATAACCTCAAGTTATATCGGGATATTGTGCTCCATTATCGTGTTGTATACCAATAACCGTATACTATATCGGGATATTGTGCTCCGATATGAATTCCCGTCGTGCGTATTGGGTTAATCGGATAACAATAAGTTTTTATTGGTTTCCATCAACTTCATTGGAATACAATATTTCCATTAAGCCGAGTTCTTATTGGCCTTTTTCAATAGGGAACGGACAGGAAGGAAACGGTAATCGGGTTCTATGCAGATCATAAAGCCATGCTCCGAATGGGTGTGTGTCAACTGCAGCTTTCACAATTGATGCAATACACGAAGTTTGAATTATTCGGAGGATCGAGACATCAGAAGCCGAATTCAAAAAGCAAACTTACAATAAAAAATGCATATGACAAAACCCGAGAAGAAATCCGTATTAACGAAACATAATTATCGCAACTTTTGTGTGACTTACAACGAAATATTACGACATCATCCAAAGTGTCTTACAAACTTTTTAGGGCAAACATGGCCGCACGTCACTTGGCTATTTCGCCGCGACCAGCAATGAAGTTAGAAGCCTGGGCAAGAGGCATGTGTTTTGCGCACTGTTCGCATGCATCCCTACCTAAACAACGTAAGGAAAACGCTAAACTACACACGGAGGATTCAGCCGACGGGTCTGCCGAGCTGTCCATCCTGCCGGTTAGAGCTAACAAGGTGCAGGACTGCGATTAACGGCGAGACACGCCAATGAATCAACGAAAGAAAATGCCACACAAATCTTCAGTGCACTCCAATGAATCCTTCACCTATGAATGGCGTGAACCTGATTTGGTGATCACTAGTGCCCCCTCGTACTTCACTTGTGATTTTTGAAGTGGTGAGCAGCTGTGCGACTCTACCACACAAAAAGGCATATTCTTGACTGGATGTGCCTTTTTAATGCGAAAGCATTATATGTCCATGGAGCGGAAAATCCGGCATCCGGCCGCGTTAACCGAGTGGTAACAAATGTTAACAGAGGAATAAAAGAAAGAATAAAATGTGCTTCCACGGCTGAGATTTGAACCCGGTGCTGCTGTGTGAGAGCCGGGCATACAAGCTGCTGTGGTATCTCAGCCGCTTCAAAATGCGGCATTACTCTCCCCTCAAAAAGAAGCTTGTCCCATTACGGCAAAAGACGGCATCGGCGCTGATGTGCCCGAAAGATGGCCATAAAAATATGCCCTCGGTTCGATGACATCACACTTCACGTGACGACATGACGTACCATGATGTGTGACGCCGTATGATGTAACGTAAAACAAATATTAGAGGGGAACTTAGGTACCCCTACGTGGATTGAATGCGAAAGCATTGCCATTCCAAACAATAGAGGGAAAAAAAGGAAGTGTTAGGAATGGCAATGCTTTTGCATTGAATCCAGGGGCTGTTAGGTATCTAAGCGCCCCTGTAATATTTTGTGTGGACTAGAGCTCAAATAAATGCCGTACGGTGCAGTATATTCACGATTAAGTTGCTGCTAGTCGTGAGGCTTAATGTTTTGCACCAACAATACCGTAAAGCTTTTGCTAGGTTGCGACGAAGCGCCACTGCGCTACGAAATTGCTAGAAATTTCTGTATATGCGACCGCTTTCTTCTGAAAACCTATGGTTACCAGTCACTCACTTTTGGCCAAAGAACAGTGAAAATACCAGATGTGAAAACAGCCATAACAAGTATTAAAGAAATCAAGATGGGGGTCATAGCATTAGCTTCCCAACGGGGCGAGACTATCACAGGATTCCTGTTACTCGCCATTTTAAGACAGGAGTCGACTTTTTCTGGTCTCATCTTCAAAAAAAAGTTTGGTTAGGTTAATTTTGTAGCAGAAGGCCCGTGCTTTCCCGTTTGTGGGGTCATTTTCTCGGTTCAAAATATGATGCAGAGTCCTTCCCATAAAAACGCATGGGTGCCCGCTAGGACTCTTCGAAATGATTAAATTAAGTGAGGTCGCGCTATACTCTGTTGCCACTCTAGAATAGCAGAAGCCCCTCCCACAAAGAACCTCACTTTTTTGAATAAGCAAACACTAGAGAGGAGGAGAGCCGACAGGACACCGCCAATCATGGCGAGCAAAGGGAATTGTGGGAGGGGCTTGTGCTATTGTTCCAACGGACTATAACAAAAGTTTTTAGTACCATGAAAACAAAAAGACCAAGCATGCAGAGAAATTTGCAGGCAGTGTAGCAGGGACAGAATAGAAAAAACTGCAGCTGCAATATTTACCCTTTAAATTTCCCACGACAGCACAGCAGAGACGACATGCTGGTCGTCAGCGCCTGGAGGGCCGCCCCCTTCTACTGGGAGCACATGTAGTCTGAAACGAACAACGAACAAAAAATTAAATGCATGGACAATCCGCACACGCTGTTATTTCGCTTCATTGGCCGCTTCAGAGACAGCAAGCATGCACACCGTTGTCCAAGCATGCCAACTACTAGCAGAAACATCCTGCTTCCAGGATTAAGATATTGCTTACCCTATAAAAAAAACAAAAACAATTACACACTACCCAGCTGGCACGCTGAAAGTTTAAACATTGAAGAAACTAACTAATAAAACTTTAATCCAAGAGCTACAGCTTGTGGACAATACTCAAATGTACGTTCAGGGTAAACCTTGGTGCACTGCAAGGCTGCTTTACCTCAGCCAGTTTGGAACATTTGCAGTTTAATTTTTTTCAAGATATAATGCCTGAATATTTGTGACAAATTAACTGGGCTAAAAATTTTTGATCGACGCCCGACCTAAATATTTAGGAAGTATACTAGTGTGTTAATTTCTAACTTACCATAATTATTTTCGGTATCCTGAAAGCGTCGCTTCGGGGTCCAGTTTTCATATTGGATCCACCTCACCCTCAGAGCTGCAACCACACTGAAATGTTTGCAAAGTTGCAGGCAGGGTAATTAAAAGTCTGCACTTTCTCTCGAACACCGCTGTCACCAATTTTGTCTTTTTTGTCATTCCGTTCTGTTTAAGAGTGATTTGGGGGGGGGGGGGGGGGGGGGGTCAATTGCAATCCTCGCACATGTTTACCAGAGCGCCAAAGGCATAAGCTCGGATGAGACTATATACTCCCTTTCATACTTAGGGTGCAACGCTGTCAAAGCTACTGGCCCGAGCGTGGGGCTTGATCTCGTTGATCATTTGGACACTTTCTCGAGAAAGCAATACCGTAGATGAAGCCACCCCCTCGCGCCAGTAGCTTTCACAGCATCGCACACTAAGTATAAAGCAGAGTTTAATGCCGGCCGAGCTTCAAACCAATGGGAAGAGGAAGACAAGAAGAAGGAAGTGGGACTTCGAGCGTTTCGGGTTGACCAACCACGAACCTTTGACAACCGCATAGGTCATTCAACACACGTCCCATACCGCTCAAACACTGTGTCGAACTGCATTTTGAAGTCAGACCCAATTCCAACTGTGTATGAACAGGGGCATTCATTTCGTGGCATGCCTTAAAATGAATCGAAGTGACGCAAGCTGGGAACACACTGCTGCTGCTTCATTTGGGAATAACTGCGGCCCTCGGCTTGACCACATCACAATTGAAAAATGAAAGAGAGAAAAAAAAAGAGGTGAAAAGGAACAACTGCTTTATCAAAAGTTCTAACCGACAAATGTAAACCCAGTTCAATTCTGGAAAATCAGGGGACCGAAGTTTGTCCTAACAGTACAATCCAATCCACTTCCATATCCAACCATTTTGACTGAAAAGGAATATTGGCTCTGCATGAACCAAATTCCAAGTAAGTCTAACTTCCGAAATGTAATGAAGTATGATCAATCTAATCAATTTATAGTTGAACGACACCAGTACACTGCTAGACGAATAAGACATTTTCTAAAGCAACGGACTGAAAGTAGCATTAGGAATTTAATACGTGCTATGTTGACATAAGCTACACTTTCTCGGACCATACACAGAATGAGTGGCAACTTTTCATTATGCTGTGCATAGATCCGAATGTTAGGACAGATAAAGCAAACCCAACTAGTAAAAAAAAGAAAAAAACATTCTAGCTTAACGAAAAAACGTGTACCGAGAAAATAGGGAGGTTTAGAATATCGGGCGCTACTTTACCGCGCGTTACGCCCGGCAAAATAGCGAGGATTGCGGCGAAGTTTTAGAATAGCGTTCCTCTGCCGGGGACCCCCCAAAACGCAAGCATCTCGCGCTTAAAACGCCACCAAGATGTCGCGACAGCTCTTATTTGGAAGTTAGAACGTTTTATCTTGAAAATTAAACAAGCTTTTCGTCCAGAGTAACATTTTATAGTTGTTTTATACTCAATGCCGCATGTTTCGTTTTTGTCACTGCCAAGCTGCTCTGTTGTACTTGCAAAGCCCAGACGATCCACTACCCAGACATGTTTACATGTTTGCCGCGATCGTAAGTACACGCGCCTCGATAGCTCTGATCTGTGAATCCAGCGATCCGTGGCGTTTTCAGTACGCTTCGACCATACCGACCGCTGTCGCCGAGTGCGACTCACGCAGTTCCCGAGGGGGCGACGGCGTCGAAGACGCGATCAACGGAGATGTTGTGGGCGCCGCCTTTTGCGGTACCCACGCTATTATTGAGAAATAACGGGCCCCAAAGCTCGAGTCCGAATGCTTATTTTGTGTCTGCGCAAGCACAGCAGCCACGAGATTATTCTAAAACTCCATAATGTTCACTTCTCGTTCAACGCGTACAATGCAAACAAAGAAGTATGCTTACCAACTGCGATGAGTTGCTCCCTCTGTCGCGTCGTCAGTCTTCCGCGCTCTTCTTGAACATAATCATCACAAGAGAAAACTTCACAAATGAATAAACTTGATTAAATTAACACATTTCCATGTCTAAAGGCCTTCCCATCCCGCGACACACATGTACCCAACGGCCCAACGCCACAACGCAACGGAAACATAGAGTAATATACACAAGGTAAAGAGCGGACACTGCCATAGGCCCCAGCGGCCCAGATAGACCAGTGACAGGTAGCGCTCCTAGCGGGCGGTATTAAGTATAATCTGATTCCGTTTCCGGTCAAGTTAGTTTCGGTTTCGGTTTGGGCGTTTCTGCTCTGCTTCTTCGGTACCCTTCTCTCTCTCTTTCCTCCCCGCCTCGCTCGGCTCTAGCTCTTTGACTCCCGAAGCCCCTGTTTTTTTGTTTCTTTTTGTTGTATTGACGCACTTTTGCTTTATTTTTTACGATAGAGTCCGTGCAAAATGTGTCAAACAATATTTCAACTTACTTCACAAAGCAGAAGTATATATATGTCTTGTTCTTTTTCTATTGTAAAGCATTGAAGTTACACAATTGCCGCATTAAATCCTGGCGGGTGGAGCATTTTGGGGTCAACAACAGTAAGTGGTTCGAACACATTTTATTGGACCGCATTCATGTATACATGATTTACTTTAGAAGCTCTGTATGTTTTATACGAAAGAGATCGATACTCACAAAAATAAATTAATATGAAGGACTTCGGCATACCGTACACTTCGTAATAGATCCTTAGCGGAACCAAGTTAACAACACCTTTCCACGGAGAACATGCTGTATGATGCATTCACTTTCACGCCGACTCGGGTACGGGAAGTAAGTCCAAAAATAAATAAGACATCGCTATCATTACCAGTCATAAGAGTATTATAACAGTGCGAAGCACATGCCGGATAGTACAAATTCCCGATTTCCGGCAAATATAAAAAAAACACCAATTTGCATAGCCTCAAACTCACTGCGGGCGAGCCATTTCCAAACAATGACAATTGTATTCGAAATCTGACAAGATTAAACCTCCCTAAGCATTCCCCGAAATTGTTCAGAAAAGAAATATGGCTTCAGAAAAAAGCGGCTAAAAACAATGGACAGTGGATACGAAAGTGAATTAATTTTGTTTCAAATATTTTTAGCCTCTATACAGTATTTTCTATCGAAATTTTGTAGAAAGTGGACAAATATTTTTGTTAGGGAGCCGTGATACACATTCGCTGGAAAAAGGGGAAACAAATATTTGGAGAGCAAGCTGCACCGCCCACTTAATAAGCGCTTTTTGTTTTTGGTTTGGCAACCGCCTCTGTTAATACACTATTAACAGTTAAACCTGTCTCGTTCTTACTAGCCACTGAAGAGTGCAACCGAACTTTGTCCAAATTCCGGTTAAGAAATCAAACAGGTCAACACAAGCGTATTCTGTAAAACAAGTTTAAAAACCATTTGTGGTACTCCTCTGGGCAAAGGCTAAATCCACCCAGACCTTAAAGTCTGCTATACAAGGCGGCACACACTCCTCGAACATGTGTCACACTCTTTATTATGGAAAGAAAGTGATTTCCTAGTTGCTGAATGAAATGAAAGGCAGCCTGTGATAGTGCTACTAAGTTCCCGAAGAATTTTCCAGACACGTGGTATGCTTTAGGAACAAGACAGTACTGGTGAGGCCTGGTCAAGTTATTAGACTCATCCGATAGCAGCTGAGAACAGCCACACCTGTAAGTTGTCTGTTCAAGCAAAAGCTTGATCAAATAGCAGCAAACGTAATAATAAAGTGGACGAGTCATCAATTATGTTAGACCTGATGTCTGATGCCAGCTCAGAAATATCCTCTAGTGGCGGGAAGTTATCAATTGGAAGACATTCCACAATGTCTGAAATTAAACTTTCATGGTGTGAAGATATTTGCAACTCCTTTAGGAGGTCAGCCTTGTCATCCTCTACATTTTCATTGTCCGACAATTTGAACAGTTTTTTTATCCAGAGGTGTTAGTCCTGAGGTGAACTGATGCACATTTGGGTTTGTGTTGCAGCCCAGCATTTGTCGTATATAGCTCCAAAAACGTTCTCAAGTGTGTCTTGCTGCAGGCGTCGTGTAAGTAAGAACTTAAAGTCATGGCTACTTGAAAGCTCATCCCAGAGCACGAGGACACTTTTTATAGTAACTTGCCACCCAATGATGGCTTATGGCTGCCTCCTACTATGGAATTGCCATGCTGAAATCCATATGAGTTACTGGTGGAGAAAATAAAATATTTCAGATTCTCCCTTCAGAATGGCATGACGCAAATTCTGCCCTGTCTTCTTGAATTTTTCAGCTATTTAGACAATCAAAAAGTATGCACATCCTATCATAGAAATAGGCTGTAGCCATGGCTGCCTCAGGAAGTTCCTTGGCATAAACAAGGGATATGATTGCAAGAAAGAGTGAGGCACTCAGTACCTGTGGGGCACAATTTTCTTCCATGTTACAGAAAGGTTCTTGAAAAAATATCTCTCAGTAAGCTTCGGAGCCAATTGCCAGCTCTTCTCATGGATAGAACAATGAAGTTCAACAATAGAAGACCACTCAATGACCTCATTTTTAATGCAAAGTTTGTGGTCTTGGAGATTGATCTTGATTGTTTTGGGAAGGTGCGGAACATCAAAGACAAAGTAAACGTGTTCGTTGTCAACTTCAAAAAATGGCTTATCACCACATACACCAAGCTCACGTTTGAAGCCCCCTAACCACAGACCACAGCCTTTACTGTGAAGCCAACAGTCTTAAAGGGGC
The DNA here is from genome assembly GCF_016920785.2 of Ixodes scapularis. Classification (NCBI taxonomy): domain Eukaryota; kingdom Metazoa; phylum Arthropoda; class Arachnida; order Ixodida; family Ixodidae; genus Ixodes; species Ixodes scapularis. Next base: position 43,639,482 of record NW_024609879.1, on the reverse strand, counting down.
GATGCACAGATATTTGTGTTTTGCACAAATACCGCTTAGAACGAATCCCTGACGTTAATGATCTGTGAAATACCCGTTCGTTTTAACCACACGCGATCGAAGTCGCAGAAAAAAATAAAGAAAAACGAGCAGAGTTCACCCCCTCAACTCAGAGCCAGAACAAGCGGCCCCGTGATATGGAGCCAAATATATACCGCCAATGATGATCATAGCCATGCGCTAAGGTTGGCAGGACACGCGCTGAGTTCCAGACATTGTTATGGTTTGACGTTCGGCTGTTGTCGTCATTGCAGCGATAGGACACAAGACACTACCCGAGTGTTTCTCGAGCTATCGATTATCACGAGCCCAAATCGAGTGTCCACGCCATGCTCGGGTCCAATCTATGAGCCGTATTCAAATAGCGTCACTGGGTGGTACTGCTACAGCCCAGCTACGTCATCAGGTTTTTCGAAGGAGAGATTGAATGAAAACACTCGGTTTTGTCCTCGAAACTACAGGGCAACAAAGGAGTTTCTTGGTCAGTGGCGTTGTGTGCGAGTATCCTTGAGTCCCATTAGTGCCAGTAAGCTCGTGTAAAGTGAACAACATTCTAATTGAATATCGTTGCACCGCCCCTTTCAGCTCCCGAATGAGAAAAATGAGGAGACTGCGTTAAACAGAAGATGTTGTTGGAGTGTGCACAACAGTGTATGCAAGGGGCTAAACGCACCCCCTGGAAATTTCAGACAGCATAACAACCAAGGCTCTATCTGCAATGTTAGAGGTTCGTTCAACACCGTCATCTGTAAACCCATGGACAATGTCGTATGCAGGGACGTAAGTTAAATTCTTTTTTTAAAACAATCTCGTCGAAAATCAACATGCACACACCTTCAAGTGCAGCCAGACAGCCCGGCAGAAACAACAGCGCGAGAAGCTCGAACCGATCGGCTCCACGAATTCACGCCGAGCATGCGAGCACGCGGGCGGTCATGCGTCACCTTGATTGATGCAAAGTCGACCGAACATGATGCAGCAGAAAGCACAGATGGACGGCACGCACGGCACAGACGAACGACGCAGGGACAAGCAGAGGCCATGCAGAATGATGCAGAGGCGACGGCGTGCAGGGAGGCAGGCCATGACAGGCGCCATTCATCACGTGGTTTTTGTGACGTATTTGATTTAAACTATTTAGTCGTTTTAAGTACTTTAAACAATTTTAAAGCATTGCCATTTAAAAAATAAATGGTTTTCACAGAAAGATTTTTAATTAATTTTAACCAAATTGCAGAAAAACGCCACGTAGCGGAGTGTATTAAACGCACTATCTGGGCCGCGAATCGGCTCCTGTGTCCTCTCTTTACGTTTACTATATTACTCTATGACGGAAAAAGAAAAAAAACAATGAACTGGTGTCGCCACCAATGGGGCGTCGAAGACGCGATCCTTAAAATATGAAACCGAAACCAGTAAAAGTTACAATACTGAAACCGAAACTGACCAAATCGTGATAGTGGGGCGCGATTCTCACGATGCGTCTTGTTGGCGAATCTTGTGTCGCAAAACTAGGTTTCGGGAAACAAATTCCCCGTCTGAACCCGACCGAAAAAGTGGCGCGTGTTCCTCACTTCTGGAGCAATTTTTCGATGAAACCTCACCGACGTTCGTCGATCACCCGAAGGAGAAACGCAGACGCTGCCAATGGCCGCTCGACTTCGCTATGACGTCTGACCTTCGAGGAGGAGCGAGCTTCTGGAGGAGTCTGATTTTAGGCCGATTCCGTATCCGAGCCGAAGCCGAAAGAAAACAAACAAACATGGCGAGCGACAAGCGGAGAAGCGGTGCGTACGGGCGACGAGTCTTGGTCCTACTCGGTTGCAGGTGTGTGAACGGCGCCTACAGTACGGATTGGGGGCGCGGTGCAGATTCGTCAACAGTCGCGGCGGGTGCAAGCACCGTATATAAACATGATGACTGGGGATAGCGTTCTTTATTAGCGGTGCAAAAATGTCCGAAATGCTTCGAGATCATCTCGCGGTTTTTCCCGGGTTTGGCAGGACTAGTAAACCCAGTGGTATTAATAAAACAGGCTGTCTCTTCACACTGTGCGTACTTCATATCATTTTGATGCGAAACGATTGGTATTCCCGGTGCAGATGACAAGATTTGGCGAAATTCTCGTGAGTCAATACATAACAGGTTTCGCGCGTCACACTCCACGTGTGAACAGGCCGATTTCGCGAAATCTTGGTTTCGCTAAACTATGGCGCGTTGAAAAGATGCATTGTGTGAATAAGCCTTTAGGAGTAAAAAAGGGCGAATACGGTTATTAATATAAGCACAGGAAATAAATCTGTATATCAGAACTAGCACCGACGCGCTATTTGTTTCGGGTGCAATGCAGTAGGGAGTAGATTTTTTTTATAACACTTCTTTTAATATGTAATGAGTAAACTCAAAAGAATTGCTATTGATTGGGTAATGATAAACCTCACATGAATTTGTAATGAGTAAATTAAAAAGAATAGATATTGATCGGGTAACGATAAACCTCACTTGAATTTGTAAAGAGTAAATTCAAAAGAATAGACATAGAGTGGGCAATGATAAAACCCATTTCACGATGAGTTTCTTATGAGTTTCATTTGACTGTATAAAAACACATTAGAAGCTAAATTGAAACTCATTGTTCATTTTTGTAAGGGGAGTCCCGAGGCACGTGGGCATTTCTGGCAATGAGAACGCAGACTTGCTTGCTGCCTCTGCAAAGGAATGCCCAAAACTGCCTCTTGGCCTGCCGCTCAAAGACCTGAAACCGATCATACAGAAATCGATTATCGACTCATGGCAGTTGGATTGGGATTTGGAAAAAGAGAACAAGCTTCACAATATCAAGCCCCAACTGGGAGTATGGGAGAGTTCGTTCCTTAAAGTCCGTCGTGTTGAGGTTCTCCTTTGCCGCTTGAGAATTGGTCATACCCGTTTGACTCATTTGCACCTGCTCTGTGGTGAGGATGTTAAACTTTGCGACAACTGTGGGAAAGCTATGACTGTTTTGCACATCCTGTGGCATTGCAAAGTTTTAAACCAGAAGAGCCGATAATGTTTTCAAGAACTCTTTCGATATCACCTTCCCTTTCATCCATATTTTATGCTTGGCGATCAACCAGTTATATCATTCGATCGAATTTTGAAGTTCCTCCATAACACTGGCCTTTTACACGAGCTGTAGCTTGCAGTTCTTTTAGATTACACCTCTAAGCCCGTCGGTAAAACCTTTGTTTGGCGCAATATGGCCTTAGTTGCTCTTGCGCCATAAAACCCAATCGTCATCAACTACGATTGGGGGAGTAACTTTGATCCATCTGAAGGTCAACAGTGCTGATTGGGAACTAACCATATTGATTGGGGACTTATTTTAGTCTTTTTGTTCTTGTTTATGAGCGCTGAAATGTATTGCAAGTTTCAAAACCAACTAGCCCAACAATCTACTCAACTAACTTTTCGTCCCTTTGAGGATTAATTTTGCCACTTAAAGGAATGGCATTTTTGGTGACGGGGGAGTAACTTTCGTCCCTTTGAGGACCATTTAGTGACACTTTTAGCGATGAAGTTTGATAGACGTATGAGAGTAACTTTCTTCCCTTTAAGGATCAATTTTGACAGTCATAGAGACTACTTTTTATAGAAGCGAGGGAGTAACTTTCGTTCTATTGTGGACGAAGTTTTCAGTATTGAGGGAGTCAATTTTGTCCCTTTGGGGATCAGTTTTGGAAATATTATAGAAGAATTTTATAGTAATGAAAGAGTACTTTCGACCCTTTGTGGACGCATTTTGGCACTTCTAGAGACAGATTTACTAGCAATGAGACCCTTAAGCTATAAATAGAAGTGAAATGTCTGCGGCATTGAATAGCTCCCTTTTCTGAAAAGGCAGTTTGTGCAACTTGTTTGAAGATATCCCTTCTGGAAACTTGCACAAAGTGTATTTTTAGAACAGAGAGGTATTCAATACCGCATACCTTGCACTCCCATTGACACCTAAAAGGTGGAAAATTTGCAGTACACATTAAAAGTCGTACACCTTTATTTGGAAAAAGCAAGCCTATGTTGCCAAACAAGCAGCATCGTGTCCTACCCTAAACAAAATGGTGATGATACCTGCGAAGACTGGATATGCGGACAATTGAAGAACTTTTAGGCAGGCTTTAACAACCAACATCACCATTTTTCGAAAAAAAGTTGCACCAGCAATCTGTAGGCGATAGTTAGCACTTCCATTGTGGAAATATATTTATTCTAGAACTACACAACCCTGAAAATAAAAATAATTGCACATCACAAGAACATATGCAAACGAAAATAGTGCCATGTTGGCACTGAAGGACGACAAAATTTAACATGACTAGCGTAAACAGGGTGTTTTTTGTTATTGTTACATATTTCTTTAGAAAAAAAAGACCGTAAAAGCCACACAAATGCGGTTTGTGCAGGTGGGTTACGCGGCCAGGCGGACATTATGTGGGTGGCTAATCTTTGCGATAAGTCGGCTAACTAATTAAAATTGTTAATTACCTTTTTAATTAGTGAAAAAACACATATAGTTCCAAATAGAAACTTGCTGAGCATCATTGAAAACCACTAAATCAACTATTTTTAGCAGGATATAACGCCGGGGCAGCATTTTAGGGCGTTCTGTAAAAACGTTTTATTTGGATGCGTTTCTAGATTTCGGTTGCTTATCGGAGCGCATCTTTGCGCCCGCGGTCCTGCTCCCCGGTGGTCGCGGCGCGAAGCCACCCCCTCGCCTCCCTCGTAGAACGGAGGGAAGTAGGGCGCACGTGTGTTGCGCATCAGAGCCACTGGGGAGCAGGACCGCGGGCGCGGTGATGCGCTCCGATAAGGAACCGAAATCTAGAAACGCGTCCAAATGGAGCGTTTTTACAGAACGCCGTAAAATGCTGCCCCGGCGTTATACCCTTCCAAAAATAGCTGACTTAGTGGTTTTCGATGATGCTCTACAAGTTTCTAATTGAAAGCATGTCTATTTTCAGTAATTAAAACGTTAATGAACGAATTTTAATTAATTAGCCGACCTATCGCAAAAATTAGCCACCCGCATAATGTCCGCCTGGCCGTATAACCCACCTGCACAGACCGCATTAATGTAGCTTTCACAGATTTTTTTAAACAAATGTGTAAGAATAAAAAAAGAAACACCCTGTATATAGGTGTGGACAATGATTCTTAGAACTGCGGAATGAGCCCGAAAAATTGGTGCCTGCACATTAAATGTGTAAGCATTCACTGTATTTGCATGTTACCGGATGAAATTGTAAGGAATTTCACCTCCTTTCGGTGAAAAATGAGATCAACTTGCCAGGGCCAACGGTGGACATGCTTCCAGAGTTTGCAATGCTTGTAAACTGTGACGTCATTTTGTTCTAAGCACGGCAAGCAGAAGGCGTTCTTTCATCTGCTCGTTGTGCCTATCGGAAGTTACAACCATCGCTAACTCCGTCATCTGCAGACGTGACTTTACACTGTCCAGTTTGTTGGTCTCATGTTTCCTGGTAAGGGAGCTAAGCATTGAAGTTTCTGCAGAAAAGTTCACATTCGGTGAAATATTAATTGAGCTTTCTACATGCAGGATCGGATTTTTCTGGCTCGTTTCACACCACTAAAAGATATTGTAGACACCCTATATATCAATTCAAGAATAAGGAAATTGGAGGAAAAAAAAGCTATAAAGATACAGCTTTTTTCAAAGCCCTTTTTTCTTGTGTAATGAAAATGACTATAAAAATTAAACACCTTAGTGCAAAAGCTTCCAATCCTAAAAATATGAGGCAGAGTAGTGAATAGAAAGACCCAAGTCACCAGGCTCGAATAAAAGGGACCGTGAAAATCGACGCCTGCACGTCGGAATCTAAACTTTTCGTGAATGGTGTGTGTCACAGGCCGTTTTTTCTTGTAAAATTACAAAGCGTAGCTCTCTGTAAAAAAACTAGGGCAATAGCACCTCCCAGGGTCTACGGAGGGCGGCGATGCAGACGGGCCAAGTTCAGTAGAGGGGTCTGTTTGGCGTTCGTATTGATAGATGGCGTCGGGAGCAGCTTCCGAGGGAGCAGCCGACCACAGTACAAGAAGACTTAGGTGAGGACACCTCGACGGCCAAGGAGAGGAAGATGCGATCAGATAAGGCGGTTGTGGTGCCGGGACTAACCTTCGCCAACGCGGTTCTTTGTGTCCCTGGCACAATGCGGGAAGTCATGGAACGTCGTCAACGAGAGGTCGGGAGCCAGGCTCTGGGCTGTCACGGAATGGTGGCCATCGAAGCAGTCCAGGGATATCTTGGGTGGTCGTCGTTTGAGGCCAGGGAGGCGACCAGTAACATAACCTACGACAGTCGTCTCCGTCTCATGGACCGCGGCCGGTGGGCCAAGAGACTCTTCGTCTACACATATCTCACGGGAATGCAGACTGGCTCGAGGAAGGAGCTGTATCAGTTAGAGAAGAAATACGGCTTCTTTTCAACCCCTGTAACTATTACATCAGACAGGATGTGGTAAATGGAGATTCGAAGCACGGTGAGAGAGGAGGAGGCAGCTCGGTGGGCAGAAACGGCGAAGTCCAAGCCGACGCTATATATGTACCATCGATATAACCACAAAATTTCGGCAGAGACTAGGCTATACGATAACAGCCTGGGCAGCCGGCTCCTCTTTGAGTCACGCGCAGGAGAGCTGCGAACGCAGATGTATCGCCGTCGCTTCGACCAGACGGTGGAATCTGCAGCATGCCGTGCGTGTGGTCAGGCGGATGAAACAATTGAACACCTTGTGCTGTCGTGCACCGGTCTGCAACCAGTTCAACCGGCGGAGTGTGGACAGGCAACCCGGGAGCTCGCACTGGCAGTGGCACTCGGGTTTGGGTCTGCTTCCGCAGACTCTGCGGGTGGGACTAACGGCAACGACAACGCCGACGCTACACCGAGAACCAACGGAGGGTGGCGTGAGCAGGTGGAATCCACGAAGCGAAGATTAGAGAACTGGTGGATGCTAGTTAACCAACGGGGATAACGGTATCCCCACTGGCTAGGTCTCAAACTCTACGGGACCGCCCGATTCAAAAGGTAACAGCCGCAAACCATCATCATCATCATCCGTAAAGCCCCCCTATCCTGGGAAAAGTGGCGCCATTTTTTGAACTAGACGCCGCGCACACTATTGGCCAGTCGTCACGTGACATCTGGCTTTTGGTTTTGGACTTCCAATCGTCATGAATTTCCTAAGAGTTTGCTACGCCGCAGCTGGCAGGCTGCTGTGCCCGTTGAAAAGTCGACCGGAAAGCTCACTCTAAACAGACAGCTGTTTAGAGTGAGCTATTCATTGCATTCCACCGTAAACGCGAGCGATGTAATAGCGAGCACAACGTTGCCAACTTGGCATGCACGGATACTCGTGCCGTGGAGGTAAAGGCCCCTGCGTACAGTCGCGTTTGAGAGCGTTTGACTGCGTTGCGTACAGAAACGAAAGCGAGTCACCGGCACATCTGTGCTTCGTATGAAGCGTGGAATCCAATTCAAGGAATTGCTTGGCACGCGATAAAATAAGTATGGATTTCCTGCTTTCTCGCAGTCGCAACGCAGTAAACCGCTCTCAAACGCAACTGTTTGTCGGGGCCTTAAGTCGTTCAGACGGCCTGCTCCTGCTCGTGCATCTGGCGGAGTACGCGCTCTCGTCAAGTGTTGCGTACGCAACACTTGACGAGAGCGTATCATACTTTGTCTCGCCAAGATAGCTTGCAACGCTGCCGCAGCTGCGGACACGAGCATAGGGCTGTATCTATACTCTGTTTCAATATAAGTGCGAGCGCAGCCGACAAGCAGGAGTATGTTTTCTCTGACTACGCTCTTACTGGACGAGCCTGTGTGCCTAGCGCGCTCAAAGTGCGTTTGCTCTCGTAGCGTTAAGAGGGTCTCCTTCACTCGTAGTCTTATTGAAACGAAAAACGCGAGCAAATAAAAGATTTGAGATCAACCCCACACTCGCCCCGGCAGCTTTGACATCGCGCAAACTTCACATGCAGGTTTTGGCAGGCTAAAATGGGATCTGCAGAAATGGGCGTTTGAGTTGGCGTTACTCAATGTGCTCTCGACTAAAGTCCGATATTTTCCATCTATTGGAGGACCACTTCAGTATCGACCAATTCAAAACAGGAATCATGGAAAACGAACGAGAGCAAAAAAATCAGGAAAGATGCTTTCTCAAACATTTCTTTTTTCGTTACCTTCAACCATGAGAGTAAACTACCACTGCAAGGGAACTGGAAATGTAAATGGTATGTACAACATCAACATATATATATATATATATTCTTTTACTTCAGTGAGACACGCTGTATCAGTTTTATGACACAAATTCGATGCACAAACTGATGATTTTGGATGCCTCTTTTACAAAATGCAGTTCCATTTGTTTGTTGTTGTTGCCTTCCTAAAGTCCCCAAGGCACCCCAGCAAAACCTGAATAGTACACCACAAGGTAGTGCCCACAGTACTGAAATATCCCCAGGACAGACTAGTGCAGCAACCGCACCTGCTCTTTAGTTTGGCTGTCCGATACTGTTTCGTAGTCGACCGAGGCCTGTCTAACACTAGTGCCATCTCTGTCCATTCTAAGAGTGTGTGTCCTCCCGAGGGCCCCCAGCAAGGGCCAAGCGAAGCTCTTCTTTCGGGGCACTCTGCCGTAGTGACCTCAGGTGTTGGTGAGTTTGGCAGTCCGAAACTCTTTCCAGGTCAACTGAGGCTCACCTACCACTAGTGCCGTCTTTGTTGATTTTAGGCGGGCGTGTCCTCCTGCGGCCCCCAGCAAGTTCCAAGCGGTGCTGTACCGAACCTAACTTTCCCAGCTTCCACAGAGCAGCCTGCTTCAGACCACCCCCCCCCCCCCCCCAAGCTGTTGGTGAGTTTAGCGCAATGATACTGTTTTCAGGTCCACCGAGGCACACCTGCAACGACTGTTGTCTCTGTTCATTTATTCATTCTAGAAGTGTGTTTCGTCCCATGGCTGCCCGAGTAAGGTCTGAGCAGCGCCCTACAGGCCCTTGCTTCTCCAGCTTGTCCTGGACAGATTGCCGCAGACAGCTGATGAGTTTCATTTTTGACTTCTGTTTATTTCCTGGCAGAGTGCAGAAAGTTACACACTGTTACTTACATCCGATCTTATTGTCTTGCTGTTAGCCACTTAACAAGACTAAAGTAATAATCTTTTTTTTTCTTTTTCGGGCACAGTGTTTACACTTGATAACAGGCAGTATCGTCAGAATACCAGTTTTTGTGGTGTACTGATGAATAACAAAGAGCTACAAAGAACTATATTCAATGCAGATAAAACTGATAGTGGCGCAGTGACAGGAGTATCAGTTGAAACGTGAAGAGAACAGTTTACAATTTGGACTTAAGCGCTTTCTCGTTACAGATCAACTTGAGTGTCTCGAGGAAGTCCTCTATGAAGGGGACTGCATGAAGTAAAGAGACCCTCGAGAAAGTTTTTAAGATTCATCTTTCCTGTGTTTTCCATGGTTTCATTGTGGTACTGGGGAATTGGGGTAGCTTTTACCTGTAGAATGCACACTTCATTGGAATATACAGGACTTCAAGTTTGTGTCAGACATAATCCATAAGCTGATGGATATTTTAGCGTACAAGGCGAGCCAAAGTTGCAGTATATAACACAATCGTGCATCTTTATCGTAAGTATGCATCTTAAGTCGGATACCTGCAAACTTGTCTCATCAAAGAGCTCGATGTTTAGTTTCATGTGGCTTGTACAATTTATTGTCTACAGGTGTACCGTACAAGTAACAAACAGCATTAGAAGGTGTAAAGCAGGGTGACCGGACGTCCCGTTTTGGACGGGACAGTCAAGTTTATGAGGTCCGCTTCTGTCGTCCCGTCTTTTTGTCCAAATAAAAATCATGTCCCGTTTTCAGGACATTATTTTGTTTTTATTTATATAAGTACGCAGACTTTTACAACCGAGTCTTGCAGGATAAAGTCCTGCTTAGGAAACTTCACTCGTCGGCAGAATACGCCCACACCGACGAAGACGCAAAGCAGTGTGACTGTTCCCTAGACCCTAGGGCCTAGTGCATTATGATAACGTTGTGAAATGAGAGCAGTTAACTGATTAAAATTTTTTTCTCCCACTTTAAATCCTTTGGCGACCCCCTCCCCCCTCTCTCGCCCGCTGGGATTTCCCGATTTCTACCTTAAGGAATATGGTCACCCTAGTGTAAGGACTATAGAAGTATTTTATGCAGGGTGTCGAACCGGAACCGAACCGAACCGAAAACCGGAACCGAACCGGTATTTTTCCGGAACTGAACCCGAACCCGAACCGTTATATTGTTATCGCGATGAACCCGAACCGGAACTGAACCGGAAAAAAAATAACGGTTACCGGCTCATGTCAAAACGGTTCGGCCACGCGCTGTTGACAATGAATGTGCTATCAATGCCATTTGTTTTTTAAGTGCCGTCAACTAACACACACCTCGCTTACATATTTTTCTTCTCCACTCAGTCTTAGGAATATAAACGCTGCATCCATGAATCTTGACAAACGCTGCATCCATGAATCTTGACATAGGAACCAGTATTGCGCTGGTCGCGGCTTACACAAAAAAAAAAATTGGAAGGCTGTGCAAAAAAAAAAAAAAAAATCGCGTCACGGGATTTTATTTTCCTACAATCTCGTAAATCCTAAATGCTGCTGTGTGCTCATTTCATAACACGTTTCTAGAACGCGCGAGCTCTTGAAGCTTGCTTCCATCGGAATGAGAAAAGAAAAGGCTGTGAGAGTTTGATAATAATGCATCCGGTTTCGTATAGGCACTTAGAAGCTAACATATTTGTGAGAGAGCGAACTCTTCTCTTTTAATATTTATCCTAATACGTCCTTTTGGCGTTGCGTTCGGTGAAGTGTTTTTCATATTCCGTATCTTGTTTAATGAAAACTTCGTCAAGGGTCTAATTTGAGTTACCGAAGGCTAGTTCAAATAAAGAAAGCTGTATTTTCTCCCCACTGTTCCTTCAATTGCTTACACGCCGAGGTGGCAGGATAGTTAGCGAGTTCTACTTGTAAGTGGGCTTGTAAAGAGGTCGCGGATTTTACAGCTACTGCGTCGGACCCAATTAGATGAAGTCCGAATGCGTAAACGTCGGTGAGGTAACCTATGAGTGCACATAAAGAAACTATTCCTGGTAGAAATCCCTGAGCCTTACACTACGATGTATCCCGTTTCGTAAGTGCTGATTTCAGATGTATTGTATGTAATTTATTTTGACGTTGCAATTTGTCATTTATAATTTCCGAACCGGTTCGCAAACCGGTTCAGCGCTCCGAACCGGTTCGCGAACCGGTTCGCGGATCGAATTAGTCGAACCGGAACTGAACCGGAACAAAATAAATTTACGTGAACCGTAACCGAACCCGTATTTTTTTTCGGTTCCACACGCTGATTTTATGATATGTAAAAGTGACTCACCTGTCTTGTCAGTAGAGCTACCCGCACTGCTGTGAAGTGTTAAGAAAGCATTTTGATTGTGTATGCTGCATCTCCGCGTGTCATTTATTTTATTTTTTTCATTCTGTGATCTTTTTTGTTATGTACTCACCATGTGTTCTACTCGTAGTGAATGTTCCTGCCGTGGCGTTTTAATTAGCTGGCAGTTTTATGATATAAATAAAATTGTGACTTTGGTTTTGTTCTTTTTAACATCGTCTGTGCTTGTGTATTTTCATGGAGATTTTGATTTCGCATTTGCTTATTTTGCATTGTTCTCGGGGTGCGATTTTAATTATTTTGCCTCATTCCCTAATTAAACCTGGATTTTTTTTTTAGTATGAAAAAATAACAGAAAAGATACGCACACTGTGATAAAATTACGGAGTAACAAAACTAAACGAAAGCGGAGTTTTTCATTTCCAAAAACGGTTTCATGAAATCGCATAACGAAAATGGTATTTATTATACTCTCGGAAATGTAGCGCGTAGCCCCGTAGCGAGAGGCCCGCAGTGTCGCAAAGTTTTACAGCATGCACAGAAATACGTAGCGATTTTTATCATTACTAGTAGTGCAGGCAGCTTAACAGTGCTAGTTTAGCGTGGACCACATCAACACTTCCCCGAATAGAAAGAATGTAGTATCTTGCAGTCTAGGCCGCCAAATTTTTTTTAGCGTCCGTAGGACAAACCGTCCCGAAAGCTCGCCAAGGACACGTATTAAAAAGTAGTCAATCATTTGAAATCGTGCAGAATAAAATTGCAATTTGGGGGTTTTATATGATGATTAAAAACGACTTGCAATTTCTGTGAAGCCGAACACTCACGACACACTGCCCTAATGCAATTTGGCAAGGACGATTATCCAAAGTACTTTCGGGACGCACGGCTGGACGAACAGATCAAGAGTGGCTGCGGATGCGAATGCGGGTTCTAAATGAGGTCATTGTCCCACTTGTATAACAAGAAAAGTCCACACGATCGGCAACTCGCCGGCTCCAGCTGCGAAGCCGAACAGTCACGAGACACTCGCCTAATGCAACTCGGTAGGGACGATTATCCAAAGCACTTTTGGGATCCGCGGTTGGACGAGCAGATCTAGAGCGGCTTCAGGACGGTCCGATATGGAATGTAGGTTTTAAGTGAGGTCATTGCCACACTTGTCTGACGAGAAAAGTCCGCACGATCGGCATTTCGACCGCTTCAGCTGACCTAGACATCGAGACGCTTGGGAAATTCTAGAGGGCGCCTCCGTCGCAAACCAGAAATTAGAGTTGGAGTGAATACGCCACTTTTCCCAGATACAGGGACTTTAGTTACCGGCGCTTCTCCGCTGTTCCCCAGCACGCCCGTCTCGACGACAACAACGTGGGCAGCCCGGTGGCTTTTTCGTTTGTGTCTGGGATCCTCAAACTCTGTCGACGTGTCTTTCTATGAAGTTCGTTGCAGCCAAACACGCTCAAGATGGGTCGCAAGTCGTTTGCGCCAAACTTCAACAACGGAAACCGTTCATGCAAGGAGAAGGTAAACGCGTTTCGGGCGCCTTCTGTCCCGGAACGTGTAACCTTGTGGGCTCGTGCCATTCCGAGAAGTGACCGGCAACTCACACCAAAATACTACCTGTGTGAAAAACACGTTGCCGACGGTGTGATAGAAGCTGAAAGGTACTATGCAGAGCTAGGTGGTGAAGTGCTCCTTGACCAGCCAAAGAGGCATGTTCTAGAGCCGGACGCTTTGCCTTCTATGTTTCCGGGATACCCGCCATTCCTGTCGTCGATATCGAGAAAACGAAAATTGCCGAAAATTATACAGCGTGCACCTGCAACTGTTGTCAAGCGAAGGAAGACGGAGCTGCAGGAGGAATTTAATGAAGGCACCCATTTTAATGGAACGACCTCAAACGTGGTGACCGAAGACCCGTCAGCTGATCGCGCGGAGCCCGGAAACGCTGGAGACGCCGAAGCAGATGCTGTCGGGGAGCCTTCGACGCGCATGGCACGGGAAGACGCCTCAATCAATGACATCCCAGCCAGGGTTGCAACAAAGCCAAGTAAGGACAGTGTGCCATTAAGCAGTTTGCTGCCCGAGAAGAGCGCATTTTTAATGTCATGTAAGTCTTGGGCGTGTTACGAGGTTGACGTGGAAGGCCTTCAGAATATCTGTTGCGTTGAGATGAAGAGCACGTCGGCAGTCGAACCACCATTTAGCAGCAAGATACTCAATTTTCACAGGAAGGGAGCTACTTTTTATGCAGGTATAAAACAAACAGGCTCCTAATTTCAATTTAGGAAACAGCTGATGCACGAGCATTTAAAAATGTGCTTACATGCTCGCGAATCACTTCCAATAGGAGGAAATCGAGTAGAAAAAAGTTTTTAAACCTGATTTCAATACCAAGCGGTCACATCGCACTTACTTCAATTTCTTTATTTGTAGAGTTCTTGAAAGCCTAGTGTACACGTTAAATGCATGGGCAGAGTCCTGTCCGAGGTCAGCTTACTTTACTGTCACGAGAACCGAAAATTATGAGGTTGAATCCCCTCCCAGTTTCCCGAAACAGGTTGTAGACTTTATTTCGGGTGGCTCTGCTCTTGCCGTTAGCAAATTTCTCTTCTGGAACCAGTGAAAAAAAAAACTGGAATAAGTATTTAGAAAAAAGCTTCAAGCAAATTCTTCCTGGGCTTTTTAAAGCCCCATGATATGATAACACTTATGAGCTTGGTTATCACGTTTGTCACTTCACATAATAAATCAGCATGGTATATACAATCATACGTAAAGGTCAGCAGGGAACATTTATGTTCCCGTTTTGCAGTGTAAACATGTCGGTTTTGCGTAAATGTTGATTTCAGCTACCATTTCAAATCTTCGGTTGAGGTGATGTCTGTTCCCTTTCTCTTACGAGTAGACCAGCTAGCAGCAATTCTAGTGTACCTTCAACTTCCGATCTGCCCAATGATTGCTACTCTTTGTCCGATCCTCTACGAAGGGGCACTGCTACGATTTGATGCTTCAAAGGCGGGACTTGTTAAGGTAAGTTTGATTCTTTTTTGTTGCGCAAAGTTAGCGCAAAGAAGCATGATCAGCCTTGAATTCGTGGTTTCGCTACTTTATCTTTTCCAGGTAGGAATAAACCCACCCGGCAGGGCGTGAAATTCAGTTTTCTTTGAATACTGTAAGCTACCTCCAGTTCGGTAGTATTTGACTAAATATGTAGAAAAGTGTATATGAACAAAACCTGAGATAGTATTCCGATTTACATTTCAAAACGCATGTAATGCGGCAGCTCTCTCGCAAGAAAACTGAAGCATGCATTCTTAGTAAATCTCTCATTAAAATCCAAAGCAAGCTAAACTCTTATTTTAAGTGGACAAATGCAAGTGAATTTAAAGATGTTTCAAAATTCAGTAATATTTTTGGTGAAAAACAGATGTCGATTTTAGATCATAAAACTTACGAAATCAAATTACAATTTATTGGGTACCCTCACTTTTGAACATTAATTAAATACTTCTTTTATTTCAGTGGTGGGACCATATTAATAGAGTTCTGCGCGGTTAACAGTTTGATTATCCACCTCTGATCCGCATCTGCAAAAGGTTCAACCACATCCGACTAATAATCCAGGCATTCATTGTGCATATTAGCACCAAACGTGAATGAAAAAAAAATACTGTGATGTTTTCGAAGGACGGACGGAAAAAAACCTTTATTCTGCACAATACATCAAATATATACACAAAGGAAGGACGCGCCCCCTGGGGGTGAAAGAACAGAAATAAATACCGAAACTGAATATAAAATACTCCCTCCCTTATTCGTAGTGATTAGTTGCTAGTAAGTGTTGGATATCCCTAAGCATGCACTGTACATATTTACACACTACATAACCACTGCTATACACATAGACAACTAGTCGGTCTGATAGTCTTTGAGCCAGGCCGGTCGTTGGCGCTCTCGGGACGGGCGATGGGGACGCTGCACGGCTGGGGATGATAATGAGCTTGTGGAGCGCTGCGGTACCCCAGGGGACCGCGGTTGCGGCCCAGGAGAAGGCGGCTGCAGCATGGCAGGCTCCAGTCCAGGCAGCTGCGGATCAGGAACGGGCGACTGCGGTGCGGCAGACTGCAGTCCGCCAGGAGGCGGCGGCTGCGACCCGGGAGAAAGCGGCGGCGGCAGGTCAGGCTGCGGCACTCGAACCGGAAGCTGCGGCGCAGGTGGCTCTGAACGTTGGGACGGTGGACTCGTGCCCCTCTCTGGAACCCTGGAAAGCTTGGAGGCATTCCATGTGCGGCCATCTCCAAGTCTGAAAGAGACAGGTCCCCTCTTCGCCAACACTTCAGTTGACGAAGAAAAGGCGCGATCTCCCTTGAAGCGAACTGACGGCTTCTTGACACGAACGAAATCGCCCACTGCTATTTTCGGCTCCTTAGCAGCTCTCCTCCGGTCCGTGTACTCCTTGCTGCTTTGCTGTTGAAGCCGGACCCTTTGACGCAGTCGCGCCAGTTCCTTTACTGGGTCTTTTGCGAACTCTGGTGCCGAAAACCCTACAACATCCAACCTGGTTCGAGGCATCCGCCCATGCAGCAGAACTGCTGGGGCAACCCCAGTGGTAGCCTGTGGAGTACAACGGTAAATAGCAAGGTAGTCAGTGACTGCTTGTCGGATAGGTCGCCTTTCGAGGAGTGAAACTTGAATGAAGTTCTTCAAAGTTCGATTAAGCCTTTCGACTTGCCCGTTCGCCTGGGGGTAGTATACCGACGAGTGTGACAGCTTGATGGCTCGGTTTTGAAGAAAGGTTATAAATTCACGTGAAGTGAACTGCGGCCCATTGTCGCAAACAATCTCCTCCGGGTATCCTTCACGGGCAAAGACACTGGTTAAGAATTCTTTTACGGTGCTTGTGGTCACTTCGCTGCAAAAATATACCTCTGGCCACTTGGAATGGTAATCGACCAATGTTATAGCAAATCGGCTATTGCGACGTGCATGCTCCAATGGGCCAACAATGTCTAGGCCCAGTTTCTGCCAGGGTCTTTCAGGCCACTCAACAGGCTGCAATGGCACTGGCGATGTTTTGGCAGACCTATCTGCCTCCAGGCAGATGTGGCAGTTTTTCACGGCAGATTCCACTTGCTTGTCCATTCGTGGCCACCAGAATAGCTCACGAAGTCGCGCCTTTGTGCGCGTGATGCCCGAATGTGTCTCATGGGCAACTGCGATGAACTGAGCTGTGAGGGAGGACGGAACAACGAGGCGCTCTGCGCGCAGCAGCAGGTCATCAACAATAGAAAGCTCTTCGCGCACTGAGTAGAAAGGTTTTGCCTCCTCTGGTACGGACTTTTGTGGTAGCCAAGAGCCGCACACGAACGACTTGACGGTTTCCAGGCAATCGTCGTTGAGGACGGCTTGCTTGAATTCTTCCTTCGTCATGGAGGCCGGCTCGACCAACGAGACGTTTTCTTCTTCCTTGGAAAGTTCTGCCTCCGACGTAGGAGCTGGCAACCGAGAAAGAGCATCGGCCACAGTGTTGGTGGACCCCTTGCGGTACTCGACCGTGAAATTGTAACACAGGAGTCGTGCACTCCAGCGTGCAATCCGGAGTGGCCTTCTTCCACGCCCCTGCGACGATAGCAGTGATACCAACGCCTGATGGTCCGTACGAATCTTGAAATGGCGACCCCACAGGTAAGTGTGCCATCGCTCGCACGTCCAAATGCATGCCAATGCTTCACGTTCACCAACCGAGTACTTTCTTTCAGCTGGTGACAAGCTGCGAGACGCGAAAGCAACTGTGCGGAGCTCGTGGCCATTTTGCTGCTGCAGGACAGCTCCCAAACCGACGTCGGAAGCGTCGGTCGTCACGATGACTGGAAGTGATGGATCGAACATGTGGAGAACTGTACTCGAAGAAAGCATTTCCTTGATTCTCCGAAAACGGCTGTCTGCTTCAGCTGACCAGATGAAAGGCTCATTCTTGCGAAGCAGAACGCGCATAGGCTCGACCACTTCGGCCAAGCGTGGAACGAATTTGGAATAGTACTCGACAAGACCTAGGAACGACCGGAGGGCCGCAACATCTGTTGGCACTGGAGTGTTAATTATCGAGTCCACTTTCTCTGGAAGCGGTGCGATACCTTGTGCCGTGACCTTATGGCCTAGGAAGGAAAGTTCTGGAACGTCGAAGAGGCATTTGTTGTTCAACTTCAGGCCGGCGTCCTTGACCTTCTGCAAGAGCGTTTTTAGATTCAAAAGATGTTCTTCTGCACTTTTCCCAAAGACTATCACATCGTCAATGTAGAACAACACTCCAGAGCAGCCATCAAGAATTTTGGCCATCATCTTCTGAAATGCCGCTGGGGCAGAAGCTAACCCAAAACAAACTCTTTTGAATCGGAAGAGTCCTTCATGCGTAATGAAGGCTGTCAGATCCCTGCTGTCAGGGTGCAAAAGAACCTGATGGTAGGCGCAAGCCAAGTCAAGCTTTGAGAAGTGTGTCGCGCCTACCAAGGCATGAAGAAGTTCCTCTGTGTGAGGCAATAAGAAGCTGTCTGGTACAATAGCCTTGTTAGGCTCCCGAAGGTCAACACAGATTCTGAAGCTGCCATCTTTCTTGTCAACGACCACAATGGGGGAAACCCATTCAGAAGCATCGATAGGTTCGATGATGTCAAGGCTCAGCAACCTGCGAAGTTCATCTGCTACTGGTTCCCGGAGTGAATATGGGAGACGACGAAGCTTCGAAATTACCGGCTGCACGCCTTGCCGAGTTTTGACACGATGCGTGAATCGCTTAGCAAAGCCCAACTCAGGACTGAAAAGTGAAACGAAGTCGGGTACCAAGGCTGGCGGAAGGTTTGCTTGCCTCGGTTGCTCTCTTGACTGCGTTGGAATGTGAGAAGGTGTCGGGTCATTGACACGCGGCGGCGGGCGACGGACGTGTGCAGGCACTCGAGAGTGGAACCCTGAATTCGAAGATTTAGAGCCTTAATGCCGTCGAGGCCAATCAGACAGGTGCCTTGGTGAACGATGTAGAAAAGAAGTGGTGCAGAGCGCCCTTTAAATTGAACGTCTGCCTGAAAACACCCTAGCACGGAAATTGGACGCTTAGAAAAATCAAGCAAGGTGACGTGCGGAGCTGGAAGGAGCAAAACGCTTTCAAAATGTCGACGAAATGCGTGTTCAGACAGAATCGAAACAGACGACCCCGAGTCAACAAGAAATGTCAAGCTGACATCCGCTACGCCCACTTTTATGTATATTGCTCTGCGAGCAAAATGCTGCACGGTCAAAACTTGCTCAGAACTTCCACTTGACAAAACATCGTCATCAAAATCAACTTCACGAACCCTGCCTTGCGTTTGTCGCTTGCGGTTGCATACTTTCTGAAAGTGGCCCTTGACGCCGCAAAACGAAGATTTCTTTCCCTGCGCTGGGCACTGTGACGCTGATGCGCGGTGGTTCCGCGAGCCGCACCGAAAACAGTGAGGTGAAACGGACCGGCTATCTCCGTCTCGCCGAGGGGGGCGGTGCCCCTGCGACGCACGTGAACCGCTCGCTTTCCTTGAAAAGTTCTGCTGACAATGCTCTTTTGGCTGTGAACTGGTTTTTCGCGAAGAATGCGGACGACGCACAGAAACAGGCTCGACTGAAGCAGAGAATTCCTTTAGTTCTTCAGCTGCTTGCTCGAACTGAAGAGCGATTCGTACTGCGCTCTCGAACGACAGGGAGGAACCCTCGAGTAGGAGCCGTTCACGTACGCGATTGGAAGCAACGCCGGCAACAAATTGGTCACGGAGAGCCTCATCTTGTGAATTGAACGAACAATGCGAAACGAGCTGCCGTAAAGCAGCAACAAACTCATGAACGGACTCGCCTGCGTGTTGGTTGCGGCGGTGGAAACGATGACGCTCGACGACTACGTTGCACGACGTCGAAAACTGCTTCCGTAAGGCGGCGAGTGCAGACGCGTACACGTCAGTAGTGGCCGCGGTAGGCTTATCTTGAACTGCCGGTGCTGCGGCGCTTGACCCTGCAGGTAAAGTCCGGAAAACACGCTGCCCTTCCGCCCCCAAACAATGCAGAAGAATGGCCTTGCGTCGCTCTGGTGAGCACTCAGCTGCTCCGGACGCTAGAAGGTAGACTGTAAAAGTCTGCTCCCACTCTTCCCATGGCAGGGACGGACGGCCGGGCGTCTGGAGGAACGGCGGTGGCGGAGCGAGGCCGGGGAAGCTCATGGCGGGGCGGGCGTAGCCGGACGGTACGGGATGCCGAAGGTAGCTTGGAACGGGCTACATCCTCGTCGCCAATGTGATGTTTTCGAAGGACGGACGGAAAAAAACCTTTATTCTGCACAATACATCAAATATATACACAAAGGAAGGACGCGCCCACTGGGGGTGAAAGAACACAAATAAATACCGAAACTGAATATAACAAATACAAACAGCACTTTTTAAGTTATTGGCTTATCTTTTTAAAAAGAAATATTCGTGTTCCCATTCAAAGGGGGTGGCATTTTATTATTATCAGTTTCATCGTATTTATATTAAAAGCGATCAGCGTTCCCGAGACACTTTGCGTCGGAGGAAGAATGTTCTTAGTTATGTGATTGTCCTAGGAGTCCGCGATACTCTGCCCAGAGGAAGTCTTTCGCTCTTTCCCTGCCATTGTACTAGTTTTCTCGAGACGATTGGAGCCCTGCATTCTTTACTTTTTACATAGATAGCATTTTTGACAAGATGGAATGCACTAACTGAAGCGATCTTCAGTGAGAATCAGATCTTTCTTAGGATCCCTATCGTTTCTTTGAAACACATTTTGTGGAAATACGTTTCGTGGCCAACTTTTTATAGGCATACATTTCATGAACACACGGCTCGTCTACGCTGTAAGTTTTGTGGGCACATGCCCCTGTGACGTCTTGTTAACAACGCATTTCTTCACTAAGCCGCTAAAAACTAGCGTGGGATTCACTAAGGCGTGCTTCATCGAAAACCCTGAGACGAAACGACTCAGGTTTTTCGATGAACTGCCCGGTCACCAGGCAAAAATGTAGATCCGGATCCGCGGATATCTGCATCCGCAGCCCCTGATATCCGCATCCGATCCACAATTCGCCAAAATTTGCCTAATTTTTGTCCGCATCCGTCATTTTACTGCGGATATCCGAGGATAATCCGCGGATATGAAGAGCTCTACATATTAACTACGCAATACACAGCGCCGACCCATAAAGCCATCGATAAAATTTCCGTCATCAATGAGCCATACGGTCGACTTTGTGCCAAGAGATTAATGGCACCGTAGCCCAAAGAGAAACACTGATGCCACACTTTTATCCAATTCCTTCGCTGTATTGAACTAACATCTGGTATCTACAATCGTTGAATGAAAACATCTTCAACTATGTTTTATCAGACACCAGAACGCCGCAATTGGGGCGGCGCAGGCGCCTACGTTGACAGTGATCAATGGGACCTTATCCAAATTCGGGAAGGGTCCATATTGCAAGACTAAGAACCAACAGAAGATA
Organism: Ixodes scapularis; assembly: GCF_016920785.2. NCBI lineage: Eukaryota > Metazoa > Arthropoda > Arachnida > Ixodida > Ixodidae > Ixodes > Ixodes scapularis. The sequence continues at coordinate 43,618,391 of NW_024609879.1, read as the reverse complement.
AAGTTGAGATACCAGCCTTTATACGGCATTGCGCTAGCTCTAGCTTGACTGGATTATAGTATGGCTTCTTGATTTCAGTTAATACCAATAAGCCCCAACATAAACACCCGAGCCGGTATTATCATAACAGGAAGCTTATGACAATACCGTGGTAATACAGTGGTAATAGAGAAATCAGGTATTAGAGATGTCCTGGACAAAGAAAAACTCAGGATTCACAAGAAAGGGTACTTAGTTGGCTCTGGCCAATTTCTTCAATGTACCCTACGTTTCAAAGCCGGCTCGGCTCCTTGTTCACGGGTGGCTGTATATGGGTTACAGTTTAAGCTACTATACTCTACTAAGTACCTTTTCTTATTGCTCACCTAACCAGGCGGAGTTCCACCGAAATATTTACATTTAAGCGTCACAAGTATAAAATATTTACATACAGCATTATTTTGTTTCGACATTAACGCAGCTCACTGAACTCTATGCGATGCTGTTTTTTTTTTTCTCGAAACCCCGCACCTTATCCCTTTTCCTAATTTTAATGGTACGGGGATGCTCTAAGCTAAAAGACCAACGCGCACGCCGCTTTGTTCCTTTGTTGATGGTTTAGAACTCTCTCTGTGTACTTTGCAGTAATCAAGGTAATATTACTCAATATACGTTTATTTGTATTTGTTATTTTTTTTTAATTTTGGTTCTAATTTATGTTAACCTTTGGGGATTAATTTTTTTTCAAGTGATGGCGTCCCAAACTTTGCGCTAATTTACGTGAATTTTCTCTTGTATACAATGAATAACAGAAAGTAGGCAATGAACTGTAAAGAAAATTTAGAGCGAGTTCCCAAAAAGCATTTGCACACCAAAATGACCGTAAAAATCAGCGACTTGACTTATCACACTGCCACCTTTCTCGAAATTCTACCTGACTGGTCCAATGAAAATAGTAAAATTTAAATTTTTCCCCAATAAAACTGAAAGTATTATTCAAAACTAAATTTACTAATGGAGGAGCGTCAGCTGTTGGGACCAGATTGAACAACGCCCATGTTTGCTCAGCTTACTAAGAGATGGCAACCCCAATACCGGAAAGCCGCACAGTGTATGGATGCTGGAGGGAACCAGACTTTACACAGAACTCTCTTTCAAGCGCTCCGTTCAGTTCGTGTTTCAGGTAACCGCGAAAATGCAAGCTTATAATTCAATTCTCAACTCGCTTTTTCAACACGACGGGCGTCACGCAATAAACAGTCATAAATAAATACGCTAGATGCTGCTTTAGGAGTCAGTTACACTTGTTAACAGTTATATCTTGCTTTCTGAATTTTCTTTGTTAATTTCGTTTGTCTGAAGAGATGCGAAAGGCGTATTTTCGCGTGTCATTTGTGACGTCAAGCGCCCCCAAAGCCTGCGCTGACCTACGCTTGTCGGCATTGGTGGCGCCATCTCTTAATACGCTCCGAAAACACGGGCGTCCTCGATCTCCCTTCGACAGCTGCCGCTCCAGCATAAAAAAAAACAAAAAACAGTTTGTGAAATATCATTTTAGTTTGATTGGAATTAGAGAATTTATATTTTAGTATGTTAATTTGAGCAGTACAGGCATTCTTTAGAAACGTTAAAGCTTGATAAGTCAATTTTAATTTTGGTGTGAATTCCTTTAGGGGGAAGGGGCTCGTTGTGTATTTAAAAAAATTAAAAAAATGTTCATATAGGTGTTATATTGACGCGGTACAAAAAGTAGTAATGTCAACTAATGAAAATGTAGACATAAATTTGCGAAAAACCTTTCGATATTTATTTTTTCAGAAAATGCATATCGATGGATATCACGTGCCATTTAGTTTTCAATCCCAAAACCTTTCCCACTGAGACACGGAAAGTTGCAATGTTGTAATATCAGAAAGAGATGACGACACGTTTTTAATCCTGTAAAACCCACGTGTACAAAAAATGACCGCATCTCTACGTGGTAAATGGTGTTGATTGGGGCCAAGCTCTGGTGGTGCTAATGATACTGATTTTATTGTTCATAGGTAGTGCTGATGGTGCTGATTTTTTTATTTCTCATTGGTAGTGCTGAGTTCTGGGTTGCGTTTCTACTTCATTAGTACTGCTTTATGATCGGTGAAGTGCAGAGCCAGTGATTCGTTAAAGTTTCAAGCGGAAGCAAGTCCTCTCTAGAGATATGCGTTGCCACCATCCTATTTTTTCCACGGAAAGCATTTGTAGTGTTTTTTTTTTCTTTCTTTCTTGCAAACGTAAGCTACGCTTCACTGAACGCGTGTGTTCAGTTCATCTATCCAAATTAAATTCAGGAGCTTTACCCGACAGTAGCTCTAGCGGTTTAAACCAGCTCGCCAATTTTCAGAGCTTGCCGTTGAATGTTTCAAATCAATAAGATATTTTCTTAAACTTTTATTCGGGAAATGGTACCATTTCCTGCAGGTTACGCCATTCAGCTTCATGTTTTCGCGGGTTTCAGCTTCCCCATTTTCCTACTAGTCATTTTATAAACTTATGTTTAAGATTTGAAAAAAAAAAAAAAGGTAACTATTTGGTTCTGAAATATTCACACATGATTCAGACTCTTAGCCATGCATTTAGACCCAGACGGAGCTGTAGGAGATGCGCAGTTGGTTTTCGCAAGTAAACGACACTGCAATTTTGATTTTCGAGGACATCTTGAACATTCTCATGGAGTTTAGGGGCGCAACAGTTTCGTAAACCACTGTACTTGCCGCTGCTTCTCGAGGGATAATGTCCGACCGCTGTCATGGCATCATCGCCCACCACAAGCTCGTTCGAAATAACGCCTGCTACGTGTGGCCACAAGCTATTATCAACCACATAGGTTTTTTTTTTTTTTTTTTTTTTTTTTTTGCGCTTCGCCGGTTAATTTAACCGCTATAAAAACATGGTTATTCTACTGACGTGTACATTGCTTGCTTACACAAGCTTGCAGAAACATTAGAATTTCACCGTTGTGCTGACTTTGCGGACTGCAAATAGGTCTATTCGGGCGTCGGACAGGCTGTGGAAATGCTCTTTAAAGGTCAAACGCAAGCGTTGACAATGCAATAGTTACGAAGAGCCACTATAGCTTGCTGATAAGAGCTCGCGGTTGAATGTCAACTTCATCCCGTCTTCACTTCATCAAACAGAACAATAGAGGGCACTTTGTACCGTTTATTTGCCACACAGCTCGGTCTTTACCAAATACACCACACTAAATTATCACGGCATCATCCACAAGTGACCCCGGGCACAAATTAGGCGCGAGGGCTGCGTAAGCGTGCTGCTCGGAGTCGCGTTCTGACTGCCTGAACAAGGGTCCCAGCCAAAGAAATCCGCACTCATTATTATTTGTGCCGCGCTGCCCACCAGCCTGTGGTGTAGAAAATGCTACACGTTTACCTCGAAAATGCTACGGGGTGACCTCAGTTTCTACGCATCGTGAGGAGCGCTTCACCACGCAATGCAAAGCTATGTTTCAGAATAAGAGGAAAGTTAATTTTTAATAAATAGTTTTCCTACGCTTAATGCGTCCAAAGCGCATTTGCAGATGCAGTTAAGCCACAGCCATCTTCTGGTCAGATGCCGTCCACACCGATAATGAATTGTTCATATCTATATATGCCTCCCTTGTGCTGAAAACGTTTTCACCAAAAGTTTAAATTCCTGCAGCACTTTCCAGTAGGGAGTACAAAATATGTGATCGACACTCACATTCGTTTCTTCATGTTCACTGTAGCAGATTACCGTGGTCCCGCATGACATTTTTCATTTCTGTAGTCGCTTACTGGGTCAGTAAGCAGGTCTTTTAGTTTTTCCGCCTCCAGCGCAAGCTTCCAAACGTCGATGACAGTATTGTCATTCTTAATGGTTTGAGCATGCACGCGCCACCACAACAGAGTGGAAGGGAACGAACGCGTGCTACAGTCCGGACGTCTAAGGAAGACTCCTTAACCATGTCAGTGAATATAGATGTCAAGATTCACATGTCATCAATGCCATATTATAACACCCCAAAGGGGACCCAGCATGATTTCTAAAATGTTTTGACTTTCACTACAAGTTGCATTAAGGGGTTTGAGATTTCAGTCGAAGTTTGGGAAGGAGACTTCAAGAATTTCTAAAAGTTGGAGAAGATCCGTCCTCGTTTTTTGAGAAGCCTGTGGGGTCTGTCTCAATATTTTCCTTAGAAGCACGGCACCCATCAAAATCGTTTTAACTTGTCTGTGGGAGACATCATGGGACTCTTCGGAATATATCCGTCGGGAAAGCCGCTTGGCCATTTTGTATCCGGTGACTACATTGAGCGGCCGCTCAGTTTCGGCTTCCAGTACCTTGCGTAGGATCTTCATTTTAGAGCAGCGCAATGTGCGTGTCAAGGAGAATGTCTCTCGGTGCCCTGTTCTTTACGTCTATTTATCCGTCTGGCTTGAGAAGCGCCTCCATCAAACTAAAAAAGAAGTTGAATACGTCACCGTGACGGCACCAGGTACGGCAGCTTGACCATTCACAGGATTTCCCAACGGCAGTGGAAGTTGGTGTCGCATTTGGGGTTTTCCTTTAACGTACTACTGAAAGAGTGTATCTTTGTTTATGCGGTGAACATGCTCGGTTTTAAGAGTCGAACTAGAGTATATCTCAGGAATTCACACAGCCGGATTGTGAGTACCCAGATATATAGATTTTTTGTGCAAAGAACCTTGTTGTCCCTGCTTCGTCTGTTTACTTTTGTCTACAGCATCTTACGCCCGGATTTAGTACACGTTGGTTCTTAACGTCGTTTTGAGTTGCAAAATGAATTAGAACTCAATGTCTCTACTAAACTGCCAATAAAAATTTGAACTGAACTTCTGATCTTTGATTCACAATCATTTGGGCGTCTAATTGGTTGAAGCGTTGAGGGATTCACAAAAGCTGAAGGGTCGGAAGGGCTAGGAGCTTTAAAAGGCTAAATGGGTTTGAAGAGCTGAAGGGGATCGGAGAGCTCAGGGATTTGAGGAACTGAAGGACTTTGATGAGCTGTAGGAGTTTCATGGGCTGAAGGGTTTTGAATAGGGTGCAGGCGTTATGTGGGCACACTTTAATTAGATCTGGTCACTATGAATCGTCGATAGAAAAGAGGTCCGTAAAGTTTGATTTAATTCGGAGCGCGCTGAAAGCGTGTATGTTACACATGATACGTTATGTGGGCAACAATATTACGAATACTCTCACATTGCAGCCCAAATGGTACTGCGATTTAGCCGAGGTGAAACAAGAGTGTGAGATTTTCGACAATCCTACACTAATGAAGGCAAAGGGTAAGGCACTGCTACAAGCGGTTCGGAAACAATTGAAGGCACTTCCTTTTCGCTATGAATTAACCACGTCACGTTCTGCTACTCTGACCCCAGGAAGGCAGTGGGCAAATGTGTGAACCACTTCACTGGATGACTTTCTAGAGGAACAAATCGGGTGATCGCATAAGAAGTTCGACGGGATGGCCATATATTTACTGTTCAGTCAGAACATCCAATTATATAGCGCAAATGTACAGGGCAATAATGTAGCACTGAGAGCGTTCAATCAAGTTCCCGAAACTTGCGGAAATTGGATAACTCGGCAGCTCAATGACAATGTCAAGCTTCCTAAGAGTCAATACGACTTGCGAAGGAGGACCAATATGAGGCGCTCCGGCTTCGAACTCCTGAAGGGAAGAATCTGTTCAACACATTCGGAAAGATTATGCTTAGGTAGCAAGTCAACAAGTCAATTTCGGTACTACGATTGGTTTGTTTTGATGAACATCTCATCATCTGATTAGCGGAGGGAGAGATGTAAAGGAGATATACTACACAGAACACGGCTTAGCGATTCACATGCTAGCCTTTAGCATGAAGTTTTGAGGCCTAACGTCGTCAATGGGTAGCCACTGCTAGGGCGATGATGATGATGAGAGGACACGTGATTTCAGTAGGCAACCCGTTGAGCTTCACACTCCTACCGCTGCCACACCCAGGGGCGCAGCAGTCACCAGCGAGCCAGTATTGCTTTCGCGTTCACAACTCATAAGAGGTGCCTAGGCGTCCTCGGAATTTTAAGCTCTGAGTGAGTTTAGGCAACAAAATGATGGCATTCAAGACAGTGCAGGATGCCCCAAACATTTACAGAGTTTTTTTACTCCACAAAAACACTACGCATGTATCAATGTCCATTTTCCGCCTACACGTAGCCCTTTTGGTCCCAATTTGATGCCAATGTTTTAGACGAAACCATTTCTTTAATTTCTAAGTTACCGGTAAGTTTCAGAACATTGCGATGGAAAACTAGCCACGAAGAGGGCTCTCAAATACATGAAACTCAATGGCGCCATTTGCCAAAAAAAGAGAGAAAAGGAACTCCCATCTTGAAAAACAAAATGGTTGTAAGAAATGTGTTTTAAATTTGGAATGAAAAAACGGATAGTTATGAAAACTTGACATCTGGTTCGGACCGGTAGTGGTATAGGTAGGCGAAGAATTATTCTTCGGCCAAGCGTACTTCATTCTTGCGGTGAAAAACACAAGGAAACCATGTTGTTTTTTCATTTTTTTCATTGTGCTTTTGGGGGGTGGGTGGACGTTGTACTGTACGTGTTTTCACTCCCTGATAGTAGGAACCTGTTTATCTCTGCAAAGTGTTTAGCAGTGATGGAGAAATTGCACACACTAGGAAGAGGTTTCATGTGAGCGAGCAATTACGTCTTTTCCGTCTTCCGTGAACGTCTTGCTGATATTCTGATGAAAACACATGATGGCCGGGTTATCCGCTACGTCGTCTGGTGCTCTGTTTATCTCCAACTGTTCAGGGCAGCACAGGCTCTTTTGCCGTGCACGTGTAAGTAGCTGAGTTTGGAAAGGCCCTATATCGACAAAACCGAAAACAAAAATGCTTGGTAAACTTAGAAACAGTTCATTTATTTACAGCTAGTTTAAGTATGTTATACATATTAGTGGTGCATGTTCGAGACACAAGTTTAAAATTGTATTTCTTGATCTTCAAATAAAACATTTTCTCGACTTGGTGCCGATCATTTTTGCGACAGATGTGTAACGATAATTGCAAGTGGTGTAGATCATGACCCATATTATTTTAGGTAAATTTGGCAGCAGCATGCGCCAAAACCTTTCCCCATGCAGGTTTCCGAAAAACTAAAATCCGTTTCCACCTGTACAATCCTTAACACAGCTGTCACGTGCTCCTGAATCCGAATTTTCGGATGCGTCAGGCATTGTCTTTACTCCTGCAATTAGTTACCCTGGTACTGATCCGTCGTCGCCAGCATCAATAAACCCATTCCTAACGCCTATTGATAAATTTCAAGCTTCGCCTTTTTGAACATTTTCGATTATGAAAAAGATTTAAAAAAAATCTGGGGGTTTGTCTTAGCAATCAATGATGGGCAGCCGAACTTTCTTTACTTCTTTAGAACACAATTCAAATATGCCGTTGTATCTGTTTTGTTGCGTTACATTTCCTATATTAAAATACTCAAGAAAGGGTGATTAAAAAAGACAAAATCCAACCCAAGATAAGTGCTGAACATTTCGGTTCGTCTGAGACGGTGCCTTCCAAAAAACAAATTGGTCATAGCGGGAGGAAAGGCCAAGAGAAATAGTGGGCGCTTGAGCTCCTGGGGAAAGGTTCGTCCAGGGGCGCACTACCGTTTTTTTTTTTGTTTTGTTTTAGGTGAAACTTTAGAGATTGGTGTACTCTAGTCGTCAGCTATGTACTTATGAAGTTTATAATGTCTATTAGCTTAGAAAAAAAGCCATTTCGGTATATATACCGGCGCCTCTATAGCCCATGTGACCTGAAGTGCTCCAACATAAAAAAAACGTTTAGTTCCACGTTGCTTTACTCAAGACAGTCGAAAAAGATATCCATGTTATTATGTTTAAATATTTACTTGATGTGATGTGTCGCGAGCTACCGCTCGTTGCAAAAGGTATATCCATCGAAGAGTTTAATGATTAGATACTTTGCACCTTACAATAAAAACATTAATGAACCAATCGTTTCAACTTAAATAGAAACACCTATTGTTTCTTTTTGGGTACGATTATCAAAGTGCTTGCGATATATTTAAAAGTGACTCTTGATTCTCGGAGATTATGACACCGTGTATCAGTAACTCATAAAAAGAAATATTAAGTGTACACGTGACGAGACAAAGAGTGAGGTAAGTTCATGGGCACAACGAACACGGTGCCTGCGAAGTTGCGACTCAGGCTGAAGACGACACAGAACCAAAGAAAGTGATCAGAGCGCCAATTGGGCGACGTGAGCGATCGAAAATGTCGCTGTGGTCGGCCCACCACATTTGGCCGGATACTGAGTATGACGTCAGCGAAGGAATTATCATAGACGCAAATAAGAGCACTGTAAGAACTTCAATTTCGACGGTGTTGGCAGAGTTGCTTTGATGGCGCTATGATTTCAGGCTTTCACCATGCTCATTACAAACACCATGGAACTTGTTGTTCACATGGTAATGACGTCACGAAAGGTAACCAAACGAGGGCGCCGCCGAAACATCTCGCCGCTAATAGCTAACCGCCCAGGGGCGCGGTGTGCCGAGGTACGGTAGGCTAGGGCTCACGTATCCAAGGAGAAAGCTGCGGCGAGACGAAGTGATGAAGAACTTTTAGCAAACCGTTGCCGCGTTCCGGGTACTGAACTACCGGAGCCTTCGAAGCTTGCATTTAAGCGCGCGCCCCGCGGTCACGGTAACGGCGCTGCGCGCGCTCAAAAATATGCTTCAAAAGTTGCGGTCATGCGGTACGCGGTACTCGGTAACGATTTGCTAAAAGTCCCTATTGACGACCGATCGGAACAAATTCAAAGACAGCAACGAGTGCACTGAGCGCGCGACACTCTTTTTATCTACAAACATGGTGTGCTATGCTCGAGTCATGCACGATGGTACAGTGGCATTATCTCTGAACAATGCACAAAACACGATTACTACAGACTCCCGACCGAATACGAGGAAGCTTACAGGCTCCGCCAAAAGTTTTGTCTTTCGGCTGCTTCGTAGACTGGTACTGTCTGAACCCATAAACAAGAAACAATACATGTATACATGACCGGATGAAGAGCGAGGGGAGTTCTGGAGCACAACGAGCAAGTACAATGTGCCAGCAGCCATCGTGGCTTGTTTTACGCGGTGTCGTTTGTTTCCAGAACAGCTCTGAATAGATATATTTCGTTTCTGTGGATTAATAAAATAGATAGGAACGGCCTGAACTACAAATAGAGTGTGGAAGTGGTCAGCATACCCCACCGGATATTGGGAGACAAAAAGTTCCAATCGATGCTCCACCAACGATTCTGACTTCGGGCGGCTTTGTAGACTTTGTTCAATTTGATCAAGCACGGTTCATTACTGTATATATATATTTACAGGGTGTTTCATGAAAGGCAGAAAAAAATCGATATTGCGAAAACTACGCATCGCACCAAAAAAGGCCTTTGACGTTTTGGTCCTAAGCCAGGAGTCTGTATAAGACAATTGGGGGCCGAGGGCTAGTCAAGCTGCTTGATGCAGCTTTTTTCCTCGGTCTCCATCCGTCATTGTATGTGATGGAAAATAAACAATTTATTATTATTTTATTATTATTATTATTAAAGTTCGAGATAATTAAGCTGTAAATATTTTTGCGTTTTTTTTTAATATTAAGTTTAAGGGCACGGCACTAATAAGAATCTTGCTGATCATCATCGAAAAAACTCTAAATCAACAAATTGCAGAACGATAGAAGTAACGCGTAATAATTTACTGCCTTCCGAAAAACCGCACAACTTCGACGTATTTTTAAGTTTCGGTTTGCAATCGGAACGCTTCTCGGCACCGACGGCACCGCAACCCGCAGAGAAATAGTGCAACCAACCCCTGCTGCAGTGTCCTCGCGCAACGCAGCAGGGGTTGGTTGTACTATTTCTTCGCGGGGTGCGGTGCCGTCGGTGCGGAGAAGCGTTCCGATTCCAATCCGAAACTTAAAAACCCGTCGAAGCTGTGCGGTTTTTGAGAAAGCCGTACGCAACGAGCAAAACGTTTTAGCTTTTTGATTCGTTTAAAAAAAACTCCGAGGTATATATTTGTTAACACGACTAAAGCTGTCTTTTTTTTTACTGCCCCTAAATTCAGGCGAACCTTCTAATCCCTTCACAGTGGAACACTGAAAAGATGGTGCAATCACAGTGGTGGCGCATCAATACAGTGTGATATTCTTCTTTTTCCAGAAATGGAAAATAGACCGATCTCACCAGGCAGTTTGACTACGCCACCGCTGCCGCAATGCATTGAGGGAACTTTAGTATTTCTTCCGTGCCACAACCTGGCTGGAACTCTGCGCGTGCAGGGCACAAACAGTCTCGTGTACTACCGATTGCCTCTTGTGAACTAAAGTTATGGCTGCCTCGCGCATGCGTCGAATGCTCGGTGAGATAGGTCTATTCTGAAATCGAGAGCGCATCAGTGAACTCTATTAGCGATGTGCGCGACCAAAAGCGTCGCTGCGGTCAGCTTTCCACGATTGGCCAAACCATGGGCATATGAACAATGTCAGATTGTCAACTTTGACGGTGTTAGTTTCGAATTGCGATGGTTCCTAGCCTCCACTGTGCTTTTTAAACACACCACCGAACTCGTCGTCGCACCTGACGGCAAGTAGCCAAGATAACAAGTGGTGACGTCACGTCGAGGCAAATCCCAGTCGTGACGTCACGGGTGGAAACCATAAGAGGGCGCCACCGAAACATCTCGGCACTAATGGGGCATCATGGGAACTGTCAGGGGTGATGTCACGGATGGAAACCATAAGAGGGCGCCACCGAAACATCACGGCACTAATGGGGCATTATGGGAACTGTTATGGCGCCCAGCCTTTGAGCCTAGCAAAGACTGGCCTAATCAAGGTTTTGCATGCTAGGTGGCGAAGGCTACCACCCGTACTGCAGTGAAAAGTTTTAATTCATTCATGAATCCAGGCGAGCTAACAGCCTTCAAACTTTGTTGAAAGAAGCTACGTTGTTTTTATTTTCACCTTTTTTTGCGAAGAAATATAAAGTGTACCAACTAAAAGAAGCATTCACTGGCAGTCATAGCTGTGTACGCTAATGCTGAGCGCGTGCTGATGGCGAGCTTCCACAGTTCTTTTGCAACCTGCATTCCGCACCCTCAAGAATGCCGGTCTTAGCAGCCTATTGATGTGAGCTCGTTCTGAATAATGCGCTCTAAACAGCACCAACGAATATGGCGTCCAGTGAATACTCCCCATGCTTGGGAACAACCTTTTTAGGCAATGAATCAAAAGGTATATGTGTAACCTTGCGCTAGCACACATTGAGCTCGGATCACAGCTGTGCTCGCACGGCCCTAACTTCCTCAAAAATGCCAGAAGACGTTGTATTCTGGCATTTCCGCTAACTGATTCCCGTAGAAAAAAAACAAACAGATATGATGCTTGAGTAATACCGCGCTCCTTTGTGTGTGTCCCACGCATAATAGCCCATGAAAAAAAATGGTGGCCCATTCAGAACGATGGCCCATCCCAGAAAGTGATATTGGACAAGCCTGTTGTGACTGAGGGTTTCTCACTTTACGTAAGCAACGCAGCGCAGCATAGCGCGCTGCAAAAGACTGCTGTATGTGTATACAGGGGTCCACCGCGAGCGCAGAAAACGTGGCTCTCGCAGGCGATACTGCGGTTGCAGCAAACGACGGAGCAGCAACCCGCACCTTCCCGATAACGCGCTACGCACGCCTCTTGAGGGCGCGCGCTACTTTCCAAAAAAGTCCATTGGCATCCCTGGCGCGATTTCCGTGGCACGCGAACCGGCATCACCAGTTCTCCTGCAGATTTAACAGTCGTCTACGCTAAATCAATTAATAGTTCCAGAGTGCCGAATTTCATTCAGTCCGCTTACTTGAAGTCAATTTCCGAAACTCCAAATCTGATTGGCTGCTTTAGCTCGTGGCGGAAGTTATCAGTCGGCCATTTTGTAGATCGGGCAAAAACAACTAAAACGTACATAAAACATTTCCGAGTCACCACGGTTATGGCAGGTTCGCACGGGTTGCAGATCAATGGGTATCGAAGAGTTAAAAACAAACGGAAGGTGCATTACATTTCTTTTTACAGCGGAGCTGTTAAGGGCTAGTTTCTTCAGGATCGTGTCGCCCACAAAGAAATGAAGACACCAAACTCTGGACACCTACTGCCATCTATAAGCTACGATGGCAAGCCACGTATCTGGTTCCCGCCATCGCTCATAGATGGCGGCAACCTTTCCACTCTGACTTGCCGACTTGTGGCCAGCCACTAGTTTCCATCGCAGAGCTCCGCTGCTCTTCCTTCTTCACCATAGTGGAAAGGCTGAAAGTTTTTCGTTAGCTTTTTTTTAGATGAAGTAGCCGCTATACTGGTTCGCTCTGGCGGCGCTGATGGTGCGTTTCATACATTACGCCTCAGTCCCTAAGCCCAAAACAGAACTTCGATGAGTTTCGAGGTAAGTGAGAGAGACGAGACAGTGAGGAGCAAGTCACGCGCCGCTCGGAAAGACTGAAATAACTTTAATAAAATCAAATCACTTTCACCATGGGCGAGGAATGTGGATTAAAGTGCTGACACGAGAACGGACGCCACAGTGCACGCGCTCCGCTTCGACCGTTCTGAATAACGCCATATTAGGTATGGTGACTGCTGCACCTCGACGCGGGTCTGAAACGAAGCTTGGAATTTTTGGCACTGTGGGGACATTTAGTGACTCTAGTCTACGCTATGAGCTCGAGCCTCCAGCCATAGCCTCCATTATTTAAGGAAGCTTTTCATCAGACTGGTCTCACAAAGCGTCCGGAGCCTGCGTGACGCCGCCATAACTTTAGTTCACAGGAGGCCGGCGGCCGTGCATGCGAGGGCTCGTGCCGTTTCATGCTCTACACATGCAAAGCTCCAGCGAAGTCGTTGCACGTGCAAAAAGAAAAAAAGTTTCTAGATGCATTGCGGCAGCGGTGGCGTATTCAAAATGGCTGGTGAGATCGGTCTATTCCACGACGGAGACATTGAGCGTGCGGCCGCCGGAAAAAGGCGAGGAGCAGTGCCGAGCGGTTCCCCGCATGACAGCGCCCAGCCACGTCTGGGGTAATCCAAGCTTGGCCAATGGGCTGAGCATTTTGCCTTCTACGACCAGCGGTTTCGCGATATCACAAGAGGACGTTACCTCTTTTCCTTACTTATTCTTGATAAATCGCCTAGAATTTTTGTGAGTCATACCACCATACAGCGGACGGATATAGTCATCCCACGATTATCAGACTACGCTCCTTTGGTGGCCAGGCTTTCATAATCTTTTTAGAAAGGCCAGACTCTCAGTATAAGTGGCTATCAGGTAACTCTTCAGCCAGGGTGAACAATGCACGCGGCGGCCTCTGCGCGAAACAGCAACAAACCTCAACGGTGAACAAAGAAAGAAGCCTGCCGGCGCGCGAAAAACAAGAGAGGGGAGGAATGGAGGAGGGCCGGCGAATAATGTTCTTTTTTTCTGAAAAAAAACAAAAACAAAATGGAGCTTGTTCGTGTTTCCGGACTTATACAGCTGGGGCATGATGAAAAATCGAGCACAAAGAGACAAGGACAGTGGAAGAAACAGAGAACACAGACAGGCGCGACTGTCTTTATTTTGTGTTCCTTCCTCATTTGTCCTTGTCTCTTTGTGCGCGATTTTTAGTGATGCTGAACGCTTACCAACCTGCCCAGCAGGCCACTTTACTACAGCTAAAGCAGTTGTTGGGCGCTGCTGGAAATAGCCCGGGCGCGCGTCCTATTTTATGATACCTTCTCCACTTAACAGCGACCACGTTCTTTCGCGATTTGACAGGGTTTCTAAAATAAATCCGGCCGTGCTCTATCAGTTATTCGACACCTCACTGGCAGTTCCATAGGGATTGATCATGTTGTCTTTGTACTCTTGCAAGCCGGGGGTTATTCCGGTCACTTGCACCGCTTCGTCACTCTTGCGCAGCAAATTCCTCGGGAGCAGATTACATTGTGCTCCTCTATCTACTTTCATGTCTATAGACCTCTCAGCCACTTCTGCTTCAACCTACTATTAGGCCTTGTTTTTGCATTTCAGCACCTCCAAGAACTCGAAGTATTTGTCCTCGAGCACGTCATACACTCCATCATGAGGGGTTTTCGACTTGCACCATGCTGCAAAGTTACTAGTTCCTTTGGCAAGTGCAACACCCTTTGCCGTGTTCGGGACACTTATTCGGGTCGTGCTTAGGTTTACGCCGCCCAATCGTTTTTGTTTGCCGATGCTATCGTTACTTCGACATGACTTTTACGACCTTTTCCAGACTGTCCCAGTTTTGCCTCTGTCTGACAGCTATTTCTGCCGTCTTGCAAAGTTGCAGTGTTTTTGTTATTATTTCTGTGGAGAGGGTATTGTTTTTCTTTGTTAATCTTTGTTAGAATGGAATAGGTACTGATTCTTTTGTTAAATTATGGGGGAGATAGAGTAGTACTATGGACGGCATGAAAGCCGTCCATAGTACTACTTTGTGTGTTGGTGGGTTTGGCGCTTCGACTGTTTAGAGGTTGCCCCTTTACGTTGGTGGTGGCTGATTGTGGGCTATATAAGGAGGCGGACTAAATAAACCTGGTAGGTGAGTTTGAGACGTCGTCCTGTCCTTTTCTTTTCCTCCGACTTATATGTTCATATCTACCCCAGTCTCAGGTTTATTCAACATGGTTAACGGGTCTTCGCGTAGCAGTCTTTCTCTCAGCTTCACGTCAGCTGTCCCATAAACAGTTTTGTCTCGAATCATCGATTCGTCCAACGCTCCGAATTCACACGACTTCACTTGCAGCTGAACGACCCCAAAGAAACTCTTAACGCTTCGTTTTCTTTCTGCTTGCAAGAATGAAACATAAATCTCTCTAACGTCTTGTTGCAGATAGGTGTGCAGTATCCTTGAAATGTTTGTACCAACGTAGCATAGAATTTTCGTTCTTCCGTGGAACACTGAAAGGTGTTA
This sequence comes from Ixodes scapularis, assembly GCF_016920785.2. NCBI lineage: Eukaryota > Metazoa > Arthropoda > Arachnida > Ixodida > Ixodidae > Ixodes > Ixodes scapularis. The sequence continues at coordinate 43,603,327 of NW_024609879.1, read as the reverse complement.
AAAAGCTCCAACGCCTCCGGATCGGTGATATTTAAAAGAATTGCGGCCTTCTGCTTCCAGCAGCGCTGTTTTCCTGGCTCAGTGGTTTCAAAGAACAATTCCAATCGCTGCTGGAACTTACGCCAATTCTGGGCGTAACTTCCAGCGGGAGTTTATCTGGAAGGTTAAGCCCTTCCACGCCCTGGTGGTGTAGTCAACGAAATATTTGTGGTCGAATTTTTCCACCTCTGACACCTTGTAACCGCGTTTGAAGCATGTCGTCATAGCGGGGTTCCAAAATGTCAAACAGGCCTTGCATGCTACTATGGCTGCTGCTCAATACGAATACGCACGCGGGACCGGGTTGCCAGGCACAGGGATTTTCGACTACCGTACCACAGCCAAGTTGCAGTGACGCAATTCGTCTTACATTTTTCGAATGTCCAGAGACAAAACAAGGGAATTTGTTACAAGATATAGATTGGTATCTCCAACACATGTGACCAACCGTAAACTCCAGGGCTAAATGCAGGAAACCTATAGACGACTCAACGAAGTTTGTAGGCGAACGTCAGTTCAAAACAGCTCTGTTCGAAACACATCTGATAAAAATGCACGTCACCCGCCGGTTTCTTCATCCGCCTCTGTGTCACAGTTAACTAAAATATCGTCAACGTACCCGAATATCGTCTCTGTCCCAAAACTATTGACGATTTTCTTTTTAATTTCTCATTTAATTTGGCATGACGAGATAAACATTTTACAAATGACTGGGGCCAATCCTGATCCGATGCACACACCGTTTTCTTGTACATATCAACGATCCTAATATGACATTACCGTCGCTGTCAAGTATATACTTAGCAGTTCCAGAAAACTGCTTAGGTTCATTCCAATCGCATTATGGAATGCAATGTCACCCTGCTCCTTTTATGGTTGTTCGGAGAGTGTGTAGGAGGCTTACATGTGGAATTGGATAAAACTTGTCCTGGATATCAGTGCGAACGCCATACAATATTTCAGAACCTTTTTCTTAAAGGAAGCTGCGACTGCACATAATGGGTTAAGTATCTTAACAATGAACCGTTGCTTCGCCGAAAACGTCGACAGATGGGTTTGCCATGTCCCAGTTTCCGATATAATTGAACGAAACCGAACATCAACCCTGCGGGTTTTGACCAAAAAAAAGTGATGCCTCATTTTTTTAATGGTTTTCTGTATGATTCTTTTAAGTATTTGGACGATTTTTTTTATTTATTTCTCTCATTTATCTGAATACAGGTCTTAGCCACGGTCTATTTGCCGTTCACTGTGCTTGCCAGACTCAAAGGCAAGAACCCCCCCCCCCCCCCTTTTTCGATATAAAGCTGAAGATCTTTGTTCGTACAATTGTGTATTTCTCCGCAATTAATGTAATTTATTTCATTTCATGTATTGCTATCAGAAGATAGGTATGCATGTGTGTGTGTCGGTGTGAATCTCATGTGAGTACTGTATGTCATTGATGTAACAATTCAAGTTGCATTAATGGCGGGACAATGGAACATGCTCCTTGCCTGTCAGTGGGGCATCTATCTGTCCATTGTCGAGAATGCCGGGGCGATGCGAGTTTCCATAACATTAAGGTCCCGGAAAAAAAAAAGTAAAAACATTCGCGTAAGTTCCTTGTGTCGTAGGGCATCGAAAGAAAAAAAAAAGTATGCATAAATGCCCCTTCTCTGGCGTAGCACCAACGAGAAAAGCTGTTTCTGTGGGGGTCCTGCAGGCCATGTAGAAGCTCCGTGATTGCAAATACGGATAGTAGTGGAGGAAGAAGGCTTTAATCCACCTTGTAAATAAGAAAGAAAGAGTACTTCTCTCCAGGTTTTAAATACAAATAGTAGTAAAGGAAGAAGGCTTCCATATAGTTGATAGCCCAGCGGTTGTCTAGTCGTGTTTTCATATGTGTTCAGCGGGCACCACCCAAATATATGACCAAACTAGCTCAGCTCCAACCAGTAGTTTGAGCTATATTAAAATAGGAAGCTGTGCAGTTACTTGTTCCCATATCACAGAATAACGCACTGCAAGTAGGAACCTGTGCTTCTCACATCAATTGTGCAGCGCGAATTTTGGGCCCTAATATATGCCAAAAATTTCGACTTGAAATAAAGAAATACATACAAAAAAATCTTTTTTTTTATTTTTTAATTTTTTTACTACCACGGCCGCCGAATCTTGTGTCTCCCACTGATAAAGGCGAGCATAATAACCGCTATCAATAATAATAATTACGAAATATATAGATGCCCTTTTCGGTACCCTACATAGAAACAAGTGAATTGTTCTGCTTGATAAAAAAAAAATCGATAGTATTGAAATGTATATTTTATTTAGTCGTCGTTTGTCCGTTCATTCATACCTGGTGGGCACGGAGCGGAGCAGGGAAGTAACACGTATAACGGAAAACGTATAACGAAGCAGGGGAAAAAGGCGTAAAACGGAAGCTCCAATCGCCGTTCTAACGGAGAAATGCCATCCACTCGTATCACCGCTTGACCACTTAGGTCATGATGTGAACGAGTGCGAAAAAGTTTCCGCCACAAACGTACGCCACACACATACATGGCAGACGCCACAGACGTCCTCCTTTTGGAAACGCTAACGCTGACTCTGTAACGAAAACAAAACGAAGGGGTAAAGAATTAAAGAAACAAGAGAAAGCTTAAGGAGAAAGCCAAAACAAAAAAAAGTGAAAGGGTCCCCTTTAGCTTTTCGAAAGAGGGTGTGTGTGGTGCTTCACAAGAGTCATGCTAACCAATTCCCTAAGGATACATTAATGTGTTTCCTTTAAGTATGCGATGTATCTGTACCTAGGCATATAATACTTGTCTCCTTTATTTATGTCGAACTGCGCGAATAATTTGAAAACTGCACCATATTGTGCGGGTTGAACAGCCTGGAGATCCATAACGCGACAATGCAAACCCGAGCTGTTTCGAAGGCGTATAATCGATAGAATACTCAAAACAACTCCTGAGTTTCTCCTTTAAATTATTTCTACCTTGAGGAGTATTTACCAAATAATCTCCACAATGAAAAATAACTTCCCTTTACCTGTGCGCTTTACTCTAATGTCTAAATCACCTACAGCGAGAAGTGGGCGAAACGCTTTTGGAGTTAGGCAAAACTACCTTGATTGTGGTGAAATTTTGAGCTTTCGTATTTTTCAGGTGAACTTTAACTCACGGGAAATCATTTTCTTAGTCAGTGAAGCTCTTCAAATATTAGCTTTTTATACTCCGTACAGGAATCATGTCACCAAATAGCTTGAACCACTTTAAATAAAGCAATTGTTGCTATTCTCCTAGACATCGCGCTTGACATCTTCCTAGACGTCGTCCTTGAGGTCGTTCTAGAGGTTGTCCTATAAATCGTTCTTGAACTCGTGCTCTAGGACATCTTCCTCGAAGTAATTTTAGACGCGGTCCTTCACGTCGTCCTCGACGTGTAGGCATAACACAGCCATTTAATCATCGTACCATTTCAGTTCCTAGTTGTTGTGATTAACGATGTTACTGTAATGCTACCGGATTTCAACACCGTTTTGGGCCAAAGAACAAACCTCCATCAACATTTCCTATACAGTATTTGTGTTTCCAAAGTCATAGTTCCATCCGTTCATGAGAGGCAGATATATAAACTTCGAAAAGTTTTCTTTCCTACAACTTTGAGTCCGACAGCAGCCGGTGCTTTGATACAATGTAGCAAATCAAGCAGCAACAAAGGTGCGTCGTCAAGGCAGAGTTTGTTTTCTGGGTTTGCTATTACAACCTTTTTCATCGTCCGAGAGCTTTCTGGACCAGTGGCACACACCATGTCTTCAATCGACAGGGTGCTCAGGCTGCTCGGTTACAAGTTAAACCGCAAGCGGTGAGACTTCAACATTCCCAAAATTAGGCGGTGCATAGTAAGTAATACACGTCTTGTCCCATATGTAAAAGCCCAAGGCAAAATTTGGACCGACGTTCAGTCCACCGAAGTTGAACCGACAATACCAACCTTAACGTGCGGCTGGGTAGTCGAGCAATACAACTTAGTAAAATAGCTGATGTACGGATAAAAGCTACAGTAAGACAATCAAGTTTGTTTTGGCTCTGCTGCGTAAACTCAATCTTTATTTCTAGTCTTCGCTACGCACATTAACCATTTCGTACATTATATCCAGCACCTATCAGGTCGCTCCTAAAAGTTGGCATCGACAGCTCGACGTCAGTACACTGAACCTTGAAATCTAGTTTTGGGTTGTTACATATGGGACACGGGGTCTACCCCTATACACCCCCTATTTCTGAGTGTGAAGGCCCGCTGTTGCGCAGACCACCGCCCTGCCAACGCTGGCGCCAGCCTCTCGAATCCCACCTCAGGCGTACTGGACACCCTGCGGTGCCCGATATTCGGCCGGCTCGTCTGCAAGCTGGCCACACAGCGATCCCTCGCGAGGCACTCGAGACCGGGCTGGTAGAAGTCAGCAGCCCATGGCGGCACCGAGAAGATCCCCGCCGCGTAGACCGCTTGGGGTATAACGCTTCTTCACTCTCTTTACCATCCATCTCCATCATCATTCCAAGTACACCAAGTCACCAAGCTTTTTTCACCCGCAACGTCAATCCGCACCCTCGCATACAAGCCATATTTTAACTTTGTCGTGTATCTGGGGTATTATTTAAGCCCTTAAGCACCCTTACTACTCTTTATATTATTTATTTTTGTGGTGCAAGCCGTTGCTACGGAGTTTCGTTCTCTGTGCAACCACCAGCATCTCTCTGAGTTGCAAATATATATTGTCATATTATCATCATCAAACCAATCACGCAGAATAAAATTGCAGAATCACGCTACAATCACTGTGAATGATTGGTTTAGTCGTTGATGGGAAACGCACAATAAATAAGCGCCATGATAATGCAGCTTTGGCGTTGTTTGATTGACTCCATCGGTTGGTATCGTCGGCTGCGATCTGGCTTAATGCGAGAGCAACAATCTTGTACATGTAGGGCAACAATCTTGATGGAAACATAACAAACATGTAGGGCAACAATCTTGATGGAAAGATAACATCTGAAATTTTAATTGGGATTTGTTTTTCAGCGAAGGTTGTATACCTCTATGAGCCAAGGAGAGTTTTGTGTTGTCGTTGTAAGCGAAAAACTCCCGGCGAAGAACTGAAGTCTAAACAGCTTATCTCCTTTGAAATGAGGCATCCAACATAGAGCTCAGTATCTTTTTTAGTAAATAAAGCCACAAAACAAGCATCAAAACCACATGGTTCATGATAAGGCGCGTATGACCAATAGGAAAACCCTCCCACGCGTTCCGGTAAGTATTAGGCTACAGCAGCTTCGAAAAGGGTTGGCGTCATTCGAAGCCCTCGTGTGAAGCGCGAACCGCATAATGGATGATAACGACGCCTCCAGCCGCGGCGCCAATATCCCTGGGAAATTATCCCCACCAATTATCAAACGTGGTACGCCGCGATTAAGAAAATTCCTCCAGGAAGAGGGGCGGAAGTCGTCAATTTTATTATCAGGTCCATAGTCCACAGGAAAGGCGCTCTCAAAGGTCTAGTCACAAATTGGGGCTTGTGCTTAATGACGCAGCTGACACAAAAAATTAAATATCTAATCCACATCAGCCGTCGTCGCACTACGGCATAAATGCCGTTCACACTCTTTTGTCCTCTTAAAACTGGGTTCCTTACAACCTTTTACAACGAGAGGACACACTTTCGCCATCTATTGGGTAGCAGTGTAAACTTGGAGATCCGGCATATATTCAATTTCTCTCACGCATTATCCTTTCTGTCTTGGCTCGAAAAACTTTTGTCAACGTGATAAACTAGCCTCTCTTATAGGTACTATGAACATTTGACCTCGGAAATACCGCAAAACCTTCGCTCTTGTAAAATGCAGTTCCAGGGTCACCGCATAGATCCCACTGAACGCAAAGATGGCTACAAGATGGCTAAAAGACGTCTTGGCAAGATGTACAATACGTCTTGTAGACATCCTGACAAGACGTTATATAGCCCAAGACGTCTTGAAACGTCTTGTAGCCGTCTTCTAGTCGGGCTAACGCCCCGTCTTTCTTGGGCTACAAGACGTCATGCAAGATGTCTTGAAGAACTCTTGAAGACGACTACAGGACCTCTAGATAGGTCTATTTAACATCTTAAAAAGGGATATAAGATGTCTTTTAGCCATCTTTTTCTTAGCTCATGCACCATTATTTTGGCTTACAAAACAAAATGTCTTAAAATTTGTCTTGGCAAGGTCTACGAGACGTTTTGTAGACATCCTGGCAAGACGTTATATAGCCCAAGACGTCTTGTAGCCGTCTTCTAGTCGGGATAATGCCCAGTCTTTCTTGGGCTACAAGACGTCTTGCAAGATGTCTTGAAGAACTCTTGAAGACGACTACAGCACCTCTAGATAGGTGTATTTAACATCTTAAAAAGGCATATAAGATGTCTTTTAGCCATCCTTTTCCCAGCTTATGCACCATCATTCTGGCCTACACAAAAAAATGTCTTAAAATTTGTCTTGGCAAGGTCTACAAGACGTTTTGTGGACATCTTGGCAAGATATTATATAGCCCGGACGTCTTGAAACGTCCTGTAGCCGTCTTCTAGCCGGCATAACGCCCAGTCCTTGGGCTGCAAGATGTCTTGCAAGATCTACCATAGACGACTTGAAAACTATTACAGGACACCTAGTTACGGCCTGGATATTTTAGTCCCAAAAAGCCATGAGGCTTTGAATAGCTAAACTCCTTATATACCGGTAAGGACGAGTACTGAAGCCGATTCGTACTGCGGCGACTGACTATGTGAGGGGGCTAACGTCAAGATACAACCATGACTTACCATGGCAATCAAGAATTGCAACACTAATTAGTTGCCTTAGCGGCTTTCAGTCTCTTGAGTCAAGTCTTTGCAATATAGTCAAGCGCTGTTGCAAAAATAGGCCTTTGCACCAAGCTGGTGTGAATAAAATGACACGGTTAACATAGCAAAGCATAGCTATTGCATGTCTGTAAGTACACCACATATTGAAAACCTGTCAATCGCAAGCTCTCAAGTGACACAGCCATAGCTGCGCACCAGTAAGCAAATGATTTTTCTCCTGTTCAAGAACTGTAAAAACATGTTTATTAGTAAAATAGGTACGTAAATATAATTGAAGCTTTCAATGCACTGCTTATTAGTTTTAGAACAATAAGAAATGAAATAATGGCTTGCAATCCAGATGACTTGTGGAAGTTTTTTCCAGCTGACTCATGGAAGTTTCTTAACTCTCAGACTCGTGGAAGCTTCCTGCAATGAAGCGAAAAGTAAATTTTGATGAGTTTAATATTCCCTATTGTTCCCAGTTTTATAAAGGTATCGAGTGTCTAAGCATGCATTATATAATGTACCCATAATGTGCCCATTGTAAATACCCCATGTTTTGCTGCCTATCAGGAATTTTCAAGATATTTCGGATATAAAGCTAATTTCAGAAACAAATTTTGTATGACACTGCTAGAAGTTTCCTGCGAAATTTCAAAGCAGCCCAAAAATGACTGAAGTTTGCTATAGAAGAGAAGTCCAGAAAACCACTTTTAAGATTTGAGAATGATTCTGCTAGCCAAAGTACACCTGCTAGCCAAAGTACACCACAAGACCAACATGAACTAGTACTTTGTTTTTTTGCAAAACAAGGTAAAAAAACAAGGAGCAATCTACAAAGCAATTATTTGCAATAGTATGCCAACAAAGTGACTCTATGATGTTTAAATGCAAATGCCGACCAATTTTCCGGACTCGAAGGCAACCCGAAAAAGCAGTCTAAAAAAGCTATTTTAAAGGCCGACAACCAGACTCGAGATTCTGCAAGGCAGAAGACCCTCCTCTCCACGCCTTCGGGCGAGGGAAGCGAAGGATGGAAAGAAGGGACCAAGAGGGGCGGGCATGGGTGGAAAGGGTAGGAGGGAGAGGAGGAACCGGGTGAAAAGTGGAAAGCGCGAACTGGTCGTCGGTCTTTAACTTAAATGAAAAAATTCCATGCAACCTCTGCATGGTATTGCCCACTTTCCACTTGTTTGATGCCAATATTCAGTTCTCATGCAACTTCCACTTCATACTGGTCGCTTTCCACATGTTTGGATGATCGCAGTGCCAAGCGTTGCTGAGGCCATTGCTGCCGCATACAGTAAAGATAAAGCTGGTATGATTTGGAGGCTACAAGTCAGCTGACCAAGCTCGCTTTACTGCAGCACCTATCTGCCAAATATACTCGCTCGAAGAACACGGGAAGAATGGTGGACAGTAGTTCTTCTCCTGGTCGCGGTAGGGAAATGCAAACACGAGAAGATACAGAAGTATGGCCCCCAGATGGCGGCTACGTTGGATATAGTGGAACTGGAATATCTGACCGTGGCCCAATCTAGCTTTTTCATGCGTAAGACGGGGATTCGAGGCTACGAGACCAAACAACCAAAATGCTTGCAATGAAGCATACGGCGACTGTTTGTAAGTATAAGTGGAAAAAAAAAACTTCCGAAAATTTGAGCAACGAGGTGTACGGTATCCGAAATTTCAGTCAGTGCTATACATTAAGTTTCATAGTCATAATTATACAAGGCTTGTATTATTAAGTGACTTTTAAGTATGTTTTCAATTTGCCACTTCTCAGTCAGCAGGAAAAGGGAAAATGTTTAGATGAAATAATGCTTAAGTACCATACCTTTTTGTGGCGCTATTTACGCATGCTCGGTAGTTCTTCAGCCAACCCTTGGCTCCTGCTTCAATTTCTTCAAGCGTTGCACCACTCATGCCTTTTATCAGTCTGACTGCTTCTGTAAATGGGGAAAATATGAAAATCATAACCAAGTCCGTTACCCTAGTGCAATGATCACGGGAGATATGAAAGCCTACCACCACCACAAATAGACATGGGTGAATATATGAGTGTTCTGACCAGATTAAATGATATGTCACCCTTTTGTTAATGACTACCGACATAGGCTGTGCCGATTCATTTTGCCCGGCCTGCCCCATGCACACTGCATGACACTGCTAGTGCGAACACGAAATTAGCACTTTTTCATTGCATTTTGCTCATACAGAATATTGATGCGCCCCAAATAGTACTTCAAGCTGGAGCTCAAAATTAGCACTTTCCCCCACACTAGCAATTCTGATGGCACGTATCAGTTACATAATTGAAACAAAGAAAAAGACAGCCCATTGCTTGTCTGTGCTAACTGTGACGTGCAGTGCACAACATCAGAATTTGCTTGAGTGTGCCTACCGAATTACTTGTTTCAAATTCCCTGACCGGGGTTTCTCTCGAAGGAGTGCTTCTACGACCGAAGAACTCTGACCTGCTATTGGTCCTATGCTCGCCATAGTTGCTAAATTATGGAGCCCAAGTGGCTCATCCTTTTAATGGATGGTTGCTTGATCTGCCTAGTGACATTTCTGGCAACATTACTCAGTGCAGACACGCTGCTGCATGACAGTTGGGTTTCGTTGCACACCGCCATACCACTTCCATGTGCCATTTTTCCTGATTTAGCTCTTTACTAAAATTTCCTTGACATTTCCATATGGTTCAAAATTCCCTGACAATCCCAGGTTTCCCAGATTAGTTGACACCCTGTATAATACATGAAGACGATTTACAATTTAATACAATTTATTGAAATTTCTTGTCATGTTGCTGTTGGCATGTTTTACAGTGAGGGTTGTTTTAATTATTTGGAGCGGCACATTTCCAGAAATAATATTAATAATAATAATACTTTATTTTGCGCTAGTGTCCAAAAACAGCTGCAAAGACCTTGTTATTGGTACACTATAAACAAAAAATTAGCTTCACACTAAAAAACAAACAAACAGAAAACACAGCAACATGAACAAAAGTAATCGTCACCTTAAAAACACAGCTAAGTGAGCAAACAAAATACAGGAACATCAGAGGTCTGTAGAATGAGTATATGGCATGCTAAAAGCGAAACAAAGCCCAGCACTAAAAAACAAAGTATATATAGAGGTTACAATCTTTTTAGCGTTGATAAGGAATTATGTATGTGCATATATGTTCAGATCCACATCATGAAGTTTATTATACAAGTGCGTAATTCTAGACATGGGTGAGGAATCATATGGGGTATTAGGGTAAAATGGTAAAATCACTCTACTACTTCGCGTCGTTACGTGAAAGTTCACGGATGATAAGAGTGATTGCTATCAGTCCGGCCAGAAGTTACTTTATGTAAAAACGCACATCACGAATGGTATGATTTAAGCCGAAATAGTTCACAAGTGATTCATAATTATATTAACAATGTTGAAAGTATCTGTCATAAGCTGTCCGCGCCAGGCGCTTCTGAACTCGCTCAATTTCATTGCTCTGACTAGAAGACATTCAAGTCATTAACGAACCAAGGAACAAAATAAATAGATCAAGCATGTAAAGTAGAGTGCATTCCGCAGGCGGCGACAGTCGCAGAAACAAAAACAGGCGCGGTAACAACAAGGAACTTGAAAGCAGATGACATCGGTACTCCGAAAAAAACAGTCAAAATATCCCAACAAACCACTTTTCTAATCGATTATGTGTCCATTCAATATGTTTTATCAGTAAGGATAATAAAATAATGCATTGGCAACTGATATCAGAAAAGCTCGTGCCACTTTTGAGTCGAAAAGATTGTCTGCTAAAGACGCCAGCTTTCGCCGCCGTATGCTCGTACGTTGCCGCAGTTGGCGTCATGACCCCTTGTGCCATCTTTTGTCTCGCTAGTGAAACGGCGGCATATTGTTTGAAGACCTTTGGCTTCGTCGCATTTCCATAGGAGCTAAGCCTTTTTCATTCTCTACTTTTTCCTCAAGTAAGCTTGCTCTTTGCAATTTTACAAAAAAAATGCACCATCCCTGAGCAACGCTGCACAAAGTCGTAGTGCGATAGGTTAAGAAACCGAATTTTGCAGTCGATTTAAAGAGCCTGGCCGCTCCTTGATACACCCAATATACAACAGCCCAATTCATCCTACTGGTCAAACTGTTGGCTTACGTCCAAAAACATGGAGCGTTGGCAGGTACCTAAAGTCGGTGACAGGTCAAGAATGAAGTGAAAGCTCCTCCCACCTCTTTCCCCTTTAGCAGAGCAAACGCTGGAAAGGAGGGTGCCTCCTCTCCAGGGTTCAGTCTGCTAGAGTGGAAAAAGGTGGGAGCAGCTTCCACTTCCTTATTGACCTGTCACCGACTATAGAATGTGAGCAACCAATGTGGCTTTTATCTTATTCTGGGCTCGCTTTTGTTTTTGAATGTGTTTACCTGTGTGCCTGCATTTCTTTTTTGGTACATATGCACGGGCGTATTTCTACCTTCACGACTGACTACATACCTCCCCTCCCCTCATCCCCCCTGCAATAATGCCTTCGGGCAGTGCAGGGTAACCCGAAAGTAAAGAGATGTGAATGTGCCTGCCATGCTCGGCAATCCCAATTCAACTCCCTCAACTGCAATCCTCGTACAAAAAAGATGCACTCTAGCAACTGCGTGGTTGACATGCCAAAACCCAAACTCAAACCGAGACCAAAAGAACTTCAGAACTATGTGGTGCGCTAACACAGAGCCATTTGCACCTGCCGGCCCGCCCCCGCTCCCCCCCCCCCCCCCCCCCCCTTTAGCTTTCTTTTTTATTGCCACAGAAAGTGGTGTACAAGAAAAGATGGGTTGCTCTTTTGTTCTAACTCAGAAGAGTAAATTGAAGGCTTTAGTAACAGCCAATGCTAATCGAACACTTTTCAGAATGCTTCTTTGTTAAAAAAAAAAAAAAAAAAAAGGTCACGCTTTGTTTTTTTTTGTGTTTGCATAATTAACTAGCTCCGCAAATGCAGCTATTCGTAATTCCGTGCACAGACCAAGCAAGGTACCATGAACACTTACGAACTATCGTACCTACCAAGTGCTCAACCCCCAGCTCTCTATGATTATCTCCAATGTAGAGTGGGCGTTTGTTCGGTATTTACAGTTTGTAATGTTGTTTGTTTTGAAAATCAAAATGTGAGATAAATCCAGCAGGGCGCTGTGGAAGCAGTGCAAGGGCCCTGTTTCACCTTTTAAAAAGCATCCTGTCTCCAATGGCAGTAGAGGAACAGGGGGGGGGGGGGGGGGGCTGATGCGCCTGCAGACCCTTGCCGTGTTGATAGCTGCCATCCGGACTGGCAGCTCATCAGCAGCTTCTAGTCACCTGCAGTTTTTTCGTCATCATACAGACTTCCTGCAACATCATGAATAAGACTCAGACTGACATTCTGGAACAAAGAAGAAACCAGAACTTGCTTCACGGATCAACAAAAGAACAAGTGCAACATGACGCTTCTCTTGTCGTCGACAGTGCAAAGACCATGACGACACCACCATTAAACTCAACCAAATAAGGAAAATTAACTTCTGCATGAAGTAGTTGTATTAAGAACAGTGTGCATGTGGAGCTTAGATACCTACCGGTGCCTTAAAAGATCCCGGGAACTTCAAAACAAATTAAACACCACCTAGAAATAGCACAGCTTGCTTGATAAGCACATGCACAGCAATCAACAAGCCTTTTGACGTGTTCTGTAGTGCTGGGATAGAAATCAAGAATCAAAACCGGAGATGTTGTCAAAATACTTTGGGGTAGTACAATGCGCAAGTTTATCCTGAAGCTACTGTTGATTACAGTCACCTAAAGTGTTAAAGCTGGTTCACACTGTTGCAACCGACTATGACCAAGTTGAACAAAACAGGGTTTTAAGTTGCTTACGAATAACATTGCTGCTGCGCAGCACGATCATAAGCTGTCACAAAAGGCTTGAAGACTGGTTTTGTCAGACTCAGTCCTAGCGGGTAGCAACAGTGTGGACCAGCCTTTTAGACTAAAATTATACCCAGCACTGGGTTTTGGACATGGTTCCAAAAATGCTTTAAGAGACTCCCTTCAACTTTAACAGAACCTCAAGTATTTAAAAGTTGAAGTAGGAAGCCTTCACATTCAAAGCTGGATCTCCTTGATTGGAATGTGTCTCCACTGTACAAGCGAGAGTGCCTGGCAGGTGTGGGAGTTGGCTTGTGGCTGTCCCTATTCGCACACCGAGTGTGGATGGTGGTGGATTCTAATCCGCACTCCGAGTGTGAATAATTTTGTATTCTAATCCGCACTCCGAGTGCGGATTGTGTTGGATTCTTATCCACACTCAAAGTGCGTGAGTAGACTCTAGTGTGAGTGCGGATTGCGTGCGGAGGCGCGGACGCTGTACGGGGGTACTAGGAGATTAGGGTACGAAGGCGTTGGCACGAAGCCGTTGAGTGTGTTGGATTTTATTTATCTGCACTTCGCGTGTGGTGTGATTTTGTCGCGCTATGAACATGTGGTTTAGAAGTTCTCAACTTTGTGTTGTGAATGACACTGGCTTTGAGCCTCGACGAGTTTATAAAAATATTGGTGGTTCTGGTTTCAGAATTATAATAATTTCATGCAAATGTTTTTGCTTCTATTAAAACGAAAATAATTAGCATTGGGTGGTGCACTTCAGATTAAACGGTACTCACGCCACGGGGATCGGACACAGGCGATCAATGTATGTCTATGTCGCAGGGGGAGGGAGGGGTTAGGGGAAAGGGTGGGTATCTTGTACCCACTCCAAAACTTAGAGAATCCCAAACACATCACCCCCCCCCCCCCCCAAAAAAAAAAAAGGAAAAAAAAGAGTTTTGGCGATAATTTTTTTTTGTAGGGTTAAATATTTTTATTGACGAAAGAAAAAAAAGAAATTAGAGCAGCGTGCAATTTCTAACATGTATTGTCTTGTGCTTAGGTGATGGGGGAGTGGCATAGGAAAGGGGGGGGGGGGGGGCTGCAGGAAAATTCGTCATTTCCAGTAAACAATATTATTAAAAAAAAGAACCCCCCTTTCCTATGCCACTGCCCCCATGACCTCAGCACAAGACTATACACGTCTTCTGAACATTTTCAACACTACTAGATGAGGGAATGTTTGAAAAGCCCCTGCCATGGGCGTACCAACCGTGGGGGCAAGGAATGTGTTTTACAGCCGCCCCCCTTAAACAGCCGTCACTGGGCAGGGCAAACACTGGCCGGCGGCGCCCAAGGGATACCAAGGGATACCAAGGGCACCGCCCCCCCGGCTCGGGGGCGGGGGGGGGGGGGGAGGGGTCGTTTGCCCCCTCACTCAGAAACAAGTTGGTACGCCACTGGTCCCCGGCCATTTGTTACTGTAGATTTTTTTTTTTAATAGAATGATGTGCACGTTTGTAAGTAGACGATAGATGTCATGGCTGTTTTGGGTGCGGCAGCAGCGGAAGTTTTGAACATCTGTGTGTGTGTGCGTGGGGGGGGGGGGGGGAGCAATTGCATCTTGAAAATTATTTGCTTGCCGCCCCCCTCCCCCTTCCTACATTACTGCCCCCACCAGCTAAGCACCACAGAATGTTAATGTGCTGACCATGGCAAAGCTTCCGTTTTCGGAGTGCGAAAAGGGACAGCCGTGCGAGTTTTCATTGCGAGCTGTCCACTATACAAGCGAGAGCACCTGCCAGGTGTGCAATTTTTACACTGCAACTTTCTTGAGCATTTTAATCAAATCGTATAACCTATATCTTGTAAACTCTGATATGGGGAATGCTAAAAAAACGAACAAACATCTTAGGGTTTACAAGATGTCGATTAATTACCAGCTCGCCTGCACTCTATCAGTGCTTACATATAACCTCTTTCCTCAGCCATGTAAAGTACGTGTGCACCCCCGGGTTCTTGAAGTCACGAATATGACCGGGGTAAACTAAAACGCCATTAAGGCAAACAATAATAATCTTCATTAGCTACAGTAGTAGTACTCTGGGTGACTCACAAGGCCAGACATATATGCAGGGCCCGTAAGGGAGAAAACAAGGGAAGTGACGAGTTTAACAGGGTCCTGTCAACACTTTTAAGCAACTCTAGGCCCGCGCGCCTGAACACCGACGACACGCAGAGCAGGCCGGCGCGGGGCACACGCCGTACGCGAGCGCTACGACGACGCCCAGCTTGGAGCGTGTTCTGACAACCCGCTGAAACCCGCTAAACGCCAGCACCCCAACCGCGCCATCCCGCTGGACGCAGCTCAAAAAGCCAGCGCGCGCTGACCGGGATACGCTGTCGCAAGTGTGAGAAAGGACGAGACGACACGTCAAAGTAAAAACCATCCAGTTCTTCACGCGTGTCGCCGTCCCGAACACATTCAAGGCGTTCGTTCTAAGATCCGTATCCAAGCGTTTGACAGCACAGCTCAGTTTAGCGCGCCCTAGCGTGTCCGAAGGGCTCGCCGATAGCAACGCGAACTTTCGAAACAATCTGATCAGCGTCTCTGCAGTGCTCCGGTATCGCAGAACATTCACGGGATTCTCAAGATAGCGGCTAGCATTTACGCAAGGCTTGAACGAACAGCCTCCACAAGCGATAGCGATCGTTTCCCGAAGGCAGCCAGCATCCCTCAGAACTGCGACGCGACACGAAATCGCGGAGACCGCTCAAGCGTCGAAAAAAGTTAAATATCATCCGAATTACGGTGGCAACGTAAGCTACGGTGCTCAGAAGATCATCCAGCACATGTAGATGATACTCTTCGGGCATGCATTATGAATATGAAATCGAGAAAACTTACCCAAACAATCATTTGACCCACGCACGTTGAAGGTTCAAACAGGCCTTTGTCTGCACGGACGGGACGGAGAAGAATCCAGACTCCAGAACTTGCTCCAGAAGCTGCTTGTGGCTTTGGATTAGACTTTGGATTGGCTGTGGCTTTGGATCGGACAAGTATACGACTGCGGCATATAGTTTCGGTTTCGACCCAACTCTACTGCAGTTTATATTTCGGTGGCCGGTGTCGCTACCGTGGCCAGCCATTACTGGAGTTATCTTGTTCTCTACGCAGTTTGAAGTCAATTTTTTGGGCGAGCAGATATAATGTCCCAGCTTCTTCTCCTGCTATACGTTCCATGATAACCTTTGTTTGCTGACTGAAATCTACGTCAACTTATGTGCAAAAAAGAAAAAAAAAAGGAACAGGGTGTTCGACATCTTAATTTAGCTTGATTTTTTTTTATATGTGAGGATATGCAATATCTTATTTAATTATTAAATATTTGTTTTGAGTTTTTATGTTTTGCTTAAAAATTATTGGCATTTCTATTTTTCTTTTTTTTTTCTTTTTGTCTGAAGCTTTGGTCGAGTTGCGGGGCTCAGTAACAGCGGGTTATTTTGAGATTTTCATACACCAGTGAGGTAGGTAGAGGGGAGGCGGGGGGAGCTGTCAGGGGGGAGCCCTCTTCCTCCTGCCTCTTTTTCATCCTTGTCCCTCCTCCTCCTCCCTCGTACCCCTTCTCCTCCTCCTCCCTCTCGCTTGGTGCTTTGTGGGAGACGTCTCATAATGCAACACGCGCGGCACCGCGGTGCATTATGGCACGTTTCCCATAATGCACCGCGCGGTTACGCCGACGGCAACGCGTCACGCCGACGCGTTACGTCTACCGTTATGGTCGCCTTTTCGTTACGCGACGCAAAGGCGTGACGAAAAAGCGTTACGCGACGCTGACGTGTCACGAAAAAGCGCTACGCCGACGCATCACGAAAAAACGTTATGCCGACGCTTTACACGACGCCGAGGTGTCACAAACAAGCGTTACGCCGACGCGTCACGAAAAAGTGTTACGCGACGCCGAGGCGACACGAAAAAGCGTTATGCGGACGCCTTACGCGACGCCAAGGTGTTACGAAAAAGCGTTACGCGACGCCGAGGCCGAGGCGTCCCAAAAAAACGTTATGACGATGCGTTCCACGACGCCTCGGCGTCAGTGTAACGCTTTTTCGTGACGCCTCGGCGTCGCGTAACGCGTAGGCGTAACGCTTTTCCGTGACGCCTCGGCGTCGCGTAACGCGTAGGCGTAACGCTTTTTCGTGACGCCTCGGTGTCGCTTAACGTTTCCACGTAACGCTTTTTCGTGACGCGTCGGCGTCGCGTAACACTTTTTTGTGGCGCGTCGCGTAACGCGTCGGCGTCGCGTAACACTTTTTCGTGACGCGTTATGTAACACGTCGGCGTAACGCTTTTTTGTGGCGCTTCACGAAAATGTGTTACGCCGACGCTTTACTGTTACGCCGACGGCAACGCCGCTCAAGCCAGAAACGGACGCCTAAGAGCAGCGCTCGAAGATGAAAGAAACATCAATCAATTCAGGTTTTAAAGTCTGATGGTTAAGGTTTTATAGGAAAAAATGCTTATGTGTCTAAATATTCCTAGTACATATGGAAGAATCCCGGCGATGTTGCCGCGACTTGGCTGGTACAGTGCCGTCATTTGGCGGTTGCAAAACAGAGCCCGATATAGAGCTTCATATATTTTCAGCAATATATTTTGGAAGCTGGCAGAAACGGCAAATGTTGCCGTCATGTGGCCGTCATGTAGCCGGGATGCAGCAATATCTTTTGGAAGCTGGCAGAAACGGCCAATGTTGCCGTCATGCAGCCAGGATGCAGCAATATCTTTTGGAAGCTGGCAGAAACGGCCAATGTTGCCGTCATGTAGCCGGGATGCAGCAGTATCGTTTGTAAGTTGGCAGAAACGGCCAATGTTGCCGTCATGTAGCCGGGATGCCGCAATATTGGTTGGACGCTGGCAGAAACGGCCAATGTTGCCGTCATGTAGCCAGTTTAGTGCCGGCATCATGAACGCTGACTCTAGACTGGTCAAGCTGGGCCCATATGGGGCCACCTTAACCATGCTGAGACCAATGTCGGCACAATATCTTGGGCTGCCTGGGCAGAGGCTCATGAGGGGTGGAGAAATATGTAATATTTAACGCGAAGTAATAAAAGCAATCGTTGATAAGGAAAAAAAGACATACCCATGAAAAACAGATTTATACAAAGAAACTTTTTCGGATATCCCGACGTTGAGATAAAAATATTTACGAGATTACAAAAGACGTCTTGTAGATGTCCTCTGGACGTCTATAAATATATGCCTTCCAGACAGCTTGACAAGGTGTGTTGTAGACGTCTAGGTAAAGACGTCTCATAGACGTCTAGAAAAGTTATCTTGTAGACATCTTGCGTAGCCCAAGACGTCTTGAGCTCATTTTAGACCTTTCAAGACGTCTACAAGACGTTCTGTGTTCACTGGGGATGGCGCCAGCGTGTCAGTGTGTTTTCTCGTCCTAATAAATTTTAAGAGGTTTTAACAAGTCTCGTCTCTCTCGGTCATAGTCGGTTGAAAGAGTGTGAACGGGCCTTAACACCCGCAGACAAAGGGGCTGACGGAGCGACTTAAGAAGACAATCTGCAACACGATTTCTATGTACGTCGGCGTAGAGCAAAAAACGTGGGATGATTTGTTAATCCACGTCACGCTCGACTACTACTCTGCCGTTCAAGAGACCACTGCAAGTTACACCTTTACAGCTGGTTAATGGCCGGAACGTAACGACCGTGGTCGACGGGATGCTGCCCACAGGTCTGGCTGACGATGGGGGCGACGACGCCAAGGTGGTTGCACAGCAGATAGAATAAGGGCGCCAGCTCGTCCGACTCCGGATTCAAGACCGGCAACGTGTCGACGCTGGCTTCTACAACTTTATTCGTAGCGACGTTTACTTAGAGAACGAGGAGAAGGTGTGGGTGTGGACACCCATCCGTCGCTGCGGCCTCAGCGAGAAATTGTTAGAAGAGTATTTCGTACTGCACAAGCTACTTCGTCGTTTTGGGGTGGTCAACCAAGATGTGCTGCCGGAAGGAACGCAAGCATTACCACGAAGGCGACCACGACCAAATCTGGTTCACGTCTTTCGACTCATGCATTTCTACACACGATAGGACAGGAAAACTTTTGTGTTCAAGATGACTCTTTTAGTTCACAGTTCTTTTATTTGGAATTGTTTCGTTTCCTGTTGCGTCGGGGCGATGCGCTTTTTAAGAGGGAGCGCTCCTCCAAGCCCCATAGAGAATACACGCGATTTTCTGCCATTTTACGAAAATTTTCATTTAATAACCGTTACACCGATTTTTTCAAACTTTTTTGCTATAAAAAGATTGATTCTTCGTCCAACTATCCCACAGAGCATATTTTTTATAAAAAAATTTATTATATTTTATATTAAATCGTGAAATCGGTCGGAATTGGCTGTTTTGACATGTTTACGTTAGAACGCGTTTTTAAAAACCTGTGAATTTTTAACTACAAATGTCTCCTGTGGGATATCTGCGGAATTTAACACGGAATTCAATTATATTAAAATTATAGCTGTAAGTACATCCGTTCTTTAACTACATCGAAAAAACTGAACCAAGGTATTGTGGCTTGTTTTCCTCGTTTGGACGGTCAAGACTAGTTCGACGAGCGCCGCGTGAGGGCGCCACCATTTCGCCACGCACGCTGCTCTGATTTTGTATTACTCCGCGCGCATGCGCTCTTCAGTAACGCGCTTGTGGTGGTCCAGAGACGGCAAGACTCGTCCAGGCAGGGTGGTTTTGTTTCTCGGGGTGGGGTGTCTGGCGGATAGCTGTGCGTGTTTTCATAACTATAAAGGCCGTCCTCGCAGCTATGGGTCCAAAGAGGTATAAATATGGCAAGCGAAAGGTCTCGAAGTCGCAAATAGAGTTTGCACGTAAGCGACAGTCTGCTGAAACTACGGATGGTGAGGTTGAGTCATCGTGTCGTAGTGCTGCGAGAACGAATTGACTCGGGGTGTTGAAGATGCCGCTTGGGAAGCCATGCAACAGGCCGGAGTGGAAGAAGCGAGGCGCGCGAAGTAATCTGGCGAGATCGATGCCGAAAGCTATCCGCTTGTTACCGTCGTTGTAGAGTGTGCGTGATCAAAGCGATCGTACAGGCACAAGAACGACGCTCCTTCTGGTACGGTAAGTACTACATTTCTTCCTCTAAAAGGGGCGCGAATTTTGATCGTAGATATAATATACATTTCTTTACAGTGCGTTCGAAAGAAATCCGAAGCATGTTTTTCTCGCCACGAAAATACATTAGTCTCTGTCGCTAGGCTACATTTGGGCGGACGCTGAGCATTTGGCAATGCGTAGTTTATTCTTATGGTGAGATGACCGTGGTTAGAATCCCTCTCTGTTGTATGTGTATTTCTGTGAATGCAAGATTTGTTTCGGCAACTGGGGTGACGATTTCTCACGAAGCACTGGAAACAGTTATGCTTTTTGTGTGCCTGTTCTAGTGACCGCTGTTTTATGTACTATACATTCCGAATATACGCGGTGCCATGCAGTCAGTTCGTCAGACGACGTTTTAGACAGCTCGTTTCTTCGAAGCTGCACTTTTTCAAGGATAAATCGTTCCATCGGAAATAGCCGGCGTTCGTTTCATCGATACACCTTGTGACGTTTCGTCTAGTTTTTCTATTATGTGCGTGCTCGCGCTTGCGAACGTAATTGCGCGTCCGTGTCTGCTTGCGTGTGCGCCTGCATGAGCGAGGATGCCTATGTGCGTGCCCCCCGTGCACATGCGTGTTTTCATGCCTACGCGTGAGTATATATACCCGCGTATCTGTGTGCGTGTTATACGTGTATCTGCGTGCGTGTTTGCACGCGTGGGCGTTTGCCTGCTCATAAGTGCGCGTGCCTGTGCGAGTGCGCGCGTGCACGTGCGTGTGTAATTCGTGCGTACGTGTGCGCGGGTGTGCTTGTGCGTGTGTACGTGAATTTGCATCCGTGCCTGCGCGTGCATCCGCGTATCTGTGTTCGCGCATGCGTATGAGTGCCTAATTCGTGCGTGTTTGAGTGGGCGCATGCATACTTGGGCGTACGTGTGCCCAAGTACGCACGTTGTCGGACTTTCCGGGAAAGGTTCGAGAAGCTCGAACCTGGTCGAACTCGAACGTCGTCTGGTTCGCGACACCTTTAGTACTCACGTTGCGGACGGTTGGTGATTGGCCGCTGATAACTTCACCGTAACTTTTTGCTTTATGTTTAGCGCCATGTTTTATATTTCTATTCGTGCTATTGTAATCTTTTGCGATTAAACTCTCTGTACCCTTTCCTTGTGACCTATGAAACGATCTCGAACGCCTCGAACAACAGCGACGCTTGCGTTCGTTCTCGGGGCTAGTAGGCAAGGAGGTTACAAGTATTTATATGACGTCAGACTGCCTTTTGGTGCCGAGTCACAACACAGAAGTATGGCCACCGAAGGCAAAAGCAGTTATCCCATTGGCGAGTTTGCTTTGTCTTTCAATTTTCACAACTCTCCGGAATCAGTTTTGCTTTATCGTTTGGTGGTCATGTTTGTGGGCGATGACTCAGCACGTGACTAGACCCTAT
Organism: Ixodes scapularis; assembly: GCF_016920785.2. Lineage (NCBI taxonomy): Eukaryota > Metazoa > Arthropoda > Arachnida > Ixodida > Ixodidae > Ixodes > Ixodes scapularis. The sequence goes on along the minus strand of NW_024609879.1, from coordinate 43,581,938 downwards.
AACCGTTCATGGTGTTTTTCTCTGTTTTTATTTTTTAGATTGAACGATTCTGCTGCAGTGTGGAACGAACTACACGAAAGTGCTCAACCTTCTACGAAGTCTTCCGAGGAGCAGAACGTGTGGGGATCAGGACTATTGGAAGATATGTTCTCAAGTCATGAAAAACTGCCCGGTCGCCAATCATTACAAATTGTCTATGAAATACTATAAGAAACAATCAGTGTCGTGAAAAATTGTATAAAAATACTTCGTTGTGCAGTTCTGGTGGCTAGTTGTGATGAATTAACGAAGGTATATGCCGGTAGTTTGTCATATATGTATTCGATTATGTATTTATTTTTAAAGTACCTAATATACAGTGTTGTTTTTACTTAACTGGAACGTGTTTTTCTTTTAAAAGAGGGGGAGGCATTGACCTTAGTGCCGTATTCACTGTGCCTTTAGGGGGCTCGGCGAACATTACATGGCAGATCATTGTAGCGATAAGCTGGGTGGGTAAATAACTAAAATCTGCTAATCAAGTTTCCCACGAGCGGGTTTATAGCTCGTGTTGCAATTATATATTTAAAGTCATTAGACGGTAAATAAATTTGGACGTAATGCTAAAACCCAAAGGGATTTTAAGTATCTAGGTTTTCAGTTTTTTTATGGCCAAAACATAATTGGCTCGTTTGGCCACGGGAATCGCAGTACCGCTATTTCTGCATAGTTGAATAAAGCAATCACTCGCTAACACATCGTACAAAATAAATAGCGTGTTAATTGCAAACACAATGTTTATACTGAGAAATAATATTCCGGAGCGCCTCTCGCGGCACAGATCATTTGATAGTGTTTTATCAATGCCATTTATGTAATACAGTATCGCGAAAAATATATTGTGTAATTAAAAAAATATTTATTATATATTGACAGTGCTACTGGCGAACTCTCCACGCCGGTCCACTTGTAAAGACGGATTTTGAAGTAATGTCTTGTGATTGTCTTTGTCGCCTCGTGTCCCATGTGTTTGTAGTTGACAAGTGTTTATTTGAATCCACGGTCAGTGCATTCAACCGTACGTTCAGTGCAGTTTCGCTTATTTTGCTCGAATTATTAAATTTGCATTTGTTTTAATTTTCTTCCCTTTAGTTGTGTCTGTGCGCCGCTGTTTTTACTCACATGAACACATATACAGGGTGATCCTCGAATCAGCCGGGACCCCTTCAACCGTCGCCGCGGACCACAGTTTGAGAACCGCTGAACTAAGATGTGCTAAATATCTCGAGTTAATTCCGTGATTCGTCATATTGCAACTGCTGTTTTAGAGACAATTAATATGGGCGGCTTTATCTTGGCAGTGTACTTTGAAACGAGTTTAAATTTATCCTACTCGGAATTCGTTTTATCGTTTGGAAGAGCAAGGCTGATGAATTTTTACGACTCGTTAGAGCATGAATGAACTGGCTTAGAAATAATTACTGAACAGTGAGAGCGTCTCGTGAATTGGACTATTGGGGAGCGGATCGAAATATAGGGGCCGCTTTGTCTAGATTGTTGTCCACACAGTTGGGTGTTTATTTTGAGAGCATACACGTTGGTTATGCTCTGCAAGAGCCAGATGGGCTCTGCAAGAGCCAGACGAAGATTAAACATTGCGACGGCGAGGACGCAAGCCCCGCGTCGCCGTACGTGACGACGGACGACGTTCTTTCCCACGAACAACGGCAGTGCATCTTCAAACCGAGAGTACTGCGCGTGGTTGCCCGACCGATCCTCGCTTCAAACAACGTGCCCATTCGCGGAGCGAGTTTCTTGGCCGTTGCACGCACCTTACGATGGACCGGAACTGGAGCTACAAGTCGTAGCAGCCAATCCAGCGCATATGAACGTGCCACGCGCCTCGTGCTTCGTTGTGTCTGTCCTAAAGCTGACGTGACGCTCACGCGGCATTGGATTGGCTCCGATAGCTCGTAGGGTCCTCTGCGGTCCATCGTAAGGAGAAACGGAACATACCACGAACCCGGGGCAAAGGAGGGTCGAGGAAGAGAAGTAACGAAGGGGGAAATAAATAAAAACAAAGACACGCAGAGAAAGAATGAGAGAGAGAGAGTCAGGAGACCCGTCCGCGCGCGTGGAAGACCTGCAGTTGTCTGCGCCCGCGTTTACCCGGCAGGCTTTTGCGGGTTGATTTTGCGGGGAGCAGGCGTTTTTTCTTTTTCTTTTTTGTCTCGCCACCGTGAATAGGGTGCCTTCGTACACATTCGCTTGTGCGGAATGGCGACATCTCGGCGATTTCACTGCCCGACCTTTTTTTTTTTATTTATTTATTTTTTTTTTTGTTTATGCAGAGTATACGTGCTTTGGCATCTCTCGGTGCGAGCCCGCAATTTTGGCTATAGACGAGCGCGCGAAGACCGCCCTGTTTACAAACACGGTTTTTGCTTTGCCCACACCGGGTGTGGGCACTGCGGAATCGCAGCGTCTCGTTTTTGAAGAGAAGCCGCCTCTGCGTGGTGCGCCGTACTCAAGGCAGCGCCACCGCAGAGGGACGACGTCGGAGCCGCGTGTCGGTGTATATACTTCGTTTCACGTCATGTGCGAGCGAAGTCAAAGCTAGAAGCTTTTGCCCAAGGCTCCGAGCGTGCCGGCTTCGCACGTGCGTACGTGCACCACAGGCGCTGTTACAAGCAGCATGCTCGCGCTTGTAGCGTTGGCTTCGCTCGACCATAAGGTGAAACGAACTAGCCTTTTGATACCACATTCTCTCCAGAAGTTAATTTATAAACGGGGTGTTCTTTTTTTTCTTTTTCTTTTTTCTTTCTTTCATTAAACTTTCAAGTTGTATGATAAAGCCTCAAAGGCAATACAATGTCTCTGTCAGTTACTTCAAAATATCTGTATTCCTTGGCAGAGTCCTGCCTTTTCCGTGCGGATACTTCGAAAGTCTGACTGATTATTGAATTCCTGTTGCCCACGAGGATAACAAAGGAATATGTGCAGAGAAAGACGCTTCTTTTGACGCTTACAAGAACAAAAAAGAAAAAAAAAGAAAAACGGTTGCAAAACGTGTCCTCGGATCCCTGGAAAAGGTCAAGACCGCTCAAGATTTTACAACTGACAGCCGTCGAATTCGGAGTTGTTCGGATAAATCCGAATTCGCGATACTTTCACCGGCGAGTGTTTCACAGAGTTTATAGCATTTGTCCGAAAGTTAAAGTCCCTATCTACAACCTAGGTTATGGCCCACCAGGTCCAATAACAGACCAGTTATAGGCACGTGTGCATTAGCGTGCTTTTCTTATACGCGCGTCGAAGTAATGCATTACGTGACTGGCTCCCGATTGAACCTAACGGGCCGTGGCGTCGGCTGACGACCATCGCAGGACGAGACGAAATCATAGTGCTAAATTCTTTTCGTTGATAAGACTGAAGGATGTGAATGAAATGTACTGTACTTTTTGCTTGGTGGATGTTTTAATGATTTCGCGTACATTGAGCTGACTATCGTGTCATGATTCGTGTGGCACCGAAATCCGGCTGGTGGATTGCTGAAATCATCACCTCATCAACCCTCCCGGAACCCGCTAGGAACCCACTTGCCAGTATTCGTTAGACCCACTGTGTCCGACCAAATCCGATCAACTGCCTCGCGCTTCGACACCAAGGCGGTTTTCGTTTGCAGCGTCTAGGCGATCTGAACCGATTATTTTATCTATACTTCAAATGGTGCAGGTGTCAACGATTTGCAGTGTTGTTCAAGATACTCGACAAAAGTATTTAAGACAAGATACTAAATACCCAAGTGAGAAAGTATTTAGAGTAGTATTCAAGTTACTTTTGCGCCAAACTATTTTGAGTAAAGTGCAAATACTTTGAAAAATAATTGAATTACTTTCGAAGATACTTTATAAGCGCGCGACGAGCTGAAGTTATTACAACTAAATAAAAAAAATGGGGGCATCTTGATTATATTAACTTAGCTGAAACGCATATCGTTCGATGACCTCCTAGTGTACACCTCATTTGTCCCCCTAGACACGTGCAAAGGAGAAAGAAAGAACATTTAGTCTTAGTACTTCCCCTTTGGGGACAAACTTCTTCGTACGCCGGAAAAGGTATTTGAGATACTGAGTAGAAGATACTAAGCAATGTAGTTAAGATAGAGTGCTAATTACTCTCAATCGAATGTATCTTCAAGATACCAAAATACCGACAAAAGTATCTTAATTACAGTATCTTGAGTAGAGTATTTGAGATACGTAGAGGCCTTGCTATTTGCTTGTTTCAAGCGAACCTCCTGCCGTCATATTGCTGGCGACACATGAGAAAAGTGGTTTACCCGCCCTCTTGTTCAACATACCATAAAATACGCAGTATAATTACGAAATATTTACAGATATCTTTACTGACATGCGTATGTACATATACAGAAAGCTGGTGCACAACTGTTGAGGAAACGCACTGGTCGACACTTTTCAATATTTTAAAGATAAATGTAAAACAAATAAACAGTGGGCGACACCAGTCCAAAATGTATACCTCGGTAAAAAAAGTTCCCGTGTGTCTGTGTTTTCCCAAAGCAATTCGAGAGCCAGTTCTGTAAGCTACGGAGGATGCTCGGCGAATTGCGAAGCCATTGATGAGTCTAGACTGAAAAATAGTCGCCGAGGGGACACTCAGAGGCATGACACGGCTGTTGTCTGTCCGTCATAAAGACATCGTTTTTAGAGCGAAACAATAATTCGGATTCGCCATTTGCCGAGCTTCCCCCGCAGATTACAGAGATTGATCCTCTACTCTAGGAAAAGTAGACGCGCAGGAAGTTGTGCGAGGAAAGAAAAAAGGTAGCGAGTGGCGAATATTTGTGATTGCGTGTGCCGGAAAAATATAAAAAGAACCTGAACAATACTTAAAAATTAAAAATCTCGACCAGCCAGCAGACTTCACTGAGGCCTGCATTTTCATTTTCGGAAATTTCGGCAAACTCCAGTCGTGTAGCTTTAGCCCCATAACTTTTGCAACTGTGAATCCGTGGTCGTCAATCAACGCCAGGCCGCTTCGTCATCCATAGCCCAAAACGACGTTCACGGCGCCCACCAGGATACCAGCCAAGGTCGCTGTACCGGGGCCACCCGATACGTGATACTTGTCCGCCGCCAGCAGGCCTTTTTTCGTCTTTTTTCTCTCAGTCGAGGCAGGGCCGGCATTTGGAGTGGGCGACCTATGCAGTTGCACCGGGCGCCATTCATAGAGGGGCGCCGAAAGGGCCGCCAGGTCATGCAGGGCTCAAACCTCGAGGGGATAAAATCAAAAACAAAAAACGACCGCATCGCCGTTTGGCATTTCGGCCGCAAAACCAACTACTAAGTTCTTGTTATAATTGGCGTCCATCAACCCGCAGCCACCTGCGAATGTTGTTTTACTATAGAGAACCTCTCCCCCGTGAGAATCAAAGCGCCATTGAATGAGTCATGAACGACTGGGCAAGCGGTCACCTCCGCACAGCTCTCAAATTACGAGCGGAGCAAAACCTGACTGGCAAAAAGCGATGGAGCCAGCATGCCGCACTCTTAGCGCAACTTACTAAACGGTGGCGCCAAACCCATCGGCGAGCAAATCAGTGTGTCGGAGCGAGTCACGGGACAAAATAGTATTGGAACGGAGTTTTGCTCTTAGTTATCACGTGCTTCGCTCAGAGTCTCTGATTGGCTCGCAGAAAACGTAGGCTTCACCCTTTGCCAAGTTATTCTGAGCCGAAGAATGACTTCGCTCAGTAGGTCTGACCGGGGGTAAAATGAACCCGATTCCTCCCGACATTCGAGCTGCGTTTTGGGCAACGCTCGCTGTGGAGTCTCTAGCAGTAAGCTGAACGAACCAATGCCCCCTCAGCATCCGGTGAGTCTCTGTGCCCAGAGGCTTCAACCTAACTGAAAATAATATGTGTAAAGAACTTTGGATCCGCAGCTCTTTCTTTTTTTTTTTTTTTTGTGTAAGCGACCAGCGACGACTACGGACTTCCAATGCCGATCAGTGTTGCCAACTCAAAATTCAGAAACTCGCCACAAAAATCCCGAAAACCGCGTAAAAACTTATAAATTTATAATGTTGCGCAAGAATAGCCGCATCACAGCAGGCAAACCTGGTGTCCGACATGAAGCTCTAACTCTTGCAGTTCAGTTTCTCGTTTACATTGTTGTAAGGTACGACATTCTTTTTACAAGTTAATGTTGTAAGCGAGAACATGCAATGCAAAACGAAGGACATCGTAGCAACCACCCAGCTGATGAAAGCATGCAGCGATTGCATCGACAATTATCGCGATGTCGGGTACGAAACTGCAACTGGCAACTGCGAACGGTCTTCCCGAGAGCATGGGTATTGACAGTGCGACGAAACCGGCCCCTCGACTGCGGCGGAAAAAGCGCCAGTTCTGTTATGAGTGCCAGGACGAGGTTGATGATGTCGAGACAAAATTCAAGCGAGAGTTCTTCTACGAGATGATTCACACCGTGAGATGTCGATTGAAGAACGCTTCACGCGGATGGAGCAGCACGTGAGCTTCTGGGGGTTCCTTTACGGCCTCACCCGACTTCCCGACAAAGCGGAACGTCTTAAACTTTGCCAATGCCTTGACCATGCACTTAGAGTCTGAGACACCTAGAAAGTGCAGACATCGACGGTACAGATCTCTGCGAGGAGCTGATCTAACTATGCAGCCTGCTGCCCACTGGATGCAGTGCTCGCCAGGACATCCTCCAGTTCATTCTGGACAACCATCTATGTGACAAACTCCCTCATACGTGGGTGTCATTGAGGATCCTCCTCCCTTTGCCAATGTCAATGGCCACCGCTGAGAGGAGTTTCTAAAATTAAAGCTTATTAAGACATACCTAAGATCAACCATGGCAGATGACAGGATATCGTCATTGGCAATTTCGTCCATTGAAAACAAGATAGCGTCTAGCCTGGATATGTCGCAAGACGTAGCCCAATTTGCGTTGTTGAAGGCTCGGAAGGTTGCCTTCTACGGCATTTGACATGGTTAACTTGTGCTTTTGTTTTCTCTGTCCCTTAGACGTTAGCTTGCTATGGGAGACCCACAGCTGAAGTTTGGCTAATCTAAGAAATAAATGATTCTTGAACTTTGAACACGGTGCCGACAAAGCTCACAATGCTCGCGGACGTCGTTCGTTTTTAGGACGCGGTTTTCGACTGACAACGACAAAATCGCGACCATTCGCGCTGGGTCACTGTGGCATGTTTGCTTACAACATGATGTTTGGTGCGAGAATAGTATACGTGTGTGTAAGGGGGGGGGGGGGGGGGGCGCCACGCCTGCAGTTTGCCCAGGGCGCTTGCTGCTCTAAGGCCGGCCCTGGGTCGAGAAATTTGTGCTGAAAACGAAGAGACACGTAGTGGATGTATTTGGACAGAGCAGGCCTATTCAACTCAGAGTACCGCAAGATTGAACGGCTTATTATGATCATGGTTAATGCGGTTTCATTAGAGGGGCCATGCAACGATTTTGCTACTTTCACCGAATACTGTTCTGAATGAATACTTGAAGTTCATTATGGGCGGAAAGCGTGTGGCAACCCTCCACAGACCTTGCGTATTCGTGCTCGTCGTGCTCTAATAAGTGATCGGTGGGCCATTGTCCGTGGGATCCTGTGCACCACGTGACCACGCTGGAAAAAACGCACCTCTGGTGGTCACATGACCACGTGACCATGTCCCGTGGGGGTCATGTGAACATGGTCAGTTGGATCCCGCCCACCACGTGACCAAACTGCGAATAGCGCGCCTATGGTGGTCGCATGATCACGTGACCTTGTTGCGTGGGGTCACGTAATTACGCAGCGACGATTAAACTTGTAGCTCATGGCGTTGCGCATGAGATACTTGCGTGACACTTGTGTCAGTATGGTTGTGCAAAGTGCCCGAAATTCGAACTTAAAATTGCTGCAACGGAACTTTAAACCGCGTGGAAGCAAATTAGTCACGGCTTCCGGTTTTAGCGCACGCGCCAGCCTTTGTCCCTACAATAGGCGAAATAAAAGGCAGTACATTGGGGGATACGCGAGTGAGGAGAGGACACTTTCATGGTAGCCGGCAGGTAGACCGGCATAACATACTTGTTTGTTGCTGTTGTTAAAAAACATCTGTATTAAGTCTAATAAAGGAAAAATAGAAAGGGAGAACGATGTGTGACTACCCCTATTCCGGGTCGCATTAAATTTCTATCGAGGTGCGCGCTGTCCGAGGCAGAACGAAAGTTCTTGTGTTCGTGGCTTTTATTTTCAGCGCTGTAATAATACGAATGTTGAGGACCCAAATAAGCCACTAAGATTATCAAAATATTTTTCCTGCTTCTCCTGGCTCGTGCAAATGTACTTTCCCATTTGCGAAACTCAATGCCGCTATGCTCTAGAATGTAATGCGTCAAAAAGTAGGAGTAATTTCGTTAGACTGAACAAAATTTCGCGTAAACTCCTCTCAATAGTGTTATGGTAGGTCATATGATAGAGTTAGTATGCCATATGATAGTTCTCCTCTTCTAATTAGCTTCTTAGAACATCTAAGGACCTTGCGTTTGCAAGAGACGAGCGATTTTATGGGAAAGGGCAACTCAGAAAGATACAAACTTACGTCCAGATTCAAGACGACCAAGATCCGCTCCTTTGTGCACTCTATTGCACGTGGCAGTGCCTTGTTGAATAACCGTACTTCGGGCTCAACTGCCTTCTTTCGGAGTTGCGGTATGAGCTTGTAACAGAACACAAAATGGTACTCTTTGCCTGAGCCATAGGAGCAGGTCCCGAAAAGCAAAGTCCAGATGCTAGCTGTGCTTTGCAAAAACGCGCACACTTATTGAATCATCGGAAAATATGTGATAGCATTTCTCGGTAGAAAGAACACGAAAATATAAAATTTAGCCAAAAGATGTAGATACGTCATGTTTTTCTTTGGGATCTAGTATAAAACTAAGACAACAAGACCTTGAGATGGTTGCATGATTTTCGTGTTGCACAACAAACTTTGATGTTTGCTTCAAACGACTATTGAAGGTGTCGAAAAGAAAAAAAAGACGGGTTTATTACGGTTATCGAACGCGGTTTTATCCAGGTTCGTTTCAACGAAAGGGGTGCGGTATATCGAAGCACGGTTTAGCGAAAATGGATACATTTTATCGAGGCCTCCGTTTGAGAAATGCTGTTTGTAGGCGGCGGCAAGCTAGGCTTCCAAACAGACCGCGCTTCGTGCGGGCACCCCTCGCTGTCGCCCGGGAAAAGTTTAATATAAGTTCGAGCGTGGATCGCCAAAGGTTGGTTAGCATGCGGGCGGTCGCCATTTTCTCTAAACGGCGATCCGATCTGCTGTTGTCGCGAAAACGGTGTTCGCTAAAACGAGCTTCCCTAAACCCCACTTCTCCGAAAATCGGCACATTTTTCTCCATAGCTTACAACCATGCTGGGGTGTTGTAAGCTCTTCTTCTTTGACCGAGGCTGACCCCCTGTTGCCATTTTGCAGGTTGTTTCCGCCTACGTAGACTACCGCAAAATCGAACTTTTTGAGAGGCAACCCGTCAATGTTCTCCTTGAGAGCCTGCACCGTCGCTCCCGAGAAGCTAAAGCTGCATACTTGTATGCACTCATCTAAAAAGCGCGGCAAAGCCATTTCACTGGGCTGCTCCCGAAGATTGCGCCTTTCATCTTCGTCCGGACCTCAGTGAAATCTTCTAAATCTCACTTCTTTGTATACCAAGGTCGAACGCTAGAGCACGTTTTTTTGAAAGCAATACACCACAAGCGCACACAAGGAACTGAAGAAAGACCCAGGATCGGCTGAGTGAGAAACGGCTAGCTAGACTTATTTTTGCCTCAAACATGCAGTCCGTGTTTGAAGTGCAGGCCACTATAGACTACCGAAAAGTAGCTCCTAAAGTCATTTTTACGGAACGTGCAGATGGTCTTCACCGGAAAAGAAATTTGTGGCGGAGCGCTTATTTGTACGTGTTTTACTTGTTTTGATATCTAGCATTCAACAATGCTGCAGAGTGCCACCGTGAAAACTAACACCAAACAAAAACTAACCCAAAACAAACGAAAGAGCCAGAACCCGTGCAAACTGCGAGCGAGGTCTTTCCTTTTGTTTTTACTTTGTGCACGTGACCCAACGCTGCCCGGTGCCGCCAGCTCCGTCCAGACGGACTTTCCGGGCACTGAAAGTGAAGGGAAACAAAAGGAGACAGACGCGCGCGTCTCCAACCGAGCAAAAGGAGGCAGGAGGCTTTGAAGTTGAACTGGTTGAACTTGAGCGCAGACGTCTCTGTCGAAGAGCGGGCCCCGGACGGACGAGTTCACCCCAAGTTGGAGGGGAGGCAGGCGAAACCAAATTCGGGTAACCTGCCGATCGCGGCGGCGGCATTTGCACCCGCAAATGAATGGGCTTGGCAACTTACAGACTCGCAAGACTTCACACTCAATGAACCGATCAAGTTAACCAGTTGACAGAAAAAAAAAGTGAAGTAAAATATTTTGCTACGCGAAAGCGGTAGGTTTTGTACTAACAGCGACAAAGCGTCTTTACTACGGCTGATCGAACGCCGTTATATCGAGGCTCATCTTAGCGAAAGGGGTACGGTTTATCGAAGCACGGTTTAGCGAGAGGTGCACGTTTTATCGAGGCCTCCGTTTGAGAACTGCTGTTTCTAGGCGGCGGCAAGCTAGTAGTAATGCAAAACTATCGATAAATTGACTATCGATACTATCGATAGTTTTTCCAAAACTATCGATAGTGTCGCAGAACTATCGATAGTAGACTATCGGTAGTACTATCGACAGTTTTTCGATAGTCGACTGTCGATAGTACTCTCGATAGTTTTTCGACAGTCAACTATCGAGAGTTTTTCGATGGTACTATCGATTCCTTTTTTACTATCGATACTCAGTTTTCTGGTGACTATCGATAGTACTATCGATAGTTTTGCACTACTAGAGCGAACACAGTTGCCGCACCGCCGCTCGCTTCCCCTTCCTCCTCTCTTCGGCCAAACTCCCGTCTTCGTCATCACTGAAAGCTGAACCGAAGTTGAGACGGTAATTGCTTGGGCTAGTTGGTGTCCCATTTGAAAAAAAAAAAAATAAATAAAAAATAAAGCGAGAAAAAGAGACGAGGGAGCGACGCACACTACTAATGTCGCATAGCTATCGATAGTAAACTGTCGACAGTACTATCGATAGGTTTACGATAGTCGACTATCGATAGTTTTCTGATAGTCGCTTAACAACAATTTTCCGATCGTCGAGTATCGATAGTACTATCCATAGATTTTCGATAGTCGACTATCGATAGTTTTTCGATAGACGACTATCGATGTACTATCGATAGTTTCTTTTACTACCGATGGTCAAATTTCTGGCGACTATCGATACTATCGATAGTACTATCGATATTTTTGGACCACTACAAGCTAGGCTTCCAATCAGACCGCGCTTTGCGCGGTCGCCCCTCACTGTCACTGGGGAAAATTTATTATAACCTCAAGCTTGAGCGTGCACTACCAATAGTTCACCGCCAAGGGTTCGGCAATCTAGGCTAATGAACCAGGGGGATATCGGAAACAGCACCCCGGCTGCCGTAATTTTCTCTAAACTGCGATTGGATAAACTGATATCGATAAAACGGCGTTCCCTAAAAGGAGCTTTTCTAAACCGCATGCCTCCGGGGCAAAACGGGAATCCGCGGAGGTAAGAGCGGCATCGAAATACGCACATCTGAGTCCATTTGGACTGTTGGCGTTTTGTCTTCGCCAACGGGCGACACAGTGCAAATAACCCGTGCCGCGTTTTTTCTTTATATATATATATATATATTTTTTTTTTACATTTGCCTTCGCTCTTTTGAGGTGTGCGTGTCCTGCATGTGTTGCTACAAAAGTATGCCAATTATTGAGATTCTAAAAGCAAACGTCTCGCAAGATGAGGTAATCGGATAACACTAACACTGACATTATGTCAAACTGATAACCTGTATCTCCCTAGGTTTACCCCCAAAATTTACAAAACGTCCTTGTACTTACACAAGATAATGACTTCGGAAGGCATTTTAGGTGTGTTTTGCTACTTTTTTTTTTACTTTACGAGCTACCTTGCGGATGTTAGTTTGGAACAATACAGAGGCGTGAACTTCAAAACACCAAGTAATCAAATGACTAATGCCGAACGTATAAATGCCGGAAAATTAGATAGAAGTTTGTCGTGCTAAATAAAAAAAAAAAAAAAAAAAAAACTCGTTTGTCCACAGGTAACTTAAATCGATGCATGGGGATTTAATTCCCCATGTGTAATTTGTTCGGGAAATTCATAATCTCGCGAAGGGAGCTTTTGTGCAATAAGAAGAATTATTTTTTCATTTCCGCAGTTCAATATCGTAGCTTATCATCATGTATGTCAGCACAAATGACATTCACCAACAAAAACAAAATCACACTTTCTTCAAACGCATTGCTACATATTAAAAAAAAAAAAAAAAAAAAAAAAAAAAGTGCCAGTAATAATAGGCCTCGTGAACAATTATAGCAAACAACGAAGACATTATTTATTTTGTTTAATCTACGCGCTTTGATATACTTTGCACAATTCGGAAGGTGCATCTGGTGTTTCAGATAAGAACGGTCGACCATATCCGGTGACCATTTTTAATTCTGACGAGAAAAATGCATCTTGCTGCCAAAATGCCCAGGAAAACGGAACCGGTCGTTGTTGTTGTTGTTTTCTTTTTTTTCTTTTTTTTTAGGGGGGGAGGGGGGGCAGGGTTGCCTCCAAGAAAAAAAAAAGTCAGAAACACCTGGTCAATCTGAAGCGTTGTTTGCGGATTTCGCAACATTGGCATTTCAAGCAACTTTCCCGCAAAATGTGTTGTGACTACTGGCCCAGAAATATTTACCGACAAAGTAAGTATGGGAATGATTGACCCAAATTATTTATCACGAAGTATCGACGTCGTTATTTTGAAATAAAAAATCGCACAGACGACTGCACAATAAGCCGTACAGCTCAAGTTTTATCTTTTTTTCTCCGCATTTTTTCCAGCCAGGATTTTCAAACTTTGTCAGCGTGTTATCCTCTATTTGGCTAATCTTCGTGACAAGTATTGTTGTCCTTGTTAGCGGGAAAAGTTCACGAAAAACGCTATAATAAAGGCATTTTCGTAAATGTGCATAATTTTGAAAATCAATTTAAAAAGAAAGGCCATCTTCGATTTTTTCAAACTCTTTCATGTTAGCGCCAGTGATATGTACTAACAGGATGTGCAAAAACATGTTGCATTATTTGTGTGTCTTTAAAGTTACAAAGCAAGAAAAACCTGGCCAAGTGGAGGCTACCGCGGTTGCCATGAATGAGGCCTGTGCGTACGCCTATTTGACAATTTCATTATTTTTACACAGCGTAAAACCTCTCCCGGGTGGTCAGATTGACAGCACAGAGGTGGAGGGTACTTTTGAAGTGATGATTCTTGATACGTCTTTTTTTGTCCTTCCTATTAGTACAAGAGTCACAAAAATGCGCAGAAGCTGGAGCAATCGCGAGACGCTAGCCTGTCGCACGCTTCGCAGGGCCCGCTTTCTATGGCGGGCGTGTAGCGTCTCTGCGCGCGCGCCACGTAGGGGAAACGATCGGTGCGGCTCCGATAACAGGCGTTTAGGTAACAGGATATTGGGCTCTAACACGATATTGAGGATAGGGCGCCGTACAACGGGGGCACCTTCGCGCGGCAATAGAGCCTCGGCCGTGGTGGGCCGCACACCGCAAAAAAAAAAAAAAAGAGGAAGAAAGATTTTCGTTTGTTTATAATGCAATTAAATGCAAAGGTGCAAGCGAGCTGGACAGTTCGTTTGTTTGAGACTTTTTATGCTCCCTTTTCATCACATTTTTGTCTTAGACGCATTGTAGCCGCTTCGCACTAGCCTGCCAGCAGGCCTGGGTGGAATCGAGCCTTTATTGTCCGAGTGGCTTGCTTGTAGACGCTATCGTTCGTGCTACGAACAATTCGTGTCGCAGTGAGTTGACGCATCTATACACTGTCAGCAGTGCCAGGATTGAATTCCAGGCACGGGATGGAGGGAATTCCAGGCACGGGATGGAGGGAATCCCAGGCTGTTGTTTTCATTTCAACTGAACTCCTAAAAGTCAGCCCTTGCTAATCAATGCCACGTTGGGTAATTTGGTGCTGAGGACGTCCACCATATCTGTCGCACATTTCATATCTGATGTAGCCGCCCCTCGAAGGTTGTAAACAGTTGCATCATGGTGCTTGACGAGGCCTCCAATCCCATCGCAGGCGTTCTTGGTATGCCCAGTAGCGGAAACTAGCCACTTGGCCGACAGGTACTCGGTCTTAGTGAGCTCATGAAGTTGGTGCCTATTCCTGAAGTAGCTTGCTCCGCCGTCACTGACCCACATAAAATGTGCGTAGAAAGGAGCAACCTCCCCAAGCCACTCGTGAATGTTCCCAAGGCCATAGTATGCGCGGGCGGAATCGTGGCTGGTCTCATCACTGATTGGAGCGCAGCTACAAGTCCCTTTTCTTGGTTGTCACTATGCATGACGTCGCATGTGAATATCTTCTCTAATAATATATGGCAACCGAAGAGGTTGTGCCCTCTAATGGTTTCGCCTCCCCTCCTTTTCCTTCAATCAACGCACCCTTTCTTGTGACGTGATCCTCCGGGTGACCAATTAATCAAAAACACGAAAGATGCAGCTACACTGCCTAAAACGTGGACGGGAAGGAAAATACGACGTTTCGGGCGAACGTCCTTCTTCAAGTGATAGATACGAAACACGGCGAGAAACAAAGAAAGGGTCGTATACGTCACAAGAAAAGGGGGCTATACATTTGTTACTCACCGATTTTTTGTTTCTTACACGAAGATGGGCGTCCGCCCGAAACTTCGTGTATTCCTTCCCGTTCACGTCCTATTTATTGTAGCACAATAATATTTCTTTTGTGATTACGTGCCGAAGATCATTGTTCTCGGCAGCCCCCATTCTCTTACACGCTGAGATAAACATCTGCTATCGGAACCACTTCTGTTGATTCCTTTGCTTGGCGTACACAGAGACGCTACACGCCGACTACCGAAAACGTACTCTGCGAAGCGTGCGACAGGCTAGCGTCTCTCGATTGCTCCGGCTCATGCGTACTTTCTTTTTTTAAATCTCGTACGAAGAAAAAATAACTTGCTAAACATTATCACTTAGAAACTATCGCCCACCCCTGCGCTGCCAATCTGACCACCCCGGAGCACTCTTACGGGCTGTAAAAATTATGAACTTGTCAACTACGGGTATGTATAAGACACAGAAACAATGCAATAATATTTTTGCACATCATGCTCATAGATACTATTGGGGTTATTTTGGAAGAGTTAAAATATCGAAGATAGCATTTTTTTAATTGATTTGCAAAAGTATGCATATTTAGTAAAATGCCTCGATTTGAGCGTTTCTCGTCAACTTTTCCTGCTAATCAGGACGACAATATTTATAGCAAAATAGAGGACAACACGCTGGCAAAGTTTGAAAACGGGCTTGAATAAATGCGGACAAAAAAAAAAGTTAAAACTTTGGCAGTATTGCTCAATGTGCCGTCGTCTGTGCGATTTTTTTATTTCAAAATAACGACGTCGATACGTAGTGATAAATAATTTGGGTCAACCATTCCGATACGGGCCAGCAGCCACAACACATTTTCGGGGAGAGCTGCCTGAAATGCCAATTTTGCTAAATCCACAGACAACGCTTCAGATTGAGCAGGTGTTTCTGACTTGTTTTCTTGAAGGTAAATTTTGTTTTTTTTCCTAAAACAAAGACCGGTTCCGTTTTTCTGGGCATTGAGGCAGCAAGATGCATTTTTCTGGTCAAAATTAAAAACTGTCACCGGACACAGTCGGCCGTTTTTATCTGAAGACAGAGTCGTCCTAGAGAAAACTGCCGCGGCATAACATAACAGAACTGCATGTATATTTGACGCACAAATATCAGTAAGCCTCTTTACGTTTTATTTATGTAGAATACGCTTGCAACATCACATTTTAATGCTTTCTTTTAGTGGGTAGAGGAAAATCGGACCCTTCACGTAACATATTTTTGTAGATTTACTTTTTCGAGTACAAAAGAGGGATTTTAGTAGTGGAGGAGAAGTAACCAAACTTAGGAACGACTATAGAGACACGACAAGAAATGTAGAAACGAAAACTGGTGGTCAGTCAAGTGCAAAACAAGCACCCAGGAGATTTTATTCACATTGCGTGGTCGCATTTTAATATTGCAATTATGAAATTCGTCTAAATTTGAAAAATAGACGCAAGTGGAAACGTTCTCAATTGAAAGAACGCATGTTGTTCCTTTCCTCACTCAGAATACTGTAGCGGGACTTCGCTCTTCTTCCACAACCCCAATACAGTGAAGACGATGACGAGTTAATGTTTCAAAGGCCTGCTCATAGAATGATAACATCATGTCCCTTGATTGCAGATTAGCGCAGTCTTCAGGCACGGGTCCGCCCAAGTTGAAGGACTGGAGGCGGTCACAAACTGGAGTCGATAAGACTGTTTGCCGAGCCGACCAAGTCTTGCGCTAGAACGTATAAATAGCAGATTGGTTAAAAGCAGAGTCAATAATTATGTTCAATGCAGGACACCAAGTAACGATTGCGAGCTTTCATGAAAATTTCAAACTAGGTAATGATAGCGACGTACTTCGTCCCTCGAACACATCCGAATCTGGAAGCAGTCTGTTTACAATAGAAGCTATACGTTTATTCAGTGTGTGGTTCGCACCAACCTGAAGTACACAAAGTGATTCTCAATCGATCGTGGCAATCGCACCATTCTGATAAAGGGAAAATGTACATCACTTGCGACAGAAATCATAACTGAATGGGGACGTCATAAAAAAAGTTCTTACCTCTTGATTTCGGTTTTCTTCGGGAAGGCCAGCCGACTGACATATCGCGACTGAAAAGTCTAGGCCTTCTAAACCAATAACGACCACAACAGAGCGGTCGTGCGCGAACAGCTGTCACCGCCGGACGGACAACATATCGGCGTTCAGAGTTCTCCGAATCCTCCGGAGAAGTCACTCCCCGCGAACATTTACCTACCGCACGCGCCACTCCTCACCCCTCTAGCCCCTCGGGGCGACTGCCGGCCGCGGCCCGCCGCCGCCGCTGCCGTGGGCGACTCGGCACGAGCCTCACAAACCCGCGAATCCGCTGCGAGCATCGAATGCGACGTCATCACGTGTCATTTACGTCACCCTACCGAAGGAGACGTGAAGCGCCGTCCGCGAATTTCTCAGGGCACGGAAGCACTGTGAAGGCTGTCACTAGCGGCGTTTTGGTTGCGTTTTGACTACACTGAAGGAAATGCAACTGTAACGAACAAAAATGTGGTTTACGTTCTTTCCCGAGGAGTTTTAAGGGACACGAGCTCTCATTTCGCTGCTAGACCCAGATACGTTACGCACTCATTCGCCTCGGAGGGAGAGCGCCTTTTCACGCCTTCGGCGCGCGCGCCATCTGGATTCTTGAAAAGTTCCTATCGGAGATGAAAATCGAGGAGCGCTCCCTCTTAAAGGGTGGAGTACTGCCGCGCGCTTACGTAGTCGGCAGCGCTCTTGGCTGACACGCACATGGCTGGGGTATACGGCTAGGCACTGCGTGCCGTTTTTTTTTTATTTCTTTGTGAAACGAGAAGATTCGAAAAAGGTCAAGAACCGTCCCAGGCAGCACAAGGTGTTGGGCCAATATTGGAAGAGCATTGGCAAAAAAAGGTCCAATGATGGTCCACTTTAACCAATCTGCACCCAATATTGTCTATGCCATTATATAGCATCTTCAGTGATGGCCCAGCTTCTCCAATGACCAACAAATATTGGAAGCACATTGGCATAAAATGGGCAATCTTGGCCTGTCAGTTCCATTCACTTGCGAATATTGGATGAACACTGGCATAAAATGGACAATATTGGCTTGTCAGTTCCATTGGGTCGCGAATATTGGATGAACACTGGTATAAAATGGGCAATCTTGGCCTGTCAGTTCCATTGGCTTGTGAATATTGGATGAATAGCGGCGTAAACCGGACAATGTTGGCCTGTCAGTTCCATTGGCTCGCGAATATTGGATGAACACTGGTATAAAATGGGCAATCTTGGCCTCTCAGTTCCATTGGCTTCCGAATATTCGATGAATACTGGCGTAAACCGGACAATGTTGCCCTTTGAGTACCCTTGGCTTGCTAACATTGGATTAACACTGGAATAAAATGGTCAACGTTGGCCTGTCCGTGCCGTTGGCATTCCAATATTTGATGGGGACTGAAAATGGACACTGTTGGCTTGCCTGCAGCATTGGCTTGCCAATGTTGGATAAACACGAGCTTATAATGGTGACTGTTGCCTTGTTAGTACCATTCGCTCATCGTCATTTCAAAAACACAGTGGCATATAATGGTTAAAGTGTGTTAGTCTCACAACACCATTGGCTTAACAGTGGAAGCATGTTGAAATAGGCTGGTTTTGGCAAATTTCGTTTTACCTCAACAAGTTGAAATTGCTCGAGCGATTGTCAATTTAATGTTCTTTTTTCAAAGCGCGATTGAGGTGCTTTTCTGCGAAGTAAACAAAACAATAACAACGTACACAACTTAATGGCGATGTTTTGCTCCTTTACTGTCCATACTAAGAAGTCGCGAGCGACATGGGCTCATCAGGACCGCCCACTGGGAAAAAAAAAGAAGAAGAATCGATGTGCGCGTTATAGTCACCATAATACAGGGTGTCACAAAAGAAAATTTACAAGGTCTTTTTTACCGCAAAAATAAACTAGGCATCGCCGAACGCTCATTCTCCGCCCAGAGGCAGAGCTGGAGGTCACAACCAGATGCCAAAGTTTCAGCCCGATCCAATAACTTAATCAAAAGTTATAAATGATTTTCTGAAAATTTCAATGGGAAAATGGAGCCCATTTTTGCCCGTTTTCGGTTTCTGGTGCCATAGAACCCCATGTGTTTGAAAACTCCGTCGGCCGCCATTTTCCCATTGAAATTTTCAGAAAATCGCTTATCACTTTTGATTAAGTTATCGGATCGGGCTGTTACTTTGGCATCTGGTTGTGACCTCTAGCTCTACCTTTGGGCGGAGAATGAGCGTTCGGCGATGCCTAGTTTATTTTTGCGGTAAAAAAGACCGTGTAAATTTTCTTTTGTGACACCCTGTAGATTATGTTGACTTTATGATCTCGACAGAAAAGCTTCGTACTCTAACTACGGGCTTATGCGCTGCACCTCGTGTCAGGTGAAGAACTTCTTTGCGATTGATTGGAACAGGACACTATTCTGAAATATGGTTGTACAAGGACGGCTCTATGACTTTACGGCACTACTGGTGCTACAATAAGAGCCCTAATGCCACCTACATGGCGCCAAGGCACTGATAGCAGACGACAATGTTGGTTTGATATGAAGTCTAGCCCCTTTTTTCCGCATTTGATTTATCACTGTCTCTTTTCAATATTGACATTAGGCTCCGAGCTGATTTCAGAGCTTCGTGTCTGTCAGTCCTTCTCCGTCCACTTGCTGTAGAGTTTATCATGTCTAAGCAATCTCTTCTACATTGGTTTTTGGAAACCCGGATAGCAAATACCAGCAGAGAGAAACGAAAGAATTGGAGAGAGAAGTATGCAGGGGAGGGGTCGCGCCGACGGCCTCGGAACTAACGTCCCTGAACGGCTTCCCCTCCCATTTTCCCCACGCCGTCACTAATCTCTCCTTTGTGGGTGAAGAGGACTCTACGACCTTGAGGGAGGAGGACACTGCGCATTCCTAAGCTGACAGTGCCGGGAAAGCTACGCGCCGGCCGGACCAGTCATCACCTGCACCGCTCTCTGCGCGTGGTTACGGGAGAGAGTGTGACCACGTGAATAAATATAAACCTGAGATTGGTTCACCGAGCTTCTTAGCTTCCTCTGCACTCTCAGCTTAGGGGTGATGGAGTCCAGACCGCGAAACACACGCACACACGCACACACAAGCACACAGAAAGTGGGATCGCGAGCACCAAGGCGACACGATAAGGCAACGACTGGAAGGCGGTGGGGACGGTCTCCTCAATTTCCAACACGCGCATCCGCGAACTGCAAGTGGGCAGGTGCGCTTCGCAAATCATGCATTTTTTTTGTGGCAGAAATAGCTTTTTTTTCTAAGGAACAAGAATGGCAAGTTAATCATGCTGATACCAGGACACCGTGGGACCGTTTCCAGATTGTCCGAGTGCATTTGATTGCTTAGCAGACTGCTTTTATCGGGCGAAGCGGCTCGGCATCTCCGCCATCCATGGGCAAGAACGGTGGTTCTAGAGTTCCGATCACCAGCAGCGCATTTCGTCTTAGTGCCAAGTGCGATCTTCAACATGCGGATTGCCAAGACCCATGGATATTCTTTCGGCAGCGCCTACATACCGGTGATCTTCCTTTGTTGTGGGCATACATGTGACCACTAGCTTCGACGGACCGAAGACACGACGGACTGCTTTCTCTTCCATGTGAGTGACAAGGAGAGGTCCTCTTGACCATTGGGGATGGGTATTCTTGCTACGCAATGTACGTTTTGTCACTTTCCGATGAGTTTGAACCGTGTCGGACTCTGTGCCAGGGATCTCCGACGAGTTCAACGCGGAATCCACAGCGATCGGCCCGAAAGGCCCTGTACAGCGCTATTTGTAGTGCTTTTTATTCTAATAGACCGCGAGAGGCGTTCTGATTGGTTATTTCCGTGCTCGAAGTTTTTTTTATTTCATTTTTCTTGTTAAAATACGGCTGTCATTTTGGCGGCGGATGTGTGCTGCAGTAAAAAGTCCTCCAGGTATGTCCAAAGCCGAATACTACAAAGCGTTGAGTAGTGCTTATTTGACAAGGTTCGGCTTGTTGGGTGCAAGTTGAGTGTCAGCTATGTCACCGCGCTCTGCGAGTGTAATTGCCACTAATTGTCTTTGCACGGCAAGCTATTTTATATGTGTGATTCTTTTTTGAATTCTTGATTGATTCAAGCATAAAATTTTGTTGAACTGTCATGTTCTTACGTGTAGAAATATCGGTGTGAACTTAGATGGCGAGATTATAATTCTTAAGATGAAAGGTTAAGGGACGCCATGATGTTGCAAGATTAGAGCTAAGCAATTGATAAAATAACCTTCGTACTATTCGAATATTTTTTTTTTTTAAATCACTATAAATATCTGAATCTAGATCGATCGAGCTTTGAGTAAGGACAAGTCGGACGAACAAAACAATAGTAAGCGCCTGGGCCGTCTTGCTAGAAACAGCGTCTCAGCCGAGACGGGGGAAGAGAAAGCACTGTCAAAGCCAGCGTACGAGCTGAACGGGACTCAAACCTCGACTGAAGACGCTCGCGCGTTCCAGTCTTTACAGTGCTTTCTTTCACCCAGTTTGAGCTGAGACAGTGATTTCAGCAAGCTGGCCCCGGTGTCTTTCCTGCGCATCTATTTATTTTAGAAGGCATTACTAAGTTTTTTATATACTAAATAATGAAAAATAGTTCACTGGAAAATAAAGTTTATCATATAGAAAAGTAAACATAAAAAAGTCGGTAGGCTTTTCCGAGATTTTATACTTGAAGAGCAACTGAACCGATTAATCGAATATTTAATTAAAGGCCAGCGATTACTAATGAAGCTCTCTTTTATTTTGATATTAATTATTGACAGGCGTAAGAGAACTGAGAGCCTCTGAAACCCTTCAACTGAATCCAACCCCCGCTTCTGTCTCTTTCAGAATCCTGTGGTCATGCCCCTGTGTGGTATCCCCTTCCTTGCCCAGCGCTCTGCCCTGTCCACTACCGAGCCTGCCGCCGACCCTGCCACCGAGTCTGTCCAGGCCCCC
Source organism: Ixodes scapularis (assembly GCF_016920785.2). NCBI lineage: Eukaryota > Metazoa > Arthropoda > Arachnida > Ixodida > Ixodidae > Ixodes > Ixodes scapularis. Next base: position 43,559,990 of record NW_024609879.1, on the reverse strand, counting down.
GTGGTTGCACAACGTTTTAAATATATTTATTCGATCTAAATAAATTATGAACTGTCAAACGTTATGAACAATTCATTTGCATGCTTTAATGATTTCTAATGTGCCCAAATATGGTCGAATCGCCGCATTTATTAGATTTTAGTATGAGAAAGAAAACGGTGCTTCAGGAAAAAGGGAAATATACTTGCTTGGTTCTCTGCACTGTTTTTGTGACACTGGTTAGAACACTGGCTGAAAAATAGCATCTAATAATGTCATCGACAATAGATGCAAAAATTTGCCAGTGTATTAAACTGGATGCCAATATTAGAATAGCGGATATTTAAGCCAATGTTGGAAGAGCCAGTCTGTAAGGCGTTGGATGCCAATGTTGGTTCAGCCAACGGTGAAACTTCTATGCCAATATTGGATAAAAAAGCGGAAACCACGTTGGTCCAACGTGGGCTAGAACGTTGGCAAACCAGTGGTCCAACATTGGCATCAATGTTGGACCACCATTGGATCGGGTAGCGTTTTTCAAAAATGCCAACGTCAGACCAATATTGGAACCATTTTTTGCCAACATTGTGCCAACGGGGGTCCAACAATGGTGTGCTGCCTGGGCTATAGCTTGATGTATCGTTCGAGAAGGATTGATGCGGAATATTTTAAAGTCCCCGAAAAGGCTCAGAATTCGCTGCGCTGCGCCGTACAGGGGCGTCTCTTGACTGCGTTCGGCCCCGCCATTACGCCGTCATCGACGCCATCAATCTTCCGTTAAATCTTAATTTGTTAGAGCACAGTTTAGCCCCATGAATCCTTTAGTTCGCTTCAGTAATTCATCGCCTAAATAATTGTTTTTCTTTGGAATATCATCCCAGGCAGCACACCATTGTTGGACCCCCGTTGGCTCAATGTTCGAAAAAAATGGCTCCAATATTGGTCTGACGTTGGCATTTTTCGAAAACGCTACCCGATCCAATGGTGGTCCAAGATTGGTGCCAATGTTGGACCACTGGTTCGCCAACTTTCTAGCCCACGTTGGACCAACGTGGTTTGCGCTTTTTTTTTCCAATATTGGCGTAGAGGTTTCACCATTGGCTAAACCAACATTGGCACCCAGCGCCCTACACACTGGCTCTTCCAACATTGGCTTAAATATTGGCATCCAGTTTTATACACTGGCTATTTTTTGCATCCATTGTGTATGCTATTATTGGATGCCATTTTTCAGCTAGTGGTCTAACCAGCGTCACAAGAACAGTGCAGAGAACCAAGCAAGTATCTTGCCCTTTTTTCTCAACACTGTTTTCTGTCTGATACTAAAATCTAATAAATGCAGCCATTTTACCGTATTTGGATACTTTAGAAATCATTAAAGCTTGCAAAGGAATTGTTCATAACGTCTGACAGTTCATAATTTATTTAAACCGAATAAAAATATTTAAAACATTCTGCAATCAGGGGAGCCTAGGCAGACTCGGCAGCAGGCTCGGTAGTGGACAGGGCAGAGGGCTGCGCAAAGGGATTCCATGCAGGGGCCTGGCCACAGGATTCTGAAAGAGACAGAAGCGGGGGTTGGCATTCAGGTGAAGGGTTTCAGAGGCTCTTAGTTCTCTCTTACGCTTGTCAAAAATGAATATCAAAATAAAACATAGCTTCATTATTAATCGCCATTTAATTAACTATTCGATTAATCGGTTCAGTTGCTCCTCAGGTATAAAATCTCGAAAGGCCTACCGAATTTTTTATGTTTACTTTTGCATATTATAAACTTTGTTTTCGAGCGAATTATTTTTCGTTATTTTGTATGTAAAAAACTGAGTACTGCCTTCTAAAATAAACAGATGCGCAGGTAAGACACCGGGGCCGGCTTGCTGGAATCAATGTCTCAGCTGAGATTGGGTGAAAGAAAGCACTGTAGAGGCTGGGACGCGCGAGCGTCTTGAGTCGAGGTTTGAGTCCCGTTCAACTCGTACGCTGGCTTTCACAGTGCTTTCTTTTCCCCCGTCTAAGCTGAGACGCTGTTTCTAGCAAGACGGCCCAGGCGTTTACTATTGTTTTGTTCGTCCGACTTGTCGTTACTCAGAACTCGAGCGATCTAGATTAAAATATTCATAGTGATTTAAAAAATTAATCAAATAGTACGAAGGTTATTTTATAAATTGCTCAGCTCTACTCTTGTAATGTCATGGCGTCCCTTAACCTTTCATTTACCTTTAAGAAGCCTTAGGAATTACAATCTCGCTATTTAAGTAAACACCGATATTTCTACGTTGAGTTGAAAAAAAAAATGTTTTTAAGATTTACGCCTTTCGCGGCACAGAAATGTGTAGTTATAAATGTAGTCATATTGCCTCCATAGTATTTACAATTTATAAATCCAACCTCTGGCACCCTCTTTAGCTCACCAGTGTTAAACGCACTACTAAATTAAGAGTTCAATAATTACCCTTTAAACGTAAGAACCTGAAAGTCGAACAGAACTGGATGCTTGAATCAATCAAGAACTTAAAATAAATCACACACATAAAATAGCTTATCGTGTAAAGACAATAACTGGCAATTACACTCGCAGAGCGCGGTGACATAACCGACACTCCACTCGCACCCAACAAGCCGAACCTTGGCAAATAAGGACTACTCAACGCTCTGTGGTATTCGGCTTTGGACCTACCGGGAGGACTTTTTACTAAAGCACACATATACCGCCAAGACGACAGCCACATTTTAACAAGAAAAATTAAATAAAAATGACTTCGAACACAGATATAATTAGGATTCGGAGTTTTCGGTTGAAACCGATAAGAACCGATAAAAGTACGCCGAATTCATTGTTGGAAATTCGGTTTTAACCGAAAAGGTCAGTTTTTAGGTTCAGCATTTTCGATTTAAACCGATAAAAACCGATAAAAGTTCGTTGAGTCCATTTTCTAAAATTCAGCTTTAACCGGAAAAGGTCACTTTGACCTTCCAGTCGTACAACAGAGCCGTGGCAAAAACGTGGAACGACAGTGTATCGAAACGTGTCCGAAAGTATGGGATACACGGATGGCATCACGACGTTTTGGTTTAATGTGCGCATCATTGATCGGAACGTGAAGTCCGAAATGCCCCATGACTTCGCCATGTACAAGCGTGCTTTCAAACTCGTTGTAAGGAAGACTGACGTGATGCAAGCTCTGCATGTTGTGTTGTGCTTTAAAACGTCGCACCGTGCCTTTTTCGGCGGTCACAATTGGTTGATTGGCCGATGTTGGCTCAGGCAGCGCTTCATCTCCTCAGCCTGTCAGTGCCCGGTGTTAGCGTTGAGAGGGCATTCTCGAAGCTCATGGTCATATTAACAGAAAAGAAAGAGTGCGGATTAAGGAGAAGAACCTTGGCAAGTACATGTGTGTGTACTATAATGAGATCCCGTAATCCTGATGTACAGAAGGTGAAGTTCCATGTTTATTGGGCATAGGCTTCATGTCTAACTTGTTTGTACTTGTATGTTTTTTTTTCTTGTTTCTTTTAAAGTTGCACACATTTGCCAAATGAAGTGTCCATTTCTTTTTTAATGTATCTGTGCCGTTATTCTTTGAGTGATCACAAATATCAGAGCGACGTACAAGGATCATCTGATCCGGTGTCCGTTGGTGTTTATTTTATATTCACCGAAAAAGGCCGATAAACTTTTGTGGGCATAAATATCCGCCGAAAAAAACCGAAAATTGTATTTTCAAATAAACACCGATAAAAGTACGCCGAATTTCGAAAAAATAGAAACTGAAAACGCGAAACCCTAGATATCATCAATCAAAACGTCTCTCACGGTCTATTAGGATAAAAAGCACTTACAAATAGCGCTGTAGAGGGCCTTTCGGGCCGATCGCTGTGAATTACACGCTGAACTCGTCGGAGATTCCTTGCACAGAGTTCGACACGGTTCAAACTTATCGGATAGTGACAAAACGTACATTGCGTAGCAAGAATACCTATCCCCATGGTCAGGAGGACATCTCCTTGTCACTCACATGGAAGAGAGAGCGGTCCGTCGTGTCTTCGGTTCGTCGAAGCTAGTGGTCACACGTGTGCCCACAACGAAGGAAGAACACCGATGTGCAGGCGCTGTCGAAAGAATATCCATGGTCCTGGCAATCCGCATGTTGAAGATCGCACTTGGCACTAAGACGAAATGCGCTGCTGGTGATCGGAACTCTAGAACCATGGCGGAGATGCCGAGCCGCCTCGCCCGAGAAGAACAGTCTGCTAAGCAATCAAATGCACTCAGACAACTTAGAAAAGGACACCACGGTGCCCTGATATCCGCATGATTATCTTGCCGTTCTTGTGCCTTGGAAAAAAGAGCTATTTCTGCCACACACAAAAAAAGCATGCATAAATTGCGAAGCGCGTCTGCCAACTTGCAGTTCGCGGATGCGCGTGATGGAAATTGAGGAGACCGTCCCCACCGTCTTCCAGTCGCTACCTTATCGTGTGGCCTTGATGCACGCGATCCCACTTTCTGTGTGCGTGGGTGTGTGGGTGTGCGTGTGTTTCGCGTTCTGGACTCCATCACCCCTAAGCTGAGAGTGCAGAGGAAGCTAAGAAGCCCGGTGAACTAATCGCAGGTCTATTTTTAATCACGTGATCACGCTCTTTCCCGCAACCACGCGCAGAGAGCGGTGCAGCTGATGACTGGTCCGGCCGGCGCGTATCTTCCCCGGCACTGTCAGCTTAGGAATGCGCAGTGTCCTCCTCCCTCAAGGTCGCCGAGTCCTCTTCACTCACAAAGGAGGGATTAGTGACGGCGCGGGGAAAATGGGAGGGGAAGCCCTTCCGAGGCCGTCGGCGCGACCCCTCCCGTGCATACTTCTCTCTCTCGAATTCTTTCGTTTGTTTCTGCTGTTATTTGCTATTCGGGTTTTCAAAAACCAAGGTAGTAGAGATTGCTTAGACATGATAACCCTACAGCAAGAGGACGAAACGGGACTGACAGACACGAAGCTCCGAAATCAGCTCGAAGCTTAATGTCAAAATTAAGAAGAGACAATGATAAATCAAATGCGGAAAAAAAGGGGCTAGACTCTAAATCAAGGCCAACATCCGGCTAGACAATCCGGCTAGACTTTAAATCAAGACCAACATTGTCGTCTGCTATCAGTGCCTTGGCGCCGTGCAGGAGGCATTCGGGCTCTTATTGTGGCTGTCAAGATCATAGAGTCAACATGATAATCTATTATGTTGACTCTATAACCCGGACATCGTTTTTCTTTCTTTTTTTCCAGTTGGCGGTCCTGATGAGCCCATATCGCTGGCGACTGCTTAATATGCACAGTGAAGGAGCAAATCTTCGCCATTAAGTTCTGTACCTTGTTATTGTCTTGTTTACTTTGCCGAAAAGCACCTGAATCGCGTTTTGAAGAAATAACATAAAATTTACAAGCGCTCGAGCAATTTCAACTTGTTGAGGTGAAACGAACGCGCCTAAACCAGCGTATTCAAACATGCTTCCACTATTAAGCCAATGGTATTGTCAAAGTAACACACACCGATCATTCTATGCCACTGTGTTCTTGAAATGACAATGAGCCAATGGTACCAACAGGACAACAGTAACCATTATAAGCTTGTGTTTATCAAACATTGCCAAGCCAACAGTGTCCATTTTATGCCAGTCCCCATCAAATATTGGAATGCCAACGGCATGGACAGACCAACGTTGACCATTTTATTCCAGTATTCATCCTATGTTAGCAAGCCAACGGTACTCAAAGGCCGACATTGTCCGGTTTACGCAAGTATTTGTCCAATATTCGCAAGCCAATGGAACGGACAGGCCAAGATTGCCCATTTTATACCAGTGTTCATCCAATATTTGCAAGCCAATGGAACTGACAGGCCAACATTGTCCGGTTTACTTCAGTATTCATCCGATATTCGCAAGCCAATGGAACTTACAGGCCAAGATGACCCATTTTATACCAGTGTTCATTCAATATTCGCAAGCCAATGGAACTGAGAGGCCAATATTGCCCATTTTATGCCAATGTGCTTCCAATATTGGTTGGTCATTGGAGAAGCTGGGCCATCACTGAAGATTCCATATAATGGTATAGCCAATATTGGCAGATTGGCTAAAGTGGACCATCATTGGACCTTTTTTTGCCAATGCTCTTCCAATATTGGCCCAACACCCTGTGCTGCCTGGGATGGTGCGATGAGTGTTCTCTATGGCTTTATTTATTTTATTTTTTGTGCATTCCTTTTGATAACTTTGTGCGCATAAAGTAGGGCCTGGAAGAAAGCAATACAAGCTGCGACCAGCAACTTCAAAAAAAAACGAAAAAAAAAACAAGAAGAAGGCGACAAGTGCAGTGCTGGCCAAGCCAAAAAGCGATTCGCCTAAATTATAATATGAGAAACAGCGTAAAACACATGACTTCGCGGTCCGTGTCGTGCACCTTATTATCGCAGCTCCGCAAACAATTTCGGCATGAGTAAACCGTTAGTTTTAGTATAGACGCCTTTCAAAATACTGCCCTCTGTTGACAGCTGAGGAATCCCTGCACAATGTCGGACTAAAACCGCAACGTCAAGGCACACTTTACGCGTTTTCGATTGAAAAAAAAACAAAAAACACAGAAATGAGTGATGCGCACAGTGACTTTGCACTTTTTACGCTGTGTGTTTGGGTCGTCGGCTCGTAACGTTGGCCACGCTCCGACTTTCGCTATCTAAGGTAATCACTTGCATTTCAGCGATATCACTTGTTCCGCCATTGGGCCAGTGTTCCGACCTTCTCACAATCGGCACGGGAATTTCAAAAGGGGTCTATTGCATAAACGAGCGAAAGCAACTACTGTGCGTTTGCGTGAGCGTTTTTTGTTCCACGTTGCGCGTCGACGAAGCCCAAACTGCGGTGTTGAATTGACAAATGGTGATGACGGGCATGCGCAGCGTGGACCCTTCGACGTTAACGCACACCCGCAAAGCTTATGTTTGCTTCTATACACAATGCCAAAACTCTCCAATAAAAATGGTGAAGAAAAATGAAAAATATTTAGAATTTCCCGCAATACCGAATCAGAGCACATCTCTTGAGGAGGTGGAGTGGAGTGTATCCACTCCTACTCCGTACCTTCTCCTCCTCTCCTCCTCCCTTCCCCTTCTCCTCCATATTCCTGCTACTTTCCTCCTCCTCCTCTTTATCCTCAACCCGTTTTCCTTTATGTCTCTTACTACTCCCCTCCTCTCTCTCTCCTCTCTCGTGACATCAATTGTGACTCTCGTGACGTCACTCGTGACATCATGAAGGCCACTCGTGAAGGTTACTGAAGGTCGTGACCTTCTCCTTCACGAGTGACCTTCGTTCCGTCACTTGTGACCCTCGTGACGTCCCACGGGACGTCATGTGTGACGGCATTATGGGAAACGTCCCATAGTGCATCCCGCAGTTACGCCGACAGTGACGGCGACGGCGATGGCGACGACGACGTCGCTCAAGCCCGAAACGGGCGCCTGAGAGCTGCGCTCTAAAAAAATATGAAGCAGTGAAAGTTAACAATATGAGCTACGCCTGGCATTAATAAAGCTGTTATCGACTATACTAGGGCTGTAAAACAGAGAAGCCAAAATCGACTTCTCTGTTTTCTGTTTCCATAAGACCAGGCACCACAAGACTTGACCTCGAAATGCGGCTGATGACAGTGACGGTTAATTAGGAATTTGTTTATTTCGCGCACTGAGCAAATCATCGATTAAGTGCAATATTTCTAGAAAATAAAGTACAGTCCATGGAATGCCACTTTAACTTAGCGTATTTAGAGTTTTTATCCAGGCCGCCCATCAAAAGTGGCACCTAAGTGGCAACAAATGGTGTCACTGACGTGGACGTGTCATGTGGGATGTGGTGCTCTTGGCGAAGGGTGCTATAGGTCGTGGAAAAGCATGCAATCGAACGCGGGTGTCACCATTGCGGCGGAATCAGAACTCCTAGCTGCTCAAAGTTTCGTAGATTGGCAAGCTGGAGAGCTTACCTGCTGCAGGACAGGTGTCTTCCACATCCGCCACCGCTGCTGCGACACCACTAGGATTGCTGCCGGTGACAACCGGACGCTTGTTTGACGCCATGGGGCACAACTTTTTGATCACTTTTGAAACGCTGGAAACACACCGACAGAATATGCTTTCTATGCGACTTACCGAAGGACAGAACGCCCAAGCGGACATTATTATTTCATGTTGCTACTTAAATATCGCTTTTCTGGGTGAAATCACGAGCATGCATGCTGGTAGTTTTTTGCAGAGGCAACTAAAGATACAGATAAAATCGGTGTGGTTTAATGCATTTTAAACCATAGTTAAACACGCTAAAAGACGAACCAAAGAGGGACAACAAACAACGTCATTGCTAGAAACTGTATTTGCTTCAAATACAGTTGTGAGTAGTGCCCGTGTTTTTCTTCTCTCTTGTGTGTTTTTAGCACTTTTAGTCATGGTTCAGAACGTTTATCGCCAACTAGCCAAACAACAAAAGTTTTTACAATTCAATACAGCTTGACACAAAAAAAAATCAACGAAAGAGAAGAGATTGTCATTTGGCAAACAAGAACTGGTATTGCTCATTTTAAGGTGATACGCAACTCGTAAGGACCGCGAAGGAAATACAGCAAGCAAAATTAAACCAACCTCCCTGGTGCATTTTGTGCTGACGAAAACAAAGCAAAAAGTAGGAGGACAAATATTTTTCATGGTCGTTCGGCCAACGTTTTAAAAAAAGCTACTGCTCTGAAAATGTTAGCCGTTGCAGTAAATTGCGTTAGCACAAGCGGCGTTAATCCATGTAGGAGTGAAGAAAATAAAAAGAAATAGGAATGCGGAAAAATGTGAAAACATTGTAACACAACTATTGCACACAGTGTTCTTCGCGCAGTTAAGGTGGCGATGGAGGCAAGTTGGTTCATGACATAAGAAATTAGGAACAGCGCGCAAAATGACGAGGACAACGTGAGTAAGGCACAGGACGGACACTGAGTATCGAATTAAGCTCTATTAAAAACGGCTGAAACAAAAAAGTCGCCACAAAGCCAACCGACGCCGAACAACAGACGGCGTGTCGCTCGCCAGGTATCTATAAAATCAATCAATTTTTGTGCGTAGATACGTCGAAGGCCGGCTGACGCAGTGCCCCGGGCCAGCTTTCTCTATTGCATTCGCCTCCAGCACCTGTCTTTACAATTTTGTACGCCCCCTGCCAATGATTATGGTATTGCCGAAGATAGGGTGACAGAGACAGTCTCTACTGTGTACGTACAAGCTACCTCCAGTGATTCACCGTAAGGAAAGGGCATGCTCACGTATTCTTTCCTTGACACAGCGTCCCGATTGCCCTGGTGCTAGACGCGCATAAGATAGAAAAAGCTCGCTCGGGGCACTGCGTCAGCCAGCCTTCAATTTATCTACACAAAAAAGAAACATTTTATAGATGCCTTGTGAGCGGTTGTTACGGCGTTGGTTTCATTTGTGGTGTTTTTTCTTCTTTTAACCGTTTTTAATAAAACTTCAGTTGATAGTCAGCGCTGGTCATAAGCTCTACTCTCGTTATGCTCGACTTTTCGCGCGCTGTTCCTAATTTATTCGCCTAGCGCTTTAAATATTACATTACGTTGTGAGCCCTACGCCTCTACTAAATATATCGCTTATGATCATTTATCCTTGAAAAGCGTTTGTGGGGTTTTACAAAATGGTATACGAATAAATCGACTTCCCCCGCTCTGAATTCTTCGAACCCTCGTTCATCCGTTAGGTAGTCCAAGAAATCTGACTGATTGAGTCATATTGAAGGCAGAGCGCCTCCTGGATTTCGTTTTATCTCTGGAAAGAAAATTTTCAGTGACGGGAAAAAAACATTCCAGGCCAGGTGATGTGAGCACCGTTGTTCTCCCAAACAAAACCGAAGTAGCCGGCATCCTTTAAAGTCTTACAAAAGCCACCCAACCTTCTAAGGCGTATTAAGAATACGTTTCTCTTCTTCTTTACTGCAACTGTAATAAACACACACACACACAGACACACACGCGCACACACACACACAGACACTCAAATACAAGCTAAACAATAACTCCTTCTCTCAGTCTACTTGAAAGGAGTGCTAAGCACACATATTGATTGCTGAGTTCGCTTCGACATCCATCTGGCATAGAAGACTGGACGTGGCTTTCCTATTGCCGTTTTGTTCTCTTTTACTAAGATACGTTTGTTTTCGAAAGCCACTGAGATTGAAGCAAGCATCTCGGTGGTGGCCAATGTTTTATTCACAAGCGCAACATGCGCCTGTTCTTCTGTCGGTGCGGAGCTCTAACCAGTTGATTTGGAGCCACCGCTTCAGCGTTCGTAGGGCTCTGCCTGCTGTACTGTGTTCACCCCTAAGCTGACATAGCTGTAGAAGCTAAGTGCGCGTTGGACCAGTAATTAGGTCCACATTTGCAACGTTATCATGCTCCTACCTACACCCCCACCACTGGGCGCAGAAGCGGGAAGGAGGGGCGGGGGGGGGGGAGGGGGGGGGCGTCAAGTGATGAAAGGGAGCCGTTTGATTGGTAAAATGAGCACATAGCTCCCACCGGACTTTCAACGTATGGGGAGCAGAGTATACTACGCTCGTAAAAACGCGCCATGTCTACCACCCACATGTGTTCTGTCCCGCTCAGGCCGGAATTTTTTTTTTTTGTATTAGCAGGTGTATATAATGAAGAAAAAAAAAAGCAAGAAGTAAAAGACTATATTTAGGGAGATTTTTACTTTTAACTTTGGTTTGCGGAACAGACCTGCCTTGATGTTGCATTTTACGATGGTTAATTTTAATAGAATTGGTTTACAAACTTTATAGGGTATAGTGCCTACTTCCAAATATAATTCAAGTTTCGTGCGTCTCTCCTGAGCCAATTCGATGCGTCGCACATTTTGATACTGAAGTCATATCAAGGGGACGCGTTAAACATTTTTTTCGTTAATGCGTATCATGTGAGTGCCGGAAAGTTCCGCTGCGAACAAGGTAAGAAGTTGTACAATGAAGTAAAATGTCTGAAACCATTGCTAGTTACAAAGCACGGTATGTGACAGGGGTGAAATTTCGAACTATCCTTGATACATTAATTAAAACGCACACCGCACAAAAAAGAACAGGAGAGAAGGAAGAGGACACACAGTCGCTAAATAGTCTTGACGGAAGCTAAGAAGCTCTGAAGAAATTAGAGTAAAGACGGAGGCGAGCTGGTGACGAAACATGGTAGAAAACCCAGAGACAATGAGCTAAAAGAACAGAACAACACCGTCTCAAATTTGAGACGGTCTTGTTCTGTCCTTTTAGCTCCTAGTCTCTGGGTTTTCTGCTAATGTCCGTGTCCCACTAGAGCGACAGACAGAAACAAAAGACAGCGACAAGCCTCAAACCCATGCAGCATGTCGCAATGGTACCTTTGGCAGGTCTTTCGGTGCTCGTGAAGTAAGCACGAGCGATTGCAAGTCTGCCAAAGATACCATCGCGTGCATGATGCTCGTGTTTGAGCATAGCCTACTTTATTCTACGAAGCCTCTCAAATCGCGAAAAACTCTAGTTTGAGGCTTGTGGCTGTCCTTTGCTCCTGTCTGGCGCTCTAGTGGGACACGAGCATAAGAAGCTCTGGCGGTCGCTGGAATCGAGTGGCCTGCTGTCAGCAATTGTGTGTCCTCTTTCTCCTGTCCTCACTTTTTGCTCAGTGCTCCTTAATCATTGTGCATTGACAACACGCTGAAGCTTGCATAATTATTATTTCCATCAAGCCAGTTTAGTTTCACAATTATATCTTGATGACCTGATACCATCTGTGGTTAACATCTCTAGAACTTGATAAAACAGGTTCGAGAATACTTTTTGTTTTTTTACCGGTATTCACCGAACACACGGAACTGCTTTCACAACGTATGAAAGAAGCTTGCCGCCTTCCGACTCACTTTACAGGCCCTCATCTGTGACGGGAATTCGGGGAGACCATGTCGGAGATCCTAATCATTACTATTTATTTACTCTAAGCACCGGCAAGGGGTATTACACGAGGGAGAGGGCTTGCAGTAAAATATATAAATGTAAAACAATTAACGCAACAATTACTTGATCAATACTAAAACAGTGTAATTTAGTTTGAGCAGCTAAAGAGCAAAACGGTGGCAGATGCGACAAATATATTTCCTTTTTTATAGGGACAACCTGATGGGGTAGTGTATTCGAGTCTTTTATTGCCAACGGTAATATAGACATTTAATAAGAAATTGTTGACAAAGACATTTCGCATTTTTTAAGAGAATGTGTAAAGAGGAGGTTAATAAACGGCAAGGAGGCGATAGCAAGAATTCTTTCATATGGTAATTGAGATAAAAAATTCGATAAAGAAGTGAGAGATGGGATATACAGTAATAGAGAGAAAGTGTACCTGTTTTAGCGGTCTCGACTAATCCTGATATGCCAGGATATGGATAGTAGTGAGGAGAAATAAAACGAAGTAATATATTTTAAACGGTATCTGGGCTGTTAACTAAATATTTTCGGCATTAAGACATTTTAGGGGAAACGTATTCGAGCTTGGATCTTAGCGATGTAGTGGAGGGTAGTCGTTTCACGGGGAGTGCCGCCAGCCTGAGGTGGCGGCGCTAACATCCGAGAGTACAGTTAGCGTCAGCAACAAAATAGGTCATTTGAGGCAATGTTGCGGAATGAGCACACCCATACAATTTCGATTTCATTTACGGGAATTAGTGGAGTTCAGCCATTCCCACCCCTAAAATGGCTGAACTCCACCAATCCATTACTTTAATTCCTAGACGTGAACAAACGGCCATTTAAAGCGACCCTGCGTAGCTGAAGAAAAGCAGCATAAGGCTTATGAGCTGCTGATGTTATCAAAGGCGAAGACGACTGAAAAAAGTACGCGGAAGCGACGACCACAAAACAAATACATGCTTACTTTCGTTGTTTAATCTTGAATTTTTAACGCGAACACCGTTCAATGAAAATTACGTGGTTATACACGCACTTAGAAACAGTAACAAAGTACATTGCTGACGTGTGAAGTCAATCACTCAGAACACACACTACTCGCAAAATACCCACACAAAAAGAATTAGTACTTTGTTGTTTAGATTGCAGGAGTTCAGTCTGGCAAGAGTATGGTGACATTGTTACCCACTTTAGATGAAAACTGTATTTAGTGCACTACGGCTGCTAGCGCTGCTATTGACACACACACACATACACGCACACGCACGCGCACACGCACACGCACACACACACACACACACACGCAGACACGCACAGACACACACACGCGCGCACACACACACAATTTCCGCGCGCGCAGAAAGTTACTTCAAGCAGCATCCAGAACTCTGGATGACTGGCATTTCGGCGACCGACGCCGCAGCTTAATGCTCGACGCCGTTTCGCCTCTTGTCGCCTCCAGATTTCGCCACCGCGGGACAAAACCGCTCACAGCCGTTGACTCTTTGTTTTTATTTGCTTGTGTATTTGTTTTTTTTTTTGTTACGTAATATTTCTTAGCAGTATGATAAAAAAGACACACGCATGTGCGCGCAGAAATAATCTCTTTACCTCTCTGCATAGCTAGATATATACACCGTTTCACCTTAGCGTGTACCGCGATGCACGCACATTGCGAGCTGCACAAGCCGATCTGTAGTTCGTAGCTCGTCTCGTAACTCAGCGCTCTACCCGTCGCTCCGCGCAACCGACAGGACACGTCACGCCCTCTGAGCTGTGAATTGGCTTCCCCGTCTTGTAGAGTCCTTCGAGTTTTATCGTAAGGTGAAACCAAGTATACAGGTGTGCGCCTCGACGCCTATTTGCCAACCACAATTCGTTCTGTACATACACGCGAAATATACTTACTTGCTGTATTATTATCGAGGTGTCTCCATATCGTCACTGTCGGTATTTTTTTTTTTAGTCAGAACGGAGCCGCTGACGCCGCCGTCGCGAATATTTATTGGAGATCGCACCGTCACCCGAATGAAGGCGCACCTCACATTGCATTACGCCAACCCGTTTCCAATGGATCGGTAACCGCCAGATGAAATTACGGTTCCGTTCCAGCTCGGGTCCAATATTGCCGCGCGCGCAGCTGGTCAAGCAGGCAGCGCGCACGTGTGCTAACGGTTATTGTGCATGCCTTCAGCGCAAAACGCCAGGGCTCGATTCCTGGGAGTGACGTGTCTTTTATTTATTATTGGAAATAAGTTTTCTGATAAATTCGAGAATCCTCTCGCTTGCCCGCTGCCCGAATGTTCTACTCGCCGAACGTTCTAGGCCGAATAGTCTCGCCCCAGCCTACGATCCTGCTGTTACGCCGTCATCGACGCCCGCGACGCTGTACTGTTATCTTCTGTTTTATTTTTGTTTTGGGCACAAGTTCGCCCCATTAAACATTTAGTTCCTTCAGTTACCATTACCTCATCGATTGTCATTTATGACAATGCCAAATGTTTGATTCCGGTTACAGTCTTGTTTCTGTTCAGTTAAAAATATTGGCTTCACTCTAGTTTTCGGTTCGGTTCGAAGCCCCATGTAACATCTGCATGCTGATCACGGCCCTTTGTCGCGTCTTGCGGCGCCAGAAAAGACACCTTGTCCGACTAAAACTATTCAGTTTTGGCCGTTTCACCTAAAGGCGCGCCATCTTAATCCTTGATGGAGCATACACCAGTGAGACCCTCAAGCCATCAAACACCTCCAGTGCAGAGTTGTTGTTTCAAGAGCCCCTTACCATGCCCTAAAAAAGTGCGCCCTTAGCCAGTAGGCCCTAAATGAAAATCAACAGAGCTGGCAGAAGAATCGAGCCCATTTCATTGCTACTCTATTCCGAGCAAAAGGCATCTAATTTCGTTCCCATTTCATTCCCCCAGTGCTGCCGCATTCTATTCCCATTCCATTTCGGGGTCGCGAAAGTGCGGAATTATTCCAAAATCATACCAATTCCGGAATGGCAACTACGCAACACTTAATTCATGATAGATTAGATTTAAGGTGAATTCCCAGATATTTATGTATTAAACAATGCGTCACTGGGGTGGCAGCTAGGTGATATGGATAATATTTACTAATTAGACGGCGCGAAAATTAGAGGGATTTACATTTGTTCGTATCTAGTGCAATTTGTAATTTTTCCGCCACTTAGTTGTTAATGAGAGATCGTATGTAAGGTTAGTTGATGAATGAGGGAAATACTATCTTGGAAAGTTAAGCAATCGTCAGCTAATATCCGCACTGAGGGAGAGATGTTACTACGACGGTGATTAATACATATCGGAAATAAAAGAGAGCAAAGTACAATTCCTTAAGAGACCACAGACTTTACCATCGAGGGCCCATTTTCGAATTGTCAACAGAACTCCAGTTGCGATTAATTCGGGATTGGGAAATGCAGTTGAAAACAAGGCGCTGAATATTAAATCTTTTAAGCTTTATTAAAAGACGTTAGATATCCCCCCCTACTAATGATGACCGTCTGGCTTCTGGATATGACTTACGATTTAGTATTTCCTCTTTTGCAAGCCTTCTCTCTCTTTTTCTCTCAGCCTGTCGAATGCCTTGGAAAAGTCGACGGAAAATTAGGGCAGTTGATCGATTAACCTTCCGATTAATCGATTAAGGCTTTAATCGCGATTAATTTTTTTAGCCGGTTAATCGGTTTTTTAAATGGTACCCAAAAATAGGTCGATTACACGGACGCACGGCTCTATCCTCGACGACCTGCCCCCAAAAAAAGTTTGGTCATGTCGTCATGCCCAAACTAAAAGTAACGACACTCGGCCATATTTTTACTAAAAATCATGGTTGCGAGTTATCTGAAGCTTTATCTCAAAAACACAGGAAACGCCTTTCTGCCATCCATAAATGCTTAAACAGTTCTTGACACAGCAAATCAATATTGCGTGACCTTCCTAACACCCAATCTAATGCTGAGGAGGTCGCACTTTTGAATCAGTGCCGGGGAACGGAGTGCCGATACTCTAAGCGCAGCTCATTTAGTGGCTCTAGGTTGAACTATATGTGCCATCAATTGTAAACGTCCTTTGCGGCGTGTACCAGAGTGTAAAATAAGTCTTCAAGGGCAAGCCAAGTGGTTGCATCCTTTTCAATATATTATAAAATCAACACAACCGATTAATCAATTAATTAATCAATTAAAAGGGGCGATTAATCGGGTTAAAATGTTTAATCGACGCCCAGCCCTACAAAAAATAGATACCGTTTGGACATTGGAATCGAAACTTGAAGAAATGTCGGTGACAAATGGTGTTTACTACGTTTTCTACCTGTATCGCAAGGATTATTTACAAAATGCATGCTGATTTTAGAAATGTCTGCGAGTCTAAAAATGTATGATGTTTGAGCTAAGTATTTTCTCTAGAGGTTTAGACTAATGTTCGCGGTAATGCATTACAAGTAACGGCGTTGCCGGTAACGCGTTACATTGTTCGGTAACGTACTAACAGAGTCGGTGATTTTTGAAAAGCATTTTTGTAAATTTTTAAAAAGGTGACGTAATTACGTTGCTTATTTCAAATAACGAGTAACGTTGTTCGTTTCTCGTTACCTATTCTTTGAAAGACCTCAAAAAAGTACACCTAATATTTTTTCGGGTTTCTATACTTTGTATTACCTTAAGTCCAGGTGCATCGGACGCTACGAGCTGATGGGCCCAATCAGACAGCGTGAAAAGGACACCATCATGGTGTTTGTCATATTTCTGTTCGTGTCCCATCATCGCTCAAGCAATCATGAACAAGTAAGGCCTTGGGCCTAGGGACTCGCTCTTTTCACGCCGGCTGAGTGACACCATTGGCTCGTAGCGTCGTCTGCGTCTGGACTTCAATATGACGACAAGACACTACAATCTGCAAGGTGGAAGACCTTCCTCACCCTGGACGAGGATGAAACTGGCAATGCACGACAGGATTGGAGGAGAGAGAGAAGGAGGCATGGGGGGAAAAGTGGAAAGTGCGAACTGGTCGTCGGTCGTTAAGCCGAAAAAAAGAGTAGCACTAAGACATTGATTATTGCACTACATTCTAAGCACTTTAAAAATTTTGTGTCTTAATTCCCCCTGCGAAAAGTCTCACTTGAGAAAAACCTCAAGAAACGCATTACCTACCCCTGTCCTAAGGTCGAGAAACGCCATCGAAAAAACCCACTGTTTTCGTCACTGCGTATATGAAACGTAACACAGGAGTAATGTGAATTACTCTTTAATTGTAGCGGTTACACTAACGAGTTCTTTGTATTACGAGTTTGTGTAGGTCGGTAATGCGTTTCTTTTATTTGCAAGTAACAAGTTCCGCATTGCGTTGCTTTTTTTCGTTACCCCCTACAATACTGGTTTAGGCTGAACACATGGAGAGGACAATAGTGCAGTGGTTACTTATTAACTGGCGGTCACCTGTGTTGTGAACGGGAATTACGATAACAATTTTGGCGAAAGTGTTTACTAACGCGTTTACCTGATTCACAACAAAGGGGCGCCTAGCATATTATAAAATTGTAATAGGAAACACGGTGTCATTACTCACTTTGTTGCAGCATGGTTCTTTTCATTAAGGGCGTCAGTCAGTAGACCTCGAAATGTTACCAAGTGGTGATCGCTGGACCCAGTTGCTGTGGTAGGTGTCGCTACCATTAGGTTGTATATATATGAGAGAGTAGAGAGGCAGACGAAGTTACTTGTTTCGTTCCACCCGGACCAGGTGCGTGTGTGTGTTCGTTCCTCTTTGGCATCGACGGTCGCCGGTCTCTACATGGTGTCAGAAGTGAACGGCTAGCGCCTTTTCTCTTTTCAAGCGCCAGCACCAGCCTCGGAGGAGACCGCCATGGCCGAAGGGGAGGGCGCCGCCGCCGGTCCGGGAGCGTTGCCAGTCGGTGCGCTCAATCTACGAGCACCGCCCCAGTTTAACTTCAGCAACCCCGGAAAATGGGAACAGTGGCATCAGCAGTTTGATGACTACGTCGACGCGTCAGGGCTCTACGCCGCCAGCGATAAAGTCCGTGTTCGGACCCCACTATACTCCATGGGGCCGCAAGCGCGGGACGTCCTGGCTTCGCTACACGTCGGCGATTCGGACTTCGACAACTACGATCTCATTGCTGAGAAGTTCAACGCGTACTTCGTTCACCCAGTCAATGAGCTCTACGATAGCGCACGCTTCCACAGACGGTGCAGCAAGCGGGTGAGTCAGCTGACTCCTTTTTTACGACGCTCAGCAACATGGCTAAAACAAAACTACCCGTTGCGACAAGTGGAGGAGCGGCTCATTCGCGACCGTTTTGTGGTGGGCTTGCCAGACACAAAGCTGTCGGACAGACTGTGCCGAAACAGGAAGATTATGTTGGATGAAGCGCTCATTCAAGTTCGCCAATACGAGGACGCAGAGAGGGAACGGAAGCTGCGGGACTCGTCGGCATGCACAGCCATGGCAGGTTCAGCAGAAGCAAAAGCGTTAAACATTGACGCGGCAAAAGTTGCGAAGAACCGCCTGCCAAGGCCGAAGCAAGCAAGCGGCAACGCAGCGAGTGCATCTTCATGCGACTTTTGCGGACGTTCTCCGCATCCGCACTGAGAGTGCCCTGCTAACCGTGCGCAATGCAACAAGTGCCACAAGAAGGGCCACTTCGCAGCTGTCGGCCGCGCCAAGAACAAGTTGGCTTCGCTGGAGCTTGGTGCCTTCCCGTTCTCCGTCCAAGGCTAGAGCGAAGTTTGTAGACGTGAAAGCCAACGACGTACTGCTGAGCTTCAAGTTTGACAGCGGAGCGGAGGTCACCATCGTCCCCAGTACGTTTTCGGGGATACCAACTCGCCTGGAGCCCCCAGAAGGGGAGTTGACAGGACCCGCCGGTCAACCGTTGGACGTGCTAGGAACATTCATCGCGGCCTTGGACTGGAAAACCAAGCGCGTCAAGCAGAAGCTCTACGTGGTGCGTTCGCAAGTTGTTCCCGTGTTGGGATTTCGGGCAATTCAGGCGTTGGGCGTGGTCAAGTTTGTGGATCACGTTCCGGAGTCTTCTGCCGAAAGCTGTCCTAGTGAGCTCGACATGACTTTGTCGACACAATTCTTTCAATGTCTCGGAGAAACTCGGGAGCAGTACACAATTCGTCTTCAGCCGAACGCGGTATCGTACTTGCTTCACGTTCCGTGAAGGGTCCCCATCCCGCTACGCGATGTCGTAAAGTCTGAACTAGACAAGATGGAGGCCCAAGGCTTAATCCGAAGAGTAACCAAACCGACACCGTGGTGCGCAGGCATGGTAGTGGTGCCGAAAGCTTCGGGAAGCTACCGCATATGCGTGGACCTGACTCGACAGAACCGGGCGGTGCTGCGTGAACGTCACATCCTCTAGCGTCAGCCTCTAGGTCGTCCGTCGACAACAGTCAACAAATGGCGAGTGCACAGCACTGACAAAGTTCTGTGACCAAAGTTGGCCTCAGAAGACCAAGGTTTCGTGTCACCTAATGAAGTACTGAAACTACCGCGGAGAACTAACCGTTTGAGACGGTGTGCTTCTCAAAGGAGGACGCCTTGTTATTCCTGCAACTCTGCGACCTGATGACCTGCAGGCCATTCACGAGGGACACCAAGAAGTGAACCGATGCAAACCACGGGTCGAGACTAGGTGTGGTGGCCCAGTGTCGGCGATCAAATCAAAACTATGGTCGAGAACTGCGAGCGCTACGCATCGACAAGGGTACAGCGGGCTGAAACTCTCATGACGTCGCCTTCAACCGAGCTACCTTGGCAACAGGTGGGAGTCAATTTATACCACTTAAACGGCCAAGATTTTCTACTGATGGTAAACTATCACTCACGAAATCTTGAAGTAATGACACTGCGAAGCACGTCAAGTTAAGCCGTGAGCTCTGCAATAAAAAGTGTCATGGCGCCGTTTCGGGATCCCTGAGGTACTTCGAAGTGACAACGGACCACAGTTTGCCTCCACGACTTCGCCAAATTCGCGGAAGACTACGGATTTAAGCACGTCACTAGCGGCCTTGGATTTCTGCAGTCACACGGAGAAGTGGAGCGTACAGTCTGGACAGTGAAGTACCTCTTGGTTAAAGGCGACGATCCGGTCTTGTCACTTCTCGTCTATAGAGATACTCCAGGCATCATGGGTTTAGCCCTGCTCAGCTGCTAATGGGTCGACAGCTCCGGACTCAAGTACCCAAGGCTGCCGAGAAACTCCAGCTAGCATGGCCGAAGTCACAGGTCTTTCTGGAGCGGGACAGCGCAGCGAAGTGACGCCAAGCTTCTGACTTCAACCGTCGTCATGGAGTGCGCGAGCTCAGGGAACTTTCACCTGACGAATATGTGTGGGTGACCGACGCACAGTGCACTGCTCAAGTGCTTAGCCCAACGCAACGTCCACGCTCTTATATCGTCGGAACTGCGCGGGGTGTATTGCAGAGAAATCGGCGACTCCTGGTTCCTTTCGGGAGCCAACCTACTGTGGGGGGCCGCGAGGCCCTGCCACGTTATTTAAACTGAGGACATGGAACGAGACAAGCGAACGACGTGTCTGCCTGTGATGGCGGCTTCAGAGCATTCTCTTGCACGCGCTCTCCGAGGCGCGTGCGCGTGCTGCGCCTCGAGCCATCTGTTTTATTTTGATGAGGCGAATGGGTCTGTGGGTGCGTTGCAGCCACGGTGGAAGAAATGCATTTAGGTGGTGACTCTGGCCGCTCTTCACGCGGGGAGCGAGCGGCCAGATCATGTTCGGAGCTAGCCTCTAACAAGGAGTACACTCTGTTTCATTTTATGATGTACCGCAGGAAAGTTTACAAGCGCGAACTCCTTGCTCTGGGGCACATCCCGGCGGCACAAGCTCTCGTGACTTAAGAGCAGCTGCCAACGCTATGAGCTCGCGCTTGTAGCCCTCGCTGCGGTACAACATAAGGTGAAATGAGGTGTAGTTGTTCCGCGCCGCCGCGGAGGGCGCTGAGGTGTGAGCACCGTGGGTATAAGGTTTCTCCTCGGCGGGCACGGTGTCGGGGGCGTAGCTGGCTCGCCTTTTTCGCGGTGTGGTGGTGGTGTGCGGTCAGTGGCTGGCCTTATGTTTTGCTTTGGTGCTGTGTCAATCACCGGTGCCACCATCGTGCACGAAGATGAGCCTTAACCCGAAGAAGTGATGCTATAAGGATGGGAAAGACGTAGTTCGTTCCCAACTGCAATTCGGGGTACCGGAACTGCGCAGAGCGAGTGTCCTTGTTTAAAGCTCCATCAAATGACGCTCGCCTGGAGCAGTGGCGTCGTGCAATCCCGAGGGCCGATCGCAAGTTACTACCTAGTCTCCTCATCTCGTTGACCAAGTGAAGACCAAGCTTGACGGTCTAATTTCTGTCGAAGGCTGGGAATGCGAAGATATCTGGACAGAAAAGGCTCAAGAAACCAAGGTTGTGAACTGCATGCTATCTTATGTAACTCGGTTGTTGAGAGTCAAAATAAAAAAAAAGCTACACCCTGCCTGCATGCCGATCAGCTTTCAGCATCGACAAGAACACTTCTACTGAAGCAGCCCTGACAAACGTGAAGAACAGAGGAGGCCTTATACACCCCAACAAGAACCTTTTTCCAGCTACTGAAGGAAGCGGAACAGTTCTTCGTGGAAAATAAAAGCCACCAGACTGTCTACTGGGACACAATCGACAGTGTTCTTGACACATGCACAATAACGTTTCCATTCGCTGAACACAAAGAAGAAACAACTGCCCAGCTGCTCCACTACTACTTCAGCATGCGAATGCGACAACACTGTAAGCATATTACGATGAGTATCAACAAACAAGCTCAAGAAATAAAGAAATCAGCAAAGCAGCGCTCTTCTTAGTTTAAGGGCATGGGCGAGAAACACAGGATGTAGGACGTGGCGTTCTTTGGTAGTATGCAGGGAATTCAGCTTTTATATACATTTTAAAGCAAAAATACTTGTCAGGTATTTTTTTACCTGTAACACGGAGTGCCACCATATTGTGACAGTATAGATGAAAAGTGATTTATGTCTTATAACCGCTACTATTGTTTGACTTTCAGTCACCGTGTCATCATGTCAATCAGTATGTCATCATACTGTGTCATCGTTTCAGTCACTATGTCATCATAAATAGGATTTTTTTCTGCTCACAAGGTTTGTATGTTCCAAGTTTATTTTATGTATAACCCATTTATAACGGTAAAACATTTATGTGCACGTAGAGAATTATTTAGGCCCCACTATGTAACATTATTAGAATTTTTTTTCAATAAGGCAGGAGCAGGGGGCAAAGGTCACCGACCTCATATAAAGCCACGCAATTTGTGTAAACAAGTTACGGAACTGTTACCAAAGATGTTGATTGACAAAACATGCGAGTACGACCAATGTGTTTACTCTAAATTACTCCAAAATGATTGAAGGCCCTGTAGATTATGCCGGGAAGTTTTATATTTATACGAGTATTTTTGGCACGTTGAATCGTCATCGGAATGTTCTCGTTTAAAAAAAAAAAAAAAAAAAGAAAACAGGAGGTGCACGGGGAAAAGGCAATCAGTGCCAGTGCGCCGACATAAATTCATCAGTTCAACACACAGTACACAGGGACCGAGTAAAGAATGCATAATTTCCTTCACAAGCCCTCTATACAAACCTTCACAAGCCCATCTATACGTGGGTGCCATCTACCCCCTGCTAGTGAAGCGCGCTCGGTGCGCCGAACATAATGTGGGCGCCGGGCGAGACAGAGAGTCATCACCTAAATGTATTTCTTCCACCGTAGTTGCAGCCTACAGATATGCCCTCCCTTAGCGATTAGCCCCAACGAGCGATTAAATAAAACAAAAAGAAAAACGACAACACACAATTAGGGCGCTAGTTGTGGTGATGAGTTTGTCCAGTGGACTTGAGCAGACTTCCTGCGAGACTACGGACTTTCTTCGCGCGTCTCACCTGTGATGAGGTTCACGGGTGCGTGCTCCAGATGGGCTGGCTTTAGACGCTCGAGAGCGATGGTGTCTCGTCGTCCATTGATCTGTACAACAAAGCCACTTGGCTTCTTTTCCAGAACCGGGAACGGTCCCATATAGCGTGGTTGGAGCGGTTTCCGTCGGGCGGTTTGGCGCACGAACACATGCGCTGCACTGTGCAAGTCTTGAGAGACGTAAGGAGTCTTCACAGATACCGCGCGCGTAGGAACTGGTCGTAGGTCTGCAAAAACCTCCTTCAGCTTTGTGGCGTAGTCTTCTGGCCTCGTGTTTTGAGATGGGTCGACCTCAAAAAAGTCCGATGGTAATCGGAGGGTCGTCCCATAGACGAGTTCAGAGGTTGCACAGCCGAGGTCCTGCTTCAATGCCGTTCGAACTCCGAGTAAGACGAGTGGAAGCTGTTGTACCCACTCCCTAGTGTTCGCGTGGGCCATGAGCGCGAACTTGAGGTGTCGGTGGAAACGTTCCACCAGGCCGTTAGACTGCGGATGGTATGCCGTTGTCCGGGATCTTGTCATGCCTAGGATTCGGGACAACTAAGTGAACAAGCTGGACTCGAATTGTCGCTTTCTATCGGTGACGATTTCAGAAGGGCATCTGAAGCGCGCCACCCAAGAGGACACGAAAGCCTCGGCGACGGTGGCTGCAGTCATATCAGGCAACGGCGTAGCCTCGGGCCACCTTGTGAAGCGGTCGATACACGTCAGGATGTATCGTTGCCCTTGGGATGTCGGAAGGGGTCCGACAAGGTCAAGGTGAACCTTGTCGAAACGGGAATCGGGCTGCAGAAGCTCGTGTGTGGAATGACTGGATGTCGGTGTATCTTGGCGCCTTGACATGCCAAACAAGTCCGTACCCAGTTTCGCACGTCGGACTTGAGCCGTGGCCACACATAGCGATTGGCCACTAGTTTCTGCGTCGCCTTCACGCCGGGGTGCGACAACGAATGAATGGCATCAAAAAGCTGCCTTCGTAGAGCAACCGGAACGAATGGCGATGCGTTCCTGTGGATGTGTCGCAGACGATGGTGATGTCTCCAGGAAACTGGACGTCCTGCAATTGTAAAGTTGTGCTTGTTGTGCGTAGCCGCTGCAGCTCCTGGTCGAATGCCTGATGTTGAGCCAGCAGCCTGATGTCGACTTGTGGAGAAGATGACGGCATGGCGTCAATTCGGCTCAGTACATCAGCAGGGATGTTGGATGTACAATCAGCGCGGAATGAAACCCGAACGCCGGAACGCGTGGCCATCGATACAGGCTGCTCCACCTGGAGGGCCCCTGAGAACTAATGAAAATGCACCTGGGTGCGACGGTGCGGGTCCTACTAAGATATTCTCAACCCTCGCGCTGGGCGTCTGGGACTTTCGCGTTTCGCCGGTGGTGCGCTGTAAGCGCGGTCACTCTAAGGGGCCTTACGTCACTTGGGGTGCTCTTCTGTCGCCACTGTTACGATGCGATGTTATCGCTTATCGCTGTCGCGGCCGCAGCAGAACTGCTGAGTCAGGGGGGCGTACCTCTGGTGCTTGCTGCCGATATAAGCGGCATCGCCGGCAAGCTTTGCGCTCTTTTGGTTCCGGCTGCCGAACAATAAACGCTGCCAAATAAACGTCGGTCTCCGGATTCGTCGATTCTCCCGGAGAAACGTAACAGCTGGTGGCAGCGGTGGGATGGATCGACGACGCCGGGTTCCATGGGTGCTGTCGGCGAGTGCCTGAGGCTTCCTTTCCGTTCACCGAGCAGCTTAAGTGTTTAAGTCAGTTAGTTCTGTGGTGTCGCCAAACAGTTGATACGGGCGCTGGGCAAAAGTAGCCAAACTTTTTTGGAAATTTCTGAACATGGATCCGATAAATCTCGCGGCGATTGTGAAGCCCGATTTAATGCTCTTAGCGGAAGAGCTGGGTGTTAAAGTGGTGAAGGCCATGAGAAAGCCCGAGATTATCAAGGCCATTGAAGATTGTGGCGCGGGCGCCGACGAAATTTCCGAGTGTTGGAGCGAGGTGCAGAAGAGACGAAAGGAAGCGGAACTTCACGCGGCTTAAGAAGGGCTTCGCGTTGCTCGAGAAAAACTTGAGCTAGAAATGCGTCAACGTAACTTTGACGCTGGTGAGGCCATTGTGGTGGATAACAGCTCGAAAAAGTTTGACATGCGAGCATTTTGCAACCTTTTCGCGTCGGCGGAGACATGGGTCTCTATTTAGTAAATTTCGAATGGGTTTGCGCTAAGATGGGTCTTGTAGAGTCGAGCTGGCCTCAAAGGCTCTTGAGTTTACTGCCAGCGTAGGTGGCCGACGTTTTGGCCCGACTAGATCCTACAGCAGCCGATGACTACGCGTCCGTAAAGTCATGCCTGCTTAGGAAGTTCAGGTTGTCGCCTGAAGCTTTTCGACAGAAATTTCGAGAGACAAGGAAAGGACCGGACGAAAGTTACCCGGAGTTCGCTTATAAGCTTAAAGGCTTTCTGGAAAGTTGGCTCCCTGGTGTCAACTCTTACGAGGATCGTGAAAAGGTGCTGAAGCAGATAGCACTAGAGCAGTTTCTCTCCTGTATTCCGACAGGTCTAAAGGAGTGGATTCAGGATAGACCGGAAGTAGAAACGGTGCAAAAAGCTGCAGATTACGCGGATGAGTACTGCTCTAGGCACGGGAAGAAAGTTGTTGAAGAAAACCGTAGCTCAAACCGTTTCTACGAACGATGCGGACCTCGCACGTTCGTGAAGAAAGGCGCCGAAAAGTGCAAAGAGAGTGAAGTACCGACAAAGGGAGTGTCTGATTCAGACGAAAAGAAACGTAAAATGAAGGCGTTCGAGGAGCGTAAACCAATAGTGTGCTACAGGTGTAAACAGCCTGGTCATGTCGCTTCTGGTTGCCGCGTCCCTAAAGTTGCTCCCGTTAACTTGTGTCTGGGAGAAGCGGAGGACCTACTCAGGCCGTATCTGTATGACATGAAAGTAAATGGTAAATTCTGCAAAGGTTTACGAGATACCGGCGCCACGTATGATCTGGTACACTCTTCGCTAGTGGAGCAAGAACATTTTACAGGCGACTGTGTGTGAATCCGTCAGGCCTTGGAAAATCGGGCAGTTAGTCTGCCCGTAGCTAAGGTAAAACTAAACGGACCTTACGGAGTAGTGGAAACGGAAGCAGCTGTTTCTGACGGAGTGCTTCCAAACTGTCCGTACATATTGTCAAACAGAACTGCAAGGCAATTGAGCGAGTCGGGTATACCGCGTGATATGAATCCTGTTCTAGTCGTCACGCGCTCAATGACAACTAGTGCAGTGCCGGAAACACTTCAGACGGAAGCGAGCGCGACGACTGGTAAAACCAGCAGCGGGCCCGATGAAGAGCCGAACGAAGGAGCTGACATGACCACGCTGGTTTCGCCGGAGAGCAGCAATTTTCGTGCGCTAGCCGGTGTAGATAAGCTTACGCTTATCGCCGAACAGTCATCCGACCCGAGTCTTTCAAAGTGTCGTGATAGCGTGGGAAAAGAAAACAAGCCGAACATCTCCTTCTTTATGAGCAACGGCATTCTTTACCGTAGTTTCAAGGACAAATCGGGGAACGAGGTAGATCAGATTGTCGTTCCATCCAAGTATAGAATTGCATTACTCGAGCTTGCTCACGGAGAAGGGTGGTCGGGACACCTAGGAATCACAAAGACCAAGTGCAAGCTTTTGGCGGAATATTATTGGCCGGGCTGCTTTAAGGAGGCTGAGCAATTCGTCCGTTCTTGCGACACCCGCCAAAGAACAGGACGACCAAACGAGCGCCGAAAGGCGCCTCTCACACTAGTGCCCATAATCACGGAACCTTTCAAAATGCTAGTGATAGACGTCGTAGGACCCCTACCTACAACTAAGACGGGTTTTAGGTACCTTCTAACGATATTATGCCCAGCCAGCAAGTTCCCAGAAGCCGTTCCAATGAAAGAGCAGACATCGGTCGAAGTAGTAAATAACTTGCTCTCGGTCTTTTCTCGAATCGGGTTTCCTAGTGAAATTCAATGTGATCTGGGTAGCGTTTTTACCAGTGCTCTAACAACCAGCTTTTTCGAGAGGTGTGGCATTAAGATTGTTCACAGTTCTGTAAGCCACCCGCAAAGTAACAGCGTAGAGAGAGCGCACTCGGTAATGAAGCGCATTCTCAGGGCCCTTTGTCACGAACAGAAAAAAGAGTGGGACTTGGCATTGCCCGCTATGCTTTTCGCGTTGCGAACCGTTGCTCACGAGTCAACTGGTTTCACGCCAGCGGAACTGGTCTATGGACGTAATTTGCGTTCACCTTAGCGGTTGCTGCGCGAGGGCTGGGAGGGTGAAGCCGAGAACCCAACATGGAGTATGTGCTTTCCTTACTAAACCGTCTCCACAAAACGCGTGAGCTAGTTGAGGCTAACCTGGGAAAAGCGCAGTCGCCAGGTAAAACCTACTATGACAAAAACAGCCGCCTCCGAACGTTTAAGGTGGGTGACCAAGTCCTACTTTTGAGG
This sequence comes from Ixodes scapularis, assembly GCF_016920785.2. Taxonomy (NCBI): domain Eukaryota; kingdom Metazoa; phylum Arthropoda; class Arachnida; order Ixodida; family Ixodidae; genus Ixodes; species Ixodes scapularis. The sequence continues at coordinate 43,532,484 of NW_024609879.1, read as the reverse complement.
TCTTCTAAGGCTCATAAGTTGGAATTGCAATGGGAAGGACCAGCAACGGTCCAGCAGAGGCTATCCGAGACAAATTACGTGGTAAAACTGCCAGGTCGCGGAAAAGAGGTCCGCATATACCATTGCAACCTCATGAAGCCGTACGTGGAAAGGGTGCAAGTAGTTAGCATTGTACTAAACCAACCAGAGGAAGTTCCTACACGAATTCCTGAGCTGGGAAAAACCGTCGGGATCCTGACAATCGCCGAAGTCGTAGAGGCCGCAGTCGATAAGACGCTCACCCAAAACCAGTTTTCGGATCTTACGGCATTAATTGGCAAATACCAAAAATTGTTTTCAACTATCTAGTCGAACATGACATCGAAGTGAGGACTCGGTCAAATATTCAGTGTAAGGCCTATCGCTTTTCCCCCCGCCAAGAAAAGCTATTAAAGGAGTCCGTAGATCAAATGCTAGAGCTAGGGCTGATTGAGCGGTCCGAGAGCGACTTCGTGTCTCCTATTATTCTGGTAGAGACTCCAGGAAAAGAACCTCGTCCCTGTGTGGACTACCGAAAGTTAAACGCGGTAACGGTAACAAAAGTCTACCCAATCCCTAATATCGAAACTTGCATTGAAAAAGTAAGCAAAGCCAAGTTTATCTCAACCATCGAACTCGTTAGAGTTTACCGGCAAGTGCCACTTACCGCGAACGCCAGCAACCTTGCCGCCTTCATGACCCCGTTTGGTGTTTTTAAGCCGCTTGTCCTGAGCTTTGGACTGAAAAACGCACCCTATGCGTTTTCGAGACTGATGAATCTGGAACTGGTCGGAACCGAGTCTTTTGCGTTGCCGTACCTAGACGACGTCGCTATATTTTCGGACACGTGGAGAGAGCACGTTCAGCACCTAGAACAGGTGTTCTCGCGCCTGCAAGACGCAGGACTTACAGTCAAGGCGAAAAAGTGTAAGTTTGGCCGAGGCGAAGTATCGTATCTCGGACACATAGTCGGTCAAGAAATGAGACGTCCACAAGAACTCAAGGTTCAGGTCATTAAAGAGTTTCCCTTGCCACAAACAAAAAAAGATTTGATGTCCTTTATCGGACTGGTGAATTACTACCACCAGTACATTCCCCAGTTCTCTGAAAAGGCGAGTCCCCTGACGGATGCGCTCGAGAAAACTGAGCCCACTAAGATCAAATGGGACGATCGCAAGATACATGCGTATGAGGCTCTTAAGTTAGCCTTGGCGACTCAGCCCGTATTAGTCAGCCCTGACTACACAAGACCCTTCTTAGTGCAGTGCGACGCCAGCGAAAAAGGACTCGGCGTCATTCTAAGCCAAGAAAATGAAGGGGAAGAGCACCCCGTTTTGTTTGCCAGCATGGAAGCTAACTTCAAGGGAGCAAGCCTACAGTACCATCGAAAAAGAATGCGCTTGTCTCGTATGGGCTGTAGAAAAGCTTCGCTGCTATCTCTATGGTTCGGAGTTTATTTTAATTACAGATCATAGACCGCTCACATGGCTTCAGCAGCTGTCCCCCAAAAACGGTCGCTTGTTACGCTGGAGCTTGACCCTCCAGGAATATTCTTTCTTGGTTTGACATAAAAAAGGAAAGCTTCATGCGAACGCAGATTGTCTGAGCCGAGCGGTCTAACCGGCGCACAGTGCGATTTTCTGTTTCTTTTGTCTCATCTGCACATTTGTAAATAGTTCCATTCAATTTCATTCATTAGCTGTCTATTCCCGAAAGATCGGGAACGATATTTTCAAAAAATTCTGGCTGCGTTTGGGGCATATTTTGTAAGCTATTTCTTTTGAATAATTCGTGCTCTCGGTGAGTGGAAAGGGCGTTTCGGGTGCCTCCGCAGTTTCTGTGGTGTTTGGTTGTTGTTGGCCCTTCTCATTCCCCTCAGAAGCACGACGGACCTCTGTTGTCGTCCCGACGTCCTGGCACCGACGGCACGTGACAGCGGCTGCTACTCCTGGGCCGCTGGCGACTGTGGCTCATGGTCGCAAGGAACGCCATCACCGCTCCTTCCTGCGCCTCTCGGACCGCACAGTCGACGCTTCCGACCAGTCAAGGACACTGAAAACTGCAGTGACGGTGTTGGGCCGCGCGTCGACGCTTCAGGCCAGTTTCGCAGACGGTGTTGGGCCCTGCGTCTCCAGGACTTCCCGCCCTTCGGATCAGCGCAAGCTGAACCTGTATTCGCTGCGAAGGTTTCTTCGAGCAACGACTGTGAAGTTCTGCGCAAGCAGCACGAGGATTACGCCGTTCGTTTGTCTGTCGAAAATTCCCAAGGACGTGCTTGAAACCTGGAGAGTGGCGGGAAAATTGTTTTATGCGGTTTCACCCTAAAAGGGGGAGGAGTTGTTACAATGCGATGTTATCGCTTATCGCTGTCGCGGCCGCAGCAGAACTGCTGAGTCAGGGGGGCGTACCTCTGGTGCTTGCTGCCGATATAAGCGGCATCGCCGTCAACCTTTGCGCTCTTTTGGTTCCGGCTGCCGAACAATAAACGCTGCCAAATAAACGTCGGTCTCCGGATTCGTCGATTCTCCCGGAGAAACATAACACCACACTCGCCCTGTCGACACCGGGCGGCCGCTTATCCTGGCTATAACTCTTTGCGATAGGCCCTGCTCAGACAGGGTAATGAATTTATTTCACTCCGGAATTTATACGCCTGGTATATCGGTGGTTACCGAAGAGAACCTCAGCGAGCAATTTCTCGATTTATTTAAAAATCGACTGATAACCTCGCACGAAAAATTGCGCATTGCTCATAAAACCGAGGCATCCGCGTCGGTCTGTTGCAGCATTTTCTTTTTCATAAAGAATATGGGTGTGCGAATAAACGAAATTTATTTCACGTTTATGACGTTTCACTAATTCTCAGAAACCGCGCGTGGCACGTTGTTTCCGGTGACACGTCATCGAGCACTACGGGTCTTCTGTGCACGAAATGTTTTAACTTTAATTTCGCCCTTGCGATACGCAAAGTGATAAATAATGACAGCGCTGAAGAGATATCGCTGGGAATCCGATACACAAAGCGAGTGAGAGTGCATTTTTTATCGAATGTGACGGCGCTTACAGCGCGCCACCGGCGAAGCGCGGAACTCCCAGACGCGCCGCGCGATGGTCGAGCTCATCTTAGTAGGCCCCGGACTCTCGAACCCCGGTGCATTTCCATTAGTTCCCAGAGGCCCTCCAGGTGGAGCAGCCTGTATCAGCGGCCACGCGTTTCGGCGTTCGGGTTTCATTTCGTGCTGGTTGTACCTTCGAAGTGCCGAATGTCGGTCGTGAACTCTGACAAGAACGAAAGTTGCCGAATCTCTCGAGGCGTGTAGGTGGAACCGGAATTTCGGATGGCGTACGTCAGTAGCTTGTGGTCCGTCCAGATGACAAAGGAGCGACCTTCGATAAAATGTCGAAAGTGCCGGACTGCCAAGTACGCAGCTAGCAGCTCCCTCCCAAAAACACTGTAGCGGTTCTGAGCGGCGTTTAACTTCTTGGAAAAGAAAGCTAGGGGTTGCCACTCGCCATCGACGTGTTGTTGCAAGACGGCACCTACAGCAGTGACTGGGGCATCGGTCATAATCGAGGTTTGGGCGGAGTGCTCTGGATGTCGCAAAAGCACGGCATCGGCAAGTACGTTCTTCACTGCGCAGAAAGCTTGCTCCGCGTCTTCACTCCATGGTACGTTAGATAAGGGACGTGGAGACTTGGTCAGGAGGGAGTCAAGGGGCAGGACCAGTCTCACCCAGTTTAGAACGAACCGGCGGTAAAAGTTTACCTGGCCGAGGAACTGGCGGAGCTTGGTGATCGAGGTAGGTCTTGTGAAGTCTCTGATCACTTGAACTTTCGACGGCAAAGGTCTAATGCCGTGGCGGTCCAGTCGGTATCCAAGGAAGTCAAGTTCTGTTCTCCCAAATTCACTTTTTGCGGCGTTGGTAATGATGCCGTGATCTGAGAGTCTTTGAAACAAAAGACGGAGGTGGTTGGTGTGCTCCTCCGGTGTCGAGCTAGCGACCAACAAGTCGTCAACGTAGGCGAATACGAAGGGAAGCCCGCGCGTGACGGCGTCGATGAACCGCTGGAAGGTTTGAGTCGCATTACTGAGGCCAAAAGGCATACGGAGAAACTCAAACAAGCCAAACGGTGTAGTTATGGCTGTCTCCGGGATATCTTCGTTAGCGACGGGTATCTGGTGGTACGCGCGGGTAAGGTCAACCTTCAAAAAAATGGTAGTGCCTTGTAGGTTGACAGTAAAGTCCTGGATGTTCGGAAGAGGGTATCTGTCGGGCACTGTGTTCTTATTCAGTGCGCGATAGTCGCCACATGGTCTGCAGTCTCCGTTCTCCTTAGACACCATATGCAGCGGAGACGCCCAGCTGCTTGACGAGGGTCGGATGATTCCAAACTCGAGCATATGCTCGAATTCTTCGCGAGCGATACGGAGTTTTTCTGGAGCCAGTAGACGGGGTCGGGAATGAACCGGTGCGCCAGTTGTTTCGATGTGGTGGTGAACATCGTGCGAAGCCGGTCTTGTCCAGTCAGGGGTTCTAGCCTTAGGCTTGGAAAATCCTGGAGGGGAGGTTGCAGTGGCCCGTCGATGTTGGAGCAGACTGACGCGAATCCTGCGGTGTCAGTTGTTGAGACGCCTTGCACAGAGAGTCGCGTTGTGGAGTCGAGCAGACGTCTCTCCTTGACGTCTACGAGGAGGCTGTGGTGATGTAGGAAGTCAGCGCCGATAATCGCGTTGCCTACGTCTGCGACCAGGAACACCCATCGGTAGACTCGTCTGAGGCCAAGATTTATGGTGATCGACCGTTCCTTGTAGGCGGGGATCGACGAGTTTTTCACAGCCCGAAGGTAGTAGATGGGCGTTTGTGATCGATCCGTGCGTTTTGCAGGAACAGCGCTTACCTCAGCCCCGGTATCGACGAGATAACGGGTTCCCGTGGTCTAGTCGGCGATGTAGAATAGGCGACTTCCTGGCAGGTTTTGACTTTTCGTTGACTCTATGGGTTTGCTCCAGGAGCAAGGCCGAAGGCAATGCCGGGCGTCGGAACCAATGCAGCAATGGTATACGCAGACGTCCGCTGAACTTGCCGAGCGGGTATGGTCAGCATTTCTCCGACGAGATGTTGAACGTCCACGTTGTTGTTGAGTCCGTGGACGATCTCGCCGGTGAGTTCCTGCGGTAACACTCTGTTCCAACCACTGGCAAAACTGCTCGAGGTTTCCGTCGAACGATGGAGTGCCTGGCAGGGCAGGCATAGCTTCGCTACCGTCTTCTGCCGCCGATGTAACGCTGGCGACGGATGGGGTGGCAACTTCAATAACGGCGTCCACCAGGGCTGCGAGGCCTGTGAGGTCGAGCGCCGTAGCGGCGGTCAACACCATCTGTACGTTGGTTGGCAGGCGCTGAATAAATAGCTCCCGCAGCAGAGCGTCGCCGATCGTGTTGGCGCGATCTCCAAGGAGCTGAGTCATCCGCCTTAGCAGCTGGGACGGACGTCGATCGCCGAGTTCTTCCGCCGAAAGAAGTACTTGAAGGCGGGTGCGATCTGATGCCTCGGTTCTCTGCAGGAAAGCCGCCTTCAGCTGGTCGTAGGAAGCTGTGGCCGAGGGTTGCGCAAGGATGTCGTATACTTCGTTGGCAGCTGCCAGCGACAGCGCCGAGACGACATGAGGATACTTGTTCTCCTGGCTCGTCACACCGCCGAGATGAAACTGGGACTCAGCCTGCAGGAACCAGACCCTCGGGTTTCTGTCATAGTACGGCGGAAGTCGGACTGCAACCGACGAGATGGAAGCCGGGGATCCGGCTGCTGCTCCTTGGGGTTCGCCGTTGTCCAAGGTCCTCGACCGGGTCACCAAATAAGTGGGGGGCCGCGAGGCCCTGCCACGTTATTTAAAATGAGGACATGGAACGAGACAAGCGAACGACGTGTCTGCCTGTGATGGCGGCTTCAGAGCATTCTCTTGCACGCGCTCTCCGAGGCGCGTGCGCGTGCTGCGCCTCGAGCCATCTCTTTTATTTTGATGAGGAGAATGGGTCTGTGGGTGCGTTGCAGCCTACACTACAAAGCCAGTTCCCGTCCTGCCACCTCCGCTTCTGCCGGTTTCTGTTGCCGATGGAGCCAAGGGCCTGCAACCCCAAGATTCTGAACAACCAAGACTGGTTACAGCTCCCTCTCCGCAGCCTTCTGCCGAGGAAGCTCCCGCAGAGCCAAGGGCAAGTCCGAGACCTGATGTAAGTCAGGCACCAGCGAATATGTGGATCCAAACTCCTCGACGCACGAGATCTGGCGTCGAGTAGTAGCTCCGAAGAGACTGAACTGGTAGTGAGGGCGTGTGTCCTGATTCGTTCTTCCACGAGGGATGTCTCTGAGAAAGGGGTGTGTTGTGGTAGGTGTCGCTACCATTAGGTTGTATACATATAAGAGAGTAAAGAGCCAGACGAAGTTACTTTTGTTCCACCCGGACCCAGGCGCGTGTGTGTGTTCGTTCTTCTCTGGCCTCGACGGTCGCCGGTCCGTACACCAGTGTTATCCAGACTTGCACATGCCGAGAAGCAGGTGGCGCTAGTTTTCAATTTGAATTTTACAAAAAGTAATTATTTCGCAAAAAGTGTGTTCATAGAGTTATTGCAATAAACGCTAGAGGCTCAAATGGCGTTAGTGTGCTGTTGCACTTTGAAGCAAACAGCGAACAGTCTAAATTTGACTTCTGGTAACGCATTACCATGGGAAAACGCAAATGCGTTTTCTCTTTGCGCTCGATTATATGAGGAAATTTTGCTTAGCGGGGGGGGGGGGGGGGGGGGGGGGGGTTGTGACAGAATAAAAGTTTGGGACGTTTTACAATCAGATGGAGAAATACATCTTACGGGTTTTTTTTGTTTGGAACCCACAGCGTCAATCCGTGTGCTTAAATAGCCAAATGCACATATATAATACGTGTTTACGTTGCAAACTGCTATTATAGGGCACGTATTGCATATTGTCAATGCTATGAAGCACACAGAGTGAATCAGCTTGACAAAACACCAAAAGGATGCTAATATACGCCAAATAAAACAATCAAAACAGACAACAAGAACGAATCATGGAGTTATGGAACGAAAAACACGTGCTGAATTAGTAGCAAACTGTGCATTAGTAACAAACTGCGTTTCCGTCATCTGAATGATATTACAACTTCAATAAACCCTTCGTACTTTTTAATTGTTCTTTCAGAGCGCAGCTCTTAGGCGCCCGTTTGCGGGTTGAGCGGCGTCGGCGCAACCGCGCGTAGCATTATGCGACGTGTGACGTCACACGTGACGTCACACGTCATAGTTAGGTGGAATAGATTGGTCTTAGAGGGGCTGGAGGTGTCATATGCTGATCATTTTAGACTTAGGCTAGGTGGTGCAAGTTCTCAAACCTTAGAGAGGATGATGCATCCATGTTTTATACTGAGCATGACAAAGTATAATTGGAAGGATTATGTGTTTTGCCATATTTTTCGTTCAATGGCTGCAGCCTTCTTAAAAAGAACTAGCTCGAAAGAATCGGTATTCGATTACTGTGTTGTTGTCTTCTGCATATTAACTAACAATGAATATTTCTTGTTCTCCAACTCAGCATTGCGAAAATACGCGACTATGGGAAACAAAGAGTATTAAAAGCAGCTGAATTTGCCACGTGTATATATATATAGATAGCCACGTGTAAAAAGGCTCACTTGCCGCATTTTTTGCAGAACACTCAGACGTACACCCGAAAAATTGAATAAAGGAGGAAGCTCACTCAATATCGAGACCGAGGGTTTCTTGAAATGTAACGATAAAATCGGCAATCTGAGGTTGTGCCTAACGTGAGCATGTGAATAGTCACGGGGAATATTTAGCCGTTTAACAGAGTTTATTGTTATGCCGGAACCTATGTCTGGCTTCGACACGCACTTAGAGCGCTACGTTGATTGCAGTCGTAAACTATCAGGCAATTTTCAGTGAATAGAAGAAAAGTGTCGCACAAGGAGTTTTTGCAGAAACTATCTGGTAATTTTCGGTGAATACACAAGGAGTGAAGGACAAGCAGTCTTTAGTGTATGCTTTATATTCCAAAGGCTTGTTAGCTGTTTTCGGTTTTATGCAGAATTAGCAATCCAACTAGGTTCTTCATCACAAAAGATTCACTAAGAACCAAGTCTCTTCTTGTAAGAATGTTTCTTCACTCTCCCAGGCTTGCAACGTACAAGGTGCTCACAATGACATCACTAGACCGTCAGTGCGGTGCATGTCTAGTACTCTACGACAATGGTTCTCAACCATTGATGTTTCCCGGACCCCTTGTAGGTCGGCGGAGATGATGGAGGACCTTGTTCGTTGTCATGGGAAGGTAAAGGTATAGGTTAAATATGATAATTATTTAATAAATGGAAATAACTACGGGCTGTGTGAGGTAGACCTCTCTCATTGACATACACACGAGAAAACTCACCCGGAAATCGGAACTTTTCTTCTCAAGTTGAAAAAAAAAAGAAAACTTTTATTGTTGGGCTTGACTGATGAGGCAGAGCTTCGCGGACCTCTAGAATGCATTCGTGGACCCGCATTTGAGAACCACTGCTTTACGAGGATATCTGCATCATTGTGCCAAATACAGCGTCGAAAAGAATGTTCTGCAGATTTTGAATGAGGAGCGGTCTGCTGCAAAATCACTGTACTTGACAAGAAAACTTACTCTTGCTAAACTACGGACTGCTTCTGTAGCGACATAGGACATTTTTTTATGAATTCATTCAATCCCTTTCAACAATGCGAGGCTAGGAACCTTTGCAATGTGTATATGTTGCCACTTTTTTTTATCTTACACGGGAAACTTTTGCTACCCCTGGCATCGCGTGCTCATCCTCCAACCTGACAGGGGCGTTCACTTGAACTGACTTGCTACCGCTGAGCGGTTATTCTAGTTAGTCTATGTGGTGAATGGGTATCGATTGAAAAGGTTGTATAAAAAAGATCTGAAGAATATCTACTTAATTTACCGTCTAAAAAATTTGTTCGAGACAGTGAGCTCTTGGTGCAAGAGAAGATCACGCACACTACAACTACCCAAGCTTAAACACCGGAGTTTTACGCATAAGATTATTTTACCGTGTTATGGATTCAGCAGCCCTCACTGAACGCCGACAGCACAAGCTGCGCCCTTTCCCGTTTCGGATGCGAACTATTTTGCAATTGTTCACAAAACTGCAGCGTACGCATGCACATATGCTTGACTTATCCGCCCAAAGAAATTTAATTTGCTCAATATATGTTTAGTACTAGTTTCGATAACCGTGTGTCAGAACAACGGTAAGCATTTCTGGACTAGCTGCATGCAGTTTGTTATAAAGTCATATCACCTCTCTAAAATTGTAAAAAATATCCCCACAGGCTAACTAGCTTACGCGCGTGAAAACATAGTCTATAGAACGACTTCACAACTCTACTAAACATATCCTACTCTTTACTATTTTGACACCTTTTTATGGTTGCAGTAAGCGTTTTGTTTCATATTCAAAGCCCGTGTCGTCGATCTTGCTTCTATTTTCCTCTTTTGCTTTCTAAATCAAAATATTGTTTCTAACTTTATTTCGTTAAGCTGTAGTGTGTTTTCTACGTACAATCACTCCAAAAGTTGAAATCAAAACTAGAATGTCAATTTTCGTTAGCCTTTCGATGTCGTTGAATTTACTGAGTCGACTCCCAATCCGATCCAATCCATCATTACAGCCAGAGCAAGGCTATAAAATGGCGCGACGTTCCCTTGCGCGGCAGATGTTTGGATGCTCACCGTCGAGGCACCTAAAAACAAAGAATTAGCCAAATGCTGAGCCGCTGTGTTGCGAAAACTTTGACGGGACCGCGTGTGGGCTCAACTGGCATTTTAGCTGCACGGCGGCTAAGTACCTCGATGACGTGTCAGGCAAGTAACATATCTCTCAATCACAGAGTAATAGCTCTCGCACAGTTAATTGTTTTTCTAAAGTGCTAACAAATGTTTACCTACAAGAACCCCTCACTTGAGCTAGCTGTTTTTCGCCGGCGCCGTATTATCTTCGTGGGCATTCAAGCGTGGCTTCAATAGAGAATCTAACTAGAAACAGCTTTAAATATAAATTTTCACTACAAAAACAAAGCATAAAACAAGTGCACCTCGTAATATTCCGAGAAATATTTCTGTCCTGAAAGATAATGTACCTGTAATTTTAAAATGATTTGCTATTTTTTATAAACACCGAATCTAGTGATTTCAGGACACGGTCCAATGGTGACCTCGACAAATGGTGTTACTTACCAACGGCAGGAAATAGGCGAGTATTTATGTGCGTGAAGGACAGTCGTCTTTGTTTCATTGCTCCGTCCTGCGATCAAAAGCCTTTGCTGACCAGAAAATCTAGAAACTTCATTTTGCAACTTTTTTAGAGCAAACTGGAAGTTAGTCAACTTGTTATTTTCACCAAATCTATCTTCAATTTATGGTGGGATATCTCTCTGGATATTACGTTACTAGGCAATCTGCAATCGATAATAATAATAATCATAAAAAGAAAAAAATAATATCAAAAATAATGAAAATAGTCATGATAATGATAATAATAATGATGATGATAAAAATATTAATATTAAATTATTTTACAATTATTATGTGACAGAGACATGTACAGACATGTACGGGTCTGTCCAGGCCACGCTAGGTTTGTGGGACAGGACCCGGCAAGTCGATCGAAGAAAACAGTGCAAAGTTAATACGAATGAAAGGGCAAGAGAAAAGAATACAGTGGCCAACATTGCAAGAACTAATGCGGCGAGGAAATACCACATAGCAAAACAAATGGAATAATACTAAAGTGTATTATTCCACTTTTAACTTTAAATGAGCACCTCCCTAAGGTCCGTCACGAGTTGAAACCGAAGATGGCACTGTTTGTTTATAAATACCAAACAAAACTTCATGCACAATTATGGAACTGCCATTTGATAAGACCTCCATTGCTTTTATTTTATCGCACAAAGTAACTAAACCCCTATAGTGGTGCAATGCTTTTGCATTGCACCACTATAGGGGTGGTGCAATGCAAAAGCTCAAGGCGCGCTGAACGGTACGCATTCGTTTACACCGCCAAGACTAAATGGTTGCCAACAAAATGACCCCTGCCAAAATGGCCCGTGAGAAAAAGAGGTTTAAACTGCAAACACGAGAGAAAAATTTCCAAGGAATCGTAACGACGGTTTGAATAGTGTTAAAGCTTTGTAGTGAATTTCTACTCTAAATATTTTTTAAACAGATTTTTAAATAATATTCGCCCGTACATCAAAACTGTTTGATTTTATTAAAGTTCTTTCCCAGAATACCTCGTTGTTGTTGTTGTTTTGTTTTCTTCATTTTCACGAACATTTGTCAGCGAGCCATTACACCGAATATGACATACAAAACCTCCGCTTTCTATCGGCATATATTTACAAACTTGAATTGTGAACTAGTATACGAGCTGTTGGTTGACTATGCGACGCGGCGCTATAGCAGGAGAACGAACAGCAAACTGCACAATGTTGCCCGGTTTTTCGCGGGAAAGCCTACTTCAGCCCAAGGGGAGAACATACTTTTTTCGTGAGATTTCTCACACTCTGAAATTATAATTAACCATTAATTAGGAACGTTTTTCATTTCAAAATAAATTTATGCTTAATAACTTATCTCAAAAGTCGAACGAAAGGAAGCCAGAACGGTAAACGGTTTCTGCTGCTAATGTAAAATGCATGAATATTGTCTGCATTCTAAGTGCTTGTCTACAGTTGTATAGTCTCTCTCGTCCATTCGGCTTAACCACTGAATTATGTATTAAATAATATAGGAACATTAAAATAGCGAACGTGTTCTGAGAAAATATGTTGCCAAGTATTGAACTCTATGTATCTAATTTGTATCAGTTTTCGGGCAGAGGCCTATTGTCAAGCATATAAGGCAGTCGTTTGCCTCCAGTAATTATGTGGAATACTGGGGCTATTATACTGTTACAAATGCGTTAGGAGTGGTCGCCGTGAATAAGATAAGAGTCTGAGTTAAATGGAGGTGCATGAACTTTTTTGGTATTTAGGTTATACACTGATCAATAATAATCTTCACTTCAACAGAACTTGGCAGACGGCGAACCAACTGACTCTTTTCAGATCATAAAATTGCTGGAGCAAGGCACGTGACGGCTCTGCACCAGAGCGTGTCCTGGCATTGCTTTGTCACATGTCTACATCTACTGGTCTTTTTTACTAACCACGCCCCTTGTTACCACCGTTGCTAAGCTTTGCTCAGTCAGGGTATGGTTCGGTCTGGGCGTTGATAATGAAATAATACCTTTACTTCACACAGCTCGATAACAAGACTATCACCTAAACGGTTTAAAATAAAAACTGAAAAATGACGAATTGAAGCTGACCTTGAAGGATAGAATCATAAGCTTAATAAACACTTATACAGCTTTATTTTGTGTTGTCCCTAAACACAGACCACGTTGAAATGTCCGTGTGGCTACTTGTTTTTTTAGGAGTCATATCGCTTATCTTCGTTTGTTTGCCTATCTGTATATTAAAGTTTTCTATGCATTCGGGTCAATTGACTGGTCATCGGAGATGGGAATACGCACCTCCCAGATATGATTTTTTTTTTGTCCAGCACAAACAATCAATGCCGGAAAACAATAAATCAGTTAGAACAAAAATTTCTCATACATAAAACCCTCTGTGTTACCAAGTTTACCTAGATGCTCCTTTTTTGGAAGCAGTGTGGCGTTAGAAAGACGCAGAGAACCAGACCCACATGTTGAAGAAGGCATACCACTACCCCTGATGCAATAAAATCTTCGAGTTACGAAGCCCTTGGAATTGTATTTAAAAGCAGTGATAGACTTGACACTGTTGTATAAAATACCGTAATGTCAAGGGTATTCTTTAAAGGCAGCACGTCGAGGCCCTTCTTATGGCGAATTCCACTGCCCGTTTTGGAGCGCGCCGGGATCGACTTTTCTGGAGCGATCCTATTTCTCTGGGGCCATCGGGATCGAGACGAACGTGTACCATTGGTCGTTTTGGATTAGCTCCCGCTCCAGATTTTGATCTGGATCCGGAAAAAGTCGCTCCGCCGATTTCGGCGGATTCCATCGGAAACCAGCCGGACCCGTCCTCGGCGCACACACGTGACTTCCTTTCTCGCGGCACATCTCGCCTGATCTCTCCCATCTCGCCTCAGAAGAATTCGTAATGGCCGCTCAGGAGGTGCCGCCTGTACTGTCCGCCTTACTACTGCTGCTACATGACGACACTTCGTCGTCAGGTTGCTCGAGCAGCTTCCGGCATTCCGGCAGTCTTTGCTAGAAGCTCCTGAGCCATTCCTGCCGCTCGTGCGTCGGACACGTGTTAGCGCCGTGATTGCGAAAACGTCTTCGAAACGACCGCGGCGGCCGCGGAAAGGGGATTCCCGGGCAGGTTAATGACGGGAAGGCATCCGTCGATCCCGGAGCAGTGGTCATATGCCACTGGGGATCCGTACGCGGCGCGAACCCGTTCTGATCGTGTGCTCCATTCCGCATCTGGTCAACTGATCCCGGCGTGCTCCAAAACGCCCCGTGGAATTCGCCATTATTCAGTGTACGACGGAGATCGTAGATTTACTCAAAAACGAGTAGTATGCGCAAATGTTGCAGAATATTTTCGTCTGAGTTAATGACACCGGGTGTGCCACCGTATAAAATTCGAACACGGAAGGTATCTAAAATCGTCCTTACGTTCCGACCGTCTCGCAGAAACAAGGATTGCTCCTGGGAGTATACCAGGAGAAAGAGAAGGATGCGCACTTTGTTCTCACGCCTGCAGCGGAGCAGTTTGCTGGCACTGTCGGCGCCAAGTTTACAGACATGCTCAATTTGTAAGCACCCAGAGTTCTTAATATTGACTGCTAAACTTTCCTTACTTTAACACCGATGTTGTATCATGCTCCGCATGGTCAAAACTGTTGTAATTAGAAAACTACTAATGCACACAGGCGCGACATCGATAACCTTCTTCATTTTTGTGCGGGCCGTTATAATTCGAGTTTGAACTAAGCTTACAGTTTATCTGTGAAACATTTGCAGCATTACTAGCAAAACTCTTTAGTATCCCAGATAAATGTAATCAGTGGCAGCATAATCCTACGCTCCTACACTGTACTTTAATTTTTGTAATAGTTGTACAATTTTTCTTGAGATTTTTGACCTTGTGCCAGGTAGCCCGACTTTTTACATTGCAGAATTTATATTTCTACATCCAGTTGAACCGTGCTTTTTTTATATTTCCCAGAGATGAATAATGGCGTGTCGGGTCAGGGTTCCCACTACAGTTCTGTATACGTGATATTTCGATTTTTTTCAGGACCAAGGGTTCCTTTAGGAAAGGAGAAACAAGAGTATTCTATGGACTGAATGAGGTGCTCGTGATCTCTTTTCATTGTTCTTTTTAATTTTCAGTACGATAGAAACCTGCAATTTGCTGGAGCATATATACTTGAATATGATACGAATTGCTTCTGCATTTATTGTATTAGACGCGTCGTGAATTAAGACCCAGTAACTGTGACCAAGTGTTTGATTTGTGTTTGGTTCTTCGTAAAGTAAAAGAAATATTTGATCGATTTCTATTTTTCTGCGTCCCACTTATCCTCCCGTAAGGGCTGCCACTTTTATGGGTCCTGGTGGAGTTAAAGAACTGGAAAGTGTAAAATAATTAATTGACAAACCCTTTGCTCGCGTATACATTAACGTTAAAAACGAGCCCCCGTTCGCCCACACCACGGGTGAGCACTGCGCGACCTCAGAGACCGGATTCGTGGTGAGCTCGGGCATCTGTCCGCAGCCAGTCCGACAGCAGCGTCTCCGGGCTGACCTGAAGTCGGGCAGGCGACTTGGTGTGAAGGTTAGGTAAATCATGATACTAAAAATTCAAAACAGCCAAGTAAAAGCTCAAAATGTGAATATTTCCTCGCTATTGCGGGGGGGGGGGGGGGGGGGGAGCTGATTCTGAAATGTGGTAATTTTTTTTTTTGTTCAGAGTTTATTATTCATTTCTTTTATGCTCTTAGGGCAACACCCGAAAGCTACAACATCAGGTACCAAAGTGTCTTATTCAGATGGCTCAGGACTCATTTTTGAATTGTGTTCGTGCATCGAGTTACTAATATTAAAACGGTATATTTTGTTAACCGCATCTTGCTCTCGAGTGAGTTGTCATGTACTTCAAAGGTCAACCGGAGACGTCAATTGCTGCACTTTCGGTGGACTTTTGTTATATGGTGCTCTTTCATTAGGCGCGTTTTTAACAGTATAGAATATACAGTTAAACGAAAAAAATATCAGTGTCGGTGCAGTTAAAGCGCTATACGCAGGCCGTCGGAAATGTACGGTTTAGAATTGGAGCAGACTGGCGATGACCTCGCCACTTTTATGGTAGGATGTGAGCGAAATGAGACTAGCAGCTGGCATTTAGAGTATGTGAAGCGCTTGGCAGTACATTGTGCACTCTGCTTGCAGGTGCTTTTATCCGTAACTTTCCGAACCATACCGACTTCATTTCTAGCGCACATATTACATTCAGAATCAGTTTAATTCGTCTATATGTACAGACGACAGGAACATGGGCAAAAAGCCAACACATGTTGGCTTGACTGGGCCCCACCCCCGTTTCCTTGGCAGAGGCGGATAAGCAAATTGTAGGAAAATGAAAACAAAATCGTTAATTATATAGCAGGAAGACGAGTAAAAAAAAAACATAACAAAAAAACATGTAGACACTTGTAACTGGGAAGTAGAACACTGATATCATGAGGCACAATACAAAAATAAGAGAGCGACAGAAACATATTTTTGATGGCACGAGGTGTTAGTGTTTCTATGGTGAAGTTGTTGCTCCTTAGATTGTTCAATAATGATGGGAGGTGGTGTCTCAACATCTGCGTTCCATAGTTTGTTCTGCTGTATGGTACCTTCCAGACATCCTCATTACGAGTAGAATAAAAATTTATACTTCGTGCTAGACCAGCGATCTCTTGAAATAAAGGATTGTTCAGTTTAATGCCCGCTGTGTATCTTAAAGTTATTGCGTAGTCATACAGGTTGGTAACTGGAATGATACGCAGAGTCTCAAAAAGGGGTTGTGTATGAGAATAATATAAGGCATTGACGATACTCCGTATGGCCTTTTTCTGAGAGACATGAAGATTATTTATATTGGTTAATGTTATGGTTCCCCAAACCAGATGACAATAATTTAAATGTGAAGAAAATAGAGAATTGTATAAAAGGAGTTTAATTTTTACTGGGAGGTCGAAGCGAAACCTGTTAAAAATGCCAACGGCTTTTGAAAGCTTGCGAATGAGACCTTCAATGTGAATATCCCATGACAGATTTTCCTGAAAAATTACGCCTAGGGTTTTAGTACTAGGTACTAGTTCAATGATGGAGGGCCCCAGAACAAGGTTCTAGTCGAAAACCACAGACTTATTCTTCGGTTTAAAGAGCACTGCCTTAGTTTTGGAAGTGTTAATAGGAAGTGAATTTACAGAGCTCCATTTGTGAAGCGAGTTAAGAGTATGATTTGCGACTTGCGCGAGTTTTTCCTTATCTTGAGCAGAAAAAAATAAACTAGTGTCATCGGCATATATAACGTAAGTTGCCTCCGTACTAATTTTTACAATATCATTGACATATATATTAAAAAGTAGAGGACCCAGTATACTTCCCTGAGGAACACCGGCAGCTAATGACTGTAAACCTGAACGCTGATTGTCGATGACAACGCACTGTTGACGAAATTCTAAATATGAAGCCACAACGTCAAGAGTTATCCCACGAAAGCCGTAATACTCAAGCTTTTTAAGTAGAGTGACATGATTAATGCGCTCAAATGCCTTAGAAAAGTCCACAAATATACCGAGAGTAGTACACTTTTCTTCAAATGATTTCAAGATTATTTCTTTCTGGGTTAGCAAGGCAAGTTCAGTCGAACGCCCCTTTCGAAAGCCATACTGCGAGAGGGTCAGAATAGAGAATTGGTTGCAAAACGAAGAAATTCTGGAGTGGATGAGTTTTTCCAGGCACTTAGAGAAGACGGGTAAAATAGAGATAGGCCTGTAATTGGATTGATCATTTTTGTCACCACCTTTAAAAATAACCACCACCTTGGCAATTTGCATTTGACGCGGAAAATTGCCCGAAGAAATTGCAACATTGTAAATGTGGGATAATACCGGTGCTAATAAGTCCAGAGCGTATTTGACAGGCCAAATTTGAATATCGTCAATGTCACTCGATTTACTATTTTGGATGGAATTGAATGTACTGAAAACTTCGTATTCGTCAGTAGGCTGAAAAAAAGGCACTGCTTTCATTGCGAGTTTCTAGGTAGCTTGTCAACAGAGGGTTATGACTGCTATGAACACTATTAGCGAAATAGTTGTTAAACGATTTTGCGAGTTCTTGTCCGCGTAATATTCTATCACCAATTTTAATTTCTAGAATGCTATTGTTTTCAAGAGATCGATTTAGGAGTTGATTTACTATTTTCCATGTTTTGTCTACTCTTGACATTGTGGCTTCATTAAATAAAGAGTGCAAATAATTTTTCTTTGCTTGCCTAAGCATTTTATTCAGTCTATTTCTATGTGTCCTGAACTTTTTTAAATCACCAGGCTTCCTAGTATTTATGAATTTATGGTATAATTTATTTTTCATACGAATCATCTTGAGACATTCTTGGGTTACCCACGGCTTATGAATGTTTTTCTTTTGTTGGATTGGTTTATAGTGAAAACTACTGTTATATGCTTCCAAAAAAAGAGCTAGAAAATTGATATACGCGTCATCAGCGGAACTTGAGTTGTATACTGGGTTCCAGTTTACGTCAACAATCAAGGACCTAAAGGTTTCGAGTGTCTGAGAATTTATATCTCGAAACACACGAATGCCTGCAAGTGTAGCGCAATGTATAACATTGACGTTGCTCGCGATCATGAATATTGGCAAATGATCACCTATCTGCACACCAATGACACCGCCATATGCGCTACCTAAATCGGTATTGGTTATGAATAGGTCGATAAGCGTGGATGAGACACATGTAACGTGTGTTGGCGATGTAATGACGTTGACACAGTCGTTTGAATCAAGGACACTTTTAAATGAACATTGCACACTTGAGGCAGTAAGCATGTTGACATTAAAATCCCCACCCACAAAAAGATTATACTTGTTTGCACTTGAAAAATCTAGAAACTTATCAAAATAACACAAAAAATTGTTCGAGTTTCTACTTGGGGGCCTATACACCACACTAAAAATATTTTGCGCACACTTCAGCGTCAGAATCTCAAAATCAACACATATGCTAGAAAACTCAGTAACAAGTTCGCAGTCGAAAGTAGTTTTTACACAGATCAATATTCCTCCACCCCTTTTGCAATCACGATTTAAGAAAAACGTTTTGTATTTATTCAGTTTTAGTACTTCCTCCTCACTTTGGTACCAGGTTTTGGTGAGCATAATTACGTCGAACGAGAATCCAAAGTCTTGGAACAACGCACAGAGTTCGTCCTCTTTATTACGCGCAGAACGCAGATTCGAATGAAAGAAAGATATAGATTTTCCTTTAGTGGATGTAAAAAGAGTGGTTATTTCATTTGGCGTAAGATGTGCGTGAGCAGCCATGATGAAGAAACGAGACCACAAGAAAAGATATGCCAAAGTTGCTACATCATCTTGGCAAGATCGCTAGTGCTACTGATATGAACAACCCGTGGCTCATCTGTTTTTCGTGCGTAGATTTTTCCTCCCCTCGTCCACGCAGATTTCCACTTTAGTTCGTTCTTTTTGGCGATTGTCATGCCAAGCAGTTTTTTTAGCTCCGGACACAAGTGTTCGTTGACGTAGACAGGGGCGCGTGTAGCATGACCTAGATCGGCCGTTGATACCCGTTTCTTCCGCGCCTTCTCGATTACAGCGTCCCGTCTCGAACGATACTTAAACTGTGCAATGATGAGCGGGCATGACGATGAATTGCCAGCAGGAACGCGATGACATACATTGATATCACAGGGAAGGATTGGTTCATCAATCAAATTGCCGATTTTTTGTAGGATTGCTGCCAGATCTTCATTTTCGACTGGGGGAACACCCTTAATCTCTATGTTTCGATTTCTAGAGTATTGTTCACAGCCCGTGAGCCGACGTTCACTCTGTTCGGCTTGGCTTCTCAGGGCTTTACACTCCTCTCGGAGGTCACCGTTGCTGTTTTTTTAAGCTTGCATTTTCTTTTTTTAGAATGGCGACATCAGCCCTCATATCCTCAAAGTCTTTGTTGAAATGATCGAGACTCAGCTTGATCTCCCTGAGCTCTTTCCGAATTTCTCTCTCGAAAGAACTACGGAAATCTTTGAACTCTTGCTTTATCTCTTTTTTTTAGGTCGTCACACAGTTTACCAAAATCAGCAGTCATTGCACAAACGGTTAAGCAAACAGCACGCTAAATGGCAGCAGCGTCAGCGATATGGCGCAACATACAGAATTAGGCATGCAAGATACAAAAATAAAGAACGTTTGCTTACAACCTGTGAACAGAGTGGGATGATAAGCCCTCCGAACAGCTCGCTGCCGCCGCTGCCAAAGAACTGGCCGCTGGTTCAAGGCTCCTTTTCGGCTGTTTGCGGTGGTGGCGCTGATGGTCTCGGTCGAAACGTGGACCGGTCTTGATCTTGATGCGGCACGTGGAAGGTCACCCCTGACGATGATGGTGCGTTAGGGGCTGGGGCAGGATCGTGAAGGTATCTGTGAACAGAGTGGGATAATAAGCCCTCCGAACAGCTCGCTGCTGCCGCTGCCAAAGAACTCTTCTTTGGCATCTTCGACAGAAGATGCCATGAATTGCCGACATTCGAGTACACAAGAATAAAAACCATATGTTTTCTGCGTACAGAGACGCAACACTCGAAAGGGGAAAGCTTTGAGAATAAGCTGGTGCGTTCTGCAGACGATATGACTGGCAAAAGAAAATCAAGACCATTAAAATGAAGAAATAGAAAAATTGTATTGAAGAGTTTTTTTTTTTTTTTTTATTATTCATGAACCGGGTAACAGTAATTTTGGGGGTATCTTTTTTTACTTCCTTAAAAGCGATTAGTTGCTACTATTATTGTAGTGTAGGCGACGTTCCTGTTCTGGTAATTTTTAATGTATAATTTTTTTATTACAAGAATATGTGTTTATCGCATAGTGGACGTGAGCTCAAAGAAAGTAAACTCGAAAAATATCAGTGGGAGCTATAATCAATGCCCTGCTGCGAATCTGAGGCATATACTATTTTGAAGCTTTCTGCAATTTTGGCTTTATACAAGTAAATCTCATGACGCCGCGCAAAAGCTATCTGACTGGTACTTTATTCGAATCGATATCTTTTTTCTGCCTAACGCACTTAAATGACGGACCTCCAATTATATTCTACAAGTAAAAGCTATCTAGAGGTAAGCCTTAAAAGGGTCAACAAGCTCACTTTCCACCTTTGCCGCACTGGATGAATTCAAAGACGAATAACGAAACATAATTAGTAAGTATTACCGATTTAATATACAGGGTGAAACAAGGAGACGGCAGGCTCTTTAAATCGACCGCAAACTTCGGTTTCTTAACCTATCACGCTACGACTTTGTCCAGCGTTGCCCACAGTTGGTGCTTTTTTTTTAAATTTGCAAAGAGCAAATTTAAATGAGGAACAAGTAAAGAAAGAAAAAGGTTTAGCTGCAATGGAAACGCAGCGGCGCCACCGGTCTTCAAACAATACAGCTCCGTCTCGCACGGGACACAAGAGATGGCGCAACGAACGCCGCCAACGAACGAGCATACGGCGCCGAGACCCGGCGTCTTAGCACACGATCTGTTCGACTCAAAAGCGGTGCGCGTTCCGCAGGCGGCGGCAGTCGCAGAAACAAAAACAGGCTCGGTAACAACAAGGAACTGCAGTTCCTTGTCTGCTAAATACGCCGGCTCTCGGCGTCGTCTGCTCGTTCGTTGGCGGCAGTTGGCGTCGCGACCGCTTGCGCCATCTCTTGTCTCCCGTGCGAAACGGCGCCGTGTTGTTTGCAGACCGGTGGCGTCGCTGAGTTTCCATAGGAGCTAAGCATTTTTCTTTCTTTACTTTTTCCTCAGGTAAGTTCGCTCTTTGCAAATTTTACAACAAAAAAAAATGCACCATCTGTGGGCAACGCTGCACAAAGTCGTAGCGTGATAGGTTAAGAAACCGAATTTTGCGGTCGATTTAAAGAGCCTGCCGTCTCCTTGTTTCACCCTGTATATAAAATAAAGGCGTTAGATAGCTCCAAGTAAAATTGCTGAACCTTGGTTCAGTTAGACGCACAATGCAGGATTTTAGGAAATGCCTCCCAGCTTGACGGGATAGCAGTAATAACCAAACTATGGGTTTTCTGCTTCATAATCCCAATAGCTCAGAATTCACTTGACCTAAAAGTAGGCCCAGAATCTTCGCAGTCTTACATTGGATATATATTTTCCTAAAACCTTCAATAAGTTGTAGACATAAACGAAAGCAGGGGGGTTTGTGGTAACAAAACTGCCTCGTGTTTCACGATAGCAAGACAACTCAACCGCATTAGGGGTATCCCGTCGTTTATCCTTTGGGCTTCGAAAGAGTTCCCGTAAACATAAAGTAAGTTGAACCTCGTAGAAATAACTGAAAACGGATTTCCAAGGGACCGCTTCAAACATTTAATGTATTTTTCGGTTGCATGTCGTTCTATGCATACAGGTCCGACACAAAAAAAAAGTGTTGCCAACTTCCAAGTATTTCTAATCACCGTGTGGCGCAAATCACATTTCCCGTGAAGCGCTGAGATGGCACAAACCAACACTGCATCGGCGCGCTCTCTCTCTCTATGAATTCAGCAGACCATTTGCACTGCAATGTGTTTGCACGTTCGAAAAGGCGAGGTTACATCCAGCGGATCGCTGATACCGCGCCTAGGTAGCGCGAGGTCAAGGCTCTGTCTAAAGTCCCTCAAAGTTGCTTGCTGGCTGAACTTTGCTAGTGTGGTGAAATCTTTACGAACGGCAAGTGCCGATTTTCGTTGACCGTAATGAACATTTGTCTTCTTTCCTTCTGACCGGCGCTGAAAGCAAATTAATATTTGACGGAACGCGTGACGTTGCGTGTTGTTAAACCTATCCATTGTCACTTCGGAGGAGATAATGATGCATAACTATGTGAAGAACTCACAAACGGCTGGCAGAGTCGTCGGTCAAATAGCAACTTGGCTACCAGAATTCAGAGTCCCCTCCAGTCTGGAGGGACAACCAGCCCGGCAATACCAAGGCGCTCAAGTTGTTTCTAAACAGCGCTGGGTTAGTGTTGTGATGGATGTGTCTGTGAACCAGAGATGGCAAAATTACTTTCAAAAAGTAATTAAATTGCATTACTAATTACTTTTCTGAAAACTGCAAAAATGTAATGAAATTACATTACAAATTACTGCAGACTAAAAGTAATGACATTACATTTCAATTACTTTCCAAAAGTAATGAAATTCCTTTGAAATTACTTTGACATTACTTTTGAATACCTTAAGGCAGTAATTCGTGCTCAATTTATTTACCGTATACACCAACACAGTGTTTACAAAACAAGCCCTCGTTTGCCCCCACAGTGCGCGTGTGCAGGAACCAGATCCGGGAGAAGCGAGGTGCTGCGCACGCGCAGTGCCGTCAGCAGCGCCACCGCAATGATGTGACGTCAAACAGCTGAGTTGGTCTATATGTGCCAAAACGCAGATATTTCTCTTTACACCGCAACACCCTTATGTGCCTCAAAGTGAACCATATTGAACAGTGGTTTTGCGGCGCACACGGCATAACTGTTAAACATGATGAATAGCTTCTTTAGATGTGACTCAGAAAGACAGTCGACTCACCGGTTTCGCCGTCCATTCAACGGTGAAGGTTCCTACTAAAAGGGTGATATGTTTCCGTTTTCCTGATTTAGAAGTGTAGTCCGTGTCGGGTTGTTAAGTCGGGCAATGGCAGCTTGTTCTTATAAGGAGCTGTCATGTGAAACGTTTCCCTTCCGCCTCGGACTGAATCTAATTCTATTATTCCAAGAGCACTACTCGGTGACAACTTTTCTTGGCAAGGTAGTGGAGATGAGGAGAGCCCGCGCAAAGCTTTATTCAGCGCTCAAAATGGGAGAGGGAACGCGTGCCTGTACCTTTCACTGCATTGCCAAAAAATGTTGTCGCCGAGTATAGTTGACCCACTTGTCATTCCTTTCAAGGATCATTTCCCAACAAATGGGGGGCGATAGTTGCTAGGAGGCTTATTCCCGAATAATCGTCCCAAGGGAAGGCAGCGATGCATACCGCGAGCGTCACCTGCTTCGCTCGAGGACGCATGAAACGTTCCGGGGCTTCGACAAGGCATTTGCAATTAACCAGTTACTCCGGTTGTTTGATCTTCACAATGGTCGAAGCTTAAGGTTTGACCTCGCTTGACGAAGGTACAAGAATGGGGATCTGTTTGTCTTGTCCTCGCAGGTTTCAAATCATGCCTAACTGATTGGTGATGTGACGGTCGCCTTGTAGGCTATGAGACGTTCATCCCTCAGCTGCGAGCTGTCAGCTTAGGGATGAGCGGTGAAAGCTACGTGTTTGTTGGAGCAGTCACATGTCCATCGTTCGCCACATAACCACGCAGTCGTTCATACTCACGTGCAGAGAAAGCGACGGGACAGGTGATTAAAGGAAGGTGTTTGATTAGTTCTGGTTAGTTTGCAGCTCCCACCGCACTGTCAGCTTAGGGATGAACGAACTATAGTATCGTCGTTATGACGCGACGCCGCGAATCTGTCGTGCCTGGAGTTCGTAAGCCGTGGCCTTCCAGCGATGTCTACACGTAAGCTTTTCTCCTTCGCCTTTCCAGCCCTCCTTTGTGCATCTGTCCAGCTCTTCGTAAGAGGCTGGGCGCTATGGTGGCCGCCGTTTATTTCCTCTGATGCTCTTTCACAGCATGTCATCATGCAAAATAATTTTTCTCTTCTTTTTTTAAAGCTTGCAAACGAACTTTCCTATTTTGGAGAAAAGTAATTTCAAAAGTAATGAGTAATTTTCTCGAAATTATTGCTTGAAAGTAATTCATTACTTTACTAAATCACTAGCCTAGAGAAGTAATTCATTGAATTACTCATTATTCCAGAAAGTAATTTAATTACTGTAATTCCATTACACTAATGTCATTACTGCCATCTCTGCTGTGAACAGGCCTTAAGATTCGCATTCCATTTAGCCGTTCCTTTTATCCTTAGAGAAGTCACATTTTGACGGGTACGCATGAAGTGAACGCATTCAATGATAAACTAGTTTGTAAAAACAAAAACACAAAAAATGTCTGACGGTTGTTGTCTTGTCTGCATCGCAGAAGTACCCGTTCACCTCCGTAGTCCATCTCGGACCCAGGAAACCCGAAGGAGCAAAACTCCATGACCTCGACGAGGTGGCTGAAAGCGTTCGTGGTGCCGTCGCCGGTGAGGGTTTCTTTGAAGGTTAATTTATTTTTGCTTAGGGTGTCCGCAATCAATCTTTGATACTTAAAACAAGCTCGAAATTGGCGCGCCTGGACAAACCCAAGCAGCACGACGATAGTTGGCCAGTGTCGTGGCAATTTCGTTCAAAAACCGGCGCCAGTATCGTCCGAACGTGCGGTTTTTCACCACAACCCGACATCCGGCAGGTATTTGGGTATCGCCGTTCCGCCGCCGGCCTAGTATCGCCGGAATATCGTGCGAATACCGCCTAGTTCGGAGTGTCGGCCGCGCATCGGCCAGATGTCAGATTTGCATATGCACCGTATCGGCCGGACTTCGGGTATGCGCTCGCTTTGTATCGGCCCTATCGGCAGTATCGGCAAGCACTTTAATTGCCTTTATAAGGCACGGCTTGCGCTCCTGTACAAACAAACGGTATCGTTTTCGACAGTTCACCCGAGTTTATTAAACCACTGCCACAAAACACAGCTTGTACTGTATTCAATAAATTTTCGCAGTCTTCATGCCGATTAAAATTCATAAAACAAACACAAACGACCGTGGAGAGTAGAGAGGTTTAGGAGATCGTTCCGATGACTCCGATGACAATACCTTATACCCCACTTGCCTTTGCGCATATATTGTATCGTTGTCGGGGGTATTGAAGTTATTAGAATGGCCTACTTAAGCTTATAAATGTGACGCCAGCAGGACTACTCTCACAAGTACGCTTCCAGTGTAATTATAAATAAACATTAATCTGATGTAATTAGTGATAGATGCCTTATCCGACTAAGACAGCATACACCAATGCAAACACAAAGTCTTGAAAGAAGAAGGCCTCCCACATTCAACAAAATCCTCGCTGTCGTCGATAAGCAGTACTTTGTCGAAGCGCGTCCAACAAACACAGCACAAGCATTCCAATGACTAGAACAAAGAGAACTGCACTGCGAAAAAGTTGGCCTGGATATATTCCTGCCGTTTACGATGGAAACCCACGGCTCGTCTGGCGTGCGCCAAAGCAACAGAACACTGAAGAGGGCATCTCGGAAACCGATGTTACGTGGCCCCTATATCAATATCCTTAACTTGGCAGGCGGCGAAGGCTATGACCAGAGTGATTCCATCAGCGCGAAAGAGCTAGTCACGTGACACATTTTGGTACAAACGATTTTATTCTAAAGAGAGCGGTGATGTGTCTCGCACCACCCCTCCGATTTGCTTGAAGCAGCCGGCGCTCCATTCACAGACACACGAAGACAGAAAAGAAGTTGGGTAGGCTTAACAAAAGTTCAGGTCGAAGGGGTATAGAAAATGCAACTAAGCTCCTTCTGCTTGCTTTGTTTTTCCTTCTCGATCAAACATTAAGAAACTTCCGTTTGGCTTATCTTTTTTTTTTTTTTTGTTCAAACTCGGTCTTGTGTTCATCAATAAATGGGAATACTTAGCCGGCCTACACTCTAAGAAAAAGTGAGCACCCCCCCCCCCCCCAGTCATCGTGCGTTTTGACGGCTCTAACTACCCCACAGGCTTACCTAACTACCCACTGGGCTCGAGCCATTGAGAGTTAGCACCCTGTTGGAAGGTGACAAGCATGGGGTAGTCACGTTTTATAAACTCTTGAATTGAACATTCAAGTGCATGCAGTCGTTTAATAGTAAAAGTCACTTCAAAAATCTCAAAAAGTACTTAAAACTTGTTTTCTTTGTGCGTTGGTTATTATTTATCCAAATTTAAACCGCTCGAAACAAGCGTGTGGCTCATTTCGCCTAAACTGGCAGAAAACAAACAAGTACAGGCAACATTGGTACGCACCTACTAAAACCCGAGGCAGATAAAAAGTATCGCGGTTGTATTTTCTGGTTCCGTCGCGGGTTTTACCATGTACAACAGCAAACAACAGCTGGCAGCTGGCGTTGTGCTCGAGGAATTTAACCAAATCTCTAGAAAAGCACAGAAAGCTACGCACAGGCGTGAGTTGACTTGAATGTTCGTCGGACGAGATACTCTTGTCGTCTTTTATTGTGCGGTTCAGTAAAGAGCGTGCACTCAATAAAGGTATGATCGGTCAGTTCTGCGTGCAGTTCAGTTGCAAATGGCCTCCTCGGTTCCGCCCGTTCCGCCGAACTTGCGCTCCTGTCGTACCCAATTTTTTCGCTTGCAAGTGCAGTGAAGTATGAAGCATTGCACACCACGACTCAGGCCGGACAGGACGAACCTACACAGATATCTGCGATCATGTTCGTGTGTTTCACTATTTCTCTGTCTCGGGATACATGATTCACCTTCACTGGCTCATTTGGCACATTTCATCGAGCATACTCGATAAAAAAATGCTCAAACAAGTGTGTGTCATCCAAGGCGGAGTACTTCGAAAGGGACTAGGGTTTCAGGCCTTCCAGCACGCGTTCCTTTTATCTATATAAAAGATTCCAAGGAAATTTCCAAAAATAAGGCATTAGCAAACATATACGTGCTATCTGTTTTAGATCTTTTCAATTTTTTTTAGAAAAAGTATTGCTGGAGACGACAGCAGGTGCAGCGCAGAGAACTATGTTCTCGGCGTTCTTTGATGCTCAACAGCTCATTCACACTGGAAGGGGATCCGCATTCGCAAAGCGGTTGTGAGCGCGGTTGTATAAAGATCCAGTCCAATTGCACGCGCACTTGATGTCATGGAGTGCGCGTGCAATCGTACTGGATATTTATACAACCGCGTTCGCAACCGCTTTGCAAACGCGGATCCGCTTCTAGTGTGAATGACCGGTAAGGCCGGTTCAGACACTTGCGTTTGAATGAGTTTGACAGCTTTGCGTCGAGAACCGAAAGCGACTCACCGGCACGACTGTGCTTCGTATGAAGCGTGGAATCCAATTCAAGGAATCATATTGGCACGCGATGTAAGCAGCAGGGATGCCCTGGTTTCTCGCTGCCGCAACGCAGTCAGACGCAGTCAAACGCCACTGTCTGAACCAGGCTTTACATAATTTAGCATACGTATTTCGCGTTCGTTGCAGGTGAAGGCACGGGCCCGAAAGCGGCAATTCTGAACTGTCCTCTTGGCGCGAGCGCGAGCGCATAGAACGCATATTTGAAAGACACGCGCTTAAGCAAAAACAATTGTAGCGAAAAGAAGAAAACTGAAACAACGTTTCGGGGAGGACCACTGATCTCAATGACAATTGCTGGATCGCGCTTGCCGCTCCCGCAAGAGAAGCCACCGGACTTCACTCGCTTGGGATACGATTTGCCGTTTTCGCTAGCCTTTACTGCGGTTTTCCAGCGTGCTGTGGACACGTTTTCTACTCATTCGTCGTCATTCGCCGATTAAGTTTTTTGAAGACTCTGTGTATTGTTGAGACTTGCCGTCGTGAACACGTGGAAAATTTTACGAAAGTGCAGTGTCGCAGGAAAAAGGCACAACGCGTCGAAAGGAAGGGCTGGCGGCGTGTTCAAAGCTTCCTTGGCACGCCGAAGTGCCGTGTCTCTGTGCCTTCGCACGCTTGGATACCGACCAAGAATCGACGCCGTGTGGATGTGTTTTGCGAGTGCAATGTGCGTGAAGCCGTATCAAAAGGTACAACTCGTCGAAAACAAGTGTCGCCGGTGTCGCGGCGTGATCAAAGCTTCCTTGGCACGCCGAGTGATGCATCTTTGTGCCTTCGCACGCTTGGATACCGGTCAAGAATTGACGCCGCGCCAAAGTTCTGAACGTGTGTCGCGCGTAGAAGCCTTTAGATCATTTATATATATCGGCCACGGAGTTCTGGATCGTCCAGCTGTTCCGGTGAGTTGCTATCAATAAAAGGGAGAGATCTGTACGTGTTCTTATGTACTATATTAACCATGGCTATGTCCCAAATCTACTCTAATAGATTCCGTGGGAGCACGAATAGGGCAACGTTGTGGAGCCAGGGGGGTTTTCGAAAGCAAAAGTACAAGACGGCAAGAATGAAAATCTTTGAAGCGCGGCCGATATGGTCGTGTGCAATCTGCTGACCAATTACAATTAGGCGAGCCGCGCTCAAACGTAAAGTGCAATTAAGTAGGTTGATAATAAGCCAGCACTGATCAGTGATGAGGAGCTGTTGTGCACGGTATTGTGCAAATCGTCTAAGGACAAAAAAAAGACGTACCTTCCCCCCATCTTCCGTCGCTAGTGGACGCTGGATTAAGCTCGTTCCTAAACCGCGAGGGGAAAAGACGCTGATCCAGAGGCACGAACAGCTTCACGCACATTGCACTCGCTAGACACATACACACGGCGTCGGTTCTTGGTCGGTATCCAAGCGTGCGAAGGCACAGAGACACGGCACTTCGGCGTGCCAAGGAAGCTTTGAACACGCCGCCAGCCCTTCCTTTCAACGCGTTGTGCCTTTTCCCTGCGACACTGCACTTTCGTAAAATTTTCCACGTGTTCACAACGGCAAGTCTCAACAATACACAGAGTCTTCAAAAAACTTCTTCGGCGAATGACGACGAACGAGTAGAAAACGTGTCCACAGCACGCTGGAAAACCGCAGCAAAGGCTAGCGAAAACGGCAAATCGTATCCCAAGCGAGTGAAGTCCGGTGGCTTCACTTGCGCTGCAGCGAACAAGCGGGGAAGCGCGATCCAGCAATTGTCATAGAGATCAGTGGGGAGGACCGGCGGACAGGCTTCGCCAGAATCACCTGCGCGCGCTCAGTGTACTCAACATTTACTCAACCGCCGCTGAAGTCATTCGGATATGTAAAAAGAGAAAATAAAATGCATCAGCGTGTTCAGAAAGTTGTGATTGCAGAAATTGTTTTCGATAATTAATACAATTAATTAAACAGGCTTCTGTATACTTAAAGTGTAGGCTAGCGAGAAAACGAAACTGATCAAAATGTGACGTGTAGCGACTATTCAAATTTATTCATAACCTGCAGTTCACTTTTGCAATAAATTACATTAGAGATACGAGCGCTTTCCTAAGGGCAGTAGAGGAAAATAATATATACGCGTAAACCTTGCACAGTCTTTTCGTATTTATGCAAAATATGACAGTGGTCACCATCCTAATCAGTCACAGAAAATACAGCAGTATATAAGGTGGCGGTGTCGACTAGACGTGTGTATAGGAATGTAGAGTGTCAATATCTCATGTAGCATGTAGTACCTTGTGCTGTGTCTGAACGCGTTTCTGTGTAGAATGCTATGGTGTCTGTATGTCGCGTATGTGTGAAGTGTGTAGTAGAGTATGTACATACGTGAATGTCTGGCGAGGCGCTGAACACAAAAACTGCTCGTTTCGTTTTTTTCTAGTTTGAGCCCTGTCCGTTAGGTGGCGCGTGGCGCCGCCCAATTCAAGGAGTCGCGCGTTTATGTGTCTACTTATTTGAGTGAAAAACATGGAGGCGTTCCATGGCTCTACGGAGCAGCCAGAGCAGCCCCAAAGGGTTCGGTTCTCAGCCTCTCGTCCCAGTGGGATCAGTCTCATAGCCAGTTGAATGGGTGTTCCGTGCGGTGAATAGCGCTAAGTGCGTGCACAAACGCGGTGAGGATTACCAGGGACTTGGAAGTGGATAACGAATGCTAACAGGTGAGCAGGAGCTTTGAACGATCGGAACCGACGCCGCTTAAATCCGTGATGCTTCGCCTCGCCGCTGTCAACCGAAACCGCCGGATCACTTGCGGCAAGCACAGCAAGGAGACGCTCTGTTCAATAAAGATATCATTCCATTTGTCGCTATACGATTCCTTTCTTGAATGTTTTCTGGTGGCGAAGTAAATGCAGCCGGCCGCGCGAAAGCAGTCGCGGACACCCCCTCGAATGCCTGCCTGCCCTGCCCCCCCCCCCCCCCCCCCCCCCCCCCCTCCCTTTCCTTTCACATCGTCGCCTCTACTCGTAATACGTGCGGTGCCCGTGGTTCGAGGCGCGTTTTGGAGTGCTTCAGTGCGCACGGAAGGCTGCGAACGGGCGCACGCACTTGAGAATCGTATTTTAGCAAAAAGCAGTCCAGCTTGCTAGGCCTTACTCGTACTGCTCCACCGTCGCTTGCCAGCCGCCATGTTGCTTTTGGGGGTGCTCACTGTGACAACCTGTTGATTGCGTGCCGTGTGATTACCCGTGGGGTTGTTAGTATAACGAAGGTGGGGTAGCGATATCTGTGACGGCTTCTGACTACCCCAAAGTTAGTACCACACGACAACCCTCTTGTTGAGAGTGTATCTGCTTTAGAAAAAACACACCCCACACTCAACGAAAAACGGTGGTCTTTACATTATGCAAGGAGGTGTCGGCTCGACCCATGCGACACTTCACAGAAATCGGTGGGATCGAAATAGAAAAGTCGACGTGTGAAGTATTCCCAGTGCTTTCACGAGATCGTTCGTCTCACGGCGGTGAATCCGCTAAGCCTAACCGACGAAGAAACAGCTCGCAGAGCTTGACGCTGTTTTACCGGGTTTTGTGGTCGGTTCAAGAAATTTTCATGTTTGGTAAATGTGCGTTCTAAGTTTTGTGTTGTAAAATGAAAGGAGAGCCAAATATAATGCGATGTGATTTGTGTCAAATGGCGATTTGTGGTATATCCTGTTTGCGCGATATTTTGCCGTGAGACAAATACGATTTAGAGAAAGAAAACATGTTTATTGGAAAGATGAAGAGGTTATCCCAATACGGTTTATTAACCAGTTTATAATAGCCTGCTATGCCGTACGTATAAGCGCTATCGCAGCGCATTCACTGTCGAAAATGCGATGAGTTTACAACTCTTTCCAGGCATTGGCTTTCGTTCCGTTCTGCAAAAATCAATTGGCATACTGCAGTTTTTCTTTTTATTTGCATGCCTATGCGTAAAACAATTACGTCACAGCCGTTATTCTATCGCGTTGCGAACGTAAATTCTACTTAATCGTTTACGGAACGATGTAAACTCTTTTTTTTTATGCATTATTAATCTCAGGAAGTTTTGCTTCCGTGACTAGTCTGAGAATGTCTGAGCGCTCTGAATCCAGCAGTTGTGATCGGCTGAAAGGGATCCCGAGTAGCTCTGGTGGCGAGAAGGGGGCGTTCTGCTCAATCAAGGTCAGAGGAGAGAGGCGACCACCCGAATTCACCATTCCTTTATCGCTAGGCCTGGCTGCGTTCGGCGCGTAATGCACACGATTTTTTTTCTTTTCTAGGTTAATAAAGTTCACATCGTAAAATGCCATTGCAGCATGCACTCTGGCCGCGAATACACATGTTAGTTTTTTTTTTTTCATTTCGGCTATTGCTTATCTTTTTTGTTGACGTGAAAACTCCGTAGACATCTTTGTTTTGATTTCATTTACCAGAAACCTTGTGCGTGGCTTCCTGGTACTGGCTGTATTTGAACAAATAAACAAATAAGTGTGCTATAATTTTCAATTGCCGGCGACTTTCAAAGATCCTGAGTTCTAGTAGTAACCTGCGAGTAACAACTGGAGTCTGATATAAAGGTTTCTGAATGACCTCCACGCTATCTTTATCACCAGGCTTCTTCCCGTCTTAGCCTTGTCCGGAAAGGTTGTGGTGCTATGGTGAACATACTACCTAGAGGCTCATTCCCTTTTGAGTTTTGGGCTCAAGCGGCTGGTGCATTTACAATTAAACTAGTATTTAGTCGGCATGTGGCTAGTGTGTGGTTTTGAGTTTTTTTCTTAGGTTTGTATGTTTTGCGTGTTTTGAGAAATTTCTTCATTTGGTTTCGTAGCTGGGGTACGAAGCTTGAGATCGGTCGGCGCCACCAGCATCGAAGTTGATCCCTGCGCCAATCCGGAAGGTGAGCAACCATGATATATTGTTCTCGATAACCTGGTGCCGAACACATGTCGTCGATAATACGTCAGTTACTATTTTTTCCTTCGGCGCTAAAGCTAGACGCCAAAAGCTATTTCAGAATCAGTTACAAGAACTAGATATTTTGATACTTATACCGTACACCCTATTTAACAATCTGCTCTGAGGTATATGTGATAGCTTTAAAAGAAACGGAGGAGGAAAATTACTTTTTTTTATAAAAAGGAACATGTGTTTCATTTCTCTTACTACAATTATTTTCTATCCGTCTATCACCGAAATTCAGGGCCCTCTAAATGTGTATGTATCGTTACATAAAGTTTTCTTTGTGCGCCTATCTTCTAGCAGTGCGAAACATGAACCTCAATGCTTCATGGGAGCACATAAATATAAATCTATGTTGCCAACGAAAAAACGCGTGCTTCAAAAACATGGCTTTTTTATTTCCTCTTCCTTATAAACAAAAAGAGGACTAATGGGTTTGCACTGACACCACATTATACCATTCACTGTTCCAGCTGCGGCCGAGGGATCCAATTTGGCACTTTTTGTGTACCAAGACCTAAAGAAAAAAGAGTCACGTATGCCACCCGTCTCGTTGTCCCTTTTTGGAGGTCACGACACTGACAGGTAAGTTTTCTTGCGCATTTACTTAATAACCCTGACTTATTTTTTCTAGCGTTACACTCGTGGGGTGGAATTTAGGGCGAAATAGCTCTGCGACAATGCCACTTACATAGGCCAGTTAATAGAATAAATTTATAATATAAATTAAAAAAAAGAATACTCCTGATGTCGAAAGCACAAATTGCCTCATTTTTTCGTTTTTACAAAAATAAACGACGTAGAATCCCTCAATGCCACATTTTGGCAAGAGTGTTTGTGGTCATATGCAACTGGTTATATTAATTTGCGGTGAATGTTTGGACACCTGCCGTCAAGACAACTACTGATTTTATTTTGTCGTTTGTTATATATTTTTAACATAAACGCATAAATATGTTTGTTTACTTTTTATATATGATGTAAAAATAAATGCCCCAGTATACTGACGTCTCCCGTTATAAAAGTTAGTTTAATAGTTTAAAGCTTCACTCTCTGTGAAAATTGGACAGACACCTAGCACCAGCAATCAAAATATTATCGTCTTGCGGCCGGCGCCACGATCAGCAAGGTTCGAGCGTATTTCAAAGCAAAATATTGTACAGTCAACTGAACGTTTATGACCAGATGAGACGAAGGGAGTTCCTAGTTATTCTCATAACTAGTAGTTGCTCGGTGTTGCTATGCTTACCTGAACTACAGCAGAGCTATGAGGCGAAATATGCCTCGGTCAAAAACACCATATTGATGATTGAATTCAAGACACTTTATTTGAAATCGCGATCGTCTGGTAGCCTTATCACGCTGGTTGTACACGATTGAAAGAAATCCAAACGACTCGACCAAACTTTTGAAGAGGGCCCCAGGTAGCCCAGTTCTTCGGGCCCAAACTTGGCCTTTCATTGATCATTTAAAACATTAAAAAAAAACAAAAAAAAAAACAAAAAAACGTTGATCCAAATGTACCGCTTTGCCCAGAGTCTATGTACCCTGGCACTAATTCGCCAGAGTGTCAATACTAGGATTCGGTTCTGGTAGTTTGGCTGTCATCTGGCATGTATGAGCCAGAGTCGTTAAATATATCCCAGAGTTATTCACTTATGATGTTCGTTTTTTTTATATGGCAACTTCGAGCCTATATTGTCAAACATCTGCGAGCTTTAGGCTTCACTGCTGTTTTCTTGGCTCATACGTGATATTCTTGTCTCAAGTTTGGCACTTTGCCAATTATATGGCGAGCCAATTAATGGTGCAGAAAAACGCAGAAGAGTACTCTGGCAATAACACGTTGGAGAAAATCCATATGAGTTCTAAGGTGAGCCCCTCAAGATTGCCAAGCCTCTTCCAAGATAGCCGTTTGTTTGGCCCGCTACGTAAAAGGGCAAGGGGATACTCAAAGATAGTGCCGCTCAAAGAAGTGTTCCGACGAAAGTGGAGAAAGAAAACTCATTGTGAACTCTTCACGTTACATACTCAACATCACCCGTTTCAGTGTTTTATGTAGAAAAAAGATTAAGCTGTATTCGGCCCACTCTTGTTAAGGGATCACTTCTTAAACTACATTTGAGCGCCGAGCAGCAGCTAAGATTATGACACTTGTCCCAGAAGTAAGTGCAACTCTGCGAATGCGGGTCCCTGGTCTTGTCTACGACGTTCAAGAAGCAGCTTTATATCGGTGCCCTGCACGAACCTTACTTGCTCGTGCTGGCTGCAACGTGGCAAGGCAATGGATGAGATTGTTAGCAAAGAGGCGCAGCTGTTTGTGTGACGTCATAAGTGCGCGACAGGTGGCCTCCCACCTTTTGAAGTTGAGGGGGAACGGAAGGCGAGTAGTGCACTAACAATCCCCTCGTTTTCCCTTTCTCCTTCCCCGTTCGCTCCGCAGGAACGGAGACTTTGCATATGCGTAGGAACTGCCTGTTAGTAAAATAATCAGCGGGCGCCGAAGTATTCCACGCAAATGCCATCGCACCTTCATTACATGTGAAGGAATGTTTACGCTCATAGACAAGGTGGGAGTCGAAGGGGGTCAAACGGCCGGAAATAATGGTCATGGGGATGGCTAGCTGGCAAATATATAGCACCCCGAGGTAAGGGAAACCAAAACAGAAGAAAGTAAATGAAGAAGAGACAGCACAAAGATTTCTCAAACTGCCTTTCAACACTCACCATGAATGATACCGCCACACTCTGGTGAACCTCTTTTTTCCATAAAAAATCAGCCAGTGAAAAAAAATAGGGGTGCCACAAAAGAATTCAAATAACCCCCGCCACGATGGCCGATCACTAAAGGCAGTCCTCCCGCACCCTCTTTTTTTCGATGAGTCTCGACACTCCGCCACGAGGGGACGGGAGACACTGCTCAAAAGGAAGTGACTTTGCGATTCTCAGCTTTAGTCAAAAACACCGTTCTCCGTGTGTTTTCGTGTTTCTGATTAGAATACTTGCCTCAAAAGAGGAACGTTTTTCGTTTGCTTTCCATTTTTACTCCCATGCCCTGCCGCGGTCCTCGGTCCCCACTTCAACTCTCGGAGCATAAGGGCCCGGCTTTTCCTTTAGTTTCCTTAAAAAGTACAACCTAAAAAACAAAAAGGTAAACGCAATCATTTTCTTTTCTTTTACATTTAAAAGAGTGGACTGCAGTGGGGGCTGTAAATGAAGGACTCCTTCTTTTGAAGACCGCTTACGAGTCCCTTGTCTCTCATGATGAAAAATCGCACGCAAAAAGACAAGGAAAAATGAGGAAGGAACAGGATATTGGCAGGCGTGTACTCACAACTCTGGTATGTTAGGTGACGAAAGAAAAAATCAAGCATGATTCATTCATGACAGGGGACACCGGCACCAAGGGGAATACAGTTCAGTCACAATCAAATGATCAGAAAAGAGGCAAATTATTTTTTACTTAAAGCAAACGACGGTTGACTGTCACAGTGGTCAGCGAAACCCACATGGTAAACGCCTCGAGCACCTCGCGTGCTCGACCACCTCGCGTGCTCTCGCTGTCGGTAAATTAGACACCTTCCACTCTGTCCGACATAGCATCGTTTACAGGAAAGTGGAATACTATTTACAATGCCCTATGAACAGATAAAAAAAGCCGCGCGTGTTTTTTGTGGCAAGTGCATTTTGATAATCTTTCGCTTTGGCGCCAACCCTAGAAGGCCACATACCTACTTTCTACTTGCTTTAGATTATGCAGTGTTTTGTGTAGATGCGGTATAACTACCATCCGTTTTTTGTTTTTTTTTTTGTAAATAGGGCGCCTAGTTT
Source organism: Ixodes scapularis (assembly GCF_016920785.2). NCBI lineage: Eukaryota > Metazoa > Arthropoda > Arachnida > Ixodida > Ixodidae > Ixodes > Ixodes scapularis. The sequence continues at coordinate 43,496,191 of NW_024609879.1, read as the reverse complement.
TTTCAACCCCTTTTACCTTTTTTGCCTGTAGCACTAAATAGACTCCGAAACGTAACTTTGTCAGTGAAGCAAGCAAAAAAAGTAAATGGTGCTTGTGTAAGTGGGAAAATTCACAGTACGTCTTTCTAACGTCAGGTGGCAGCGCGGTCTCACGACGTCCGAGGCCCAGAATTTTGCGCGGTGGCTAATGGAAACGCCAGCCAACCACATGACGCCGACGCGGTTCGCAGGAGCTGCCGCCGAGACATTGGAGAAGAAGGGCGTCAAGGTTATCCCCAGGTGCTTACCCAGTTTCAGTTACCCTCTCTTGGCGACGTCTTTTTCTCGTTACCCGTCGCCGTACTGGGCCCCTAAACTCGTCAAACCCAAAGTTGGGCCCGAAGTTCACGGAGCGCAACGATTGGTCTATCACGACAATGACTTCGCGCTTTTTTCGGCGACGTTTAATAGGCGCTCGCCGCAAATTTTCTGTTCCTTTTCTGGAAAAAGCTTGAGAACTAAGCCAATAGCGCGAACTCAGGTATTTTCATTGGGCCGTTTTCCTTGACTGCCTGGTTTACGGCGGAGGGGGGGAGTTCCCAAGCAAAATTTCCCTTTGTTGCTATGGCGCTGGCCATTAACCGGCTGCCAGGATTAACTGCCCGATAAAATAATAAAAAGTGACACCCGCTTAATGGCGAGTGCGTAAATCACAGAGGCCGTGTTGAAATAAACATTGACCACGTTGAATTAACCCGAGACTGGGGTGGAAGAGGATCATCAAAGCGTAAAAGAGAGAACAAAACAGACCGGACGACGTCTGAAAAGACGTCTTTCTAGTCTATTACTTGTTTCCTCTCCGTTTTGATGTTTCTCTTCTACCCGAGTTTCAGGTTGACTCAACATAAATGACATTCACCAGCTCGCCTGCACACTTATGATGTTTTTTGAAACTATACCTCCCCCGTAAACCAGGAAATCTGACGTCCGTGAAAACCCGCCAATCAGAGTGCTATGATGTATTGTCCTCTTGACATACTCCGCCCACTTTTCATAATATACGCCTATGCATCAGGCATTTTTACGAACTATAATGTTACACAGCTAAGTGAAGGGAGCCGTTTGTGGTATCGATACCGTGGACTAGCGGGATAACTGATAATTCTCGTTTTTTGAATTCAATGCCAGAATTTCTTACAGCTCAAAAAATGCTGTGGGAGGCTTATTATGTGTGCGGTTCTTGCATTGTGATTCGTGTTTCGGCGTTCTGATCACTCAATTCCCTAATAATATTACTTGCGAACAGATAACATCATAGACAGACACACCGTCTGGGCTTATTTTTTCCCTCTCGGGCTTTTCTTTTAGTGGCCTGCATGGTGCCTCCTGTATTCATTTAGGAAACTATTTTTGTAAATTGCTTCGTAAATGGGACGTCCTTTTCTTTTTCTTTTTTCTGAAACGATCTTTTAGGATGGCGGCCAAGGCTTGTTTTATTGTTGCGCTCCCTGTCTCTGGCTACGTCGTCTACCGGTCACTTCTGAGCATAACTTTTTTGTAAGATGAATTTTGTGCACACGATCGGCTAAGATACTCCGTTCATCAACGATGTGGGTTATGAAAACCTGTGCCAGGTTATTCGCGACGTCGTCCATGACGAGCGGAAGAATATACCTCCCAACTTCAGATTCAAATTAGATCGCCGAAGTAGTTAGAGAAGAGGTACAACGAGCTTTTCAGCTGGAGGCTCCCACCGACATGCAAGATCCTGAGAGACCGACTCTCAGCTTCGGCGCAATTGCTCAACAACCGCCACCCTTTGCGTCTATACGGCGCCACCTCGACGTGGAACTACAGCGCCGCAGTGCGTCCGCCCAGAGATACCTACGCCAAGGAAGACGGATGCATGGAGGACGCCTGACTGACGACCGCTGTGTTACCACTGCGCCGAATTCAACCATGTGTCTCGGCGATGCCTCTACCGGCAGCTTGGGCTTCGAGGTTCGCACCGAACGCCACCTGCCCGAGGAGCGGAGAACGGCCGCGAGACATCAAGGAGTACCTGCATCGCCCGCCGTCACGAACACCCGCTTGCCCCCGGGGTTCTCGTTCGCTTTCATCACGACGTCCGGCATCGTCACTTCGTAGGTCCTGCCGAGAGAGTCTGTCTCAGCTGCCTTGTCGTGGAAACTAAGCTCAACACTTCCGGATGTGTAGTTGCCGAAGACGACGATCGGAAAGACCCTCCAAGTACGTCGAAGGGCCCCAAATCTAGCGACGACGAGCATCGGAACGACGATTTTGTGACGGTACCCGACAACCTTAACGCTGTCATCGACGGCCACAACGGATCGGCAGTCGTGAACACCGGAGCGGATTACTCCACTTTGAGTGGGAAGCTCTCTCGCCTTCTTCAGCAAAACACGATGGCATGGGACGACCCGCTAATACGCACGCACCGCAGGAGGATGCCTCATCACGTATGTTGGCGGTGCACTGTTCACGTCGAAATTTAGGGAAGACCTGTCCAGTCAAGTTCTTCATCCTTCAGAACTGTGCAAGAGACGTCAACCTTGACTTGGACTTTCTGTGTAAATACACTGCAGTGATCGAACTGGAGCGAACAGGTTGACGCTGCGAAGGCCCGTCCTACCTTCGGAGGTGTCCCGAACGACGCCAGTTGCCTTCCGAGTCATGGAGCATCACATGAACCTAACACCGCGGTCGAGTATTTTAGTGCCCGTCGTGAGTAATGAGGCCGCCTGCGGGGACATTATTCGGAAAGGAAACGTCCAACTGAGTCTCGAAGGATGAATATTCGTCGCAGGGCCGTAAGAGAGCTGCAGGGTGGACGCAGTGTGGTCCCCGTGACGAACGTTTGACACGAGGTGCACCACCTCTCGGAAGGTGCCACTGCAGGCCACGTCGAGGAATACCGGAACACCGCCGAGATCACCCCGACCTCCGCTGAGTCCTCGCCATCTTAGCCGTACAGTACACCGCCGCCGCATTTAGACGTTAACCACACGCTCAGTGCCACGGAACGACCACAGATCAGCGACCTCCTTGCCGAATTCAGCGATTGATTTGCGACTACGTTAAAAGTGCGCAAAACAACAGGTGCGAAGCATCGCATCGTTACATATGACAGTGCGCTTCCTGTACATCGGCCGCCGTACCGGCTCTCCCCAAAGTAAAGGGAGGCAAATTCATGAACAAGTGCGAGAAATGCTAAACGGCAGCATCACCCAGACTTCAAGCAGCCCGTGGCTCTCACCAGTCGTAGTGGTGAAGAAGAAGACGGATCACTGGAGGCCATGCGTAAACTATCGTCGACAAAATGCCGTTACGAAGAGAGATGTCTACTGGCTTCTCTGAATGGACGACACCCTAGATCGGCTGCACAACGCCCAATAGTTTTCGTTAAGAGGCTCGAAGAGCGGCTACTGGGAGGTCGAAGTTGACGAACGAGATTGCGAGAAGACAGCCTTGATTACGCCGCACGGACTGTATGAATTTAAAGTAATGTCCTTCGAACTATGAACAGCATCAGCAAATGTTCAGCGCGTTATGAACACCGCGCTTGCTCACCTTAAATGTCAAAGCTGTCTCGTCTACCTCAACGTCTTTGTAGTATTTTAGGCGATTTATATAAACACTTTACGTGACTACGGCTCGTGGCTGGCGGCGTCCTGATGGTCGGGGTCCGTCGGGGAGCATCTCGTTGTTCAAGTCCCTAACGCAGCGGATAAATTCGTAGGGTCCAAAGTAGCGTTTTAATAGTTTCTCGCTGAGGCCGCGGCGACGAATGGGCGTTCACAACCTCACCCTGTGTCTGTGCTGCAACTCAGCATCGGGACGATGGCGGTTGCATCACCCAGCGTCGACACGGTGTTGGTCCTTTATTCGAAGCGGGCTAGCTGGCGTACCTCTTTTGCCCGTAGGGGGACTAGCTGGGTGCCATGCGCCTCCACGACCCGACGCCGTTGTGCGTCGGGTCGTGGAGGAGCATGGCGTCGATCATCGTCGTCACCTTTCTGCCGTGCACCTGCTAGCAAGGTGTAATCCCAGTGGTCTTTGGAACCGCTGTGTTGTACGCAAACATGACGCAGGGCAACACCTCATCCCACGTCTTGTGTTCACGCCACGTATCTTGACATCATGTCGGCAATGGTTGTGTTTAATCACTCTGTTATCACGTTGGTCAGCGGGTGTTACTCCGTGGTTCAGCGGTGGTCAGTGTGGCTCAGACGGTGTATCCATGAGTCAGTTGCAGTTGCGCCATGAACGATGCGCCTCGGTTTGTAATCAGGAATTGGTGAGCGGCGTGTCGGAGGATGCTGGACTCGACGGAGAACTTGGCCACTTCTACCGCGGTTCTCGAAGGGAGTGCTTTTCTCTCGGCGTACCGGGTGAGGTAATCAGTTCCCACAATTATCCAACGGGTTCACGGCGTCGACAAAGGAAAAGGTCCAAGTATATCAATTTCAATCTACTGGAACGAACCAGTCGAGGGCGCGATCGGCTGCAGGACGCCTTCCCGCATCGTCGGCAGTTTTTTTCGTCGCTGGCACTCATGGCACGATCGTGTGTACAACGAGTCAGTCTTCGGGAGCTCGGGTCTGTGGTACTTCTCTCAACTTCTTGCTAAAGTCATGCTGTAGCCAAGGTGACTTGATGTCCGGTCGTCGTAGCAGGCTTCGAAGATCTCTTCTCGAAGACTAGCAGGGATTACCAGGAGCTATGTCGAGTTGCTGTCCCCAAAGCTCTCTTTGTTGAGAATATCGTGCAGGACGGCGAAGGTTGTCAGCGCACGTGAGGAGTCTCGGGAAATCGTACTCCCTCGTCCCTCCAAATGGTCGATCGGTGCGCGAAGCTCAGGGTCGTCCCGCTATAGCGCAGCCATGCCGTTAACGCCCACTGCGCCAAAAATGCGATCGTCGTCGTCGTCATCGTCTTTGGCGCCGCCGGTAGCTGACTCGACAGGGGCTCCAGACAGGCAGTCGGCGTCACTGTGATATTGGCCCGACCTGTAGACCACGGTAGGATCGTACTCCTGCAGTCGTAGGCTCCATCGAGCGAGGCGTACCAATAGGTTCTTCAGGCTCGCTAACCAGTACAGCGAGTGATGGTCGTTGAGCATTCGAAAAGAGCCTTCGTATAAGTACAGGCGAAATTTTGTGATGGGTTCAGAGGACGTCAAGACATTCCTTCTCGGCCGTCGAGCAATTTCTTTCCGCGTTCGACAACGTCCGACTAGCGTAGGCGATCCCGCCCTCTGTACACTCTTGTCGTTGGACCAGTACTGCGCCGTGTCCGTTATTGCTGGCGTCCGTATGAACTTCTATTTCGGCTGATTTGTCGAAGTGGCAAAGAATGGGTGGCGACTGGAGTCGTCGCTCTTTATCTTGCCGAATGCCTATTGTTTTTTTCTTCCCCATTTCATGCTCACGGCGTCATTCGTGAGGGGATGGAGCGGCACAAAACTCCCGGCAAAATATAGGACAAACTTCCTGTAGAACGCGCAAAGTCTCAGAAATCTTCGGAAGGCCTTCTTGTCGATGGGCTGTGGAAATGCCGCGATGGGGTCAGGACGAACACATCTGTTGCTCACAACGTGACCTAGGAACTTCAGTGCGTGCGGAAATATGTGGTAGTGTTGCATGGCATATATAAGTTAATCAACTGAGTCCTTAAGAGATTAAATTATTGAGACGAATGGTTACACTAGACTACACTAATCATATAAACTAGCTGTTTAAGCAAAAGTAATTGACATGACTCGTGAATCGGAACTTATGCAGTTATACTCTAGCCGTATTCCTCGAACTCAGCTGATTTATTTTGATACTTTAAGAACTGAACTTTTTTTTTTTTTCTTTCTGAAGCGGTGGAACAAGAAAAAGGCATTCAAACTTGTAAATGATGAACATACTAAACATACAAGACGCGACGTGTGTCTTTTCATATTATCTCGTCAGCCCCAGGGGTCTCTTTGTCCACCCCCTACCTTCGAATTTCGTGAAAGAAAATTTAGTCAACCGCATTTACATTGCTTAATATTTTAGGGACACATATATGAACTCGTGCCACTGCGACTCGTCGTCTGTATTGTGGTTGACGTGCACACGAACACTTCCTATTTTCTCAGGGACAAGAAGTGGATCGAGGAGCAGAAGATGGGGTCCTTCCTGAGTGTCACCAGGGGCTCTGACGAAGCGCCCGTGTTTCTGGAGCTGCACTATGAGGGCGCCAAGGACGAGCAGCAGCCTCTGGCTCTCGTCGGCAAGGGCGTCACCTTCGACAGGTTGGTCAGGCCTAGGGGAGGTGTAAACGTTACTGAAAATAGTAAAATACCTTAACAATTTCACAAGGCTTAATTGCAACTAATTGCAGTTAAAATTATCCTTCCATAAAATTAAGTGACCGTTACCACGAAGTGTAACATGCTACTTCCGTGGCTTTACTTTCTACCTCACTGCAGTAGGTTAAGACAAAGAACACACAAGTGTTATGGAACCGTTTATTGTTGCCACAAGTCACACTTTTGTGAGCTTTGGCAACAGCTCCCTCTTAAAAGTTTTGTCGGAAGTCTCGCCTCGTTTCTATCTGAAGATGTCGTCCGCCGCGCTAAACACCCCTTTGTTTGAGGCACTCGTAGATGGCTTTTTGGTCCATTAAAGGAAAACAAAAGTCACCCACTCAATATAAAAAGGTGGAATTTTCATTTACAGAGTATCATATCTAACATATTCCTGAACGCGAAAGGTATATTTTCATTTTTTATTACGATGACCTTGACGATACCTCACTGTCCTGACGCAGTGGAGGTATCTCGCTGAAGCCGAGTGTCAACATGGACAGCATGCGCGGGGACATGGGGGGCGGGGCCTGCGTCGTGGGCGCCTTCTCGGCAATCGCATCGCTCGGTGTTCCCACCAATATAGTCGGTGAGTGCAGCCCCGGGGCTGTTGTAACGCGCTATCTCATCTGATAGCTCCAAATACGCGTTCTCGACACGGTACTACTTTGATGGCCATATAACAGAAATTTGTTGTTGTTATTGCTCGTTTTTATGTTTTATCTACAGTGAAAACAAACAGATCTTGGCCCTTGTAGTGTGTGAAATAGACAAAACTAAAAGAGAAATAAAAAAATCCCGCAAACCTTGAATATTCCAAACTAAATTATAGCAGGATACATCGAAGGCAAGCCTAACTTAAATGTTACGATAATAAAAAAATAAAAAAACGCCTGCTTTTTTTTGCGGTCTTAAGGATGTTGTAAAGGTGTCATTAAAAACACGCCATCAACGTTCTGTGTGAATGCCAAAATTTGCGACCTGATGAGGGTTAGCAACACATCAATGATAAAACTCACTCATTATATTACCGTATTTTGTCGTGCGCATATGAGTATAGTTAACGAAAAAGAACTTCTGTCAGAAAGAAAAAAAACGTTTTTTAGTAGTGCTTAGCCGGTGCGTATAAGGAACGAAAGCAAATTTCCAAAGCAAAAGTCATCGAAAAATTATGTTTCGCGCCACAAGAAGCTTCCATCATACAGAAATCTCGATGCTTTCATTTACTATTCACAAAATCCGTCATGCCTTGTCATAGTGACCTCTCTCGGAAAATGCATCCTTGCGTGATTCTCACCCCTAGATAGCCTGCATCACCTAATATTCAAACTTTTATACCTATATTCTTTGCGGGCTATAGTACGGAATTTAGGTTGAGGTGAGGACTGTTACTGAAGGGAATGTCAAAGACCTGTTTATTAACATTTCTAACCCAGAAGCAATGTTCGCGCGGTCTTGTCTCGATCGAACACTGGTTTAAACTCAAAAGCAGCGACAAAAATCCGCCATTTTTTTAGACAATCAGTGTGAGTATGTTATTATATTTGCATTTGTCGATGTGAATCTGAGGCTCTGTTTTGATACTGCAGACTTAAAAGTTACTTGAAGTCGCTCGTGGTGAAATTCTAACAACTTAGCCAATTGAAAATTACACTTCAGCCCTGATGTGTTATGTGGCCCTCTCATTTCTTTAAAAGCATTCAGCCCATCAAACCCCTTCAGCACTTCAAACCCCTCCTAGCCGTCAGTCCCTTCAGCCTTTCGGACCCCTTTCACCCTCAAACTGAAGAAGGGTGCCCTTCGATCGACTAAAAACGCCCAAATGGCAGTCAAATGTAGACGAAAAATACTGTTAAAACCTTAATCGAAATTTATTTCCGGCATTCTGGTTTACATGCATGTTGCAACTCAAAAGACGATAAGAAGCAACAGTTGCTGAAACCCGGGCGCAAGACGTTGAAGACGAAAGCGATCAGACCAAATAGAAACAACCGAGGTCGTTGTCGCAAAAAAAAAATAAATAAATAAATTAATATATATATATATATAGAGAGAGAGAGTCAGTGATATCCTGTGGAGTACTCACAATGCCGCTGGGTAAATTCTTAAGATGTACGGTTGTCCAACTCCTAAAACCGAGCCGATACACCACACTGCCAGGTACAGAATGTCACTAGGACGTTTAGTGAAAACCACGCACGCGCAACCAACATCCGCCACCTTTGAAAAATTTTGAGCACAGAAACAGTGTCGTCTCCGGAGCCTTTTCTGCTCGCTGGATGCTTCTGAGGCCGGCCGGACTAAGAGGCGCACAAAGCAGGGCACTGAGATTTCTTATAGATCCGCACCCACCGCTGCTCTAGATGATAGGTCCCACGCACGGGACGGGAAGTCGAAACTGAGCGTCCGATTGTTGTTCCGCATTTAGTCCGCGCTCATTGACGGAGAAAATACCCGGCGACTAGCTACTGACGAAGGGTGTACTTCGATCGACTAAAAACAGGCTATCTTCAAACAAAGAGAAAAAGGGTCTCCCTCCCCTTTTCCGCGCGCACCCTCCCTCCCTTGTGAGCGAGGAATTGGCGTCCTTGGGCGCTTCTTGTCTAGCTCGTAAATCACGTGTACGGAACAGACTGACACAGCGAGGAGGCCGCGTTAGCCAAGGCCACGACAAATGGAGCGCCCCCTCAATTTCCAAGACTCGATAGGGCAGCATAATGCAAAATGGCCAAGCTGATTCCCCGTGCAAATATCGTGAAGGGTCGCGTGATCTTTCCCGCAGACCCGTTAAAACACTTTTTTGGTGCCTAGATTTCATTGAAAATTTCCTCTCAAAGAAATATGACGGGTATCTACACCTTTTAGGAATTCTAGACGGGTACGGTCACGCGCTTTAGCTAACTTCGACGAACATCTCGAACCCTTCAAACATTCTTATAGGGCAGGTCAAAGCATTCTAGAAATCCTGGGGGATCTTCAATAGGCTAACCCGTCTGAACCACATACTTTAATGCCCCCCCCCCCCCCCCCCCCCCCCCCATTGAGTTCTTCACTGTTAGCCGTGCAACGACTCACACTGACGACGGCGGGAGATTCTGCGGGCGTTGCGTGACATAGTGTTCGTCATGTGCTGTGTTCTTAAATGCCCATCATGCACAGAGAAGCCCCAGTGTCTAACGGCTTTTACTATGTTTGAATGATCCCATCATCTCCTTGCGTCGGCACTGTTCGAACTTTAGGCCAAACGAACTATAATAAAACAGTTATTGTTCATGTAACCCGCCCCTTGCTGTTGAGTCTGTGCGCTGCGACAGACACATTTTACGGTTCCCAATCACTACACAAAACGTCAGCATGTACAATTTCTATAGTAAATTACGCCTTAAAGTACCAGTATAGTTGCTATGTTAGATGATCCTTGGATGTTCGCTTTTATATGAGTTGAGCGGATGCATTGATACCGGTATGTAAGATAATCCCAAAAAGTGAACGTGATAAACGAGTGTCACCTTCTGCAGGACTAATCCCTCTCTGTGAGAATATGCCAAGTGGGAAAGCAACCAAGCCAGGAGATGTGGTGACTGCCATGAACGGAACTACCATCCAGGTGCGACTCGTCATACTTTTGTTTTAATGCATAGCATATATAGGGTTTGCTATTAGCGCTCATATATTCAAGCCTGGAATCCAGGCTCGACAGAGCGTGCAGTCGCCGAATGCACGCTACGCTTCATATCGCCACCTACTATCGAAGCGGGAACTTCCCTTTGTGCGAGCTCGGCGGCACCATACCGGACCACATGTATTTTGAAAGCTTGTGTGGCAGGTGAAAAATAAATACAAAAAAGGTAAATAACTTAGACACCTTCTTATTTAATAAAATTAAATTACCATATTCTGGAAAACCATCATATTCATCACTACATGTATTTTTAAATATTGCAGATATATTATCAATCTGACCGATCAGAGAGCGGAATATATATATATATATATATATATATATATTATAATTGAAAACATTTCTGTGTTCTGATTTTTTCTTAATAAGACATTACTCTTCTTGTTCTCGTTTCCTTGGTGTTCGGATTTGCTGGCCGACCCGAGGACATTATGTAGCTGACGATCTAGGTGGAGTGTAGAAAATAAAGCTGAATGATGATTTGCTGGTGTAGCTTTTTGTGTGTGCTCAGCCTTATTGAAATCTTTCTCGCTTTAATGTTATTTGATTTAAAAAGAAGACGAATGCACTCAGAAAGCATAGAATGTTAGACAAACACTAAATAAAACACAATTTCGGCAATTCTCTTTTTAGAAAAGTTTTAACATAAATCATTATAGCAAAAGCTATGCGCTTTAAATCACAATGCAAAACCTCTTGATATCAATTATCCACCCCGCTTATGGGCTACGTGTACCACCAAATTGGTGTCGACATAAAAACGGTGTCGGGGCAGGGTTAAGCTGGAGGATCGGTAACATAACTGTCATACGAGAGCAATGGTCCCAGCAGCGATGGGACGCCAGTTTTCGTTACAAAAAAAAAAAAAAAAGCCGAATGCTGGCTGAAGTGGCAGTTCACGGACTATCTGCTCGGTGCCGTGTGTAACGCGCGCAACAGGTTGTTGCTTTGGGAGAACGTGACCAAAGGTGCCTTAAGGGCAATGCATTCAAAACTATTTTATTTTCAGTTGAAGAATTATTTGTGTCGGGGCTTTACGACAAAGTAGGCGCGCTGACTTTTTTCATATCAGAGCGTGCATTCGATACTCAAGAGCATGCAGTATATACCTGCACAAAATTAAATAACTTACCCAACCTTGTATGCACCTTCAGCTTTAAAATGTTTATGGAAGCGCAGTGTCTTCAGGTGTTTTGGACAAGCCGAGCGATAACTCTGAGAAATATAATGGTGTACGTGTTTTTGTAAACAGCGGAAACCAATCTACTTCCAACGGGCATGTCGTGTATTTGATGTAGATAATACAATTACCCAGTGCAGTACATCCTCCAGCTTCTATCTTGAGTGTGCATCACGCACTAGGGGTATCAACAGCACTTTGGTAAAATGCTTACTCACATCTAAACGAGCATAGGAGAAGATTGAGGCAAGAATCTCAGGGATTTTCAGCACGTGCTGTCGCTACACGTGCTCGTTTCTACGAAACGGTAACGCACTCAGCCGCCGATACCCGGCTGTGGGAAATAGTAGAATACGTGTTTGGCAAGGCACAGCCTGGGGGTTGTCCACGTCTTTCTCTTGGGCAGGTGGATAACACGGACGCAGAAGGCCGTCTGATCCTGGCTGACGCGCTCTGCTATTCTGCCAACTTCAACCCGAAGGCTGTGGTTGACATTGCAACCCTCACCGGTGTGTCCCTCGCTTCCTGTTGATTCCCCAGAAAATTAGGAATTGAAGAGCACCCCAAGCTTCGGACGTTAAAATTAGAGCTGCGTTCTCAAGATAGTAAAAAAAAAAAAAAAAGACACAAATAACTTCCCTTTATCCTGGACGTGCAGCATAGGTAGTTTTATATTACCTTCATCGTGAATAAATATAGATTTATAACCAGCGTATCTAAAAAAATTGCTATTTTTATTTCAATGGAATACACGTGGAACCATGATAGTATAGGTGGTCCCACTTAACTCAGTACTACCATATAACCTTTTGCTTGAACATCAACTCGCACGTTTGCTGGAACAGAAATGTTCGAAGGGGCAGAAGGGCTGCTCGAGTAGAATATCTGGAGTACAGCCATTGTTTTCAGACAAACATTTCTGTTGATTAGAGTCATAATTAATCTAGTACCTAAAATGCCTGTACAACTATTATTAACCTATTTTAAACATTTCCTTACTACAGGCACATCTTTTGTGCTATAATTAACATCGACTAATTAGTGGTTCTGAAGTAAAGGCTGCTATAATCTGAAATCTGATCATTTACAAGAAGGTTTGAAAATAACCCTCTTTCTGCCAGGGGTGGCCAGTATCGCGATACAAATGTATCGATATAGTATCTTAGAGATACTTTCGAGTATCTGTATCTCTGGAATAAGATACATTCGAAAAATGTATTTGTATCTTAGCAATGAAATACATTTAAGATGTATTGCTTGTATCGCAATATTTTTGCCAGATTTAGGTATCTCGTTACATTTATTGCCCTTTTTAAGATAAATTTAAAATATGAAAGCATCAGTTTGGTGCAAGTATGCTTCGCAATTTTTAACATAAACCCTCCCCATGACTTGACCCATCTCAGTCACCGACATTAAAGCGAAGTGGTTTCAAAAAAAGGTTTTCGGTTAGAATCGACATTAATACACGACTCAGTAGGGAACTGCCATAGAGACTGCTCTGAAAAAGTGTCCCCGATCTGTCCTCGAGCACCGAGCTAATGGCGAACACAACGCCGCCATTTCTCCCGCAGCGGCCACTCGAGGAACTGCACGTGACGCCTATTTTAGCTTTAATCGGCCATTTTGGCGCCAAAACAGATACAGCGGAAGACGTTTCAGGGGTGCCACTCCCGTCTCCCCAGCGGACGTACCGCGTCTTACTGCCGAAGTTAATATGCGCCTAGGTCGGGACGCGCTATCTGAAAGCACTGCTAAGGCATGGTTGTATTAAAACACTATTAATTGTGCCGCAAAACCTTGCGAACTAAAGATTTTAAAAGCATCACGCGCCCTTCATTTTGTAGCAAACTTCAATAAGTGTAATAAAAGAAGAGTCTTTTCCGTTTGTTTTTACGCAAAAACAGGCTTTCTAAAAGCTCAAGGTGACCACAGTACAGACCAATGATAAAGAGTGGCGCTGTTGTCGTATTTAGCTCGGTCTCGGTGGACGCCAGCGGCCCAGGTTTCGATGGCGAGTTTGCCAACTGAGTGTTTTAGTAACGTTGGCTAGAATAACAAAACCAACTCCTCTCACAATGCCCTTCAGTCTTTCCAATTTATCAGAGAGACCGCTCTAAAGAAGTTGATTGAAGAAAAAGTGCGGCCTTGTTGTCCGATCTCCCCACACTATAAGTGACTCAGAAGCCTATAATGTGACAGTCTGAGATGCGCCCTCACGTCAAAACAGGGTTCATTTCGGGCAGGCGCTTTTTAGCAAGCACGGCGCGCAGCCTTCACCGTTCTGTAACTATGTGGTTCAACCGGAGCGACTTGTTTTCTATAGCGGCATTAATGATGAGCAAAGAATTCGAGCTAATTGGAACAGCGTAATATCGCACAAAAGAGGAGCACAAGCAATAATTACCATTTGTTTTTGCCTCAAACTACACCCTCCCTACTTAGCAAATGCTCGGGAACAAATATATTTCTATGAGTTTCTGTATCTGTGTTCCGAAATACATTTTCGCATATTTTGCAAGAGTATAATAAGGATATCCGGTTGCATAAAAGACAAATGTATCTCAGTATCTGTATTTTTGAATTTAAACACATGTATCTCAGTATTTGTGTTCGCAAATACTTTTTGGAGTATCACTGCCCTGCCCTGCTTTCTGCCCACATTACTGTGCATGTTTACGATCCTAATTTGTTCCATGTGCGATCTAAAATGTACGCGTTAGCTACGACCTAGCAGCCTTGGAAAGTGCCTTGCTTGCGTAAAGGTGCGTGGAACGCATGTCCCATGGCTCTGTTTACTAACATTATTAGACTAGCTCAGTTACGGAACTGCTCCTAGACGCTGCAAGCACGAAGAGTACCCCCTCCCCCCACCCCTCACTCACCACGACTCGCCTCCCGTCATTCGATGCGCCGGACGGCCGCTATGGAAGCTGCAGTGTGTTCTACGGGATGCGTACGTTTCGAAGCGCAACGTCTAGACGGCGTTCCACCATACTTTATGAAAAACAGAGTTCGCAAACGAAAATCTAGATGGCGCTTCGAACGACGGAAGGTAAACTGAATTGAGTAAGGGGTATCCATTTCTGCGGGAGTTCCACAACTGAGGTAATCTAGAAACGTTGGTGTTTACTTTGTGTTAAAAAGTGGTCCCGCGATTTGCGCCGGATGACGTCCTAAATATGTCATGGTGCCGCCGGCCACGATCCTGGCGGTGTTTATTTATTTATTTATTTATTTATTTATTTCAATACCTTCAAGGCCACATGGCATTACAGAAGGGAGTGGGGGAAAAACAAAAGTACAAAATAGAATTCAACACATATTAGTTAACATAATAGTTTTCAGTGGCAGACTTGAATGCAGGAGCGTCTGTGATTGTGGCGATGGAGGTGGGCAGGTGGTTCCAGTCATTAGTAGTCCTTGGGATAAAAGAATCAAAAAAGAGCTTCGTGCGACTGAAAGGAACGTTGACTTTATGGTGATGATCATTTCGATGGGATACATACGATGGTTCAGAAAAAAGCTCTTCACTTAGATGCTGGTTGTGATGATAAATTTTGTGAAATAAGGACAAACGAGATAATTTTCTACGCAATGAAAGATTCAGAAGATGTAAAGTTAGTTCCATGGATGATACACTGGAAAAACGCGAGAAATTAGACAAAAATAAAACGTGCGCCACGATTTTGTACGGATTCAATTTGATTAATTAGAAATGCATGGCCTGGGTCCCACACCGAACTCGCATACTCAAGCTTGGATCTAACGAGGGTCTTGTACAGTTGTAGTTTTAATGATGAAGGAGCCCTTGAGAAGTTGCGGCGTAAGTAACCTAGCATGCGATTAGCGTTGTTAGCAATAAATTTAATGTGAGTTTGCCAGGAGAGGTCAGATGTTATATGGACACCTAGGTACTTGTACGATGTCACCTGCTCAAGAACAGAACCAATGTTGTATTGAGAAAAGTTAGTACAGGCAGCTTTCCGTGACATTCTCATTACTTTACATTTACTGGCATTAAGGCGCATTTTCCAGACGTCACACCAGTTAGTAATGGAATTTAGGTCAGTCTGAAGAAAAGACGTATCAGTATCAGAATAGATTACACGATAAATGACACAATCATCTGCAAACAACCTTATGGATGACTGGACATTGTTAACGAGGTCATTTATGTATATAAGGAAAAGAAGGGGGCCGAGGACGGAACCTTGCGGCACACCCGAAGTAACAGGGCAGGGAAGAGAGTCTGAGTCGTTTGCAGTTACAAACTGTGTTCTGTTAGAGAGAAAATTTTCGATCCATGCAAGAATGTTAGAGTCAATGTTTAGTTTTTTTTTTTAATTTTAAGCAGAGCAGTTGGTGAGGGACTAAATCAAAGGCTTTCGAAAAATCAAGAAATATGCAGTCGATTGAAAGCTTATTGTCTAGCGCAGAGAGAACATCGTTCGTGAAACAAACCAGTTGCGTTTCACATGAGAATGACTTACGAAAACCGTGCTGACGATATGTGAAAAATGAGTTGGATTCAAGAAAGTTAACTAGGTTAGAATAGATGATATGCTCCAACATTTTACACGGGACACTAGTTAAAGATATAGGCCTGTAATTAAGAGGAGAGTGAGCATCACCTGATTTAAACAAAGGTACCACCTTACCCACCTTCCAATCGCTGGGCAACAAACAAAGATCTAGGGACTGCGAGAAAAGTTTAGACAGTATTACAGAAGAGAGCATTTCAGTGTTCTTCAGAAATTTAGAATTAATCCCGTCAGTTCCAGATGAAGAAGAAACTTTTAAATTTTTTATTATGCTAAGCACACCAAAGCAATCAATTATAACAGGATCCATAAGTGGAAAGGCTGCAAGATTATATTAACCACAACATTTGCAAGATTATATGTTGCAAATGTTGTGGTTAATATGGCAGACGCCTGTTCTGCTGCAGGTCGCTCAATAGCTTGGCAGTCTGCTGAGGCTTCTGCAGCAAGAGACATGGTCGCCGCGATCACAGCAACACTTGCGTTCGCTCCTAATTTTGGCCAGGATCAACAGGATCGCGAAATTTTGACAAGACCGGCATATGTGATGTGATGTCAGTTATTTCAACTTCGGGACCACTTTACATGTAATGACGGGATCGGGCACTAAACCTACCAGTGGAAGACGGGTTCAAGACACCGCAGTTTTTTTTAGCCACTTACACAATTGCAACGTCTTTTGGAGTGCCTGTTAATATTCCCCACAATACTGCGATATAGATATGTAGGACGTTATTCGGCGTATTGTCTCTAAGTCACTTCAGGCTCTTTGATAAAACACAACACTGCCGTCCCCAGAGCTGTCCGCAGAGGGTGGTGATTCATCACCAGCTAGTCATTAATGATCCGTGTGCGGCATCGTAATATCTCATGTGTTGCAGGTTCTATGATAGTGGCACTGGGTGCCGGGGCAGCCGGGGCCTTCTGCTCCTCCGACGCTCTCTGGACCTTGCTGCATGAGGTGAGTGCCGGCTCGCTTCGCGCGGAGTCTCGTGGCTTACATTTATTTTTGTGGGTATGGGGGTCACGCTCATTTCGTTTACACTGTTCCCTTAGTTTTGATAAATTCATCCCTTAACGTTAATATTCATGTGTAACTTATTGTTCTTGTTTGATTCTTTTTGTTTCGTGTGAAACTTGTCATTCCAAAAATTCGTCATGCTTTCTAAAGTTTGACACCTTTATTGCACGTTCGAAGATGTAGTTCGGCTCAATAGCATGAAACTGTCTGGCGGTTTTCAGCTCTGAAAGCTTGCAACATGTGCAGAGAAAGTTAGCACGCATTATATGCGACCGTTAGTACGGACGCCAGTCGTTATAAGGTAGGAGTCGATGTTACACGGGCAAAACTGCCGACACTGGTAGCTCTTCGGAGTTTTCTAGGTTGTGTATTTCTGTAAAATAATGTACATAACAGAATACATTGGCCTAGACTTGTTTATGTGCTTGTATATATGTGCTTCGACGAAACTGTCGCCACCAAACACGTAATACGTCAATTAAATGTGCTGATTTTCCATCATTTTACGAAATCGGGGCAATTTAATGCAATGAGTTCACATTTTCGGATGTCAGCGAGAATTCAAAAGTGTGCTAAACATTCCCATCTACTTGCACCAGTGTTCTGCCCTTTCTGTGAGTGTTATTATAGTGTATATGAATGTTAATAAAATAATTTTTGTATGTGAGCGTGTAACAGGTCTAAGACCTCGGCTGTTTCTAGACTCAAGACAAATAAATAATTAAACAAATGAACAAGCACTTCTGCGGCCAACGTAAGCTCTTTTAAGAGGAACTCGTAGGTACACCTTGCTCAAATAAGACCCACACTACGCAAAACTTATTTCATGCCTGGAAAGACCAAGTGCCATACATTGCAATGAGCACGCACCCATGACACATTATGAAACAACCTGCTGCCGTATTAATGTGCAAGAAACGAGCAAAGGGCAGATGGATCACCAGATCGTGACTTTTGGATCAGCTTAACCTGCTGAAATCCTACTCTGCGGCAGTCCCTTCTCTTTGCATGAGCCAGTTCAAGGTGTGAAGCTCGACACGCGGGCCTTGGGGGTTACTTGACCTTTTCTTATGACTTTTTTATGTCCTTATGGCCAATCCATGTGGGCCCGCATCACACCGGTGCAGTAAGGCTCGTTGTACACGGAAGGCTAGAGGGGAGTGGGGAGCTTCCTTTTTGCCCCGCCAGTTTTTCGTGTACTAAAGTGGAAAGAGTTTACTGCACTGGACGGGTGCGGTGTGTCCCAGACGAATAGGCAATTAGTTTCGAACCTGAAAAATGCCCATCGTCCTTGTTTTTTTTTTATTTGTTTGTTTTTTAGGCACGTATTGTGTTTAATGACTGGGACCTAGCTATTTCCACTTCCAAAGTAGAGACGGAAGTCTAGAAGCCGGATGTTAACCGAGCGCTGACGCTGCGCTCGGATCCTCACAGAGAAGACCACCAGTGCCAGCCAAGCGGCATCTTCGAGCGCATCGCTATTACAACTCTCGGGGTAAAACACCACGTATTTAGACACACAGCCGAACTCTGCTCTGTCAAACAAGCACGCGCTCCGGACTTTCCCAGAGAAATAGTGCAACAGAGAACTACCGAAAAGGAGAGGAAAAACACGGCGCGCCGAGGAGACAGCCCGCAGTCGCTCCGCGATGAAGACGGTGATGCTACACTTCGAGTACAGTGACCACCACGGGTGGCAAGGTGTATTACAAAAGCTTGAGCGCTCTTGTAGCCTAAACAAACACGACTATCCAACTGTCGTGCACGGAACCGCGGCAGTATAGAGATGGTACTTTTCAAACTATTCGTTATGGTGTCATGCGATATAGGTACCGGGATCATATTCCACTACATGGGGTAAAGAACGAGCCCTCGGAACCCAGGTGGTGCACATCACTTCAACGCGACCTCGTTATTCATAACTAATAAATTACGCATGCTGTTTTTCGCACAACTCGGTCTCTACGTGTGTACACAGTTTCGACTGCCTTACACATCCCATATTTAATCTTTATTAATTTTTTTTTGTCGCTGCGTTTGGTATGCTGAGTAAGACAAAGAGACGATTTCTTTTTAAAGATTTGTTAAACATGAGAAGGCTCTTGCCTAATATTTTGAGTTCTGTGAAAGGAAAAGTTTTCTAAAAAGAGTACATTCATTGTTGCAATATTTACGCCGAAGCAGATATAGAGCCGTGAATGTCCACAGTATTGGTCCACCTCCTCTTCACTTTCTGTTCTCGCAGAATGTTGCGCAGAATGTTCTCACGAAATGATTTCTTTTTTGGACGTCGGTGACCTACATTGGAAGCCCGCTTTGAGCTGACGTGTGCGAGTGCTTGAAATCGCCCCGAGGAAAATGCGCCTTGCAGCATTTTCTTTTGTGGGTTAAAATCTGCTGGGTAATGCCCATTTTATGCCATACCTAACCGTATATATTTAAAATAGATTTGTTATGTCTTCCATTATAGAAACTGCGCTCTGGAGTACGTCGCAGTTTTCGAAGATGAGCACACGCTCTTCTCACAAAGCCTTCCACTTTAGCAAGACAAGTTCTGAAAAGCGTGTGAGTGGAGAGGAGCCCAGAAGAAAACCACCAGTCGTGGCGAACAGAGAGTTTTATGGGAGGAGTTTAGTGGATTTTACGCAGGGAGCTCCAAGTTAAATTTTACACAATTTAAACAAATAATCGATGCAAGTACGTTAATACGTTTTTGCACCTTGGTTATGCGCTTTGGTCGAAACTAAATGCAGGAATATTTGACGCTCTCAATTTTTGGTTTAAGTAAAACTCATCACATGTTTTACTTACGCTTAGTAGGTTATGTATGTGTTTGTATTAAAATTATCAGAAATGCTGTAATTCAAAACATCCATTTTTTTTTTAATTAGCCCGTGGTTCGAGATACACACGGGTCCATTTTTTTAGGAATAATCCTGCCAACGAAATAATAAAAACCCGCGAATATCAGTGCAGAAGCTTGCCCCTGTTGGACACTGCCCGTTTCGCATAGCACTGCTACCACAACGGGACGGAGTTGATGAGAGAGCACCGCGAACCGAGAGCAAGAAAGTGTTACATAAAATATAAAATGTGGACCTGTTGAAAGAGAAAAACTGGCAGTACTGTTCTGAAAACTTAATCCCTTTCAAGATTAAACAAGTGTCAGGTAAATATTAAGTTTGCAACCCGAAAGTATGCTGATGAATAATAAATGAATAGGATGGAAAATACATAACAAACCACACATGTGACCTAGCAAGTCAACTAAAATTTGTAAAAAAAAAACAAAAAAAACAGCGCGCATTATTGATACAATGCAAAACTAATTCGGTCAATCAACTGACATCACCTTCCTGTCAAGAAATATAATAACAGTTTTTAATATTGATAAAAGGTCTCAATGGTATGAAATCAAATCATCAAATGCCGTCGAAAAACCGGTAAGGAACGCGAATTCAGCTATTTTTTTTATTATAACAGGCATAGATTTATGTAAGATAGCAAGTACAATAACGATAAGAGAACAAGATCAAATTCATTGAATTCGCCCAGGAAGTATATCAATGTTCTGGGAACTTTGAAACAATAAAGTACATCCTGTTTGCCATTTGGAGCGGGCTATTGAAAGGTAAGAAATGCCAGTTGAGCTAAAGGTTATATTGCACGACCACCCTTCAAAAGTAGACGCAAAAATTAATTCGGGAAATACAGGCGTATCTCCAGTTTGCCAGTGATTGCCAAGGTTACGAAAAAGATGATATGTGATATTAATATTAAACATATTTCTGCAATCCATTCCACAATTCCCTGTTGCAACGACGGGCGCGAAATGCTGTGTTAAAATAAAAAGTATTTTTTTAATAAAAAATGCAATCAGCTTACGCCTTTGTCATCGGAATATTTCGGTCGTAACCATTATATCTTGTGCGTCGAACTTGTAATCCGTAATTAGCTGGATTAATTGGTAAATTTAGACATTCATATTGATGAAGATGCAGAACGCATCTCCATCATTTAATGAGATGCATTCTAAAAACGGAAATAATCTAATAACATGGCCACCTTCACACTTCCAATATTGGCACATGCAATACACTGTAATTAAAAAAGTTATTTGTCAAATTTTTTGTTAATTCAATATGACCATCCCTTCCTTAGTCTGCACCTGATGGCATAACCTAGGTGCAAAAACGAAATCTGTGGATGTGTTTAGTTTTAAAATTGATTTCAGAACACAATGTACAGAACAAGTGTTTCTGTACATTATAATGATAAACATTGTGGGGCCAACAAACCTTTCCCTCTCTTGCTTTGACACCATTCAATCATATATTTATTATCAATTCACTTTAGACTAGGTTTTTATATACTGTAACAAGAGCTATCTAATCGCAAATTTAGGCGTATCAGCAGATATGCTGGCATCTTCGTAATCCCTGAAAATATGCTAGAAACATTTGTGAATAATTAAAAAGAAATGCCATTTTGCAAACCAGCTGTTTTTGTGTACTAGTTTATTAGTTTTAGAATCAAGATTTTTGAAATGATAATTGACGCCTGGCTGAACAAGGACCGACACACTTTATTTGCATATTTGTCTCAAGAACCAAAGCAGGTGACTTTAAGAAAACGTGAACTGTACTCAGCATGTTAACAATGTCCTCACAGCCGCGAAACTAAGAGACTTATATATCATAGTATTTCTTAATTCCGCTGGTATAAACTTCATTCTTAACAAATATTTAAGAGAGATGCCTCCCAAATATATTTTTATGGATGTAACAAACATAGTAGAAACCACAGCATATGTTGTAATACTGGGGAGGATTTTAAATAACAAATAAAGTTATGGTGAATTTTTTACACCTAGGAGTAAACTTTTCACTTTAAATAACCTAGATACTCTCGTACTGTTAATTAAAACATATGATTATATAGAAACAGTATAATTCATATGTTATTTTATTGAAGAGATTCTGAAAGAATTGTTGTCTACTGAACATTATAGTAGCTTGAAAACTTGTTCGACGCGGAATCATCATCTGTTATTACCAATATTTTATACTAAATACACGACCTCCTAAATGAGTGCTGACGTAACCAGTTAGGGATATGCAAGCACAAAGTGGCACATATTTCTTGGGATGTTGCTCGACAAGGTTTATGACGACCTTCACGTTCTGCGGTGTTAGCGCAATGAAATCGTCAGTAGCACGCCATGGCAAGTAGCGTCCCTAACTGCCTCTCCCGACTACTCATAGGCGGGAATGACCAGTGGTGACCGACTCTGGCGCATGCCTTTGCTGGAGGTTTACCGCAAGGACATCATGAAGACTGCCCTCGCCGACCTCAACAACATAGGCAAGCCTGTGCCCGCCGCCTCAGCATGCACCCCGGCTGCCTTTCTCAAGGTGAGTGCAGGTCAGCTGAAGCTTGCTCGCTGGAAAGGAGTAAGTGGCCACGACCTTCAAGTCAGCCACGGTTCCTCAGTGAATAATTTGAGTGGTTGTGCACGTTCGTTTTTCTGATATGACGTCAAGTGATATCTTGACGTAGCATTCCAGCGTGAAGTTGCCTGACAGCCCAATATGAGGTGACATGATGATGTCACCTAATATCGTGTAGCCACGCACCTCTGGTACATTACAGTGTCACGTTACGCTAACGACGACGAATGCCTTACATTGTTTCATGACGGGAAAGAACTTATAGCATCTATTGCTGTTCTTTACGAAAATTCTTTACGAAGATTAATGTCCTGAAAGAATAAATACCAATGGCATATGCTGCGCAATAAGTAAAACGACCTCGAACTCTACGTGGTGCCCCTTAAAGCCCAATCTGTAAAAATAAAAAAAAAACAAAAAAAAACATAGGTGAGCTGCTATCTACAACCTAACGTTGGCGAGGTTCACGTCTTGGAACTTCCTTTCAAAAGTCTGGTGCTGCATATATACCGCCCTATGGTGCCGAATGCACACCATTGCACCTAAGTCGAAAATATGTTGTCTAAGATATATTTCTAAATTTCACATTTGTCAGGAATCTTATTATATTGAACCACAAAATAAATAATCTTTTACAGTGTACCCGCACTCATAAATAAAAAAAAAAAAAAAATATAGAGCGCCCTTAGTGGACGCCACCGGCGTTGCGCATGCGTGATTGAGTGTGTGCAAGACGCGCCACGTTTCCTATCAACAAACCATTAGAATGCGATGTTGTCGCGTAGGCTTGACTCCCCTCGTTATTTTTCGCGTTGCAAATGTTTATTCTACGTCTTCTTAGCAAAGTCTGGCTACTTTAAAGGAATCAGCGAAATTAACGAGGCTCGTCACACCCCAAAACATCACATGATTAATGTAACATGCGGCGATTCAGGTCGCGTGCACGCCGCAGAATGGGGAAGTGCGCGTGACTCCCATGGTGAGATTCTGCTCGCTTTTTCAGTCTCAACGATCGCTAGGGCAGCAAAATAAGCGTGGACGACAGCAGCGATGCTCGACGTCGATACTGAAAATCGCAATCAGAATCAGACCACGCGCATCAGGCATAAGCGTCCGTGATGGCCAGCTATAAAAATGATAAGAACTTTCTTATTCGCACTGTTTAGACCCAGCCTACTTACCCCAAGAACCCATCAAACCTAAAATTTATGTTGAGGCCTTCACTTTTTACAGCAATGATAAGTCTTCTTGCCGGTGTTGTTTGAAGGACCAGACGACAGTTTAAACAATTTTGAAAGAGCAGACGACAATTCGAACGATCAGACGGCCATTTGAATGTAATTGCGCACGCAATGTGGTCAGCGGGAGGTCCGGACAGCTTGACGGTTTTTCCGTAATAATGTTAGAAAAAAAAACAAAGAAATAAAAAAAAAAGTATCCGTGAATTCAAACCAAAGTGCTTTTCAGACAAGCAATCGTGGTTCGACGGTGTCTGGTTTTCATTTTCACGGCACCCATCCACGTTCTCAAATGAACCGAGCAGACAGATATCACAAGGAACTGGTCTTCACACCTTCCCGGCATTTTCCGTGAAGCCCCACTCGCGGCGTTTTAACGAAAAAGCAGGCTTTTTTTTTTTTTTTTTTAAGAGAGGAGTGTTTGTTCTCTCACGGCAAACTCCGGCCACCAACTCTGTCCGAAAGTGCGCCCGACGCGCCACCACCACTGTTTTGTTCAAGTTCAAACTCAAGTTTATTACCCTAAAGGGAATTCTCGTGGAATCCATTATATTGTAACGGGTGGTGACCAAAAAACAAAAATAAACTGGAAGAAATAAACGTTTAATGTGGAGAACTTGTGCAGAAAATAAAAGGGTACAAAAGATAATAACAGCCTCGCGGGCGTCAAAGTCGGCGTCACAGCAGAGTCGATCCCTGGGGCGAAACTGATTGTGGCTCGCCACGCGGAGCCCCTTATGTACTATCGTGAACAATATGAGCTGAAACAGCGCTCCGGCCTATGCACGGTACTACCTGCGCCGCCTGTCGCATCGCTCCCTAAACACGGCGCACCCTGAGGCCGAGATAAATTATCACTTACGCTCACTGCGCCACTGCGCTCTTCCGGCCGTCTGCTAGCCCGATGTTCACGTTTTCACCTAACGTGCATTTCAGTGGATTTCACGAAAGCGCCGAAGTGGAAAATGCGCTGTCACGCTCATATCTCCTCGAGGAGCGCTGCCTGACGAAGCTGCCTTGGCCCCTAAAAGGTGCCGATCTGAATATCATTGAAAACATCTGAAGGGGCATCAAGGTAGCCATGTCACGGCGTCCCCTCCATCGCGCCACTGCCTACGAATTGTGGAAAGCGATGGGAGGTGAATGGGAGTAGCTTCGGGGCTGAGCCAGACTTTGTGGCCGCGCTTTATGACTTCTTACCAGAGAGGATGAGAGCCGCGGTCGCGGGTCAGGGGAGAATGACGCGGTATTAAATTATTTTGCAACTTTTATTGCGCCTCAGGACCCCCTGAACTGGACTTCTGCCGATTGTAACAAAACTTGATGCTACAGTTGCGACACACTGTTTGACGCCGTTAACCACGCATACTTCTGAGTGCTGTCCCCTTCATCCCGATCTTCTTGTATAGTGCAGTTGAACTTCCACGCTGACTATTAATCTTTCGCGTCTGACAATGTCTTCTGCAAATATTTTTTTGGATAATGTTTCAATCTCCTTCTCTTGACAAATATATCACTGTTTGTCCCACCTTGTTAAGACTAGGAACTCGTAAGCGAAAAACTGGTGTTTTGTCAGCAACTTACTTGAAACAAACACGTGGGCCTAGTAATGAACAAATACTATTTTGGAACATTTTCATACTAATCAAGGTTAAAAACCTTTTTAGTAATATGTATGCTAACCGCTTTTGAACATCTGTGATCAGTGAACCAGAAAAAAAAATACATTGGAGCCGGACTAAATCTGGCATACAGATTTTGGCCTATATCTTACGATGTGCCACTTTGTGCATGCACCTATAATCAAACAAAAACAACCTGCAACGTATTTTGATATGACTTTCAAAAACTGTAATCACAGTCGAAATTTAAGACACTTCAATATTTTTTCTTCACCAGTCAGCGTTTTTCCTACGGGATTTTGCGCGATAGAGTAAAGTGAATCAATACCAAAAAGGGAACGACAAATGTAATTTTTTGTTCCCCCCGCCGCCCTACCACACATGCCCGCTGTCGCATCTACCGTCTAGCTTGCAGACAGCCGGAAGAGCGCAGTGGCGCAGCGAGCGCAAGTGAGAAAATATCTCGGACTCAGGGTGCGCCATGTGTGCGGAGCAAGGCGACAGGCGGCGAAGGTAGTACCGTGCGCCCGCCGGAGCGCTGTTGCAGCTCATATTGTCCCGCGATAGTACATGCGTGGTCTTCTGGAATAATCGGCGTAGAAAGTTCGACGCGTAGAACATTCGGACCTCGAAGAAGCCAACAGGATTCACGAATTTACCAGAATACTAGTCTGCAAGAATAAACAAAAAGACGCATCTCCCCCAGGAATCGAACCCTGGCTTTCTGCGTGCAAGGCAAGCGCAATAACCGTTGGGCCACACGCGCGCTGCCTACTTGGCCAGCTGCGCGCGCGGCAATATTAGAGGGAAACAATGCTGTGTTGCGGCAATAAAAATATACTATATATATTAAACAATAATTGCGGGTACACACACAAAATAATAAAACACACGAAGAAAAACTATATACAGGGATCCGTAGCACTGGTAGTTTATACTAATATAATTAGGCTATAGTGTTCGTTACTTAGGTCAGTTCAATTAAACATTGCTTGCAAAAAACAGAAGGATTTTGCTCTTTAACAGTATCGTCAATTAAGAAGTCACAGTTTGTAATAAAACGCGCAGTGGTGAAAAATTTGAATTAATCAGTGCGACAGATTATTGGCTCAAAATTCAAGGAATGATCATAGCGTAGAAAAATGCATTTTGAAGGCTTCCAGTATATCAGCATGAAAGATGGCATATTGCGATATGTGTTATGAGCAAGAAAAAGACGAGGGAGTTTGCTTCATACATCGTAGGAAGTTAGGTATGACAGATCCTTAACTTGGGAGATGCTGCCTTGGAAAAAATGGATACGATGCATGAATCGGGCTGCCTTGTCTTGAATTGACTGTAGCCTATTGATAAGTTAAGATTGGTGAGGGTCCCATATCTTACTGGCATATTCAAGGTTAGATTGAAAGACGGTTTTTGTATGTCATTAGCTTTACATCCTGACGGGCTTGGCAAAAGTGCCTAAAAACAAGAGGGATCGTCCGTGAAAGTGATATAAAGGTATTTAGAAGAGGGGACAGGGTGAAATAGCAACAGATTTGTAAGAGTAGGATGGAATATATGTTTTAGAACGACTGAAATATACAATATTTGTTCTCACAATATTAATATTCGTTTGCCATGTTAATCACCATTCCGCCAGAATGTAAATGCCTCGTTGGAGGATTCTTGAGTCATTGTGATTGGAAATCCGGAGGTATATAAAACAAGCATTACCGAAAAGTCTCACCGATAACTCAATTAATGGAGGTAGGTCAATAATGCAAACCAGCAAAAACAAGGGTCCTAGGAAGCTGCCCTGTGGCATACCGGATTTTTGCTGAAATTTGATGAGATGAGGTGTTGTCTATTGACACAGACTGTTCGCGATTAGCTATAAAATAAGAAATCCAATTGATGACATCCCGGTTTATGTTTAGAATTAAAAGTTTACCCAGTTATCATTGATGAGGGACTCTGTCAAAGGCCTTAGCGAAATCGATGAAGTTTTCATCGGTCGTAGAGGCGGCGTTAAACTGTCATGCAAGTCCGTCACAAATTCCAATAGCTCATTTTCGCATGAAAGGGTTTTATTAAAGCCACGCTGATTGGTAAAAGATAGCTGTTATCGTTCAGATAGTCCATAACTTGAGAATAGTTGACGTGCTTCTTCGTTTTGCAAGGAATACTGTTAAGACATATCGGCCTATGGCTGGACGGGTTATTGCGATCAGCTGATGTAAAAATGGGAATAACATTTGCAAACTTCCAATGATAGGATATTTTTTGAATATTAGGAAAGTTTTTTGTAAAAGTGAGCACAAAAGAGTGGTTATGTTACCTGTAGTTAGTTTCAAAAACGTTTCTAAATGTTTATTGTCCCCGCAAGCAGAATTTAGACGCAAATGGTCAATAATTTTATCAATTCCACAGGGAGTGAGTATTATTGAGTCCGTACTCGTACTAATATCATGAGAAGCTGAGGGTAGAGGAAATGACTCCTCGGTAAAGACTGAACTGAAGAACGAGTGAAATATGGCCGCTGAGCCTAAGGGGTAAATTGTTGTTACAATACTGTCATTCAGAACGGGAGAATGATTTTGACATTTAGGCTAGACCGTCTGCCAAAACGTTCGAGCGTTTGCTGATTGCATATTGGGCAAATTATGAAAAATAACTTTTATTTACTCTTGTTTATTGCTTATTTCTTTGTTTTTGCACTTTCCTCGTATTAGCCGAGAACTCAGGAGAATATCTTTTCCTGGCCATGGAAAAACAACAGTTTTTCGTTCTTTTTCATTTAGGGAATGCCAAAGGAAGTTATTAAACCAAGCGCTCGTTATATTCTTTCCTATTGACAATATTGGGACAAACTTCTCGACAAGGAAATATATTTTTTTAGCACAGCCCAGTTCTCTTCTTCAGATCGCGTGTCAAAGCGACCCAAAAAGTCGCGTGAAAAAAAGTTAAGGTACAAAGCTGTTTACTGGAATCAGCTTTCCTATAGTTTTAGAATTTATTCTTAACAACATTACGCTTAGCAGGAGAGAATTCTGAGTTAATTAGAATGGATTTCTTATCACTAATGGTTTATAAAACGTGGCAAACAGAAATACAGTCGGGCTCAGGCAAAAATAGAAGATCAAGGACAGAATGACCACGCGAAGGATATGGAACCATCTGAGAAAAGTTGCAAGATTGAGAGAACGACAAAGCTCCCTACACTCAGCCGAATCATGACCGTCCGTGCTGCGAGAACACTCGCTTCAGTTGACACCGGATAATTAAAGTCTCTACTCACGATTATGGGGCTTCTGGAATAGCTGTTGATTATTTAGATCGTGCATTCGCTCAAAAGGCCGCAGAAGTGAAGGGAAAACGATTGCGGTCGGTTGCCTACGCCAACAAGAATGAAACATCCTAGTTTCACACGAACGCACACTTCTTCAAGCTCGGAGTTAATAGCAGAGTGATCGCAGGAGAGAGTCTTTTTCACTGCTGTCATTACACCTCTCCCTTTCTACTCTGTTGTGCATCTTTCCGGAAAATGTTGTTGTTTCACAAAAACGCCAGCTCCATGTTCTCTACATGCTCAGAAAGCCAAGGCCCGGTTCCAAGGACGTACAAAGATGAGTTTGTTTATACTTCGCACATCCATCACTTGGAAAGAAGCAAACGCTGAACCAATCAGATCAACGTAGTTAAGCGTGTTATAGCCCTCCGCAAGGGGAAAGCACAGCGACGATATATCATTGCCTATCTTCATCGAGTGTTCTCGTGGGCTTACTTGTTCAGTACCCTTTTCCATTTATCAATGTATGGTAAAATATAAATAGGTGTATCGGAGTAGTAGCTCGAATGATCTATTCATGCGTCGTACGTAGCCTCCACATGCGAAGGGTAAGCCGAGAGATGTGGTCTTCCAGTAGCTCTGAAGGTAGCAACGATCCTTGATTATTCTATTTAAATCTCACGCAACTTTAATGCTAATTTGTGTGAATGCCAATATTAAAATTTTGAGTCATAATGTGTTAGCATTCATATTCTACATGAAAGACAAAAGCTGTCGTCGTTGTCTCCGGACAAAACAGTGGAAAGTGAAGCGCACCTCGTAGAGGGGAAGTTAGTAATGTAGGTCAAAGGCGAGAGGGAGGAGATGTCACGGGTGGAAGTCAATGCGCGCGCTAATGCTGGGGCAAGTCTGAACTTGCAGCAGCGTGAGGCAGCGGATACAGCTGCTGAGCGTGCAAGCCGGGTCAGTGAGACAGGGCAGCGGAGGCCTAGCTCGGCTGGCTGAAATGCGGAGCGAGAAGTGGCAAGCCGACGCGGGTCTGCGAGCGACAGAACCCGGAAAAAAAGAAATATCCATTCGTGGATCGTCAGGGAATGCATCAGCATGACCCTTGGAAAACGCCACACACGTCCTCATTTGTGAAACGCTGTCACTGAGCCCATAACGAAGTTTAAAGTCGCAAAAAAAACAAACAGAAGAAGCAAATGAGAAATCCGCGAACGGAAGCCAAAAGAGAAAAGAGGACAGCTATGGCGTTTCCCAAAGGAGGACGCGTGTGGCGTTTTCCCAGGGTCAAGCTAACGCATTGCGTAAGGATCCACAAACGGATTCTTTTTCTTGTTATAGAATACCATCGCTGAATTTTGGCAGCGCACCAAACATCCACATCTGCCTCTACCAGAGTGAAGAATGATAAGCAGTAATAACTAAATCATTATTGAAATCGTGATTTAAATTGTGGCTTACATCAAAAAGGTGTAGTATGACGATTTGAATGTAAATTGGACCTCCAAAAATATATCCACAAAAAACATACTATTAATGCTTTTATATCATTTGATGCTCTCGTATTAGAATCAAGGAATCATCAAGGAAGAAATATATGACTGCACACAAGGAAAACCAAGTGTTCTGAGCATATCGTAGCTTTCAGCTCTCTTACACTTTTTTTTCATTACCTACGTAGCATCCTACCGAAGCAAATTCAGTGCGCAAAAAATAAAAACTAGGCTAGCAATATCCTAATTCAATCAAGCCTGAACACGAAAGAAAAATTAAATAAAACTCGTTATTCCCTAAAAAACGGTTATTTTTTTATTACTGCAGGTTGCCAATAATTGTTGTTAGTAAAACCGTACTTTACATTTACTGTAATTATTCAATCCACATTTCATCAGTGATCGGCGAATTAATCAAGTTGCCATATTGAGAATTACAAATAGTGTAAAACATTACTGTTTTATAGCTTTAGGATGTACATCTAATTATTATGATTAATCAGATAAAAAAATCTGATTAGTATGAAATAAATCATGTTTAAATCAAATTAACCTTAGTTAAATAAAATGCTACTGATCTAACTACTTTCATTAAAAATAAGAATATTTGTTTCCCTGGTCTCAACTGGTCTGAATAGCTACCACGTTTGGCGTACCGTGGACTTATCTTCTATTGTGTCTCGGGTTTATCCAGGAATTCGTGAAAGCTGAACACTGGGCTCACTTGGACATTGCCGGGGTCATGCAAAACACGGACGAGGTTCCCTATCTTGGCGTCGGAATGACAGGTCTGGGCGACTACAAACTGCACTGCGATATACGTGCATTCCCCAGTGAAATGTCGTATATTAAAAATAACTTATTTGTCCAATAAACGCATATGATAAAAATATATAATATAAGAGTATGTACGAACCTTATAAAAACGTATAAGAGTAATATAAGATCACATCAGAAGTTATTAGAAACTTTATATAATCTTCTTATAACTTATATGTTCTTTTTTGTTTCTTAGGTGATCTTATAGAGACTAATGTGATCGTATGCGCTCATTGGATAAAAAAATTCCTTATTGATTAAAGTTGGTTACTAAGGTTGGCTGTGATATGCAGCGGCGAATGTGCCGGCCGCTTTACGTGCGATGTTACGTACCGTTAGTGATCCGCGGACACAAATACTAGCCGACTTCCGCAGAGGAAGATCTATATACTGGCGTCAGTGCGAAATTAGGATAGAAGCGCTAAAAGCTTAAGCCGGGCAGTATTTATTTATTTTTATTTATTTATTTTTCTTTTGGGGGGGGGGGGGGGGGAGGGGGTTGTTTGCATTACGATCTACCATAGAGTATGGGAATATCAATGGGAGCAAAAGTTTTTTTTTTCGCTAGCTCTGATATTTGTAGTACAAGTAGACGTGGAGACTGGAGCTACAAAGCTCGCCATCGGACTCATGTGGTAGCCGCTCGAACTCGAACAAAGCTAATGCACAGAATCATGTTCTCGCAGCCCTCGAGTTTTGTTACAGTAGAAAAATCGTTCATACTTTATCTGTCGATAGGTTTTCTCACTAGTTACATTCATGAATTCCAATCCTGATGAACTCTCGCGCGGATATGGGAATATTACTATTGTCCCGTTTGTTGCATTCGCCCTCCTTGCAGTTAAGCCTAAGACTCCCATCTGACAAGGCCGGTTAGAGGCGTCCCAGGCGGCAGGCCAGAGAAACGCCTAGCCTTAACCAAATTTTGCAATTCTAGACAGCTAACGTCGACCTAATAAGTTTTGCGCTAAGGTGTTAGTTAGGGCCGAATTAGTTTTCCTGTTCTTTTCCGATTCGCCTTACAATTGTAGAATTGCGGGACATAAGCCAGATATTTCACGTATCAACCAAACAACCAACGTGATGCCTAATTATAACACTTGCTTGGCTATTTAGGCACGAGGTTGCCAGTTGAGAGACCCAAATTCAAGTCTACTTATGACATTTCCTTGGGAACCGACACTCAAAAAGGCCAGCTATCAAACGGACAACCTGGCAGTGAGGCCTAATTAGGTCATTTGTTTGGCAACGTAGGAACAAAATACCGAGACGTTAGCAAAATAAAATTAAGCTTGATTTTCCTTGACTATTTGGGGCTACATAGGACAACAAATGGCAAGTCAAAATCCAAATTCCGGCACGAAGAACTGTTCTTTTTTGGTGAACAGTACCGCGCACAAAAAGACAAGGGCAAAGAAATGGAACATGCAGCAAACACAACCAAAATCTATGTAACTTTGTGTAAGGCCAACTTTCTTGGTTCGCTCCGCGCTCCTTTTTCACCTCTTTGTCTCTGTTGGTTGTAAATTTCATAAATCTATTTTATTTTACTTTACAGGACGGCCAGTTCGCACCTTGGTGGAGTTTGCAGAGAGACTGTCGAAGTTACAGAGCCTTTCATAGGAGCTTATCTCTGTGGATGTTTATCTTTTTTCTATCTTGTCTCGGAGCCCAATGGCTACAAGAAAGACTGCTATCTTGGAGTTTTCGGGAGTAATAGGCTATTAAACACTTAACATAGAATCTATTGACCTTTGCTGACTCTCTCTTTTATATGGTAATAAAAATAAATTCCATTTTTGTATAACGAGTAAACTTGATAATGCGTAAGAGTATTCATGTAAACCTAATGCAACTCTAGTGATTCAGTTTCAGCTGTATTTTGTAATAATCTCAGGAGTGAACTTTTCTCTGAAGAAAACCTGTGACATCTAGAATATATTTATGCGTGGCGGCTTTTAAATATGTCTGCAGCCGAGTTTATCCTACGTCATTTAGTCACAATTAGCGCTCCTGGCGTTTAGTGTATCTACAACATTGCCATTTTTCAATAAACAAATTATTGTTTTTTTGTAAGTTTTTGAAGCTGGGCTTCATGCTCCGTGCGCGGACAACTACATGGAAAGCATCAAGAATGCAAGACAGGCGTCACAAGCTCTTTGCAAATTCATTGTTAATCGCAGAAATATTCTCTGTTCTTATAAATAAAGGAAAACCGACATAAGACGTACATCATGTGACACAAAATATTAACACTCAATATTTTAAGACCTTAAATATTAGGTCACTACATAAATGATTAAAAATCGCGAGAAACATATTCCTTTTTTTTTAATGATTCTAGCAAGGCGGCAGATAATGCA
Organism: Ixodes scapularis; assembly: GCF_016920785.2. Lineage (NCBI taxonomy): Eukaryota > Metazoa > Arthropoda > Arachnida > Ixodida > Ixodidae > Ixodes > Ixodes scapularis. The sequence goes on along the minus strand of NW_024609879.1, from coordinate 43,463,162 downwards.
GGATAACGTGACGCGCCGGCTGTGCAAGTCTTGGGCATAACACTAGAAACTCACCATTTTCTCTATCATAAACGTCGGGATGGCGGTTGGAGTATTCTGAAAACAAAGATATATATATATATATATATATATATATATATTTATATATATATATATATATCAGGGTGTCGAACCGGAACCGAACCGAACCGAAAACCGGAACCGAACCGGTATTTTTTTCCGGAACTGAACCCGAACCGTTATATTGTTATCGCGATGAACCCGAACCGGAACTGAACCGGAAAAAAAATAACGGTTACCGGCTCATGTCAAAACGGTTCGGCCACGCGCTGTTGACAATGAATGTGCTATCAATGCCATTTGTTTTTTAAGTGCCGTCAACTGACACACACCTCGCTTACATATTTTCCTTCTCCACTCAGTCTTAGGAATATAAACGCTGCATCCATGAATCTTGACAAACGCTGCATCCATGAATCTTGACATAGGAACCAGTATTGTGCTGGTCGCGGCTTGCACGGAAAAAAAAGAATGGGAAGGCGTCGCAAAAAAAAAAAAAAAAAAAAAACCGCGTCACGGAATTTTATTTTCCTACAATCTCGTAAATCCTAAATGCTGCTGTGTGCTCATTTCGTAACACGTTTCTAGAACGCGCGAGTTCTTGAAGCTTGCTTCCATCGGAATGAGAAAAGAAAAGGCTGTGGAGTTTGATAATAATGCATCCAGTTTCGTATAGGCACTTAGAAGCTAACATATTTGTGAGACAGCGAACTCTTCTATTTTAATGTTTATCCTATTACGTCCTTCTGGCATTGCGTTCGGTGAAGTGTTTTTCATATTCCGTATCTTGTTTAATGAAAACTTCTTTAAGGGTCTAATTTGAGTTACCGAAGGCTACATCAAATAAAGAAAGCTGTATTTTCTCCCCACTCATCCTTCAGTTGCTTACACGCCGAGGTGGCGGGATAGTTAGCGAGTTCTACTTGTAAGTGGGTTTGTAAGGAGGTCGCGGATTTTACAGCTACTGCGTCGAACCCAATTAGATGAAGTCCGAATGCGTAAACGTCGGTGAGGTAACCTTTGAGCGCACATAAAGAAACCATTCCTGGTAGAAATCCCTGAGCCTTACACTACGATGTATCCCGTTTCGTATGTACTGATTTCAGATGTTTTGTTTGTAATTTATTTTGATGTTGCAATTTGTCATTTATAATTTCCGAACCGGTTCGGAAACCGGTTCAGCGCCCCGAACCGGTTCGCGGATCGAATTAATCGAACCGGAACTGAACCGGAACAAAATAAATTTACCTGAACCTGAACCGTAACCGAACCCGTATTTTTTTCGGTTCGACACACTGCTATATATATATATATATATAGGTGAGGCAGAGTAGCTTGAGAACAATGGACCGGGAAAATGTAATAAGAGATCCGTACTTGCGGAGTTGCTATGCTAGGAGTTTATTGCATGTATTTCGACAGTTTCGCCGAGAGGCTCGGCTTCGTCAGGAGATGGCATACATGTGAGGGCATCAGACTGTGCAAAGCAGTAAGGGGCCAATGGGGCGAGGAGGACGTGAAGTCACAAAAAATAAAAGTAAAAAGATATAAAAAAAAAGTTGTATTTGAGCGCGTTCCCACGTTAGGGCGGCGGGTTTCAAAGCTAAAGAGGCGTATATGAAATCTCCGATACCGATTCAACACGATCGATAAAGGAATAAATGAAAATCCAGGGACACTTGCAGCGATTAAAACGTTGTCTAAGAATTAACAGGGATCACCATTCTCACCCTGACCAAGTGGCACTGCATTAGCTGGTGGAATTGGACTATTATTTTGTTTGTGTATGTGTGTGTGTGCGAAACAGCGAGCCTTCCACGCGCGCTTCTGTGCACATTGCGTCCTTTTTCGTTGGTCTACCCACTCATATGCGAGATCCGCTAATATTCAATTTTCATTTCTTTTCATTGAAAGGCGAAGGAAACCTGCGCCTTCCGCGCTATGCTGTCCTGCTGCACACAATGTTACTCGGTCTTGACCCGAGGCATGCGTATTTATTTGTATTTATCTTAAGGTTTACTTTAATGTTTTATCTTTTAAATTTGCATTTTTAATTCTCTGTCCGGTACGACGACGGCTTTGCAACTATCCGGGGGTATTCGCCCCACCCTCCTCTGCGCCCCCCCTGCCCCGCGATCTGCTCCTTGCTCCCCTCTCCCCTCTCTTCCGCGGCGAGCGGCGCCCGAGGGGACGAGGGGTGACCGTCGCGGAGACGGACGCCCACATCGGCTTAGCCTTACGGACAATTAGTACCGAAGATGTCGTTCCAGAGCCAGTGCCGTCCGTTTATGACCTATTGTACCCACCGCAGTGTCGGAGATTTCATATACGCCTCTTTAGCTTTGAAACCCGCCGCCCTAACGTGGGAACGCGCTCAAATACAACTTTTTTCTTCTTTTTTTTTTTATATCTTTTTACTTTTATTTTTTGTGACTTCACGTCCTCCTCGCCCCATTGGCCCCTTACTGCTTTGCACAGTCTGATGCCCTCACATGTATGCCATCTCCTGACGAAGCCGAGCCTCTGGCGAAACTGTCGAAATACATGCAATAAACTCCTAGCATAGCAACTCCGCAAGTACGGATCTCTGACTTATATATATATATATATATATATATATATATATATATATATATATATATATATCTTATTCTTCGACGTTTTGGCCGGAGTCCGGCCTTCGTCAGGAAGAATTTTTACAGAAGATGGACGCGGGTGGTATTTATAAAATGCAACGGTCGAGTTCAAGTTTTAAGAACGGCGGGATGACGGTTCGAGTTTCCAAAGAAGCGTAGGAAGAGTTCCAGATGGGCAAACGTTTTTACAATGCTACGGTCGGGTCCGAATTTCGGCGGGGTGACGCTTGGAGCTTTCGTGAGAGGGAAGCGTAGGGCAGTTCGTGTCCAGGGGAAGAAGCTTGCCGGTAAGGGCCAAGTTTCAAGGACAGTGGGATGACGGTTTTAGCTTCTTAAGAGGGGGCGCAGGGTGACTTTGTGTCCGGGCGTGCAGGGATGACCTGGACGATAGCGTACAATAGACGACAGTTATGCGCGCCAACTAAAATGCTGTCTCAAAATAAAAAAAATAAAACAGCAGGGTCATTTGTGTTGCTTTGTGGGGCATGCATGAGTCAGACCTTATTGTTAGCAGTGGTACTGTGCTTGTGGCCGGAACTGGATCATCAACTTTTCTCTTTTATTTCCAGGTTGTGATATTCGTTTCCTTACTTTTCATTTCTAGGTTTAACATTGTTCCCTTCCAGGGGCCATAGGCTGGACGCTTGGCGAAAACGACGGCGAGAAATCTGGCAGCCGCCATTGGCCAACGCCACACTTGACCTTGGCGCCGGCCAATCATAGCCGCCGAATTTCTCGCCGACTTTTCCGCCAAGTGTCCAGATTAGGGCCCAAGGTCTGGGACCTGATAAAACGTCCCCTGATCGCTGTTGCTCATCGTCTGTTAGCATTTTAAGTGATGCCAGAGTACCGGGGCTTTCATTGGTTCCTTGTTTAATAGCGTTGAATCGGTAAATTAAGTAGGATTCACGCTGTTCGTGTTCGCGATTTGATTTTAAGGGATACTACAATGAAATTTCGGCGCTCGTTTTTTGGTCTATGTGTGTTCAAAGGAGCATTATCACATCGATCATACCAATATCTTTTTAAAAAAGTCTCGAAAATAAATTTTAAAACGAATTAAATGATTAGCAAAGAGCACCTGGTGGATGTCGCTAACGCCTCGTTTGTAATGCTCGTCTAGGAACCTTGGCAGCTAGTGACGGTGAGTGTCTCACCTCCGGCCACGACCAGAGAAGAGGGGAAGGAGGAACTCGCCTCTTCCCGAGAATGCCTTTTGTGTGTCGCAGAAGTCGCTATTGTCCAACTACATGATTATAGAAGATTAACCCGTCACTCGAAATTCGTACAAAAACAGCCGCTTCGGTAGCTGGAACGACTAGGCCATTCTCTCGACGTCAGACTCGCCGTAGCTTTGCTCTTCACGAGACGACCTACATCACTATTGCGTTTGATGTCACGTGGTCTCCGCTGGGCCTTTTTCGAGCGCTTGCCAGAGTGTAACGAAAAATACAGCCACCAGGCTCAAAATACAAACGTGGGATTGTCAGTTACGGATATTGTGGATCATATTCAACCTATTTTTGAACACGACAGGAATATTTCAAATTTCGTTGAAGTATTTCTTTAAATCCACATTCTAGGAGCGTGACTGACAATTTATCAAACCAGGGTTTTTGGAGAGCGAGATGTTTGAATAGAGGCAGTGTCGGAAGATTGATGGCGTGAGATTTGTGATTATTACAGCGCAGTCTAAATTCCGCTCTAGTCTGCCCTATGTATTGCATTTTGCATATCGTACACTCGAATAAGTACACGACATTCTACGAGGCACATGTTAAGTTCCCTTTAATTTTTATCGACAACTGCGAGTGCGTGCAGCTGACCGTGTTTGTGTGCTGCATCTGTCTACAGATCAGACATCCTGGGTGCATGCAAGGCCTACATTCGTTAGGTGGTGAGGATGAATTTATCCGAGAGTTTACTAGCGCGTTTTTGAGGTTCCGCGATTGTCTGTGGACTACTGCAGGGGCGGATGGAAACGCGCATTTAAGGCGCTCGTTTTGTTCGAGAATGTTTTAATGTCGTCTTTAGATATTATTTACATTAGGATTGTTCATACTATAAGTTAGATATAGATTTATGCGTTGTGTGTCGCTTTGCGTGGGGCGCGGGCTGATAAGGTCTGCTCGGCTCAGTTTCTTGGCTTTTCTCATTGCATCGTCGACTATACGGGGTGGATTCTTTTGTTTCTCTCGCACTGACTTTAAATTTTGACTGCTCGCATCAAGATCTGTCTTTTTGGAACAAATTTGTTTGAAACGATGAGCTTGGCTATAGCAAATGCTGTTCTTGCAATGGTGTGGGTGGTCGCTTTCATAATGCAGGTATTGCTGTCGATCTGTTGGCTTGCGGTACAGGCTCGTGGCGAGTTTACCTTCGTACATTTTAACGTTGACGTCTAACAAGTTTATTTAGGTTTGAGAGTACGAATGTGTAAAGCGGATGCTCGGATGAGCAGCGTTGTATCGACATATGGGGATGAGGACGATTCGTCACATGCGCACTCGTCACAGGACGATTGGTCACAGGACGATTCGTCACATAGGAATATTCGTCACAGGATGACTCGTCATGCGGGCAACTGGTCACATCGATCGGGCAGGGGACGATAGTAAATTGTAAATTTAAACAACTGCCCACCTTCCCTGATGAGGAGTTTCACGACTTCCCACTGCCACTTAAACCAATGGTTAAAAAAACTAATTGTACAATACTCATCCCCCTTTTCTTGCATTATATTACGAGCCTTTAGCAGGTTGATCTCAGTTGCTGGCTTGAACGAGCCAGCAACCGATTTGGCCGACTGGCAGCCAAATCAGTTTTTACTTTTGCCTTGCATACAACTATTCGACAAAACCATTACGTATCAGAATTCTTTCTGCTGAATATTTACGAGTACCCCTTGTGCAGCATCATCTCTCTGTTGCGATCACCTCCATCCTTTTGAATGTACTCTGAGTTCGTGCGTGGTGGTTGTGCGCCGTTTAGGTTTTACGTCACCTAGGTTAGCCTAGCCCCAATTAGCTGGCATGGGCAGGCGACGAGCTCTTAAAAAACTTTTAAAAAACAAAAAAAAACATTCTTTTGTTATGTTTTAGATACAACTACAGTCGGTCGATCAGGTTAATGTCCCGCAGGAAGCGCAGCACCGCCTTGAACACTTTCTGGCATTTCCTTCGAGGTCCATCTGGGAAGAGGATATCGACTGTTGCTCCCGGATTATTCATGCCACTTTGTTCATACAGCACAGTTCGTTGAGCTTCGTATGCCGGGCAAACGCGGAGAATGTGGTGCACAGTCTCTTTCTCGTCGCATTGCGAGCATTCTGACATCCGCCGTTTGCCCATCTTGACCAGAAAAGCCATCGTGTTGGCCGTGTTTGTGCGTAGGCGTTGCACCAGGGTCTCTGCCGCCCGTGACAATCCAGACAGGGCTCCTTTTGGCAGCGCCGGCTCGTTACTTGCATTTAGAAGGTACCAGCGGACGTCAAGTGCAGCCTGTTTCGGATTTGCCGGTGTCGGGACAGCCAGGATTTCCAAGTGAGCAGCTGCGGCCAGCCTATCTGCCTGTTCGTTCCCTTCAATCCCCGCATGCCCTGGAATCCACTGGAGCCACGCTGTGGATCCGCGTGCTTCCAACGATGCTAGTGACTTCCTTACGGCGGTCGACCGTTGCTGGGTCCCCGCACTCTGCATTCGCATTCTTCTGAAGGGCGCATCTCGAGTCGGTGAGCACCACCATTCCCTGTGGTGGCAACAGGGTGGCCGCTTGGAGGGCTTTATCGATGGCAACCAGTTCGGCCACCGTGGAGGATGTGGGTGCTTGAAGTCTACCGCCCCACTCCCAGCCTTTCTCTGGTATGCAGTAGGCCGCAGTGCTGGAGGTTCTTGCTTTGTTTACGGACCCGTCCGTGTATATTCGAAGCTTTCCCCTATGGTGTTCTTCCAAGTGTGCTTCAACTGCTGCTCTAATAGCGATGCCTTGCCTATCTTTCTTGAAACGCAGGTGCTTGATTCTTACTTCACTGGACACCTTGATTACGTCCCATGGAGCCATCCTTGCTTCGTCCGTCCTCGTCGGTAGTGGGTCCGTGACATTGTGGAACTCTTCTACCGCCTTGCTCTATAGCGATTTCATCCGGGCCTGGACTCGATGTAGGAACCATCTGCCCGGGTGGGTCATAGATAATCGCGCCAGCTAGTGAAGTCTCCTTCCTTTGGCCTGTCTTCTGAGCGACTCTGTCCCCGCCTCCAGAAGGACCACGTCGTTCCTGGCAGCGTTGGGAATCCCCAGTGCTGTTCGTAGTCCATGCCGATGTCGCTGTTCCATCCTCTCCAGGTCCGTCCGAGATGGGGCCATGTATGGGAGTCTATACATTACCCTTGACGGTTCAAGCGCCGTGTGGGCAGCTGTGATGGTCCGCTCCGTGCATCCCCACGCGGTTCCAGCCGTACGGCGAACAGCATTCATGGGAGGCCTGCATGTTTCCGATGTCGCTTTTACGCCTTGTGCCATCTCAACCTGCTTGTGATGACGATTCCCAGGAACCTCTGCTTGGTGACCTTTGTGACGTTCTCCCCCGCTAACACGATGCCTTGCGGCTGAAACCTTCTTCCATTCCCCCGTAGTTCAAAAATAGTCGCTCTCATATGGCCTCCGCATTCATCGTTCGGGACGTACGCAGAAGCTAAAACGTCTGTTACAAATTCTTTAACCTCGGGAAGCGAAAGACATGCTAAGAGGTGACCCACTTTGTCAGGCCGAACCAGCATTCAATGTTCGGGACCGAACCAGAAGCTAACACGTCTGTTACAAATTCTTCGCCTTTCAGAAGCCAAAGACATACTAAGATATGAGGTGAGCCACTTTGTCCGCCCGAACCAAATTGAACAATACATTTTGGGGGGGACGAACTATTGTGGGACCGGCTGGCCGCGTGACAAGTCGTCCGATGACGAATGCTCCAGTGTGACGAATCGTCCTGTGACCAATCGTCCTGTGACGAGTGTGCATGTGACGAATGGACCGTATCCCCGACCTATGAATTCCACCAGCTGCTCAGTGTGCGACCAGAAAATAAATATATAATCTATAAACCTTTCGTATATTAGCGGCTTTACTAAACTTGCTGAACTTTACTAAACTTGGACTCGACCGTGGCATTCTATAAATACCACCCGCGTTCATCTGTAAAAGTTCTTCCTGACGAAGGCCGGACTCCGGCCGAAACGTGGAAGAATACATCGTGCGTTGTTGTTTTCACCAAGGGTTTCTTTCTTCCATATATATATACGGTATACAGTAGTGTATTGTTGAGAGTTCAGGTTCACATAAGCACTGCTGATCTGTGTCATATATTATGTGTTCCCACCAACAATTCATACTTGAGTCATGCACATTTTCTTTGAGCCACCACACAGACATAGTCAAAGGTAAAAAAGAACAGTTAGATAACTTTTTTTTTTCGAATGTCGCCGGGTGTACTGTTTTCTTGGCTTGTATCGTTACGCCAACGACCGTTCGTTTCGCGACATAAAGGCTTTCTTTTCAGCAAGGTCTGTTTATTGGAACTGATAAGTTACTTAAAATTAAAGTCGAAAACCTTAAAAAAAAGCGGCGCATGAATCTTTCTCACTGCTCTCATGGCCATCTTAAGAATGTTTTGACGTGCTACTCGACTCCAACCAAAAGAGCACACATGGCAAGAAACGGTACTTCGAAACTAACAGTACGCACTCGCAACTTTCGCACGGGTATAGAAGCCCGAAAACTAAACAAACATGAGTTCTTGCCATAACTTCATTTGATAACAAAATAACTGGTTAGCACAAGGAGGACAATGGTGCAACGTTAGGAAGGTTCCCATTTTTTACCATGCAGCTGAGGCTCAACATGCCATTGATGGCATTGTTTTACTCCTTGTTATAGGGTTCTGTTGGTCACCCTCACCTCTCCTCACCCTGACTGGTATCGGCAAACCGGTAAGGTGCGCAGCATTACCGGACGCCTGCAGCTTGAGCAAAGATAGACTTCCTTGCAGTCTGGTCAAAATGACTCGAGAGATTTTGACTCTTTGCGAATGCAAAAATATTCGCAAAGAGTCATCACCAAAACCGTCTGCAAAAGGGTCTGTCAAAGGTCATCAGGAAAACCGTCTGCTAAATATTTTAAGAATAACATCTGCAAAGGGTCATCAGGAAACCCATCTGCGAAGCAAGCTTGGCGCAGTATGGCCATAGTAGCTTTGCGCCATAAAGCCCGGAATCAACAACAACATCTGCGAAGGGCCACCACTACAACCGTCTGCAGAGAGGGGTTAGTAAATTCTTCCGTAGAGTCATCAGCGAAACAGACTTCAAAATGTCAACACTTGAAGCCTGCAAATGTCTTCAGCGAAGACATCTGCGAAGGACCACCAACAAAACTATTTACAAAGGATCATCACTAAAACCTCCTGCAAAGGATTATCCGTAAAACAGTCTGCGAAATGTCATCAGCAAAACCGCCTGCAAAGGGTCATCAGTACAACCTTCTGGTAAACGTATGCAAAACTACGTGCGGAGGGAAATGAGCATACTCTCATAACAAGGGCCAAGAGCAGAACCGTCTGTAAAGAGTTATCTGAAAAACTATCTTTGAAGGGTGGTCAGCATCAGCACGACTGAATTATAAAGACTGAAAACTTAAAACATAATTGGTGATTGCACTAGCTCGTTCATGTTCATTAATAAGAGAGCGCATCAGAAAAAAACAAGGACAAGGAGGACAAGACAGCACAGAGAGTAACTTACAAATTGAAGTTTTATTGAAGAATACAATTCTCTTTTTTCAATAAAACTCTCAGCTGGAAGTAGCAATCTGTGCTGCCTTTTCCTCCTTATCCACGTTTTTCTGAGACGATTTCATCAGAATGAACAGGAAACTTGCAGCTGGTTTTGGCCGTCCCCGAAAAGCGTGATGTACGTACATTCGTTACAGGGCCGATAAACTCATGCGACCGTGTTTACAACCAGACATATATGATATAAACTGGGGCTGCACAACGCCTTGGCTCGTAATACGCCTCGCGGGACACAACAGACCAGATCACTTGACCACATCACGTGGTATGGTCGCGTCAAGGTGATGACGCCACTTTCATGACGCATTTTCTGGTGTAAAAGGAGAGTTACATAAATGACGAGGTGAGGACGACACATCTCTCCTCTAGCACAGTAAAATTACCAGCACGCGCCATTTCCACGTATTTTCGTGTTAATTTTTTATCGTTTTTTTCCTTCTCTGCTCCCCTGAATAGCCTATCGAATAAAGTTTTTTACGCCAATATATTGTTATCCACCTGTAATTAAATGTGGTACAACAATACTGTTATATCAAGTCGACCGTATATAAAGGGAATCACGCTGAATATATTTGACATCATAATGCTCAGTTCCGTAACGAAGCAAGCTTTGTACACACGGTGAACAAATTACTGATTTATTGTTTAATAAGAGGTCATTAGGAGTCCTTCATACTCTTAAAAAAATACCAAATGGGTACTGAAGTCCATTTTGTAAAAATTATTATACACACAAACAACGGAGACGAAGTAGAAGGGTGTTCACTAACAAAAGCTGTCTACACCTTTATACTTCTTCTAAACGCTTCTCTTGTGTGCACCCTTGTGCTGCAAAGACATGGTTTTTGTAGACCCTTCTACTACTTTAACATGTTTGTCTTGTGGACACCCTTTTCCTTCGTCTTCGTCTTTTTTTTGTGCACCGTGCCGTGTTTGCTTTGTATGAACCTGGTATGAACCACTGGCCAGCACTGCCACCCTAATTCGAGGTTTGAAGCCCGCGAGGGGCGCTGCTGTTTTCCTCACTCTAGATAGTGCACGTGCTACGCACGCGGTTATGTTTAAATCTTCATAGTACATGCATGTTTTCCATCGCACGAGTTTATATCAGCAAAGGAAGTTGAAGTATCTTTACTCTGGCTTGTGAAGAAATTCCACCAGGCGGCGGTACTCAAACTTCTCACCGGGAATAGACGATATGCAAAACTGATAGGTGATCTGGAAGCACTGTGTGGGCTGCCATCTTCGTAGTTTTATGTTTCTTGAGTTTCGGTTTAGTTTTCATGGGCAAAGATGGTCTGCCAGTGATTGTGATTCAGCGACAGTATTGTTTTCTTGCTTCCGATCCCCAATGTGGACGATGAACTAGGCCGTCGTTTCTTTCATTTCTGAGTACATTTCCAAATATTTTTTACACGAAGACGAATGGAATCATACGGTTTGGGGGTAGACTGATCCCCACCAATACCTGCAACTCAAGGTTAGTTTTTTTTAAGCTATTATTGTAGAAAGTTTTAATGTGTGGAAATCTCTGAGTTCTTGTAGAGGAAACTTGTGCCCTGGACAATATTTTTCCGGCGTTGAAAAGTGCTAAAAGTAGTTTCAGATGGCATCTACCTCAAGCACACTTGATGGATATCCACTTGGTTTATGAAGATTTCTTTAACCCTCACAGATTTACAACGTCGTGTTTCCCAGAACTACCGGCCTAGCACGTTCGCACTAAACAAAAGTTTCACTCTGCTGCGATAAAAAAAGAAAGTAAAAGGAGGCCGTTAACAAAGTAGGCATCACCGGTGTTGCTCCACCCGACGTCTGCGGCGTAGGTTTTCGCCTCACCCGGCGTTGAAATTTTAGCCACTTCGATGAACCTAAGCAAGTGATGGAATCAAAAGTGACGTTCGACGAAAAATAAAGCAAATTCCCTTCAGTGAGATTTCAGATAAACAGAAACGTCATATCTTCAAGAATATTTTATCAGCAAACTCTACCGTTTGGATTTAGAGGTTTTTTATAAACGTCGTGTCCCAGTACAAGATCAAGTGTATGGGCCGAGAAACTGAGGGAGAGGAGGAGAAGACAGTGCGCGGGGACATCAGAACGTCGAGTTCTTGTTGGAAGGATTAGTTCGGTAGGCCTATAATTAATTGTCTTTGTCCCCACTGCACACGTCGACCGCGTTTGATTGCAAAAGCCAAACGCCGGACGCCGGCGTTCCGCGATCTGGCGCGTTCGACGAGTGCAGCGGAGACAAATGCAGGTAGCTTTCGGTCTACTCGCTAACCATTCCAACCAGAGCTTGTAATTCTGACGTCCCCACGATCTCTCATCTACTCGTCGCCCTCATTTGATCGGCGCATAAAATTCAATGCTATGGATCGAGATTGTTTTCTGATTGTGCAACTTCTTTTTTAATATACAGAATTCATTGGGACGACTTTATGGTGTATTCATCTTTTGTCGTTCACTGTTAATCACACGCATCTTCGAAGGTACTTGGTGGCGTGGATTATTAAAACTAGCATATTTCAGCCTTGGTCTCATCCGCATATATTGAGCTGCTTCGTATCAAAAAGAGAGGACGACACCAGAGCATGAATAAAAAAAGAAATCACAAATTGACAAACTAGCTAGGTCAAACTTCATTGAAGATTAGGGGCCAGTTCAATACTGGTTTATACATAAATTTGCGCAATGCGATAACCTTCGAATGTTTTTTTTTCCACATTTTCGTTGATTATTTTTGTCAAGCGCGCTGCGTGAAAAGTAACAAATAAAAATTATAAAATTTGAACCCTGTTCACATTTGGGCTACCGTCATGCACGAATTGAAGGTATATCGCTGCTTCCAGAGCAGAACGCAGCGATGCCTTATCGTCGCATCTCTCGCACGAATCGCGGTCAAATGTTTACATAGTGTTTTGTCGGTTGGGTCACTGGTTTCGGCTTCGTTTTCTCAACGCTACCAAGATGGCCGACGTAGTTCTTGGCGCGCCTCTAGATGGCGCTCTATATTTAGCATATTGTCTATTACGCAAAGAAAAGGAATAATGTGAATAAGCTCATTGATATATGTAAATGGTGATTACACATTTGTTATTCGAACGGATGGCTACCTTCTTAACTTTAATTGCCGGATTTTGCTGAGTGCTTGAAAATCAACCATTAAAAAGCGCGACACGTCGTGGGAAAATTCGTCTCGCCCATGACATCATCGCGCTTGGCAGCGCGAAGGGTAAGGATCTATGAGGCTTGCAACTTGGCAGCGCCAATGCGAAACAATTTCCATAGACAAAGTATCCTAGAGCTGAACTATATCACTACCACTCCATCCGATGATTTTTGTCGTCCTGCACTCCGCTTTACCACGACCACCGAGTTCTAGAATTGCTCGCGATGCGGGTTATTTGCGGCTGTGTGTAGGTTACCAGGTCAACTATAATATCATTACTACAATGACGTCACAGTTCACGACGCTAGCGCAGGATCATTCGCAGCGGCGTGGCGGTCAAGCAATTTGGCTATTCGGTCAATCCGTGAGTTGGTTTATCCACAATTTCCCGCGAGTTTGCACTTTTTACGTAGTAAAAGTTACGAGTCCTTACCACAAAAATATCAATGAAAATAATTTACTCAGAACGTTCAATACAACGGACAAGGGAGACGCACAACTTTTGGCAGGTCCTTCTGTGTCGTGAAGTGGTGGACCGTAGTGATACGTCACGCCGCTGCACAACTCCTCAACTACGCAATATCACGGCATCTCGCAGTAAACACACATGTTCTTCGCGAATACTTTATAGATTCGACGCAGGCAAATAATTGTTAAAAAGAGGCGCTCGTTGGACGCCGGCTTTCGTCATTTCGTCAACATGGCAGCGGTTCCCGCAAATTACTGGCGCGGCCCGACATGATCTACTCAACGCTAACATTTTTCTCAAACCTCACTCGCTCGCGCAGGGGCATGACTCGTACGTGTTAATATGCCGTACTTGCATGGCACAGCGCTGCTCTCGTGAGGACATGATGTCAGCATCCTCAGCTGAAGCTTCTGAGGCATCCTTCAGCTAAGTTTGTGAATTATTTCATTATTTTAAAAGTATTTTCTCCCAGGATCCATTAGAAATGGATGGGTTCGACGTATTTCTTTTTTATGATACACATATAAGCAAAGAACAGCGCGTTTTCTTTTCTTGTTTTTTTTATATAGTTTTGAAATAATACAGCATATTAAAAACAACCTGAAAAAAAAAAAGAATACAACACACCAATTCACACATTTACGTGCCACAACTAATGTGCCACGAAATTGGGGACACGTTGATTTCGAGCAACGCAAATAAAAAAAAAAAAACGCTTACATATTTCCTCATGCGAACTGATAAAAAAAATATGTGAAGTACCGTCGTGTACGACGTGAATAAGCCCAGGCAAGCACCTGGCTACGAAGACCTTTAGTGCTATCTAAAGAAAGAATGCTGAGTTGCTATCCAGACTATGCGGAGAGCAAGTCGTCTGCTACATGCGTAGGTGTTACGGTGACGTCAGGATGACGCCGAGTTCTGATTGACTTCAGCTGAAGAGATGATGGGTAGATTTCATTGCCTAATGCCTTAAAACCTGCTCACTTCTTTTTTTTTTTTCAAACAGCCAATAGCAGTTTGTCGTTCTGACATCACCGTTACCCCCGTACAAGAAGCAGACGAACTTGAGCTTCGCATTATGATGACGAACTGCATTTCCGCGGCTGTTTAAATTTTTCCGACCTTTCATTTGGTCGGCAAACAATTGCCGAGTCCACACAAGAATAGTAGTTCTCGTTGAAAAAAAAAGACGTGTACAACTCCCTCTGATGCCGGATTAGAGTGCCTCTTGAGGAGTTCCTCCCATCCTCCTCCTCTCCTGCTCTCGTGCTCCCCCCCCCCCCCCTCGTCCTCTGCTTCTGCTCCTTCTCTTCTTTCCTCCTCCTCCTACTCGCTTCGATGTCTTACGCTTTTGCGATATACTGTGTTAAATTATCTGATAATGATATTTACATTGTGGTTCTCCCTCACCGCTTGTCCGTTGAAAGGAAATATAGTTCTCACATCTGGAAGCTCCATTATGTCTAAGTTCTGGCGGTGAATTCGAAAACGACAGCAGAACAAAGGCGTGGAAACGAGACAGCGTTCGGTTCAACACTTTGACAAAGCACGTGATACTCTCGATTTCATCACAGTTGCTGTCAGATCTGTCTGCAGAGATCTCGGCGTTTTTGATTTCTTCAGCAATAGTCTTGAGCGCGCTAACCCAAGATGGAGCAGCGGAAGAGCGAGTGCACGTCCCTCGGGGCCAATGGCATGTTTTCATGCATGACTGGTATAAACTGATGTTCTTTGTCTTGCATGAAATATTTGGTGAGTGCTGTATGCAAGATATACAAAGCTATCACGAGCAAGCCGTTGTCGACGTTGGCGGCACACAATTTACCAACTGCGTCTGACGTATCCCAGAGATCGATGGTTACAGTACAGACCCGTACCCATTTAGATGGCCACTTGGATAACAAGTCCACCCAACACCTCCTAGATACAAAGCCTGCGTGTTACGTCACATGACGTCACGTCCGGAGGTCCGGCAAGGGCGCTGATTGAATGCGAGTGCCGCGTCAGCGTTCACGTGAAGCTTGTTTCCTATCATAGTCCCACGCGAACGTAGACGTGACACTCGCATCTAATCAGCGCCCGTGCGGGACCCCCGGCCGTGACGTCATGTGACGTAACGCGCAGGCTTTAGAGCTGTCTAGGAGGTGTTGTTACACCACGTTTTCATACGTGCCTCCCTGTGATTTGTGAATAGTAATATCACTTGCACGTATAACGGGTAGCTGGCATATCCGCTCCTCCTCCTCCATTCGCCTTCTCTACTCCTCCCGCCCCTCCTCCTTCTCCTTCTCCCCTCCCCCCCTCCTCCTCCCTTTTCATCTCGTCACTCTTGAGCCTAGTCGAAACGGCAGTCTTGATACTTGTGACGCTCGTGACGTCACGTGTGACGTCATTATGGGAAACATCGCATAATCTATATCGAGGGACACACGTGGGGTCACGTGTCACCTCATAATGGAAGACTTTCTATAATGCAAGGCCCGGAACAAAAAAACTAAGGTTCTAGTCTGCGCTTTGAAGGTGACTGGACAGCGAAGATGTGTTATCATCTACAACAGTTGTTTACCAGGCGGAGCTCCACTCTTTTATATGGCAGAGAACTTCCGGTTTATAAAAAAAAGTGAATGCCGCTTACAACTCCCTGTAACGCCGAATTAGAGCGCAGCTCTTGAGGAGGAGGAGGGAAGGGCACGGGGGGGGGGGTTAAACTAACCAGGGGGGTCACGTGACCTTGGGGGTCACGTGACCCCCAATGCCGATGATGTCATCACTGACGTCACTGATGACGTCATCAGTGACGATGACGATGCGGGTACCGATGACGTCATCAGTGACGTTGCTGATGACGTCATCAGTGATGATGACGATGACGATGCGGATGCCGGTGACGTCATCAGTGATGATGACGATGACGATGCGAATGCCGGTGACGTCATCAGTGATGATGACGATGACGATGTGGATGCCGGTGACGTCATCAGTCATGATGACGATGACGATGTGGATGCCGGTGACGTCAGTGATGATGACGATGACGATGTGGATGCCGGTGACGTCATCAGTGATGATGACGATGACGATGTGGATGCCGGTGACGTCATCAGTGATGATGACGATGACGATGTGGATGCCGGTGACGTCATAAGTGATAATGACGATGACGATGTGGATGCCGGTGACGTCATCAGTGATGATGACGATGTGGATGCCGGTGACGTCATCAGTGATGATGACGATGACGATGTGGATGCCGGCGACGTCATCAGTGACGATGACGTCATCGGGGGGTCACGCGACATCGGCGGGGTCACGTGACCTCGAGGAGGGGGTCACGTGACCTCAGGGGAGTCACGTGACCCCGGTGGGGGGCTCGCGCGGTGCATTATGGGACATTTCCCATGATGCACCGGGGTCACGTGACCTCGGAGGGTCACGTGCCCCCCCCCCCCCCCCCACGAGGTGACGTGACCCCGGTGGGGGGCTCGCGCGGTGCATTATGGGACATTTCCCATGATGCACCGCGCGGTTACGCCGACGGCGACGCCGACGGCGCTCAAGCCGGAAACGGGCCCCTAAGAGCTGCGCTCTAAAAATTAACTAAGGTCTCCTTAACAACTCTGCTTGAAATGCAGATGAAACGTGAAACGGCCAATTTTCCAGGTGAACGCCAAAGGAGCGAAGGAGTGTGAGGTCTGTTAAACTGTTTCGACCATTCTTGTAAACCAAGTTGCCTCCTCCAACATCTAAAATTGTACAGCCGAAGGCTCTAGTTAAATGTCCACCTCTGTGGTCCGTGCAGCACTTATGTTTTGTATCACTGGTGACTTAAGCAAGCTCAACAGCGTCGCGAAGATAGCGCGACCGGAAGTTGCTCGGGACCAGACTTCTGCTCGTTACTTGAAAAATGTTATGGATTACAATTACAAATTACAGAGCCTGAACTCTAATAGATTACCGTTAAAAATTACTTTCGCTGAAAAGTAACGTATTAGTATACTCGTTACGTTACAAATTGCTTTCGCGTTACTTTTTCCGCACACTTATCCAGAAAACGATAGAAACCTTTTTTATAGTATTCAAACGTGTTCTACAACCACGTTTCATTTCTCATACTCCCGTATTATGGTAGTCCTTTTAAAAATAAAATATTATATTTAAGAGAGTGTAGGCATGGTGCCTGAAACGCGTCTCCGACTGGTGTGTTTATCGCGGCCCAAAAAAGTGGTCCCTCGATTCCCGCCTGATGACGTCATAAACGTGTCATGCTGTCGCCGGTCGCGACCCTGACGGCGTCCCAACAGTTGTGGTACAAATAGCAGACGCCTGTTCTGCTGCAGGTCGTTCTCCACTGTGACAGTTCACGGAATCCAGAGCAGCCGGAAGTTGGAACGTCTGGGACGCCGTGACGACGGCGACACTCGCGTTCGCTCGTGCTTTTCGCCAGCATTTCTACAGCCAACCGCCACGATCGCGACAGGCAGCAGCATGACACACCGGCTTCTGTGACGTCATTTGTTGCCACTTTGGGACCACTTTTGATGTATGGGGCGATTAGGACGCTAAACACACTAGTCGAAGACGCGATCCAGGCACCATACTGTAGGTGCACTCCGTTCACCTGTAAGCTGACAAGGCACCGCAAGCTGCAACCTCACCCGCCATCCCGCTAGCTTAGGGCCTCCGGAAATGATCCCTGGAATTGTGCAGACAAAGCTAGCGGTGCGCATTTTCAGTAGCAGCGCCTACTTCCGCTGCGAGATTTGAAGCTAAAGGAGCGATCTACGAAAGCTCTCTTTTGACGGGGGTGCTTCGCCTGTTATTCACAAGAAAAGAAAAACTTGGTTTAACGTTAAAAAGTATAGGCAATGCAGAATGCACGTGTCCCAGCTTACCTTCATGTGTTTCCGTAGATTAGAGTTAGTTGTTCTTGCTGATGACAATGGGTGTTTTTTTAGCAAGCAAAGTATGCACTGGAACTCTAGGTTGCCGTTCTCCTTAATGCCCTGAATTTTTAACATCTGATTAAGAGATGCCCATGGAGACGACGGACACTCCATGACTGAAAACTCGACTAGTAAGAGGAAAAGTTGCGGTTACGGGTTATCAATCGTTCATCGGTTCTCACTTCATATCAACATTCGTGAGGACCAAAAGAGGGGAGGGCATAGAGAGCGAGAAAAGCGGTGGCCATCGGTCTACCAACACAATAGAGGATTACACCACTTTTACCCGTTTTCTCCCTATCTCTTTGTCAGCAGTCCTTAAATGGCCTAACTCACCCCACTTCCTTTTTTATGCTGACAGTTGAATGTAATGCGAGGAGTGAACTCTACCACCATGCACATAAAAGTGAACCAAAACAAGTGTCTCCATTACCCTCCAAGTCGATGTTCTTAGCCTCGTGCCGGGCGCTTTTCAGCCGTGCCTCAGTCAAGAGCTTGCTAGAATGCAGTAGCGCATATCAAAGACAAAGAGAATTGGACCCCTCGCGCGAGGCTACATCGTCTATTACGCGAGTTGTGAACCCGCTTTTGATGCCTGTGCAGGTGGCGGGAGACGTCGAAGAAGTTGGAAAGGGTGAAACGGTGTAAAAGACGAAAACAAATAAACACGGAGAGCTTTCTCCTGCCCTGAAAAACAAAAACACGGTGTAAGGCGATGGAGAGTCTACTCGGCATTGTCTTACTTGGTGTTTGTCTTTCGTGTATTTGTTACTGCCTTGCCCGTTTTTCTGGTTCTAGTGACCGGTCATACAAAATTTATGTTTTCTTTCCGGCTATTTTGCCCTTTCTGGTGTTTTCTATTTATTGGAAGGTGCTCTCTTTATGCAGTTTAATGTTCTGCTCGCACTGCTCCTGTCACGTATTATGCTCCTGATTAAAGAAGTAACGAGTAATTTAAGTAATCCGATACAAATATTTTGTAACAAAATTACATAACAAATTACTCCCAAGAAAGTATCGTGGCAACTATAAAATTATTGAAAAAGTAACGGATTACGAGTAATCCGCTACTTCTAACGAATTACTTACGAAGACGACGACGACGACGACGACGACGATGACGACGACGAGCATTGCATTCAATTCCATTCTGATCATTTTTACGAAGTCAGCTTGGGACGTATGCGGCCGTTCTTGTTTGAGCAAAAGTCTCTATACCAAACGATTGATGAAAGAGAAATGCCTGCACTGTGTTAAGACATTTTTTATGTATGTGAGACTTCGTACGGCTGCCTTTGCCGCGGAAGCATATGCAACCCCCATCTTTACCGAGAAACGCATGCGGGTAGCGCTACGTGCTTATCATCGTTCGCGCACGACTTATAATCTGCCACGTGGTTTTGACACTTGTTTTGTGGTTTTCTTAATAAAACAAGTATCAAAGTCACATGATAAATGATAACCCTGCCGAAAAACCCAGTATAACTTTTCACTATCTGGATTATGGAACTGGAAATCTAACTGGAATTCTTTCTGGAAAACTAAAATCCAGATTGCGGACAAAGCAATACGTTTTGAAAACCTGAAATCCCGATAGAATCCAGATAAATTTCCGGTACCATAATCCAAACAGCTAAAATGTATACTGGGTTTTTCGGTAGGGAAGGGATGGGCGAAGGGTGATAAGGCGTGCACCTAAGTTTTCTGTCGGCGGACACAAAAAAAAAACGCGTTACGAGTTATATATAGCTTTGCTATACTATGTTTATTGTCAGTTATCGTGATAACTTTTCATAATATTATCAAACGCCCAATAACTTATGTCTCAACCTGCCGACCGGATGGCACATTGGAACATCCTCACGGAGTAAAAGCGTGGAGAATATCCAGGGCACTGAACGGTCTACGTGAACTTCCCGCGATTTGGAAAGCAGGACACGAGGGTGACCCTTCGTTCTCGTTGTTTGTTTGAGATAAGACGGCTCGTGACCGTAGAGTCCATCGCTGTCGGGGCTGGGGGCGACGTATCCGTTGCGAAGACAGCGGCAACACGATGGTGGCTGATAATATTTAGTGGTAAAGAATAGTAGTTTTGGCGGTGAAAACAGCCCAAGACCGCATGTTTGAGGGCTGAAAGCGTCGGCCCGAGTGGGACACTAATCCGCGTGAAGAGGCAACTGAGTGAAGATAATAGCGTCGGTACCAAAAGGGGCGGTAGGTCAGGAAGTGAGTATCTCCATTTGGCATTGGTATACGCGAGAAACAATTGTGCTTGTTCACACAAGCCTAAAGCCACCCTCTTCTCTGTATCGCGTAGACCGGAGGACATGTGTTAGAATCCGCCACCGCGGCATGTCCAGTAGTCGGCGGGGCGCGCTTTTGTGACGCACCTCAAGAAATGTGTCGCAAATGGCAATGCCATCCTATTTCTACGTGAAACGCTCCTGGTTTAGCTCTACTAACCTCCGGGAATTTCGCCTCGAGATCAGCCTTCAAGTATCGTTACTCCTCTCCACACAACTGACTCCCCACCAATGACACGAACCCCTCCTCTCAACCCAATTGACTCCTTTCTTCCTCATTCACTCGTTGACACATAGATTTGCCCCGTCGTGTCGGCCCGTGTCCACAGGGTAGGAGGAATTTAGCGGGGGAACTGGAATAGGGATAAGATCACGTGGCCTAAAATTTTTCGGTCAATTTAGAAAGGAAGTTGATTTTGTGTATAGGTCAGGTGACGAAGACATTTGACGTCAGTCTATCCGCTAAATATAGCGGGGAACCTGAATCGTTGTAGAGGTCACGTGACGTCAATTTTACCGATCAATCTAGCGAGGAAACTGAATATGTGGGTTCGTCACGTAACTTCATGTGACCTACGTCAATATTTCTGACAAATTTAGCTAGGAAACTGAATTTGTGTAGGGGTCACGCGACATTAAGTCGTGCGACGTAACTTTTCTCGCTAAATTGAGCCGAGAGGCTGAAATGATGTTGATGTCACGTGACGGTTTTCCAGCTAAATGTACAGGGAAAGTGAACTTGTGCATAGGTAATGTGACATCATGTGACGCCGTTCTCTCCGCTAAATTAGCGGGAAATTTAATTTTTGTTTAGAAATTTATTAAGGGAACCACTCCCCCTCATCGGGACAATCTGCAGCGTATATGTATTGGGAGTGAGAGAAGATTGACAGCTGCAGCCGTAGTAATATATTACTATACTCCGCGACAACTTTTCTTGGCAATGCAGTGGAAGGTACGTCCCGCGTGCCCTCTCCCATTTTGAGTGAACGCAGGCTCTCCTCCTCTCCCCGGAAATGGGGGAGGAGGAGAGCCTGCGTACACTCAAAATGGGAGAGGGGACGCGGGCCTGTACCTTCCACTGCATCGCCAAGAAAAGTTGTCGCCGAGTATACGGCTGTGCTTGTCAAAATAGTGAATCAACGCCTCCCTACAAAAACAGGATTTAATAATGTTAAAATAAACCCAGGAAAAATCAGCTGCCACTGAATTTTCGGCGATATTAATATTTTATTGAGTGCCCATTTAATGTTTTGTTATAGGTTGTCACCTAAACGTAAAAGTACAATTAAGCTTTAATTGAATACAAGTATATCTGCTTTATTTCAGAGTTCGATGAAACTTTATTTTAGACTGCCGTCTAATTTCTGTGGGGGTTATGCAATTATCCTGTCAAATTTAGTTATACTAAAAATGTGCTTCTTTATTTAAGAACCAAGTAGGGATACTTCCAACGCACGAGTTGAGGGTCATTCCCGTACGAGCTAAGATATGGAAGACCTAGGTTGTTTAGAAATGACTGTGAGCATCGTCTCTATTGATTTTGAGTCCCAGCACTGATCAGATGTGAGTGCTTGCTTCGTCCGACGATACAAATGATGGGATTCACGTAATTTTTTTAGTATAAAAAGTTTCCTCTTTACAATGCAAAAAGAGAGGGGGAGCCCCCCCCTCCCCCCCCCCCCCCCCCCTGGATACGTGCCTGGGGTCATGTAGACCATGGCTCATGGCTGGCTCTTCCGTGAATCGTCTCGTCAACACGTTGTTTATTACCGAGCCTGAAGAGGAACATCCTTGAGCTCACTTTTGCGCCTCTCAAGTTCGATAACTATGCATCACTCGGCGTGGCTTTTGCAGAGACAGCCTCACATGTGCGTACGCATCACATGGGTTGCGGAGTTGAAAATAACGCAAGAAAAATGGCGCATTAAAATATCAAGTTGAGCTAGGCTACCACAGTTTCAAGAATGGGTTGCGCTCGTTTTTTGCACTGTTAAGATAGATCGTTATGGCTGTTTCCCGTTCCCCTTGGAAGGATTTTTATCAACCTCCCTACAAATGTGCGCCCGGCCGCGGCGTCACGTCCCGCACAAAAGGAGTGCGGCATATCTCAATGGAGGAGCGGATACGCATGCGTATTCGCTCCTCCATTGAGATATTCCGCACTCCTTTTTGCGTAAACTTGCATGCATGCAAGTTTACGCAAAAACGAAAGGATCAGGAAGGAACGCCTTTCAAGGAGACCTTCTCAACCTTTCTATTCGGGGTCCGGGCTTCATCCCTTGTGGGCGTTTATTGGAAGAATTGGCAGTGTTCGCACTAGCACGTTCGCCCCCACCCGGGTTTGGGGGGGGGGGGGGGGGTCGTAGAAAGAAAAGTGGGGCTGGGTTTATTTTTATTTTTTCCACTAGAACACAGGGAAATATATCTTGCTGCGTGCCATCGCCAGCACCGCGCCGCATACAGTACGACAAAACTGGCGTTATCAGCCGGAAACAAAAAGAAAAACAGAAATGAGGACGTAGTGAAGACACAAGACGGGGACGCGTTTCAAGAATCATATAACCACTGACGACTCTAAGACTGTAAATATCCGGCCTATCACAGAGATGGGAGGGGACCTTGATTGCGACAAAGAGATCGTAATTATCACTAGCTTCAGGCCAATAACGTAACCAAAACTTTTTTTCTTTTTTTTTTCTTTGCGGGGGCGGGGGAGGGGGGGGGGGGGAGCGCTGCTTGGTTTGAAGTGAGGCAGGTGGGCGAGGGGGGGGGGGGGAGGTCGAAAGTAGAACAGACTGATTTCTGTTTGTCCAATATCAAGGAGCATGACGCGCTGCGTTATGCTCCTTGATGTTTGGTAGCTTTAATTAAAGCTACCTTCCACTTCAAGAATGGGTTAATATGTTCTAATGTAAGTCATATCACCAATATTACAAAAAGTTAAATTACCGTAAACATTCCGAAAGAAGTGTTCTAGGTATGAGTAAATTGGGAACGCGAAACTGCTTTGCGCTTTTAAATTCTTAACGGTTCGCTCACAAAAGAAATATAGGAAACACGCGGCCTAGGACTGCGCATGCACAGCAGTGGCGCTACATTTATACATCTGTGTCAGCGACGCGGCTTCCGCCAGAAGCAGCTGGAGGAGGGGCCCCGCCGCTGCTAAAAACGGCGTACGACTTCAGCTGCGGGGCACTGGCGGCGGCCCGTGAACTGGAGGCTCGTGGGAGTGGGCTGAGATGAACGTTAGGCGAGGGAAACTGTTGTTGCTGTCTGTCGTTTTTATTTTATTTTTCTACCGATGTATTATATTTTTTTCTTTATCAAACACTCGTGCGAAACGTCCCCCCCCCCCCCTTTTATTCTTTTTCACTTTGTCCCTACATTTTGGCAATCGTTCGTATTACGGTGTCTTACTATAGGCGTCATTATTGTTCGGGGTTTCTGCTTTTGATGAAGCTGCTTTTATGACGGTATCTTAGGATGAATTGCGCTCTTCATTTTTTTTTTGTTATATCGTTTTGTATAACGTTCGTCTGACCTATTGCAAAGGATGTGAACGTGTATAGATACGTTGTAAATAAAGTTGTTTTGTATTGGTAAAAAAAGAAGAAACAAACTCTGCCATACCATATTGTACGCGCCGGTTTTTGTTCAATCACCAAAGCTAAGTAGCATCGCTCTCCGTCAGTGCGTGGGAGGAACCACCTAGGAGCACTGAGTGCTGATAACACATTTCTTTTTTTAACTATGCTTGTGTTTCTCTTTCGTTGTTGTCTATCAATTTCCTTTTGGTACACTCCAAATCGTCACTGCAAGGGAACTGAATGTGTATATATACTGAAAACAAAACTTTTTTTTTTGTCAAAAAACAGAAAAAAAAAGAAAGTACATGCGATGCTGTATGTGCCGGTTCTCGTCCGATCACCGACAATAAGCAGCGTCCGGCTCCGCCAGTGCTTTACAGAGAGACACTTCGGGACTGGGAAAACTTTGTGTTGGAGCTTCGGTTTGGTTGCAATCTACCTATTCCCTTCTGGTACACTTCCATATCCCTATCGGCCAGACCATGCTCGACAAGAACGACGTTTTCATAGAACGCATTTACCTTTTTTTTTTTGTCATATCGTTTTGTATAACTTTTGCCTGACCTGTTTTGAAAAGAAGTGAGCATGTCAGGGGTGGCCGAACCGCGGCTCTTTGGTGGTCTAGGTGCGGCTCCCGGATCCCTCGTAACGGCACCCCCCCCCCCCCCCTTCGCCCCTTTCCGCGTTTCCCCAGGAAAAAAAAAGGATTTCAGAATAAAGCGCACTGTAGCTTGCAGTTTGGCAGCCTTGTACTTCCATACGTACAGTCGTACAGCCTTGTGCCCCCATACGTACAGTCCTGGGTTGGGCAGTGCCAAGATACAAATATATCGCGATAGTATTTCATGATTACATTTCGCATCTGTATTTTGTATCGCGATAGATTTTTCTCACCAGTATCTGTATTTCTGTATCGAAATACATTTTGAATGTTCCTTTGTATCGCGATACAATCGGTGTTGTGTCCAAGAGGAGACACACGGAACGACGATGAAGAAGCGAGCTCGAGCTGACCGACGCGAGCCAGCGAGCCTGCCAAACGCCGCCGTCTGCCGATACCGGAATCACCCTGACTGTAAATAGTTGTTCTATGTATACTAAAGGTTTATTCGTAACGGCTACGAGTACTTCATGGCCTTAGAAATACAACAAAGTGGCGACGAGGAGTCAACCTAGACCTGATCTACCGGGGCAAGAATCGACCGAACCAGGTACCGTTCATCATGGACGACCTATCGCGTTCGATTGGACCTTATGAGGAAGGAACAAGCTGGGACGAGTACGAGAAACGCCTTCAAGAGTATTACGAGTTGCAAAAAGAGAAGATCAAGACCGATCGGATGAAAGTTTCTGTTTTGATCACTGCCATCGGACAGAAAAGTTACTCCAGACTTCGGGATCTGTCGTTTCCTGAGCAACCGAGCAAGAGGACTTATGAAGAGCTCGTACAACTCCTAAGTCGATTCTACTCGCCTAAGCGGTTAGTGATAGCCGAGCGCTTCAAATTTGGAAAGCGGGATCAAAGATTAGGTGAACCCTCAACCACGTATTTGGCAGAACTAAGACGGCTGGCGGAGACCTGTCAATTTGGAGACAAACTCGAGGAGCAACTGCGCGACCGATTTGTTTGTGGTCTCAATCACACGATGGCCCAAAGCAGTGCCTAACAATTGAAAATCTGACTCTGACACGAGCTGTGGAATTGGTAGCGGGATTGGAAGCGGCTGAGGATCAAATGAAAATTCTCAAGGATGCACGCGCCACCGCTGAAGACGAAGTGAAACAACTAGCAAGCACAAGCGCTGCCTGCTGTCGTTGTCTCAAAACCAACCACACTCTACAAGATTGCCGCTACAAAGGCTACGACAGTGACGCATGTGGACAAAAAGGTCAGCTGCGGAAAGCCTGCAAAAACAGCAGCGTGCAACAAAGAAGAGGGAAAACGTCAAATTAGCATGGAAAAGGCAAACGCAAGGGACCAGCCAAGAAAGGAAAGGGAGCGGTGCAACAGCTGAAAGAGGAAGAGAGAGCGGAAGAATATTTAGTCCTGCGGACAAACGCGGAATTACTGACTGTACCACCCCTCAAGAAATGCGTCTTCATTAATGATGTGACTCTGGAGATGGAAGTGGACACCGGAGCTACGGTGACAGTGATTCCAAAGCGGCTCCAAGGAAAACTAAAGATTCGCGCGCTGGAGCCTTTCAGGACCAAGCTTCGCACTTGCTCAGGACAAAGCTTGAACGTCTGTGGTACTGCGGATGTTCATGTCACAAGCAACCAGAAGACCTGGACGCTGCCACTAGTCGTGGTGAATGCAGAGGTGCCACCATTGTTGAGAAGAAATTGGATACAAATCCTGGACGAGACATGGATGCCACCACTCCAGGTGAATACTGTGAAAGATGCACGTGGCTTAGAAGGCATCCTGGCCGAGTGTCACGAACTTTTCAAAGAGTAACTAGGGTGCTTCAAAGGAGTTGAAGTCAATCTGCAGCTGAAGCCAGGCGCCCAACCGAAGTTCATGAAAAGCCGGAAAGTTCCCTATGCACTCCAGCATCTGATCGAAGCACAGTTAGATGACATGGTAAAAAGAGACGTCATCGAGCCAATAAACTACAGTGAATGGGCAACGCCTACAGTCAACATTCCAAAAGGAGAAAAAGAGGTCCGGATTTGTGGCGACTACAAGCTCACGGTAAATCCACAACTGGAAGTGGACCAGTACACCCTGCCAACAGCCAATGACTTGTTCACGACTTTGAATGGTGGGCAGAAGTTCACTAAGTTGGATTTAAGACACGCCTACGAGCAACTGGTGTTGAATGAGAAGTCTCGCCAGTATGTCACCACACACACGCATAAGGGACTTTACAGATACAAGCGTCTACCTTATGGGATCGCCTCCGCCCCTGCTATCTTCCAGAAACAAATGGAGATACTATTGGGAGGGATTCCAGGTGTCTGCGTGTTCCTGGACAACGTTTTGGTAACCTCAGAGGACGATACAACGCACTTAGAGAGACTGCACGAAGTACTAACACGCATGAAGAATCCTGGACTTCGGCTAGCGAAAAAAAGTGCCTGTTCATGAAAGACAAGGTGGACTACCTGGGACATACAGTTAGCGGTTCTGGAATAAGCACAATGAGGAAAAAGGTCCAGGCTGTACAGGAAGCACCGGTTCCCAAGAATGTGAGCGAGCTACGATCGTTCCTGGGACTTGTAAACTACTATGGACGTTTCGTGCCCAAGTTGTCTACGATTCTAAAGCCGCTCACGCTTCTGCTGCACGAAGACGTGCCGTGGAACTGGTCACCAGTGTGCGACAGGCGATTCCAGGAACTCAAGGGAATTTTGAGCAGAGCCTTAGTGTTGGCTCACTATGATCCAGAGCTACCACTGATTTTGTCTTGCGACGCTTTCCCAGTTGGAGTTGGAGCCGTGTTAGCGCACGTGTACCCGGACAAGACAGAGCGTCCTATTGCTTATGCGTCAAGGACACTTGCTCGAGCAGAGGAAAATTATGCTCAACTAGAGAAAGAAGTTCTAGCGATCGTCTTTGGAGTGAAGAGATTCCATGACTACATATATGGACGTAACTTCATCTTGGTAACCGACAACAAGCCGTTGGCAACCATCCTTGGACCCAAGAAAGGCATTCCAACAATAGCAGCTGCAAGATTGCAACGTTGGGCAATGCTTCTGTCAGCATATCAATATACAATGGTGTGCAAGAAATCAGAAGACAATCTCAACGCAGATGCCCTATCTCGCCGGCCAATCGATGGACAAGGAGAAAAAGTGAATGACTATGCCACAAGTTTCTACTTGAGACAGCTAGACCTGTGTCCAGTCGACACGAAAACTCTGCAGGAGGCAGGACAGAAAGACCAACTGTACAGCAAGGCACTGAAATTCACTCAGACCGGATGGCCTGAGAACATAAGTCCAGAAATGGAAGCCTACTTCAAGAGGAAGTTGGAACTTACGGTGGAGGAAAAATGCTTATTGTGGGGCCAAAGAGTTGTTATTCCAGAAGCATGCCGAGGAAAATACTGCACGTGCTTCATGCTGTACATGACGGCATTGTGCGCATGAAGAGTCTGGCAAGACTGCATGCTTGGTGGCCCAACATAGACAATGACATTGTCAGAACAGTCGAAGAGTGTTCTCTGTGTCAGAAATTTCGGAACCAACCAATTCGAGAATATTTCCAATGGCCGACACCCGAACAACCCTGGGAAAGACTGCACATTGATTTTGCTGGCCCGTTCCTAGGGGAAAAGTTTCTAGTTGTCACCGACGCCTTTTCTAATTGGCTAGAAGTGGAGATAATGTCCAGCACGATTGCGGAGAAAGTCGTGGAAGCGTTGCGGAAGTTGTTCGCACTGCATGGACTACCGCGAACTATTGTCTCGGACAATGGACCACCCTTCCATTCTGAAGTTTTCGAAGAATTTTTAAGGGGAAATGGAATCCAACGCAAGTTTTGCGCTCCGTTTCCTCCGGCAACGAATGGTGCAGCCGAACGAGCAGTACAAGTGCTCAAGCAAGAACTGCGGAAACAGTCCGAAGGGTCATTATAAACGAAGCTTTCCCGAGTTCTGATGGCTTATCGTTGCACACCACACACATCCACTGGTTTCGCACCATCAGAACTGTTGTTCAAGCGAAGGCTTAGAACAAGATTAGATCTCCTTCACCCAGAGAAGCTATCGGAGTTTCAAGCTCAGAAAGAACCAAAAAGGAAGTTTGAAGAACGAGACGGGGTTTTGGTGCGAGACAATCGAAATGCAAAGAGAAGTTGGATTCCAGGCACAATTCTGAAGTGTCTTGGGAGAGCGCACTACAAAGTCAAGGTGCCGAACGGAGTTTGGAAAAGACACCTCAACCAACTTCTTCGCCGACGAAGTCAAGTTTCCGGCACCGGGGAATCCGAGTCAGATTCTCTGTTCATTCCCGAACAGGAGGAAAGTAAATCAGCGGAACGTGGGAAACCAGATTTAAAAGACTGTCTCTTCTCCGGGTGCCCGAACAACGTCTGAAAGCGCGAAACGCCGATACCCCTCGAGAGCACGCAAGCCGGTGTCTCGGTACGGACTGTGATTAGTCTGAGGGAGTGTTGTGTCCAAGCGTAGACACACGGAACGGCGATGAAGAAGCGAGCTCGAGCTGACCGACGCGAGCCAGTGAGCCTGCCGAACGCTGCCGTCTGCCGATACCGGAATCACCCTGATTGTAAATAGTTGTTCTATGTATACTAAAGGCTTATTCGTAACGGCTACGAGTACTCCATGGCCTTAGAAATACAACAATCGGGATGAAATGTATATCGTTACATTTCTTAAGAAATACTCCCCCCCCCCCCCGAAAAAATACCGAACGCTTTTTTTTTTTTTACTTCTGAGGGCACCAGGGTCAAGGAGATGCTAGGTCATTGTTACCATGCTGACCAAGGTTCATTCCGATTCTCCAAACTATTTTTCTATGCGTCCTCTTCTCTCTTTTTGAGAACTGTTGCGCACTCGGGGACTCGAACCAGGTGACGTGCCAGGAGTGGAGTCAGGGCATCTTGTGTCGTAGGTCCTTAGGTAGGTGTTTCTTGAGTCATTGTTTGCGGGCCTCCAAAGCCTGCTGCTAACCGTCTCTCTTGCCTCAGCGTACACAGTACACCCATCCGGAAAAGCTGAGTCACAGTCCGCTGCAGCACGAGCTTGGCGGTGGTTGACTTGAAATAGTGGCATAACTAACGCAGTGAAGTTGAACAGATATTCGAATGCGTCTGCGGCTGCGCCCGTAATATTGCACGGGTCAAGGGTACGTCATCAGCCGACGTTAAAGTGAGCCGCTGCTCTGGCGATCCAAAACCCATGAAGGAGGTCAGACGTGGCCTCGCAGTGCCGACCCAGACATCGTACACCTGCGACTCGTCTCGAGCGCGCTGTTTCTCGTAGAGCTCGCATCTGTGCCGGCAATATCAGATCGCAATCCACGAGGTCTCTGTTTTGATGATGCTAGGCGAAACTTGATGACTGCAATTCATGCGTCGGTTGCGGAGGGTCAGCAGAAGGGACCTTCACAACAGGGATGCCACCGTATCGTTTTTTCAACCGTAACAGAAGATAAGCCACGTCTTCCAGGATGCTTCAGATGGTTCATCGTTCTCGAAAATCCTGCACGATCTTCAGCGAGGTAACCTACAACGAAAGTATGTATTGTCCTTCAGCGTGTTAAAGTTTCGTGTTCAAGGCCACACCTACAGTTAAAGAATACCAGTTCATTTCACCGTGACGTCATCTGATAAATGTTGGCAGGGGCGTGGTGACGTTTCGATGGGATTTAGGATGACAGAGAATTTATTTAGAGGTCGAAGTCTTTTCGCGTCTCTCGTCAGACCGACAGGATGTCAGGGAAGGGACCACGGTCAATCCTTGATGAACCGTTTTTCTGAGCCCATTGAAGATTCCTCGTCGTCCGAAATCACTACCTTCAAGGCAAAGTGCCAAGCCTACGGGAAAGTAATTTCAGGATCAAAAACTTCCACTTCCAACTCCAAGCTTCATCTAATTTGGTCTCAAATGAATTTGAAAAATGTATTGCAGTATCAGTTATTTTATATTTGTATTTCTGCCCTCTCTAAAATGTATTCCTGTATTTGTATTTCCAAATAATTTTGCCTCTATTTAAAATATAATTCCGATACGTATTGCGATACACTTTAGCAGATATATTTCAGTATCAGTATTTTTGGTACTATTTTAAAGTATCCCAGTATTTGTGTTTTCAAATACATTTTTGGGTATTTCTGCCCAACCCCTGCTACAGTCAGACTCTGAACAAAAGTTAAATTTGCCCCCTTCCCCCCCCCCCCCCCCCCCCCCCCCGCTGCTCTTAGAAGCTCTGTGGTTTTGTTTGCGGCTCTTAGGCCAGGCCAGCCCCCCTGATATATGTCGTAAACAAACTTGTCTTGTTCTGGTATGTAAAAAAATATATATATCGGCCTCAGAATTAACAAAAAATCTGCTGTAGCAGAGTGGCGACATATTCGGGTTTCAATAGCGCCAGAGCAAAACTTTTTTTTTTTTTTTTTTTAAATCGTTTTATATTTTGCGCGTGTGTCCTAGTTCTTGACAGTGAACCTTTTTACAAATTATACACTTGCACAACTCCGCCCTGCACTGTATTTATTGTTTGTTCCACCTGTTGATCAAAACATTCGAAGGAAAAATAAAGAACCAAGCAAAGCTATTGCCTTAGCATATCATTTTCATGGTGTTCATTAAAAGGAAACTAAGATAACAAAACCGGGATAACTTGCACACAAACCTGGCCGCCTCCCCTTCCCCCAGTAACTACAGTTTCATACAAGGCGCTTGCTACGACTTTTTTTAATAACAGCAGGTGCCTATTTAGAAGCAACCGAAGCTGGAGTTGTGTCAAATCAAAAATGAAAACGTTCCTCTATAAAGAATGTGAAGTATTTGCGTCATTCGAAACCTGAACGTTCAAGCCGCCGGCGACAAGTCCCGGCTATGTTACCAGTCGATTGCAGCAAACGGAGAGCGGAGTCGCTGGCACAGAAATATAAATGGAATGGCACATCATTGGTCTCGCGTGATTTTTCTTTTATTTAGGCTCACGTTGACCTTCCACGGCCGTAACATTAAAAGACGCTCTGAAAATGTGAGTCTCCGGCCAATTGGACTTGAATGGCAAGCCTCTGTGCTCAGTTACTGAGTGTAAAATCGAACTTTCGAGCTCAAAGCAAAATGGATTTCTCTGCAAATAGCCAGTGACGCTAGGTACTTCTATGTCCCAATGTAGCTGATCGCGTGACATAAATATCCCTCTTTGCCGCCGCCGCGGCCGCAGCCGCGAGATTAAGTAAACCGACCCTGGGCAAGGCAGAAGGCATATAGGCAGAGTTAAATGCATTTTGAGGCCCCTCTTTTTGCGCGTGCTTTTTTAGTCCCAAAGTGCGTTATTCGTGGGATTGCCGAAGAGTTTTGTTTTACAAACGTTTTTTTGGAAAACGTTGGAAATATATACAAAGTGGCACTAAACACGGAAGAAAAGGATTCAGGTGGAACATACGTTCCTCCTCAACCCTTTTCTTTCACTTTTTTTTAACGTTTTTTTATTATTTTTTTTTACAGGGCAACAACCCCACGGTGAACAGGAGACGTCATCTCACAACAAGGCGTCGACATAAGCAGCGCGATACTGGATGATAAGATCCAGTGTCGCGGGATCGCCTCATTGGATCACAAGCATTTGAAGCGCATCATGGGAACCGGAAAAAAAGGTGTTTAGCTACTCGAACTACGTCGTTATAGGTTACTCCTCATCAGTAGGAAACTGCGTTGTCATGATTTCTTACCAGCATAGATATCATTAAAACGTCCGGAAACAAACATGTTAAGATGACCAGAGCGAGCGCACCAGCCTTTGCTGCAGACCAAAAACAAAAAGTTGCAATAAATACGATCGTGTATAAACTTTTAGAACTTTGCAGAAAAGATGGGGTCCCCATTGCAGATGAAAATAAAATAAATGGCAAATATTCGCAAAAAGCGGCTTATAAAACAAAGAAGTTAGCAGGCGGTACAGATATACAAAACACCCAGCAAATAACTTCAACGACGACAACCGCTGCGGCGCTTATGAAAAAAAAAAAGGGGGGGGGGAAAGCAGCAGCAGTGTGGGCATCTCACGCGTGGGGTGTCGGTAGGAGCATTGAAAATGAGCAGGTGGTTTTCGCCGTCGGTGCTTAGTCCAGACGAAACAAAGCGGCAGCAACTCGACAAAACTAGTAAAAAAAAAAAGAGTTCACTTTTTTTTTCAGCTGCTTGTTACACGTGTGTTTGATTGATTCCGCGGCGTTGGTAAGAATGGCTAACAAAACAGGGGAAAGGAATACTGTAGTTCAGCACACACGTCACGGTAAATAAGAGTCGTACGCTGCAATCTGCTACGTGCTAGCACTGTGTGGCCTTTCTTGCTATCGCATTTTGTTTCCGAGGGACTTTGACAGGTTTTCCGCTTGCTCGCTTGACGAAGCAGTTCAAAAGTAGATTCAAGTATGTTGTTGACGTACGTGTACAAGCAATCTTTGCACACCGTGCCTTTGTTTCGAGTGACAATCAGGGGCCTCAAATCTGCCTTCAGGTGACCCTTGTCTGGTGTTATATACAAGTGAAATGTGCGTCGAAAGCACGGCTGATGTTAACGGCTAGGTGACCAGCTAAGTCGGAATGTGGCGAAATTTTCGCATCCGAATATGTCTTCTTCTTTAACAGAATGTCTTTCGCGGTGTTCCATGTTCCTGATTTCAGTTGGATTTGGCAAGCACGATGGCAAATCTGACTGTCTGCCCGCCCTGCTTAATAGGCCTGGGTGTTCAGTTCTGCATCTGGTCTGTCGTCCATGAAGTTCTCCGCGATCTCCGTAGAGTTGTCATAATCACCTGTTGAGGCGTCAATTGCGATTTTGAAGCCGGACTTGGATAGTTCTTTTAGTTCAGTTTGAATGCTGTAGTAACTTAATTACTCACGTTTATTCGGTCTTCGCAAGCGAAAGAAGGTTTTTGCACCACATCGCAAAAAACTATTTTTTTTTTCATTCATAGGCAGCACATGGCATGCCTGTCAATTCCAAGAATGTGCTCGAGTATGCCAGACGGCAGCTGTTTGATCTACAAACGGTGGCCCATAGCAGACGTACCCGCGTACAAAAATAAAAATCCGAATAAAAATGTATATCGAGCTTGCACATTTTAATATATTTAGTAAATATCAAAAAGGGGATACGGTTCATTCGTCACATGCGCACTCGTCACAAAATGATTGGTCACAGGACGATTCGTCACACACGAACATTCGTCATAGGATGACTCGTCACGCGGCCAACTGGTCCTACAATAGTTCGACCCCCCAAAAATGTATTCTTCAATTTGGTTCGGGCGGACAAAGTGGCTCACCTCATATCTTAGTATGCCTTTGGCTTCTGAAGGGCGAAGAATTTGTAACAAACGTTTTGGCTTCTGGTTCGGTCCCGAACATTGAAAGTTGGTTCGGCCTGACAAAGTGGGTCACCTCTTATCTTAGCATGTCTTTCCCTTCTCGAGGTAGAAGAATTTGTAACAGACGTTTTAGCTTCTGGGTCTGTCCCGAGCGGTGAATGCGAAGGCCATACAAAAGAGAATATTTTTGAGCTCGGACTACATTCAAAAGGATGGAGGTGATCGCAACAGAGAGAGGTGGAGCCATGGAACTGCACGAGGGGTACTCGTACACATGGAGCAGAAAGAATTCCGATACTTATTGGTTTTCTCGAAGAGGTGTATGCAAGGCAAAGTAAAAACTGATTTGGCTGCCAGTCGGATTATTGCTTGTTCAAGCCAGAAACTTAGATGAACCTGCTGAAGTCGTAATATGATGAAAGGAAAAGCGCATGAGTATTGTAAGATTAGTTTTTCTAATCATTGGTTTATGTCACAGTGGGAAGTCGTGAAACTCCTCATTAGGGAATGTGGGCAGTTGTTGAAATTTACAATTTACTATCGTCCCCTGCCCGATCGATGTGACCAGTTGCCCGCATGACGAGTCATCCTCTGACGAATGTTCCTATGAGACGAATCGTCCTGTGACCAATCGTCCTGGGACGAGTGCGCATGTGACTAATCGTCCTCATCCCATCAAAAAGCACATATGAAGATTTCGGTTTAGAAACTCAATTCAAGGTGAAAATAGAAGTCTATCGCAAGAAACAGTAAAACAAAATAACAAAATAAATTTTCGGACCGCCTTAACGTGTCCGGGCATAGCGTAGCAGACGAACCAGTGGTAGTAAGCGCCAAAGATAAGGAAAGAGAGTAAATACTAAACCAAACAAGGCAAACTAAAATGCGCGATGGTTCCAACGTCAACTAAACAAAATAGAAAGCAAAATAAAACATAAAAGCAGGAGGAAGAAAGAACGCGGCGGCGTAACGTCGACTCAAACATAAAAATGAAGAAGAGTTTGAAAATAGTGAGGGTTTGCAAGACGGTCTAACGGGTACTGGCCTTTATCGTAGAAGACGCAGAAGACGTTAGTCGTCCCGGCGCTAACAATTGGAATTTCCCTACCGAAAAATCTGGTATAATTTTTCGCTGTCCGGATTATGGAACCGGAAATCTATCTGGATTCTATCTGGACTCTATCCGTATTTTTGGTTTTCAGAAATTATTCATCTGTCTGTAATCTATATTTCGGGTTTCCAGAAACAAATTTTCGGTTCCATAATCCAGATAGTGAAATGTTATACTGGATCTTTCGATAGGCTTGTGCACCGTATATAACGTTACCCAAATTCCCTTTATTTGCGCTACGATGCTTTCCTATTCATTTCCTTTGGACGCGCGAGGAGTCAGCTTTTTTTTTTTTTGTAACTCCACTTTTAATAATTTTGGCAATAGCGCCAAATTTGCATGTGCACAATCGGCATCTTCCAGAGCACACTGACATCGCAGTAACGTACGTGGTTCGAAATTGCCGTTTATTTCTTCATCTGGATACGATGATGTTAACGGGATTAGTCAGCTCGCCTGTTCGACACAGAGTTTATAAGGAAGATATTTATGAGAAATTGGGATTTCGATTTGTACCAAACGATAGGCTTATCATCGTAAAAATAATTTTGCTTTCCCGGCCGGGCATCATTATTCTTCCGCCATTTATTGAAACAATTCCCAAGCTTTGTGAATGCCCGTCAAGATAAGTAAAAAAATAACATATTCCTTAAAAAATCGTTCTCGCCGCACAGGCCTACATCCATGGTTGAATAGATATACCCTCAAAATATATGGAGATACAAATACTGGTACGCATGTAGAAAAGAGGTGCAATACTGACGTTGAAATACATTTATAACAATGTATCTCGATACGCATAAGAATTGCATTTGAAAAATGGAAAACCATTTGGAAATCAAATACCGCGATACATTTCTGGTGGTATGAAATACAGACTCGGAAATACATTCTTGAAAAAAGCGACATTTGGGGTGCTTTGGTGTGCACCTTAGAGCATGAGAAGAGCAGAAAAGAAGGATATTCTATAATACAAACTTTTGTTTTTAAAACAGCAAGCGAGTTCTCACTGCATGTTGGAGCCTCAACTAAACTCGAATGAAATTTACTGCAGAATTAACATCTCGTACTTAAGGAAGTAGTAAGGGAAGCAAGTGACTTTTCACCATGGCTCAAGCGCCGTTTTATTTTGGCACCTTTCTTTCCAAGAAAACATCTCAGGAAAGTCTAAATCAGTTTTGTGTCCTCCCAAATGACCTCAAAAACTCACTCACTTGTCAAATCCGGACGCCTCTTTCAGCAGTGACCTTATAACGTCAACGTGAAATCAAGTCCAAGGAACCCGTGTCTTCGTTATGTTAGTGGGGCGCGCCGACCGTCAGAAAACATCTCTCACCAAACTTGATCTTGACCTTCTGTATGGAGAAAAAACAATTATTTTAAAATTGTAACAAGATACATCGGCGCTAATAGTATCGCGATACCAAGAGTACACCAAAAACGTATTTAAATAAACATATATATATACATATATATATATATATAAAACACATTTAAAAAATTGTATCGCGATACCAAAATATAAATATATAACAGAACGTAATGGCGCAAGTGAGCTCGTGTATACTAAACATATTGAGACAACCCGAAACTGAGGTATACGAAAGTTGGCACCGAGAGACGTTCTCACCCTTCTCTTCTATCGATGTCAGCTTTCGTATTCCTTAGTCTCCAGGTGCTTCAAATATTCAGAAAACGACCCGTGAGTCGGAGAGAACGATAAGCCTGGCGCGAGTTTGGGAGTCATCGAACGACCATCAGTTTCGTACTTCTTTCCGTATGGCGGCGCCGCGCACGCCAGACTGGGTCTGCTAGTATACTATACTCGCTACTTAATCCAGCGGCAAAATCGACCTTTCAGGAGACGTCATGAAGCACGCATTCTGTGTACGGCTGACAGAAAGGGAGAGGGAAGGGCGAGGTGGACGTTGCTGAAGGCGTAAAAAGAAGCGATATGGAAGCGAAAAGAAGAGGAAGTTTCGCCTAGGTGTCCGTCACAAATACCGAGACCATCAAGCAGAGGATTTAGGTCCTTAGTTTATTCTCGAAAGAGAAAAGAGGTGTGACACTCAATGTGAGACGACGCACTATCCAGGTTAGTAACTTTAATATATGAGAAAAAAAAACAAATGCACGGCTAACCCAGTAAGAGGCTCCATAATTTCCGATATCACCCTATTTCCTCGAGTAATAGCCGCACTGTTTATGAGGAAAACCTGAGGGTTCACTTTTCCGCGGAGCTCGCAGATTGCCAATCATCGCGATCGACAGCATGATTCCAGCTGTCAACAGGACAGAGATAACGTCTTCGTGCGAATATATCATCTGTGAAGAATGCATTTGTATGGAGAATCGTGTTCTCGATCTTGTTATTCGCTATGTTATTTATGCGCACGCAATGAATGGCTGTAGATGTCTTCTGTGGGAAAGCAGACGCAAGAGCCTTGTTCATAAATATTGCTGCTATTACTCGAGTAAATATGATAATTTTCTTGCATTCAATGACCGTCGTTTTCTTGTTTAGAGCATTTTTAAAATATTATACACGGCGGTACCTGACTGACCCGCCCTGGCAAAATGTCGCTTACAGCGGAAGAAACGGATTGTGTGGCCTATTGGGCCCACTTTTGTTTATTTGTGATTGGAAGTTGGGCGTTTTTTCTCGGTCAACGCCTCACGCTTATTGGCTACAGAGAGTGAATAAGATGCCCGAAACTTGCCGTGCCCCGCCTTGTTAAGTTGTCCGTGAGCGAAATGGAATGTTGATAATGTTCTAAGTTTTATTACTGGCCAAATAACCGAATTATGCCATCCCCAATTCTAGTAAATGTAACTTTCAAGGTCCGACTATAACTGTGCCTAGTTATCGATTCGAAAGTTTTTGCACTATTCTTTCGATTTCTAACTGTTTTTCCCCGTGGCTATATTAACTTAATGCCCATTTATTAAAACCGACCAATCGAGCAATGGGATTTTGCTGAAATCGGTCGTTGACATTAATAATATATTCATTATATGCCTCGTGACTTTCAGTTTCACGAATATGTCTGAATTCGCAATATTCCCACTTCCATTCTTACATTCATGATTAACATATTGTATATCGTACGAAGACATGAATTGCACAGCATGTGTGCTAGCTGAAATTGCACAACATGTGGGTAACTGAAAGTTGTATCCCAGGTGCTAACTTTAGTGTCACGAAAGATGTCGCATTTGTAACTATTAGCGCTGCGTGTTCCTTTTGAAAAGGTTATGTTTAAGGGTCTAACTTCCATCGCGTGATCCATAAATGTTTACACGTATTACTGTGTTTGTAATCACAACAGCCTCACTCACGTACCGACTTCGGACATAAAAAAATGGGAACAAATGTGGTTCTGAAAGACGAACCACCAAATATTTTCAAATCCCGTTTAAACTCCACATATCCTCGACCTCGTTTTCCTTCCTATGAAAAAGAAATGCCAATCTTAGTTTAGTAGTAAGCGGCAGTAAACACACCGTTCAATGTGTAAGAGAAGAAGCTCTACTTTCAATTCCCGACTGTTGAATTAAAGTCCGATCAAATCTTAACTACAGTGAAGATATTAAGCAAATAAAGCGATAACCTACACGATTTTTGTTGCAGTCCACAACATTTTGTTATTTTTTTTATAACCAAAAATCTGCTTTATCTAAAAGACGCCTAACTTCCCATCATCATCTCTTTGCGCGGCGAGGTAAGGAATAAAGTTAATCTTTCATCTCTAACTAAACAATATTCCCGAACACATTCGGAATCTACAAAAAAGGACGTTCAATCAAAGTAATACCATATATAAAATAGAAAGAAGAGTTCTCGATTTTTTTCTCTCTATCTTTTTTTTTTTATTTTTTTTAAACCTTTCGCTATACGGTATGACAGCTTCTGCTTGGACTTCTGCTGCCTGTTATTTTGACCCTAGAAAGTGCCCGGAAAACTAAAACAAAACGTGTTCCTGGCCTTGACGCCTTTCGATGGACCGGATTCGGTCGGCCGCCTTCATTAGGCGAAAATTCCCCCGCACGCTGCGTTTTAATTACTTCCGTCGGGTGCGAATGCTTCGATCCGATATAAACAAGACAAGAAATGTCAAAAGTGCATCACCACGGCTCTCCTCATAGTTGCGCGTTCGCTACAAAGATATAGAGGGCCTCAGAACGATGAACAGACCGCTAAAAGTGACACCCGATTGGCCGCCGCCACGTTGCACATTTTTAGCCATTAGGCGCGTGACCTTATAGCTTTCCGTCTTTTGGTTTTAGCAAAGTACCGCCCACAAATGATTGCTTATTGATACTTGATAACAGTACCGACGAAATAAGTTATGTTTCGTTTGTTTTAAGTTTAAAATGTGCTTTTACGAGAAAAACTCGGGCAGCTTCGCAATGCCTCCGCTAGATGCAATCAGCCGCGGTGCTGTACTTTGGGTTTTTATCGGAGAGACACTGACCTCTGGGGCTAGCAGTAGTGAAAGAATAGTTTATCACGTTATTTTCTCAGCGATCGCAATGCAAATCTCGGCTGAGTTTTCCGTAAAGGCCCCAGGATTTTGTACGGTCACGTGTCTAGTGTTCAAAATTGGACAACATGGCGGCAGCCAAGCGGGGATCACTTTTGCCTGGTGAACGAAATACCGGTTTATCGCTCTAAGCCACTCTACCTCAAAGCAAAGCACAAAAAAAAATTGAGGTGTGCGAATACCGGTTAGAATTATAATCGTGCAATGTCACTCCTCGCTTTAACTCTGTTAAGAAAACCGATTGTCGTGGCTTTCCCCTACACCGCGAAGATTATGAATGGCGCAGTGCTACACCTCAATGTAGCAGACATACAACGTCCAGACATCACGTTATGACGTGACGCCCTGATGCCATCCTGCAGTCAGGTCTCATCGCGTCATAATACGACGTCACGCGAAGTATTTTTTTTTTTTCCTGCTAAAGTTAGCTAGTAAGTTTTCGCTACACCTAGCGGGAAGTTGACGCTGCCTCTACCCGATGTCGCTCGACGTGGTCACTGGACGAGACGTCACGGCGTCAAGCCGTGGTTCGGGAAATACCAGGCCGTCACGTGGCGTCAATTTTCTCGCTAAACTTGGCGTACGAGTGGAATACTTTCTAGGATATGGGGTTCCGTCAAAGAGCGTCTATTGACTTAAAAAAAAAGACGTTTGAAACAAACTGACAAGTAGATAGTATTATGTATTTTATTGTTTTATTTGTGTTTTTGAGTTGTTTTTTTTTTTTTGTCATTTTGGCTAATGTAAACTCAATGAATATTACGTAATGTTTGGTCTCGCAACGATGCGCCAGAGCCTCGACTCGACCCTCGACTTGATTGGCTAAGTCGAACATCTGACGTTAGAGAAGCAAACACGTGCTTTTCGACTTCCAGGAAAATGATACGATTTTGCGAAATATGTATGTCCAACAAAACTATAGGAAGAAAACAAGACAAAAGCAAAAACTGCAGTCCTATGTGTTTTACTCTGCATGAGGACTAACGTTGTCGGCTCTTCTATATTACACTATAGTCACTGTCATCCTATCATACGCATTGCCGTGTTTGTGCTTCCTGTTCAGCGACTGGCTCTTCTCGGCGTTCTTTTCGGCCAATACGACGATCTCATTGGCTGCGAAGAGTTCATGCGATGATCTGGACTCGCCACGCCCTGCGCTGCTTAGTTTTTCAGCGACTGCAGTTAGAAACTATAATAAGTAAACCTTAAATGTCCGGTTTCTATTTTAAAGAATTCGATTGAAAAATTGTAACGATGAAACCGTTTTTTGTGTGTTTTTTTAAGTATGACGCTTTCAATTTTATCAGCAATCGGCTTTAGCTGAAAAAAAGTAATCTTTTAAGACTGAATATTTGTTATAACAGCCTTACCAGCGGAAATTGATCATTAAAAACGTCGTTGTTACGTATATTTAAGTTGTGTAATCTTTATTTATGCGGGTACGTCTGCGACTGGGGGGGGGGGGGGGGGGGGGGGCCTCCCAATGTACAAGCCAGTGAACCCTCCACCTCGTACGACGGTGTTGTCCGACTCTTTGGGAATCCCGTGAATTTCGAAGGACTCCGCCACCAGTCTGCATAACTGCCGGGTCAGGCATATTTTTGGTCCAGAACAATTTGAGGGTGTGTAAGCTTTAGTTTAAACAAGTGAGATCCGAATAACCCGAAGAAATATTCCATAATCAGATTCTGTTTAAACGAGCGGTTCAGTCATATCGATGTTGTTCCTCCAATCTTATTAGGTCTGACAATAGAAATGCCGAGTATTATCGCCGCAAAGCTTCCCCACACGCACTAATATCGTGGCAACTTTTAA
Organism: Ixodes scapularis; assembly: GCF_016920785.2. NCBI lineage: Eukaryota > Metazoa > Arthropoda > Arachnida > Ixodida > Ixodidae > Ixodes > Ixodes scapularis. The sequence continues at coordinate 43,421,648 of NW_024609879.1, read as the reverse complement.
TGAATCGTGCACAAATTATCGGATGTTCTCCTACAACACAACCTTCTGAAAATTGCAAGCACCACGCCACACCCAAATACATAAAAGCCCCATCTTGCCGTCGTCAGAAACTTTTACGGCAGTGCTCTGTACACCAACACACTGTTTACAACTCAGCCCGCGCTTGCCCACACCGGGTGTGGTCAACGCGCGTGAGCAGAAACCAGATTCGATTGCGGAAAATCATGTGCGCATGCGCAGTGCCGACAGCAGCGCCACCGCAGTGTAGTGGCTTCAGAAAGTTGAGTTGGTCTATATAGTTTTTTCCACAGCGTAACGAATGTGCCTCCCTTACCATTCCCGTCTACGTTCATATTATAGAGCAGTAATACATTCATTACAAGCGGATACAGCTGCAAATATTCTGTTATATTACAATGTCGCTAACCACGGGACGAGCGTGTCGTTCGCTAGTCTTTAGGTGGTTCATGAATGCCGTTTTGGCTTACGAACTTCTGAAAATGAGTAGCTGGTTTCATGACGAAGCTGTAAATGACGAAGCTCTATATCCCTTTCTCTCTGAGATCACTTTGTAATTGGCGCTCTAAAAAGGACCCCTATCACCAGATCGTTATGTAAACGTGATGTACGTATCCTGTTTTAAATCCCATCAATCATCCTCCTGCCTAACGTCCCCTCATGCAGCAGCAGCATGCCGGAGCGCGTTTCACATCATTTCTTGAGCAGCACATCATGCGCCGCCTGCCTGACATAAATTGAGGCTACAGTTGGAGACCGAAATTTCCATCTAGCGACTACACCCGCTTGAGCGGTTATTGATCAGTTGCGAAGGCCTACATTCCGGAAAATGATTTTACTTCATATTAAAAAAAAAAAAAAAAACTCTCATTTTTTTCATTTTAAAGTAAGGTATCTCAAAACACAAATGAAAGATCACACCTTTGGTCGACCACGCTTCCCGGAATTCTCAAGAGTATCTGTTGTTCAATAGGGAAGTCTCATCTTGCGTGTCTTGCCCAACTCCAGATGGCGAGCAGGCACAACTTGGCCATTAGTTCTGCGTGAGCGGTCGGCTCTGTCTCGAGTACAATCGACCCTTCCAAAGACGCTCGTTATCGAAGAGAGTTCGAATTGCTGAGTTGGAGACATGCTACAATTGGTGATGATGTTTTATGGATGCAGAAGAAGCTGTTGACAGGTTCTGGTGATCCTAGGTGGTGTCGTCTTAGCTCGCATATAGGGTTTGGACGAGACCATGATGCAACAATGCTACCGGTTCTTAAATCTCACCGGAACCCACCGGAATCCATGTTGGAGGCATTTGTCGCCCTTATGCTCTGTTTTGTGTCCTTTGGGACGGTGTTCGCGCTATAGTTTGTCGACTCACTCTAGGCTTAAAATGGTGAGCTCAGCCGCAAATAATTGTTCCAGCACTAAAAGCAGGTGACAACGGAACTACTGTCAGGGTATTGGTTTTTCGAGAATTACAGAAATCATTAGGAACCAGGATAAGTAGACGCTCAAGCAGTCGGTTCGCCGGCCTTATGAATGGCTCCGACGGATACACCGGAAAAACCTCGGTCAGGCCAGTAAATACGGGAGCAAAACATGGCCAATCCTGGGCGCTAATATCTACGATCCCGAGAAAAAAATAAAAAAAAGAATGTAAGTGACGAAAGAGCAGAGAAAGAAAGCACACGAAGGGTTAGGAGTGTTCATTTTACCGCGACAAGTTGAAGTTGCTCAAGCACTTGTCAACTTTATTTAATTTTATTAATGCGTGATTCCGGTGTTTTTCTGCAAATAAGAAATAAAACAATGCGGAGAGCAAGTTGTCTACTTCTTGAGCATGCGTTGTGGTGACGTCAGAACCACGACGAGCTCTGACTGGATTCTATTGAAGGATAGTAAGTCGACCTCAAAGCAAGCTGCCTTGAGGTCTACCCAATATCCTTCAATCAGGACTAGTCTGAGCCCGGCGTACTGACGTCACCACAACCCCTACCAACAGTACTAGATTGCCTCAGTTCAGGAACTCCCAAGGATGGGGGTACCCCCCCCCCCCCCCCCCTCACTTACTTCAGTCCACCTCCCGCCGTTAGAAGCGCCATCTAGATTTTCATTTGCGAACTGTGTGTTTTATAGAGTATACGATGGGGGAAGGCCATCTAGACCCTGCGCTTCCACACGTACGGATCCCAGGGACTACACTGCAGTTAACAAAACAGCCGTCCAGGCGCGTGGAACGACGGGAGGCGATTCGTCGTGACGGGGGGGGGGGGGGGGGGGGGGGAGAGGAGGGGGGATGGTTAACTGCTTGTGCATGCAGTAACCCCGCGCTATAGTTTGCCGACTCACTCCAGGCTTAAAACTGTAAAGTCTGTACCAATACGAACTTGCGCTCCGTATTGGTACAGACTTTACAGGTGATGTTTTGCCGCTTCTTTGCAATGGCGTCCCGCGATCCTATTTTAACGTCTACATTTTTTTGCTCTTTCCATATCTCTTGTGGTTCGGGCAACCTAGCGAGCACTCACTAAATATCAGTGCGTCATATTTTAACAATACGATCCGGAAAACTACTCTTCCTACGGGGCCACTTCGTGGGCCGAACGCGCGCGGCATGTGACGAATTCGTGACTTCGTGGGTCCCGGTCGGCTTCTGCCTTATGGCTAATCGGCGCTGCTCAAAGCTTTTTTTTTTTTGTGAAATATAAATTATATGTCGCCCGAACTTTTTCAATTATGTATGAAAGAAATCTTTATTCAATATTTTAAATCAGAAACGAAGCAAATGGGGTTTAGAAATTACGAAAACAAGAGACAACGCCCGGTGACCCATCGACATATCCACCACCATGCTGGCGACGGCCGGCGCAGGCTTCTCCGAAAATACTAGCAGACGACGCGCAACGCCGGTGGCAAACTTTGCAAGAAGCGTAAGTACGAATTTGAATCCTGCGGTCTCGCGTCACAGGAGGTCCGCCCGGAACTTCTCCGGGACTTGAGCGTCGTCGAGTTGGGGCCGAGAGGCTTCGCCAGCGCGCTCTTGACACTTAGGAGGAGTGTCCTCATACACACTTCTGTGGAGACTTCGCACTTATATGGAAACTGCGGATCTGCAACTCCGACAGATCCGGTAAATTCATGCCGGTAAGCGCGGGGGAGGGCTGATGCGAGCAACGAGCCGTTCGCGTGCTGTGGGGAGGCGACCATCAACGCAAGTCGCATCCGATTGGCCAGTCCATTGGCCAGTCGATTCTCTTTTACCATTGGATACCCAAGCCAGGACAAGGGACGTCATAAAGGATGTTATTTTTTGCTTGTTTATGTAATTTTAATTTGCCTATAACTTTTGGAACAAAGTGAAGTTCGAGAAAAGAAATGTTTTACTAAGTTACTACGTTCAGTGCGCTCGGGTTCGGTGAAGACTAAACAAAAAAAAAAAAAAGACAAAAAGTAGTTTCAGGGTTTCTTGAACGCGTCGTCAGGGGCTCACCGTGACTGCCAACTGGGACCGCCAATGTCTGCTTCTATGCTCCGCCATTCCGAAGCGGCAAAATGCATGGGACATTACACTCTAGATTATTGCATAAATCAGAAATCTCCAAACTTTTTGGCCAAGGGGCCGGATTAGTGATAAGTCGCAGTCTCGAAAACCGACAAAAAAAGAGTAATATCAAACAAAGAAAAACTAAATGAATAAACGTAATATGCATTTGAACACAGAAATGTATACTGGAATAAGTATTACAAATACAGTGATTAATACACGTGGTTGAATTTGAAATTTAATATTTATTGAAGTATGACATTTGACAGCACGTGTGGCCAAGAAAACTCCTCAGTCATTATTGAAAGATCGCAACTTTGGCGAATTCACGCAGTGCAAAAGAGCGTTACAACTAATACTGGCAATAGGTAATAGTTGCGACAGAGGACACAAAGCGGTATGTACACGAGAATGCAATGGAATTTTAACATCGCTGCACAGACATGAGGAGACTAAAAATAGTAATGCTAGTGATAATAATGTTCAATTGAACATTATCATCACTATACCATTACCATTCTTAGTCTCTTCATGTCTGTGCAACGATGTTAAAATTCCACGGGTCCTCTCGCCATATTGTAACTTAAATAACAATATGGCGAGAGGACCTGCGTTACAATATAGTTTCGTTTATCTTTCTGGTATACTAGTTTGCTCTCTTGGAGCACGTAGCGGTGCCGTTCTTTTTTCGTGCATTCCTTTTTGAACCGCTAGGAGCAGGTGTGCTGGAAACTGGCTGCGGGCCGGTCTTCATAAAAAACAAAAACCACGGACGGCCGCTGCCGGCCGCACGGAAAACTTGCAGGGGCCGGATCTGACCCGCGCGCCGGTGTTTGGACACCCCTGATAGAAACTCTACGATCTTGACTGACAACGTGTTTACTCCAACTAAGGGTTTGTGAACTGCACTTCGTGTGTGGTGAGTCACCTCTTTGTTATTGACTAGGACAAGGAAATGGCCCGAAATGTGGCTAGACCAAGACAGCTCTGTGACTGCGGCACTACTCCTGCTGCTATAAAATGCCGAATGGCTCTAGCATGGCGCCAAGGCTAAGTTAGCAGACGACAATGTTGTTTTCAATTTCGAGTCTAACCGGAAGTGACGTCAGGTGCAAGAAGCCTATACGTTCTGTCTCCCAACGATAGGCTTCCGCGGACGTATTCAGTGGAAACCGAATATTAGCAATACTTAGCGGCGATTCATTTTCCTTTGAATTATCGTCTCGCCCTTAGTTTTGGGCGATGCGATCCTCTATAATCTTGCTACGAATGAGCGCGATTTTGAATTTATTGCCTGCTCACCGTCAGCGGACCGGACGGTGAGCAGTGTGCAACATTTATACATTCGAGGAATCACAAAAACTATTCCAACAACATACTTAAAAAAATGTGATGTCAAATTACATTGCGTTTTAGAGGATGGCTATCTCCGTACTAACTAAAGCGTCCCTAGACAGCCTGCGCGACAAAACCAAAATGAACTAGAATTGAGGAAATCGGGAGAATTGACAAAAAAAGAGCAATACAACACAACCTGTATGTCGTCCAAACAAGCCTTCAAGAAAAAAATAAAATAATATTAGTATTATGAAGCTCTCGAAACCCACAGAAGATGAAATACCCGGAATCGTTTTACCTTGGTTACAACGTCGCGAACCAAACCTTACCCAATCCCCTCCCCTACGATTTCATTTTTTTATCCACATGGCCTGGCCAAAGCTGTGGCTCGAATGACAACGCCATTGCCACGCTTTTTTCTTTGTTTAGGGTATGGACATTCAAAGAGAATGTCGTTTCGCTTTCGTCTTTTTTGCGCATCTTGCGAGCAAATGGCAGTCCAAAGACCACCCAGGTTTTAATTAGCACGGCTTGTTCGTTTGTTGAACACTGCGTGTTCAACTGGTAAAATGACGTGTTGCCTTTTCACAAAAAAAGTATGAATATAAGATCACGCCAATAATTCTCCGAGACACATTTCCCAGGTAAAATTAAAAATGGAGTATATCTGTTTTCCATTTTGCCTGAGGTTCCCATGTCAATTTAAATGAAAAGATATAAGCCACCATGACCCGATTGCTCGAATATGGTTAACTCTAACCGCAGGAGAAAGTTAACCGTATTTCCCTGCAAGGCGGAATTTTAGGTCAGGTTACCGGCAAAGTGGTGACGGCGGGAAAACTGGGCCGTGCGAATCCCAGTGAGCCGCGCGTTATTTGGAATTAATATGTCGTAGTCGCCGCACTATCGGACGCGATTCTCTGGATTGAATGGTGGAGGAATGGTGTAGGTGCCTTACCTGTCTTGAATTGCAAAGTATGAGCAATGATCTCGTCTCAATTTTTTTTCAGATTGTCTTTCCAGTCTGGCCATTTCTAAGCCTAAACGTAATTGTCGGGATGACATTGACTTTGGAATCCTATTGCATTGCTTTGACTCAATTGGCCGGGCATTGATAGCACGGAAAAATGGACTGCATACCAATATCCGCTTGAGCCGAAGTTGGCAATTTTCACTATATGAAGAAGTTTTAATGTACAGTTCTTAGAGGCTCGTCAAACGTGCTGCCATTGTGCAGCCCACCTTTCACTTCTCACTTATCATCATTTCTAAAGCTAAACTTCGCTGTTCTCTTTCCGACTGTGAAGGAAAGTTCAACGAGGCTTGCTTTGACTTCAAATAGCCAAACAATTAAGAATTTGCCCAGCACGAGTTGATCTTGTTTTACATTACCCATTATTTTTACCACGAAAAACAAAACGGGGTTATTAAGTTTAAATGCAGGGTGCCAGAAGAAATAATTTACGCGCTTGTTTTTGTTCTTTTTTTTTTACCGCAAAAATAAATTAGGCGTCGCCAAACCCTCACTCTCCGCTCAAATGTAGAGCTAGAGGTCACAACAAGATGCCAAAGTTACAGCCCGATCCGATACCTTATTCGAAACTTATAAGCGATTTTTGAAACTTACGATGGGAAAATGGCGGCTGACAGAGTTTTCGAATACATGGGGCTCTATGGGCACCAGAAACCGAAAACGGACAAAAACGAGCTCCATTTTCCCATTGAAATTTTCAGAAAATCAGTAATAACTTTTGAATGAGGTATCAGATCGGGTTGAAACTTCGGCATCTGGTTGGGACCTCTAGCGCTGCCTCTGGGTAGAGAATGAGCGTTCGGCAATGTCTAGTTTAATTTTTGCGGTAAAAAAAAAAATCTGTAAATCTTTCTGGTGACATCTTTATATTCCGCACTGAGTTGCGAAAACCAAACGTCATTCGTACTCGTGTCCCCCTTTTTCAAAATCTTTTCCACGAAAGCCGTCAGTAGGTGACATAAGCCCCCATCCCATAACGAAACACGGAGTTATCGCGAATACAGCTCTCTTCAAACTAGCCTATGTACGGGTGCTAGCTTAGTAGGGAAGGACGGTTATCTTTTTTCCGGAGTTAAAGTCAACCGGCTTCGAACAATCGGGCCCTGGTGTAAGAAAGTCAAGACGCGGATGTCGTAAAGCGAGTTGCAAAACAAAACGGTTTCGAAAGTTTCAGCCGCTGACGCGTGATGCCGCAGGCGGTTACACTAGAGCAATCTGCGTCGATTGACATACTTCGGTCAGCATGGATCGTCACCCCACGCCCTATGTAACCTCACTTTCAACCTTCAAGGGACAAACCGAACGCTCATTTTCCTTGATGCTCGTTCGTCCGATCATAGGTGACCATAATATATACACTTTTGGCCGTGCATTTTACGTAGTTATTCGTGCTTCTTGTGCTTGGGTGCGCAGAAAACACACACCATCATACTGGTATCCTGTACACCTATGCAGCACACCCGCCATGTTCTGTTCTGGCTGCAGACCAGTAACATTTGCATGCTGGGATAAACGGTTGCCTCTGATTTCTCACCCACTGAAAATGCTGCTCCGTGGAGTCACAAACGAACTTTGAATGTTAAAATGTTCTGTCCGTGCGAATTTGACTTTCCTTCCTGCATCAATGCAGAAACTATTATGATCAATTTGTTTTGAATGCAGACAGTGCGACACTAGTGGAGAAGGCAGGAACACCGGTGATTCTTACGACCACTTAGCCTATTGACTCTAAAATGTGACAGTGGCCACAATGAACCCTTTAATAAGAAATAACAAAAATAACGACTTGCGTATTTTACCTTCAGTGTCAGCAATTCAGATTAAAGAAAAAGACGACCTGTTTCTTTTTTAAGGAAAGGGGGTAATATATATGTTTGATTTGTTCAAAAAAAATTGATTTGGAATGTAAAAAAATAGCTGCAGATATTGTTTTGTATTTTTTTTGTTTTAACTTTCTCTTTGTTCGAAATTCGCCGCTGCACCGAGTTTTCATTAGGGCACTGTAGCAGGCAAGGTCACGCCTGGACCATTTGCTACCAATCTACGTCTTTCAGAAAAGAAGCAAATTGTGGCGCTCGTCCCGTTAATAATACCGCGGCCACATTTCGCCTGCTTTCCAACGACGAATGAGATGCCGATGTGGGGCCGAGCTGCTCAGAATGCGACTAGGCTGCCTTTTGTTGCGCTTAGAGACTGCTGAGTCAATTTAACGGAGAAATATGAACCAGCACAGACAGACTGCATGCTAAACAGGCCCCGATAGCGACTAGATGACAATGCCGCGGAGTTTAATTTCTCGGTATAGCGGAGGCCAGCTCGCGGCTCAGGTCGGGTACGGGTTTTGCGTCAGACTTCGGGTTTGGGTTCCCCTTCTCATGGATTGCGCCTTGCGGCAACTTCTCCTCGTATATTCTCTATTTGACCGTTTGTTAAGCGGTACTATCGAAGGCACCCCCCTAGAGACACACAACCCAGGAGCGTTTCGTATCGTTCTCCATAAAGATTATCTACAATTTCCTTTCTTGCCGGAGAGTGTGATGGGGGAAGGGGGTATGAATTGTTGTTCTAAGTCGATAGAAAGCCAATAACGCAGCTTCTGGAGTCGGTCTGTGATGCCCAAAAGCAATGAAGAGTCTGCGAAGAGCCGCGTCACGTGTCTTCGGTAGGCTAAGCCCATAAAAACATTAGGATTGACACGTGCATGCGTGACTATATGTCACGCTCGTGGGCAGCTTATCTTTTCTTGATTTCGAGTAGAAAGCAAGTGTAGATCTCATACCCCTGGAGCGTATGCCGCCCTCCACTCTTGGCGTCGAGATGTTTGTAGGCCGCCCCGCGCAACGAAGGCTCAGACAGTTGGGGCACGGAGTCGTCGTGGACCTTCTGAAAGAGCAGTTCTGCGAGCTCTCCTTAAAAAGCAGCGAGTGCTCGAATGGACGTTCTCCGAGAAGCGTTCTGCGCACGCGCGAGTGCCCGATGCCAAACCGCGGAAGTCCGCACGAAAAATCAAGGAAATTCAGAAGGAGGCTGCGAGTCAGCGAGTAGAACACCTAAGTGCAGCATATAAATAATTGTGTTACACTAAAAAATAAAGTGGACGGAAAGAAATACAGGACGTTTAGGTGGACGCCACGGATGCCCCTCTTTAAAGTCGCTTTGGGCACGCGCCGCAGCTCAGAGAGCGGAGAAACTGGTAGCGTAGCTCCCATTATCGATTGGTAGCGCAGGTAGCACACTTCCTCGATTTTTAGTTCGTGCAGCCACCGCCTGGTGCCGTTGGTATGTGGAAAAGGTCTATTGTCTCTCGTTGGTTCGAGGCATAAGTGGCAAAAGCTCCGTGAGTGAATGCACAATTTTTCTAGTCTTCTCCGCGCTGCATCAGATGTGATTTGTTTTCAATTGCGTGCTACGTTATTACTCACAACGCTGCGTTTTCGGAAAGAACACTCACACCGGTAGATACTGGGGAAACAACATAAACAATTGTTATTGCGTTGAGCCCGCGATTTAAACGGTTATGCTGTACGCATTCATATATTCATTCATCCGACCCCACCGAGCGTTGTGTGTGCGCAGGCCGCTTGACTCTGCTTTTGCATGGAAAAGGTCAATCGAGTCCCCCCTCCCAACCTGTGTTCCCCTGAAGTATCTGCTTTAGTCGGGCGAATACCTCCCGCTGCTCTTATTTACTTCGGCAGCACGGCTTGCAGCGCCAAATTCTTACCAAGCGGTGTGGAGTGTTTTCAGAGGAGTTCGGCCGACCATGTCCGGTGACCATGTTATATGTTTACGAAAAAAAAATATTTTGTAGACTTGATGCCCATCAAAACAAAACTAAAAACAGTTTAAAAAAACATGTCTTTCGCGCAAAAACATTAGAAGCGCACGCCCAGTACGAAGCGCTTTCTGCGAATTGCGCGAAGTTGACCTTTGAGTCACCTCCTCCCCCCCCCCCCCCCCCCCTCAAAAAAAAAAAAAACTGTTGTGCCTGTTGGTCTAGAAATATTTACTGAACGACGACGTATACGAAAGATTGACTCAAAATACTTATCATTAAGTATAGAGGTTGCAAATTTCTGGAAACACATTTCAATCATGGCACATTCCGCAAAAATGCTTATAATTTATTAATTTGTTTTTCTGAATCTATAGATACCAGAACTTTCAAACTTTGGTAGCATGTTATTCTGTATCTTATTGGTATTTGCGCTACATATGGTTGTCCTGGGAAGCAAAATGTATTTATGAGAAACGCTCAAATGGGGTCATTTCAATAAATTCAAGTTATTTTAAACTCAATTTAAAAAAAAGTACTTTTTTATTTTTTAGCTCTTCCAGATGAAGGTCAATAATAGGTACTAACAGAATCTGTGAAAACATGTTGCATTATTTTTTGTATACTTGAAGTTATAAAGCTAAAATTATAACCAAGTTGAGGCTACCGCAGCACCGTGAACGGGGTGTGTGAATACGTATAGATCACGAATTCATTCATTTTACGAAGTGTAAAAATGCTCGAGGGTGGTCAGAAAGAAGCAAATTGACGGCACAAAGGTGAACGGTGCTTTTAAAGTAAGATTTCTTCCTGCATTTTTGCATAAGAGTCGCGAAAAATGCGCGCGGTCCTGCTTTTCAATAACGCGCGTGTACACTCTTGAAAAAGGGGTATCGATAGTCCTCGCTAAGGACTATCGATACCCCTTTTTCATGGGTCACAGGACCTGTCCTGTAACCTATGTTCCTTTAGAAAGGGAGAAACTTTCGTTCTTAAAGCATGGGAGCAAATAGTTCCTCCGTCGCCTGCATCTCATTATGGCGGCCCTGAATCGAGCTAATCGAGCTCAATAAGGCTTAACGAGGACGCTACGTCTCTTGTACGGAACGAGCAAATAAAAGCGCAACACGAGCTTTCCGCGAACTGTGTCTATTTCCGAAGCCAGATTCGCCCCGCAGGTACAGAGACTTGCGTTTCGAAAGCAGTTACTCAGTCCTCTCGTCATCAGCACTGCGATGTTAAACGGAGACAACCGATACCCAGTTACTTCGCGCACTTTACGTCTTACCTTTGCTTTTCCTCGAGTCACAAAAAATTGGGGTTGTGTGTATGTTTATACATCCTAGAATTTGGTCCGCTTCAACGGGTGATGAGTCTCCCAGCTGTAGATGAGCAATTTCGCCAATTGCTCATCTACAGCTGGGAGATTCACCCTGACACGGCCTTTGGGCTCACCAAGTTCTACTCATTAAGGCCGAAAGGGGTGGAGTATACATCTTGCCACGAAGTTTGCGTCTGCACGTATTGCGCTAACATCAAGCTCAGTGTTTGTGCCCAGTGGCGTGCAGACTTGTTTTGAGTGTGTGTGTGTGTGTGGGGGGGGGGGGGGGGGGGGGGGAAACCAGACACCCCCTCCCCCAGACCCCAGGGAGCGGTGCCCTTGGTATTCCTCGAGTCAGAATTCCTTCGTCAACCGCACATCACGAAAGAATGGCAAACCAATCTGCGAAACCAAAAGCCGCTCTCAAAAGAACACACTAGTACCCAAAGCCGCTGTTTATCGCGTAGCGTGAAAGAAGGTTAAATCGCTTGCCACCAGATGGCATAGTCAAGCAGAGTAATTGCAAGTAGCTAGGCTAGGTGGCGCTAGGTACCGCCCAATTCATCTTCATTCATCTTCTAAAAAGAATATTTTTATTTCCTCAGGGCAGCATTGCCGCTTCGGGATCCTCTACTATACACACAAGTAGACAAACTAGGAGCATCAGGTCAACATACATTGAGCGCATACACTTGCATGGCACATACAAACATTAATGCAGCGGCACACTAACCCGAACACTACACACGAGCTCTGCGTTTCCGTCTTCTATACTTGTCGTTTTGAACTTACGGAATTTCTCGGGGACTGCCTGAGCAATAAAAAATATTCCCAGCATATTGAGTTTTTTCCAGCTATGTCATACCTCTGAGAGTATTTTGTATGGCTCAAGGGACGAATCTCTTATTAAAAAGTAAACGCTTGATCATGCTGTAGTTATCTGAAAGCCAATAAATCAGGCCGCTCCAATGCGCTTCTAAGCCATGAGTTTGTTTCCCAGCACGTTCGTCGTAGCCTGTATTTCTATTGTAGCGTTTGTTTTTCTATTTGAGCTGTTCGTGCACGGGTGCAGTTGTCGTCTTGAATTCATCTCTTTAGAGCGGATATTCACTCAGCTGGAAGTGGTGCTTCACGGGCAGAGAAATCGCTTTTCGACCAACTTGAATGCAGTCAAAGCCGCAACTTGCGGCAGGTGTTAAGTGTACGGAGCTACGCCGTGGCGAGCTCGAAAACTTCTAGCGCTCATCCCTGCGCGCCACTTGAGTGCAGTTTCTCCAGGAACCGTAGTATATTTAAACAACAAAATACAGGGTAGCTTTTTTTTCGATCTTACCTATTTTTTAATTCAAAAATTCCACGCTGTAAATACACGTACTTTCTGTCATCATTTCGTACGGCTCAGTCCTTTCCCCATACCGCAATCGCTCTTGGGGAGGAGATAACCGACATTCACATTGGCCACTCTACGATAGGAGCTTGCAGTTCAGACCAGCGTTCCGACATGACTATCTGCACGTCGATCGATTGCACCTAATCTCTCAAGTGGTCTTAAATTTTATAATGTGAACAGAATGTCAACCTGCGACACCCCACCCCCTCCAATCACGGCCCGACCAGCGGCATCAATGCCCGACAGTTTACGTCATCTCCTTTTGTTGTTACACCACTGATACGCGAACACACAGTCACATCGGCAATAATTCCAGTCTTCTGTTCACAACCCGCAACACTGCAATCACGATGTTGCTGCTATGTTACTGACACGCAGAAATACAAAACCACGTTGAACGCCGGTTGGCACTCGGCATCGGAAAACAGAACCGAACTCAGCACGGAAGGCAGTTCCGCGTGGTTCCGCTACTGTAGCTCTGCGTAGGTCCCGCGATCCGGAGACAGAAATCTTACCCAGTGTACGTAGCGCTGCTGGCACTGATCCGAAACTTCGCTGTTTCTAGCGTCCTTTGTTTGCTCGTTTGGTCGAATTAGTGATAAAAGCGTCAATGCAACCAAAATGTTCTGCAGGTTTGGACTAGAAGACGGAATTACAGGCGGCCTTCGTTGCCCGCTGAAGCTCATTCAACTCAACAACATCTATTAAACAGCGTGCGCGACGTGCTCGAAAAACGAAACCGAAAAAAGATGAGGCGGGAGGCCGAAACTTTCTCCCGTCTCTCTGGAGAAGGAGAAAAACGTTTCGTTCCTCCCCTTTTCTCGTGTCCGTTTGGGGGCGCGTCAGTAGACGGGAGGAAGACGTGCGGTTGCTAACTTTTTCCTCCATTTTTTTCTTAGAGTGTAGGGTCTCTGCGTACGTTACGTATAGGAAGGCGGCTCTGGTTAACACATGTTTACCTCAGGTTTTTGCCTGGCGGTAAAATGATCTGGCGTGGTGAAACTCGGTGGCGTCTCTTTACAGCATTGGAGCCGCCACCGCGGTGAACCGTGAAACACATACAAAACACTGGAGAACAGCGTACCGGTTGTTTGAAAGTGATAGCAGTGATAGCAATGAAAGTTTCTTTCTTCTGGAACATCCGACGGACGCTTCTTGAGCATCGTCCGTGAGTTTTGCATACGCCTAGTGCTACCCGCGTTTCGATATCTGAATCGTACAGCTTAAAGCGAGTGTTCTGCGCTGGCTATCTCAACAGGCACAAGAAACAATCTAATATCAAAGGTACTTTCGCAGTGCGAAGGAGTTGGACATCGATTTGTTAAAGATGCAAATGCCAGAAGCAGCTCACTCCATCCGAGATGCCGACGTTTTGTGTCAGAACTGCTTCAGCCGCTTGAAAAAACTCGCCTATGAATCTCCAGGGACGTCTGAGCCTAACGGAATTTTTGTTCTTTAGGAAGCATCCGCCGAGGATCTTAAGATATTCATTCAGACAACAGAGATATCAGCTCCAAAAACTGCGGACTGAACTAAAATCGGATTGCCGAAAGCCTTACGCAAGGGGGAAGAAGAGGTAGATCGAAAGCGTTCTCGTTAATAAAATTGCTTCAAGCCTCGCCGCAGCATATGGAGTCATGGATAAGCCTGGAGCCTCGGTAGATAGCTACAGCATCTGTCCGGAGCTGTTTAACAACCTGATATATGCGTTCGATTCTTCCGATTCGAACCAGGAACGATGCCGTCTCCTGACCTTGCTCCCGAGGAACCTCTCGCAGCAACAGATCCAAAATATGATTCTTTCAGCAACTCGCCACCTGATCCAAACAGCAAGGAAAATCCAAGAGGCACTGGGAGTGTGGTCAATTCCTGACCCCTACACAAGAAGGAGGCTGAGCCAAGAGGATGTTCAGGCGGCACTGAACTGTTTCGCTAAATATGAACTGAGTTGCTCCAAACAAAGCTCGAACAAGAAGGACGTTATTGGCATCATTTCAAAGGGAGAAAAAATATGTGTGAAAAAGGTTTTTGACGAGGTTTATTCGTTCAACTTTTCGGTTGTTTAAGGCGCTCACCCTGACACGGACATTGCGCTCACCAGGTTCTACTCATTGAAGCCGAGGTGGGTGGAGTATACATCTTGCCACGAAGTTTTTGTGTGCACGTACTGCGCTAACATCAAGCTAAGTGTTTGTGCCCTGTGGCGCACCAACTCGTTTTTGAGTGTGTGTGTGGGGGGGGGGGGGGGGCAAACCAGACCCAAGCCCAAACCCCGGGGGCGGTGCCCTTGGTATTCCTTGGGCGCAGCCGGCCACTGTTTGCCCTCCCCAGTGGCCGCTATTTCAGGATGGGCAAAACAAATACCTTGCCCCCCCCCCCCCCCCACACACACACACACACAGACTCTGAGAACTGGGGGAGAGGGGGGCAAGCGCCCGTTGCCCCTTCGTTTGGTACGCCCATGTCTGTGCGATAAAAAAAAGCCACTGTAATAATAAGTTGTGCTGAAGGTATTCGTGAACTGACAATATGCGAGATTCCGTCAACGAAGTGTTTCCTCGCCGAGGTCAGCTCCTTCCCAAAAGCTGAAACTCTTACTGCACCTTTCCTGGGATTCCCAGATGATGATGAAGTGTTGCAAGCAGCCTGGGAGAAAGGAGAGCTGATAAAAAAAGATGTGAGTTCTCCTACGTTTCTGGAACACCTTCGAGAGTGTTTGAGAAAATGGGTGCAGCATGAATATATTCGACGCGAGCAGGGAAAAACGGTAAGTGAAGCAAAACAATTCCTACAGAAAGGTAATGTCCTGCTATATTTTGATTTCGCAGAAAGTAGGACATTTGTGCTGCCTGAAGAAGTTCAGTCCTATCACTGCAAAAGACGCAAGTTTCGATCTTCACATGTGTTGCGACAACTAGAAAAGGAACACGGAGCTGCGGCTCATCAGTGATGACACCAACCGCGATTCCGCCCATGCGAAAATTTACGAGTGGCTCGAGGACGTTCCTCCGCTGTTTCACGCATGGGACGTACGTCAGGGACGTACCCCTATTGAAAAAAGACCTTTCAGCCCTGATGTGTTATGGGACCCACTTCAGACTTCAAGATTTCAAACTCCAGACTTCAGCCCTTCTGCCTAACCCCTTAGCCAACATACCTTAGAAATGCAGCTTTCCGGAAAGCCGCGACAGATCAAAATGTATGTTAAAGCGTTTACTCAAACCCGCGCGCAAGCAGCTGCAGAGAAGTGATCAAACCAAATAAGAGCAACCGAGTTGTTTGTCCCCCAAAAAATATATTTCGAGCAGGGTGTCGAACCGGAACCGAACCGAAAACCGGAACCGAACCGGTATTTTTTCCGGAACTGAACCCGAACCCAAACCGTTATATTGTTATCGCGATGAACCCGAACCGGAACTGAACCGGAAAAAAAATAACGGTTACCGGCTCATGTCAAAACGGTTCGGCCACGCGCTGTTGACAATGAATGTGCTATCAATGTCATTTGTTTCTTAAGTGGCGTCAACTGACACACACCTCCCTTACTTATTTTTCTTCTCCACTCAGTCTTAGGAATATAAATGCTGCATCCATGAATCTTGACAAACGCTGCATCCATGAATCTTGACATAGGAACCAGTATTGCGCTGGTCGCGGCTTGCACGGAAAAAAAAATTTGGAAGGCTGTGCGAAAAAAAAAAAAAAAATCGCGTCGCGGGATTTCATTTTCCTACAATTTCGTAAATCCTAAATGCTGTTGTGTGCTCATTTCATAACACGTTTCTAGAACGCGCGAGTTCTTGAAGCTTGCTTCCATCAGAATGAGGAAAGAAAAGGCTGTGGAGTTTGATAATGTTTGAGGGAGAGAAAGAAATTTTATTTACAGTTGAAATGAGCATTCATGAATTATATCTGCTCTTCGCTGCCCCAACCACCGGTCAGAGTATATCGAGCTATGAAGTGTCAAGATTTACATGCCGTATTTTTTCGTACTGGAAACTCGATAAATGCGGGAAAAAGAACACGGATACAAACCCTAGTCACTCGCGGAGAAGCGAAGCTGCGCGCACTTTCGAATTTGACAAAGGATCTGCCGAGCTTCTGTTGCTCATTTAAGGGTCTAATTTGAGTTACCGAAGGCTAGTTCAAATAAAGAAAGCTGTATTTTCTCCCCACTTTTCCTTCAATTGCTTACACGCCGAGGTGGCGGGATAGTTAGCGAGTTCTACTTGTAAGTGGGTTTGTAAGGAGGTCGCGGATTTTACAGCTACTGCGTCGGACCCAATGGACCTCTTGGCGAATATGTGCTGCCACCTAGATACGCGACTGGGGTCGAGGCTAAGTGGCGAGAAAACAACGTGCGCGCAAGGCCTCTCCCACCCGTTCCACACCCAAAACGTCAGCTACATCCTGTTCATCCATTGAGGCGCTGTGACCTAGATACGGCTCCCCCGAACTCACTTTTGTCCCCATCGTGCGTAATCTCCCGCAGCGAAGTCGACACAACGAAACCACCTTCCCTCTCTGCTCGTCCAGAAGGAAGAGAGAGAGGGTACTGGAACCATTTACTCTTGAACCGATGTTTCTGCAAAAGGTCCATTAGGTGAGGTCCGAATGCGTAAACGTCGGTGAGGTCACCTTTGAGTGCACATAAAGAAACCATTCCTGGTAGAAATCCCTGAGCCTTACACTACGATGTATCCCGTTTCGTATGTGCTGATTTCAGATGTTTTATTTGTAATTTATTTTGATGTTGCAATTTGTCATTTATAATTTCCGGACCGGTTCGCGAACCGGTTCGCGGATCGAATTAATCGAACCGGAACTGAACTGGAACAAAATAAATTTACCTGAACCTGAACCGTAACCGAACCCGTATTTTTTTCGGTTCGACACACTGATTTCGAGGTACTCACGATTCCGCTGAGTAAATTCCTGAGACTTATGGAAGTTCAACTAATAAAACCGAACAGATTTCACCACTCGAACTCAACGTCGACCTCGAGGGCCCGAAACACAATGACCGCTTCAAGGGATGGGCGCGATGCTACACTGACGAGTCCGTCAAAGTCGACCTCGAGGGCCCAAAACACAAAGAGCGCTTCAAGAAATGGGCGCGATGCTACACTGAGGAGTCCGTCGACCACGAAGCACGCACAGTAACAGCCGCAGCACGGTGTCGAGAAACTTCGGAGCACAAGCAGCGGAGCACCACCCCTTTGAACGCTCGACGACGGCCGAGCTGGCGCCGTTTCGCCGGATACTGTCCTTGGCTGAAGCAGAGAGTGCGCCTGACCACCTGGTAATCCTAAGCGACTCGAAGGCGGCACTGACCCAGCTCGCCAACCTGGAGTGTGCACCACCGCTAACCGGACAGTTGGCGAACGCGGCGATCATGTTGCAGCACCAAGAATGAAGAAATATATTCCAGTGGCTGTCGGCCCACTGCGGCATTCGAGGGAATGAGAAGCAGGATCGCTTGGCGGCTTTGACCCATGGCGACAACGCTTGTCCGACCTCCAGCTTGGCTGCGTTCTCGGACGCACGACTCCTGGTGAGTAGTTCCATCCGTCCCGTGTGTACCACCCAGATATCAAAAACAGCCCCGTGCCGCCCAGGCTCCCGAAGAACCTGCCGAGGAAAGTCGCCGCAGGAATGCACAGACTTCGTTCGCACAAACAGCGCCTTCACACAAGCTCACCGAGCGTCAACAGCCAACAGGAACAAAGACTTTCCCGCCGACCTACGACCGTTGCCTCCGGCAGCGAATTGACCAATCCGGACGCGGGGATGTCACAGCGACTCTAATTTCAAGGCGCCCTTCCCAGTCGGGCGCTGGTAAAAGCAGACTACTTTGCTTTCGGGGCACTCCACTATCCGGATGCCGTGGTCTGCGCTGTCAAACTCCCTCTCCCAAATGGAAGGAGAGATATTCGCAGTGCGGGGGTGCGGCCGGGATTTGCTTCGGCAGCCCGAAGACACGCTTGGAAGCCGCGATCTTATGCCGGCTAAAATGCCGGCAACTTCTCAATAAATCGCATTTTCAACGCTCCGTTTCTGAAGCAACAACCTAGCGCTGTTGGGCCTTGAATTCGTAAATATTGAAACGCTGTATACACGCAGACAGTGCTAGGAAGTGTTAGTAAAATAGGCAATAGGTATAAGTCCGTCTGCTGTCCGTCGCATATGTCACACATTTCGGACCGGCTTGGCTTACTTTTGTTAGGCGGGCGGCTGGGCCGCAGGCTGGCCAACTCGCACCGCCGAATTCTTGGACGAGATCGTACGATAAAGCTAGCTCGATGGACTTCTATCTGTTCTCAATGGGCGGCGATATGTGTGCATCGTTTGCACTCAAATAGGCTCGATCAAAGCAACATTCGCTTGCAACTGCGTCTACATAATGAAGCAATATAAAGAGCAAGACAACAGGTTTACGCACTCGCGTCACCGAAGTGGTCTGCCGATGAACACAGCACGTTTACGCACTACCGTCTCCGGATAAATTCTACGACGTCCTCCCGATAATTTCTGGTGAGTTTCACAGACCCTTTAGAACGGCCCTGAAAGGCCACACAGACCTTTTAGGACGATCCTGAAGGAACGCACACCTCTCAGAAAGATATCTTGATGGGCCCCACAGACCTACTAGAGGAGTCTGGTGGGCCCATCAGACCTTTCAGGATATCCTAAAAGGCCTCTCAGACCCTCACAGAAAATCCTAGTGGGCCTCGCAGACATTTTTACATAGGGGTACGTCAGATGCGTCAGGGATGTACGTCACATAAAATGACTTGCACGGCAAATCCTTTTAAGAACCGGCGTCAATTCCATGAGGTCACGAAAACCAAGTACCTGACTGTCAAGTGGCTATTTTTCAGCTACTGGACATGGCAAGAACGCCTGCGATGGGATTGGAGGCCTTGTCAAACACCATGCAACTCTTTTCGATCTCCGCGGGCCTGCCAGATCAGCTATTAAGTGCGAGTCAGATATGATGGACGTGCTCAAGATAAATTACCGAATGTTGTACTAATTCACCTGACAAGGCCTGACGTGCAGGTATTCAGGAAAATGAAAACGAGAGACCATGGGATTCCATCCGTCCCGTGCCTGCAATTCAATCCTAGCACTTCTGCCAGTGCACATGCGTTAGCCCATTGCGACACAAATTTCTTGTATCAAGAACGGGAGCGTCTACAAAGACGTCTACAAAGAATCCACTACGGAAATAAGACTCGCTCCCACCAGCGTCTGTGAGCAGTGTACTGTAAACTGTAACGCGGCTACAACAAACCTCATAAACATCTGAATACAAGAATTCTAAAAACGATTTTACACATCGGGTACCCGTCAGTATTTATCTTTTTCTCAGTGTTTTACGGCCTGTGGGTACCTTTTCGAAAACGCAGTCCAACACCGTGGTGTCAAATGATTCTGAGTTTTTATTATCCGTCTGAAGGCGACTGCGCACGGAGGGAAAAAACCCGACCCTCGGGCCCGGCCGGCGCGCCTCGATGTTTCGCGCGCCGGAAAACCCGGTGGAGCGCGCTAGGATGCCTCGACGTCTGAAATAAAAATGTGCTAACCGGAGCCTCTCCCGTCGTTTCCTTTATGCGGCGTAAACAGAGACCATACACGCCGGCTTTTAAAAACACGCCCTGCGAAACATACGACATGAGAGTGCCTCTCGATCGCTCCCGGAAGCGCGCTTTTTCTGCGACTCTTTTACAAGAACGCACTAAAAGTTCACATTTTAAAACCACCGTCCGCCTCTGTGCCGCAAATTTCTTTCTTTCTGACCACACCCTAATATTTTCTTCACTTCGTACAAATAATTAATTTGTCATCTATGTCTATATCTACACGCTCCATTCACGGTGCTGCGGTAGATTCCGAGTCAAGAGGTCCAACGAGTCAAGAGGTCCAATATTGGACCTCTTGACCCGTTGGACCTCCTGACGCGTTGGACCTCTTGACTCACCCTGGATGTCTTTACTCGTTGGACCTCTGACCCATATTGGATCTCTTGACTCGTGCCTTGATATGTCAAGAGGTCCAGCGCGTCAATAAGTTCAATACTGGATATCTTGACTAGTTTCATCTCTTGGTGTGAAATATATGCATGCAAGAGGTGTGAAATAAGTACAGACAAAAAAAACTACGAGGGCACTTTAGCTGTTTTTTATGATGTGAGCACTAGCTTTGCCCGAGTTGTGTTGCCACAACAGATAGCGCGCTAGTTTCACAATCAAGAGGGCCTAGGTTCGAAACCAGGCTTAGGTTCGAAACCCGGATGGTTTCGTGCTTACATGACAAGATAGGTCACGTGACCAGGAAAATCGCGTGACAGAGTTTTCTTTTTTTTAATTGTGTCGGACAAGTTACGGATTTTGACGACGGCTTTTTCGCTGACTGAGCGAGGTAATGCTCACACATTAAAAAACAGACAACAGAGATGCTATCCAAATAAGGCGGAGAAGAAAAATGCCGGAAAAAGAGCAAAAAGTTAAGCTGTGGAGACTTCCACACGGCAGGGGGATCTCATGAACACAGCTTTGATACATCATTCCTGGCCGTTGATGTACAGTGTTCGTGCGTATAACCCGTGATTTGATTGGTTTCTGAAGCGACAGATACGCGCGCGCTGGGCTGTGGGGATCGCATGCTGGGCTGTGGATTTTTACACACCGATAATCATTGTTGTTATAAACTCCCAAGCTTAGAGCAACATCGATTTGTTGGGGACCTGCAGCCCTGCAAGGCTGTGGGCCTTTGCTTTTCTACCTCTGACCACAAAGTCGTAAATCTGCATCTCTCGTGTTGCTCTCCCCCGCGAATATCGAACACGTCACCGGAAAGGTCTTAACATTCCACGATTTGAGATGCCTTTTTTGTTTAGGTAGGGACTACTTCGACATCTGGGTTCAAAATAATTGCAAAACTACTTTGAACACATCTTTTGTCACATACAAAAGATATGTCCATAGTTATTTGCTCCTTCGACGTCTACCATCAAACTATAGCACTCTTACAGAGTTCGACGTCAAGATAACTCAAGATTTTTTTTTTTTTTAAATTTCCGTGACATCATTTTTAAAAGTTCTAGTAATTGTTCAAACTTGTTCACGTCCCGTCAAAATAGCTTCCTTGATATTTTGAAGCCCTTGGTCTTCAAAAAATTTGGACAGTTTGCCCTGGCGCAGCGTGGCATGTAAATTTAGTCATTTTTCCATTCGCCATGGCCTAGCTCTGGACACACTAGATCTATCGGCTGTAGAGATCGACATGCTTTCCGACACGAACAGTTTTTGAATCGACTTCAGTCTCTATGGCCTAATTTTTTTTAAAAATGATTGAGCAACTAACCCACCATCTTACAATTCCACCCGACTAACACATCGCGTAATTTAAACTATAAATAAATGATATCGACAGACAAGTGTTAGGTAATTCGCTTCAAGAATGCTTAATCATGAAATGTTCAATTTCATGGTTTATTTCAAAGCGTTCCCAAAAATAAAGAGCAGTAGAGGACTTACATATCGCTAGCATAAGTATTTGTGGCTGCTCCGTGCATTTGAGTAAGCCAACAGCCCAGATTAACCCGCTAGCTTGCAGCGGTCATAACATTTCAAGGAGACAATGCTCGCATTCATTTGCAACACTCTATTTGACGCCAAGTGACGTAATTTAGGCTCGTTTAAAGACGCCCTCCAATGATATTTGAGCTTCTTCCCATGTTGTGTTATTTACCTCTTTAGTGATTGGGTGAACTCAGTGAATAAAAACTAAAGCATAAAACAGTAGCGCATCATATTTTTAAAAGAACACACGAGAACCCGGGACTGGACAAAGCTACCCAAGGAAGTATTTGCGATCACAAATACTGAGATGCATGAAAGGGATGCTAAACGCGAGATGCCGAGGTACATTTGTATTTTATATCTCGAGAATTCAAGAGACACTTCCGTATGGCACAAATCTGTCCTAGAACAGAGAGACTGGAACACAGATACTAAGTTCTACAAATCCAAAATTTGTCGCCAGGCACTATTCATTATTTAAAGGGGGCGGGGGTGCAATGATTTTACGATTAAAATAATTTTCCTCTCGTCATTTTTACGTTGTTTGTCGTGTCCCGGAGGATAGAGAAAACATCTCCTTCACTAAAAAAATGTCGCGAATTCGCTGCACAATCACAAAGCAAAAGTCGAGCTTTTTCCGCCCCCTCCAGCCGCAAGTGGCAGCCGAGAGAACTACGGCGAAAAAATTACGTGACCTCGCTCGGCTCTCAGCTGTAGCATAACGCCCGCTAGTGTCAGCAGAGACAGAGAGAGGAAGCGTCCTTGTCCTCCGAGGGAGCACACGGGAAGCTACACGGCACCCCGAGTTATGCCACTAGGACGGGGACCAGGTGTGACCCTGAAGGCTGGGAGTGAGCTGAGGGGTGCAAGAAATTCCAATCTTTATCTTTTTTTTTTTTTTTTTTTTGCAACAACTATACTCCGTTCCACCTTCACTCCGAGCGCAGTGGACGCCACGAGCTATTCCAGCCGATCCAGCGCAGAGAGAAAATCGCGTGACCTGCAGGTTGGGCAGAGCGACGCGGGGATCTCAAGGTCACATGACACTCTCTCCACGCTGGATTGGCTGGGATGGCTCCTAGCGTCCGCTGCGCTCGGACTGAAGGTGAAACGGAGTATAGGACACACAGGCGAAATCAATTTTCTCTTCTTTACTTCAGAAGTGTCAGAGGGCAACTTCCACAAATGTTTGACCCAAGTCCGGAAATCATTGCAGCCCGCCCCCCCCCCCCCCCCCCCCCTTTAACACCATTGTAGCAAATAGTACCTGTCTACTTGTCGAAAATAGCTATGTAGTAGTTGTACTGTCCAAAATCATTCAAATAGGTCAAACAATCAGTAATCGTCAAAAGCAACCATTAACGGCCATATAATTATAAACAGAGAAGATAATAATAAGGCTCGATGGACCTCTTGACACGTTGGACCTCTTGACTCGTTGGACCTCTTGACGCGTTGGACCTCTTGACACAAATTGGAGCTTTTGACTCGTTAGACCTCTTGACGCATTGGACCTCTTGACTCGAATTGGACCTTTTGACTCGTTGGACCTCTTGACTCGGCTGTGACGTGGCTATTGAGCCCCTTGACTCTTTGGACCTCTTGACCATAAGCCGCTAAGCCGCTCTTGACCATAAGCCCCATTTGGTCATATTTCTAGCGTTAAACGGCTTTCATTTTTTTGCAGATTCTGTTAGTATTTTTCATTGGCCTTAATCTGGAAGACCTTGATAAAATATCGAAGATGGCTTTTTTTTTTTATTGAGTTAGCTCGTAATTATTAAAATAATCCCGTTTGAGCGTTTGTCACACATTTATTTCGCTGCCAAGGACAACCACATTTAGCGCCAATATTAACAATATAAAGGATAACACGCTGGTAATGTTTGAAAGTTCTGGTGTTTATAAATGCGGAAAACAACAATTATTAAAATGTAAGAATTTTCTTGAAAGTGGCATTTTCGCGATTTTTTTTTCTAGAAATCAGCAACGTCGAAACCTAATGATTAATATTTTGAGTCAATCCTCCTTATACGTAGTCTTTTAGATTGGCAGGCACAACAGTCTTTTGTGGAACAGGTGACTCAAATGCCAACTACGCGCAAGTCTGAGAAAGCGCTTCGCGCTGAGAGTGTGCTACTAATTTTTTTCCGCAGGGACAAATAATTTTTTATTGCGCTAAACTGATTTCGGCTGTGTTCTGATGCGTATTGAGTTTAAAAATATTATTTTTTTCGCAAAAATTAAAGATGGTTACTGGACAAGGTCGGCCGATCTTGTCTGAAAACACCCTGTGGGGAATTCGAGTCCCAGAGAAAGCGTCCGCATCGTGTTGGTGTCGCTTGTTCGAGCGGCACCGGGAGGTAATGGCTGCCGCGGGATCCAGACAT